>NC_044986.1:23488165-24688165 GCF_008728515.1 Papio anubis | reverse complement strand
AGATCTGAGAACGGACAGACTGCCTGCTCAAGTGGGTCCCTGACCCCTGAGTAGCCTAACTGGGAGACATCCCCCACTAGGGGCAGTCTGACACCCCACACCTCACAGGGTGGAGTATACCCCTGAGAGGAAGCTTCCAAAGCAAGAATCAGACAGGTACACTCGCAGTTCAGAAATATTCTATCTTCTGCAGCCTCTGCTGCTGATACCCAGGCAAACAGGGTCTGGAGTGGACCTCAAGCAATCTCCAACAGACCTACAGCTGAGGGTCCTGACTGTTAGAAGGAAAACTATCAAACAGGAAGGACACCTACACCAAAACCCCATCAGTACATCACCATCATCAAAGACCAGAGGCAGATAAAACCACAAAGATGGGGAAAAAGCAGGGCAGAAAAGCTGGAAATTCAAAAAATAAGAGCACATCTCCCCCGGCAAAGGAGCGCAGCTCATCGCCAGCAACGGATCAAAGCTGGACGGAAAATGACTTTGACGAGATGAGAGAAGAAGGCTTCAGTCCATCAAATTTCTTAGAGCTAAAGGAGGAATTACGTACCCAGCGCAAAGAAACTAAAAATCTTGAAAAAAAAGTGGAAGAATTGACGGCTAGACTAATTAATGCAGAGAAGGTCATAAACGAAATGAAAGAGATGAAAAGCATGACACGAGAAATACGTGACAAATGCACAAGCTTCAGTAACCGACTCGATCAACTGGAAGAAAGAGTATCAGCGATTGAGGATCAAATGAATGAAATGAAGCGAGAAGAGAAACCAAAAGAAAAAAGAAGAAAAAGAAATGAACAAAGCCTGCAAGAAGTATGGGATTATGTAAAAAGACCAAATCTACGTCTGATTGGGGTGCCTGAAAGTGAGGGGGAAAATGGAACCAAGTTGGAAAACACTCTTCAGGATATCATCCAGGAGAACTTCCCCAACCTAGTAGGGCAGGCCAACATTCAAATCCAGGAAATACAGAGAACGCCACAAAGATACTCCTCGAGAAGAGGAACTCCAAGACACATAATTGCCAGATTCACCAAAGTTGAAATGAAGGAAAAAATCTTAAGGGCAGCCAGAGAGAAAGGTCGGGTTACCCACAAAGGGAAGCCCATCAGACTCACAGCAGATCTCTCGGCAGAAACTCTCCAAGCCAGAAGAGAGTGGGGGCCAATATTCAACATTCTTAAAGAAAAGAATTTTCAACCCAGAATTTCATATCCAGCCAAACTAAGTTTCATAAGTGAAGGAGAAATAAAATCCTTTACAGATAAGCAAATGCTTAGAGATTTTGTCACCACCAGGCCTGCCTTACAAGAGACCCTGAAGGAAGCACTCAACATGGAAAGGAACAACCGGTACCAGCCATTGCAAAAACATGCCAAAATGTAAAGACCATCGAGGCTAGGAAGAAACTGCATCAACTAACGAGCAAAATAACCAGTTAATATCATAATGGCAGGATCAAGTTCACAATCTTAACCTTAAATGTAAATGGACTAAATGCTCCAATTAAAAGACACAGACTGGCAAACTGGATAAAGAGTCAAGACCCATCAGTCTGCTGTATTCAGGAGACCCATCTCACACGCAGAGACATACATAGGCTCAAAATAAAGGGATGGAGGAAGATTTACCAAGCAAATGGAGAACAAAAAAAAGCAGGGGTTGCAATCCTAGTCTCTGATAAAACAGACTTTAAACCATCAAAGATCAAAAGAGACAAAAAAGGCCATTACATAATGGTCAAGGGATCAATTCAACAGGAAGAGCTAACTATCCTAAATATATATGCACCCAATACAGGAGCACCCAGATTCATAAAGCAAGTCCTTAGAGACTTACAAAGAGACTTAGACTCCCATACAATAATAATGGGAGACTTCAACACTCCACTGTCAACATTAGACAGATCAACGAGACAGAAAGTTAACAAGGATGTCCAGGAATTGAACTCATCTCTGCAGCAAGCAGACCTAATAGACATCTATAGAACTCTCCACCCCAAATCAACAGAATATACATTCTTCTCAGCACCACATCGTACTTACTCCAAAATTGACCATATAATTGGAAGTAAAGCACTCCTCAGCAAATGTACAAGAACAGAAATTATAACAAACTGTCTCTCAGACCACAGTGCAATCAAACTAGAACTCAGGACTAAGAAACTCAATCAAAACCGCTCAACTACATGGAAACTGAACAACCTGCTCCTGAATGACTACTGGGTACATAACGAAATGAAGGCAGAAATAAAGATGTTCTTTGAAACCAATGAGAACAAAGATACAACATACCAGAATCTCTGGGACACATTTAAAGCAGTGTGTAGAGGGAAATTTATAGCACTAAATGCCCACAAGAGAAAGCAGGAAAGATCTAAAATTGACACTCTAACATCGCAATTAAAAGAATTAGAGAAGCAAGAGCAAACACATTCGAAAGCTAGCAGAAGGCTAGAAATAACTAAGATCAGAGCAGAACTGAAGGAGATAGAGACACAAAAAACCCTCCAAAAAATCAATGAATCCAGGAGTTGGTTTTTTGAAAAGATCAACAAAATTGACAGACCACTAGCAAGACTAATAAAGAAGAAAAGAGAGAAGAATCAAATCGACGCAATTAAAAATGATAAAGGGGATATCACCACCGACCCCACAGAAATACAAACTACCATCAGAGAATACTATAAACACCTCTACGCAAATAAACTGGAAAATCTAGAAGAAATGGATAATTTCCTGGACACTTACACTCTTCCAAGACTAAACCAGGAAGAAGTTGAATCCCTGAATAGACCAATAGTAGGCTCTGAAATTGAGGCAATAATTAATAGCCTACCAACCAAAAAAACTCCAGGACCAGATGGATTCACAGCTGAATTCTACCAGAGGTATAAGGAGGAGTTGGTACCATTCCTTCTGAAACTATTCCAATCAATAGAAAAAGAGGGAATCCTCCCTCACTCATTTTATGAGGCCAACATCATCCTGATACCAAAGCCTGGCAGAGATACAACAAAAAAAGAGAATTTTAGACCAATATCCCTGATGAACATCGATGCAAAAATCCTCAATAAAATACTGGCAAACCGGATTCAACAACACATCAAAAAGCTTATCCACCATGATCAAGTGGGCTTCATCCCTGGGATGCAAGGCTGGTTCAACATCCGCAAATCAATAAACATAATCCAGCATATAAACAGAACCAAAGACAAGAACCACATGATTATCTCAATAGATGCAGAAAAGGCTTTTGACAAAATTCAACAGCCCTTCATGCTAAAAACGCTCAATAAATTCGGTATTGATGGAACGTACCTCAAAATAATAAGAGCTATTTATGACAAACCCACAGCCAATATCATACTGAATGGGCAAAAACTGGAAAAATTCCCTTTGAAAACTGGCACAAGACAGGGATGCCGTCTCTCACCACTCCTATTCAACATAGTGTTGGAAGTTCTGGCTAGGGCAATTAGGCAAGAGAAAGAAATCAGGGGTATTCAGTTAGGAAAAGAAGAAGTCAAATTGTCCCTGTTTGCAGATGACATGATTGTATATTTAGAAAACCCCATTGTCTCAGCCCAAAATCTCCTTAAGCTGATAAGCAACTTCAGCAAAGTCTCAGGATACAAAATTAATGTGCAAAAATCACAAGCATTCTTATACACCAGTAACAGACAAACAGAGAGCCAAATCATGAATGAACTTCCATTCACAATTGCTTCAAAGAGAATCAAATACCTAGGAATCCAACTTACAAGGGATGTAAAGGACCTCTTCAAGGAGAACTACAAACCACTGCTCAGTGAAATAAAAGAGGACACAAACAAATGGAAGAACATACCATGCTCATGGATAGGAAGAATCAATATCGTGAAAATGGCCATACTGCCCAAGGTTATTTATAGATTCAATGCCATCCCCATCAAGCTACCAATGAGTTTCTTCCCAGAATTGGAAAAAACTGCTTTAAAGTTCATATGGAACCAAAAAAGAGCCCGCATCTCCAAGACAATCCTAAGTCAAAAGAACAAAGCTGGAGGCATCACGCTACCTGACTTCAAACTATACTACAAGGCTACAGTAACCAAAACAGCATGGTACTGGTACCAAAACAGAGATATAGACCAATGGAACAGAACAGAGTCCTCAGAAATAATTCCACACATCTACAGCCATCTGATCTTTGACAAACCTGAGAAAAACAAGAAATGGGGAAAGGATTCCCTATTTAATAAATGGTGCTGGGAAAATTGGCTAGCCATAAGTAGAAAGCTGAAACTGGATCCTTTCCTTACTCCTTATACGAAAATTAATTCAAGATGGATTAGAGACTTAAATGTTAGACCTAATACCATAAAAATCCTAGAGGAAAACCTAGGTAGTACCATTCAGGACATAGGCATGGGCAAAGACTTCATGTCTAAAACACCAAAAGCAACGGCAGCAAAAGCCAAAATTGACAAATGGGATCTCATTAAACTAAAGAGCTTCTGCACAGCAAAAGAAACTACCATCAGAGTGAACAGGCAACCTACAGAATGGGAGAAAATTTTTGCAATCTACTCATCTGACAAAGGGCTAATATCCAGAACCTACAAAGAACTCAAACAAATTTACAAGAAAAAAACAAACAACCCCATCAAAAAGTGGGCAAAGGATATGAATAGACATTTCTCAAAAGAAGACATTCATACAGCCAACAAACACATGAAAAAATGCTCATCATCACTGGCCATCAGAGAAATGCAAATCAAAACCACAATGAGATACCATCTCACACCAGTTAGAATGGCGATCATTAAAAAGTCAGGAAACAACAGGTGCTGGAGAGGATGTGGAGAAATAGGAACACTTTTACACTGTTGGTGGGATTGTAAACTAGTTCAACCATTATGGAAAACAGTATGGCGATTCCTCAAGGATCTAGAACTAGATGTACCATATGACCCAGCCATCCCATTACTGGGGATATACCCAAAGGATTATAAATTATGCTGCTATAAAGACACATGCACACGTATGTTTATTGCAGCACTATTCACAATAGCAAAGACTTGGAATCAACCCAAATGTCCATCAGTGACAGATTGGATTAAGAAAATGTGGCACATATACACCATGGAATACTATGCAGCCATAAAAAAGGATGAGTTTGCGTCCTTTGTAGGGACATGGATGCAGCTGGAAACCATCATTCTTAGCAAACTATCACAAGAACAGAAAACCAAACACTGCATGTTCTCACTCATAGGTGGGAACTGAACAACGAGATCACTTGGACTCAGGAAGGGGAACATCACACACCGGGGCCTATCATGGGGAGGGGGGAGGGGGGAGGGATTGCATTGGGAGTTATACCTGATGTAAATGACGAGTTGATGGGTGCAGCAGACTAACATGGCACAAGTATACATATGTAACAAACCTGCATGTTATGCACATGTACCCTACAACTTAAAGTATAATAATAATAAATAAATTAAAAAAAAAATAAAAAATAAAAAAAATAAATAAATAAATAAATTCTTAAGGGCACACATAATATGTCTCACAATCTTCCACAGGCCAAATCCTTCAGATATCATGGTTTCACCATGTTTCTCTTCTGCAGGCTAACAATTCATCCATTTCCATTCTCTCGTTAATTGATTTGTTAATTTGCTCAACAAGCACGTTTTAATTAGATATTATGTATCAGAGATAAAGCAGAAAACATGTAGACATGGTCCCCGTTTCATTAAGCAGACGATCTGTTGTTTTTGAATCTTTCATTAATTTTTCATGAAAACATTTTCCTACAAATCTCTGTCCACTTACTACTTGAAATAACATCTAGTGTATGAAGAAGTATGTGACATAGGCACTGCCTTTACAGAAGTTAAAGTCTTGTAGAGCCAATATACATAGTATAGTATAGTATAGTATAGTACAGTATAGTATAATATAGTATAGTATAATATACTTCCCATATCTTTGTTTTTATCATGAATTGCCAAGATAATTAGTTATGTGGCAATATTTTTATTGGTATATTTCCATATACCATATCTTATGAAGATATAGATATCTAAGATATGTGATTACTATTGCAGCATGTATAATTAACAGAAAATGTACATTGAAGACATATCAGATTTATTAATTCAGAGGCTGTGTACATTCTAAGAACTCCTATAATTTGTAAGTCAGCAAAGCCCATTTACCAGACCAAACCCACAAAAACTGATGCTTTATTCCTGTCTTGTAATGATTTTTGAAAACTTGAGACTTACAAATTACGCATGCTACAATGGTAATAACATATCTATATATGTTTGTCACTGTCCTAGAAATAATTTCCCTGACCATCCAATATGAAATTGCATACACAGTGAGCCTCTCTTACACTGTCACGGTTTTGTTTTCTACAGAGCATTTTCCACTATCTTAAATTGTTTTTATAATCTATTTATTTACTTGTTTATGTCTTTATTGCCTCTACTGTAGACCCACCCATGCTCCTAACTAGAACATCAGCGTATAAAGACAGGTCACTTACTGGTATTATTTGTCATTATATCTCCAGCTGGCATAAAATCAACAGGAAAAACACTACACATACACATGCATGCATGCACCTTTTAATGAATGATTAAACCAGAAGAAATATATTTTTCACATTGGCTTATTCCATAAATAGCTGTCAATCCTTCTAAGCAAAGTGCTCATTCTTGGAACTTTACCTTAACTAGGTGTATCTAATGTTTTCTGGTAATTTCTCAGCAATGAAAAAAAATAACTCTGCCTTTGTTTTCAACTAATAAAGAAATTTGTCTGGAAAATCACAAATGTAAGCTATTTCTATTTTAAAATTTATAGTTGTATTTCTATATATGATTTTATTTCGGTTGATTATATATGATGTACATGGGACTAGGATAAGCATAGGCCAAGGATATTTGAGCCACGTGTGATCTTTGTTTTAGCATTCTAGACCGTATAGGAAATTTCAAATTATATTTCTTACAGCTCTATTAACATTAAAAACTCAGTAGTCATTTAGTTTAACAAAACATTTTATAAAGATGGTTTTGGTGTTGGGAGGCCAAGGAGGGCGGATCATGAGGTCAGGAGATCGAGACCATCCTGGCTAACACGGTGAAACCAAGTCTCTACTAAAAATACAAAAAATTAGCCAGGCATGGTGGCGGGTGCCTGTAGTCCCAGCTACTAGGGAGGCTGAGGCAGGAGAAAGGCATGAACCCAGGAGGCAGAGCTTGCAGTGAGCAGAGATTGTGCCACTGTACTCCAGTCTGGGCGATAGAGCAAGACACCACCTCAGGGGGAAAAAAAAAAAACCAAACAAACAAACAAAAAACGGTGGTTTTGGTGATCAGCTATGATACAGATACTAATTTTATCCTAATAGCCTTGAAAAATTCTTATTTTTCCCCAATTATAAAATAATCTTGTCAAAACTGAAAAAAAAAAAAACTCACAAGGAAATCAACTGTATTCTACTATCAAGGAGCCCTTCAAAATGGAGCACAGGTAATAGATAACTGTTTTGTATGTTATCTAGTGATGATTTACAAACATAAAAAGAGATTTCACATTGTCAAGACATGTTTGATGTGATCATTTCAAAATAGATTGCTTGACCCAGCATAACGTTCTACTCCCATCTTAAGACCTGGGAAACTGTCAACAACTTGAGATTTTCCTGAAGACTACTGCCCTGTTCATCAAAATATTTTTAATGTATAGATATATATACATATAGATATCTCAGTACAGGTATTTTATGATCTGAGGGGCACCGCCCAGTGGTCAGAGAAGACCCTGGATTAGATGAGATTAGCATATTAACTTATAACTCCCCCTTGAACATATTACTGTTTCTTGGTGGTAGTGTTTCTGCTAATTCTACTGCTGTTGGTAGCTTGTTTTTGCTACAAGATTCTATGTACTCAGTAAAAGACTATCTATTATTGCATTAAAACCTCATAACACCGAGAAGTGTGTTTGCACCTCCTCTGACACATGAACAATTTATGGTAGGAGAGATTAAGTAATTCACCCAAAACAAAATAGCAAAAGGAAGACAGACACAGGATTGGGTTTGGAAATCCAGCTAAACTGAGGACACTAGAATTGGAAAAATGCTATAAGAGAGGCTTGTGAGAGAAGGAGGTTGGTAGGAGAAATTACAGATTTGGGAAATTAAGAATGATTGCACCGAATTTTGCAGCAAAACAAATAATATTTGGGTCCCCTTTAAAATAAACTCACTTATGAGTTCATTCAAATTATGTAAACGGCCTGTGGTTCATACCCTGGAGTTGGCTATCTGTGAGTATCCAACTGCATAAATCCCTTTAAATGCCACCACATGCGAAGAAACACTGTTCCTTCCAGGAAACCAGATTTAGCCATAATTTCATTTCATTCATTCATTTGTGCACTTACACATTTGTCTTTCAAATATTTGATTTTCCAGTAAATGTCAGACACTGGGGATATAGAACCAAAGGTGTCATGCTTTGTCCCAGACCTGGAGGAATGTCCCATCTTACTAGGAACAGTCAAGAGAACAGACCCAGACAATGCAGAGTCATACCCACGTGTCTCCAATCCTAACATCTCTTCCGTGCATTAAAGGTTAGCTCAACAAAATCCAATTCTTGGAAAATCTTTGTGAAGTGTAAACTCTTGCAAAACTCTCTTCTACACATTGTTAAACCAACTGAATCATTTAACCACAGGTCCTCAGGATGATTTCCTAGTAAGTTAGAATATTTTTTTAAGCCACAATCAGTTTCTCTCAGTCTTCTCTCAACTAGAAATGATGGCGTTAATTAAAAAGAGGAAAATCTATGGAAAATATGTATGTTCCTTAATAGCAATTCACTAGCCACTAAAGTTACTTTTCACCTTATTCAATTAGAAATAAAAACTTATCATAAAATTTAAAAAATTGATTAAAATATATGTGGAAAGGGTTTGTTTGTTCATTTTGTTTTCCTCAATACTCTTAAAGCTTTTCAGGATAAGAAAAGCTTAAGTTTCGAGTTGCCTCAACTCTAAACCTGAACTTGTGAAACCCAATTTTCCTCTAAATCACAGGCCCAGCTCCCTTCCACTCCATTTAAGACAGGAATAAAATGATTAAGTAAACCCCTAGACTTAGGGGTTTGTCATGACATTTTTCCTGAGGTAAGGGCCAAAAATGTGAAAAAGAGTATACGTCCTTAATTTTATGCACAGTCAGGAGACAATACATTGTATAAATGTAAGTTGGCTGATACTTTGGTTACTTTTCTTGCCTTCTGAAAATGCAATAAAACTGCATTAAAGAAGCAAAGGGGAGAAGTGGCTTCTTGCATACAAATTTCTCACTTTCCAAAGCCTGGTCAGAAAATCAGCTGTTTTTATCTGTGTTCATATCTCTCAACCATTTAGATACTTATTATATTCTTCATAACCTTGAAGATATTTCATAAGAAACAGAAATGCTAACAAAGAAACTTAAATTAAATGGAACCTACGCTTTGACATGCAAATGTGTTTTAGTTTTGCCCCACTAGGTTGTATGTTTCATTATGATTAAAAATGTCAAACAATATTTCGCCTGCTGGGAGTATAGGTTTTACTCCTACTTTTCAATCTTACTCCAACGTCCTTATTGCATAATTTATGAGGTACAGCAGCCTTTGGTTGCTTTTTTAAAATTACAAACTATGAATCCTACGGTGGCATTTTGCTAAATTATTTTGCACATATTGGCTTTTGAACATTTATAGAATAAAAGTACACAATAAGAATTTTCTTTAGATGATTATTCTCTTATGTGCAACTTTCAGGAGAGAAAATAATCTGGCTTCATCAATAGAGCAATTGAGTGAGTCAAATCATCTGTCTACTCAATTCATGAGCTTGTCTTTCATTTTGGGTGATGTAATCCTCAAACTACTTATCAGTCTCTCTCATTCCTCACCAACACTCCTCCCCTCATCCTACCTTTTGCTGAGAAACTCATTGATTAGGTGTTATGTGGAGAGCACTTACTAGCTGAAAACCAAAGCAGTATATTAAAGCCACCTGCTTTCTCTCTAACCGCTTCCTCTGGTGTTCTGTGAGCTTAAACGAGTTTACGAGGTGTGTTTTCAGTGCGCCAAGGTCACTGGAAAAATAATTCCCTTTGTAATACGAAATACTTAAAGGGCACTCATGGGAGAAATGGAATAACATATTTGGGGAAATCAAGAGAGCTGGGGACACTGAGGTTTTACCACTGGGGTTTTAAATAGCTATGTTTTGTTCAATAAGTTTTTAGAATAATAGACTACCCTGGTCATATGTTCCTGTCCATCACAGCAACAATCCTTTGCTAATGAATTTTCCCCAAAGTAGTAAAAATACACAGTAAGTACTTTGTGACAGGGTGATGGGAGGCTCGCAGGAACCATGCCTGTATGTTCTCCACAACCAGCTATCATGTTAGAGTCCAGTCAGCATAAAGGTACCAGACTCTGGAACTACAAGAAAGAGATAAGTGGTACCAAGTGGATGGGAGATGGGAATAGAAAGAGTAAAAGGTGAGAGTAAAAGAAAAACACGCCTTCAGTTTTCTTCTACTAAAAGCTAAAGCTAAAGAAACTAAAACAATATAAAACAAAATAAAACATGTAGAAGGTGGCTACTACCACTGTGTGAATGCAACGGCTCCTTTTCTTCCTCCCTCCCTTCATTTCTGTGCATTCAAGATCATCTCAAATGCTGCAAGAACCCAAACATTGATAAAAACAACAATGAAACTAAACACCCATTTATCATTTATCATATACAAGACTTTGTTCTGTGTTTTCTATTAACTCAATTCATTCTCATACAGCCTTATGACATGGATACATATCCTTTTCTATTTTACAGATAAGGAAGTTGAAACTTAGCAAAGTAAAAGACCCAGATCACACAGTGATAAATCAGGATTTGAACCCAGGCAGTCTGATCCTAGAATCTGAGGCCTGTGCTCCTGAGCTAGCAGTGCCCCAGCCTGACCGTGAAACTGATCATTAATTGAGAAATTTTTTAGATGATTAATGCCAGGATTATTCTCCCAATTTAATAAGACTTTCTGGAGCCCTACACATCAGTTAATTTTTAAAAGCTTCCTTAGGTGATGATAATGGGTAATAAAGGTTAAGAGCCATTGCTGTGAACTGAATCACCTAAAGGAAGAAACTTTGTCCTTTACAATTATTTTAATTATTTTGTTTCAATAAAGGCAAAGCCTCAGGTTGGAGCTATTATGTCAAGTTAGGTTTAATAACATTATTTTATTTTCATTGTATTTATTGTATTTATTTTTACAGTTATTATCTATATACAGCAAATAAGAAATACATAGATATATACAGATATTGTCAAATACAGATATATGAAACAAAAATGGGCAAATATTGAAAATATACCTAGTTTAGTGAGCTAAACTAAGTTGGTTTATAGTGGGAGAATTAAGAGCAATAACATCAAATGCAGAAATGGATGTAGAAACCCTGAAATCAGACACTAATGTGCCTCTAATTCTCAATCAGCCCTCTGCAACTCTGGGCATCAGTCTTTAATGCCAAGCGGACTCCCAAACTGATCCACTTCGAGTTTCCACTTGAATGGTCTGCTATTTAACTTCGTCACCACTATGTAACACAGAGTAGGTGCTCAATTGTTAGTGAATTTAAGCAAAAAAAAAAAAAAAAAGAGCAAGAGAAAGAGAGAGAAAAAAAAATGCCAGTGGGAAGATGGGAAGGAAAGAGAGAACGTTAAGGAATAACTTCACATAATATGTTGCCTTTCTCGGGGAATATATATACATATATGTACATGTACATATATATATGTGTGTGTGTATATATATGTTTGTGTGTGTATGTATATACATGTGTGTGTATATATATATAGAGAGAGAAAGGCATATTTATATGTGTGTGTATGTATATGAGAAAGGCATATATATGTATATATATGGAGAGAGGGAGAGAGGGAAAGAGGGAGAAGGGGAGAGAGGGGCAGAGAGAGAGAGAGAGAGAGAGAGAGAGAGATCAGTACATTATGCCAGAAGAATAAATCTTTATGTGGAATTTCAGTCACTAAGGATAAGTAGGTGATGAAAATAATTTTAAAAGAGTTTCTTAATAGCACTCAGATGGCCCCAGATTGAATGACTTGCCTTTTCAGGCATTTCTTTTTTTCTGCCTCTTCCTCTTCTCTATCTAAACAAATATACTATTTCTGCTTTCATTCCTACCCGGCATTAATGTGACACTAGCAGGTAGCATTCTGACAACCCTGGATTTGTCTCTGCTTTGTAGAAGTTAATGCTCTGGTTTAGCCACAGTCTTGATTTCTGAAGCCAGAAAATATGTCTGGAGGTCTTAGCAAACTCACAGCTTAGATCCAACCCTCCCCTTCAACTCACCCCTTCTCCAGCCAAAGCCCTTGGATCACAGAACATGGATAGAGGCCTATGGTGTTTTCTTCCCAGTCCTCGGCAGACATTACATCAGGACTGGTCTGTTGTGTTTTCAGCTGGTAACACTGGCTCTAGTAAGGCTGAAGGCAGAGAAAGAAGGTTGAAAGCTGTTGTAGTATCCAGGCAAGAAATATAGCAGGTGAGAAATCTCTTAATGTGTGAGTATGCATATGTGTGTGCTGATGTACGTGGGAGGTGGAGGTGTAGGCAGAGTGACATATTGTGAAAATAAATAAATGTATAATCAACAGGAGTCAGTGATTAATTTAGAAAGAAGAGAAAAGAGGGTGTCTTGTTGATTTTATACTATTATAACAAAATGTCTAAGACACACTTATAAAGAACCAAAATTTATTTTTTTAAAACCACAAATTTATTTTCTCATAACTCTGGAGGCTGGGAAGTCCAAATCAAGGAACCATCTGATTGTGTTGTCTGGTGAGGAATACTCTGCTTCCAAAGATGACACCTTGAAAGCTGAGTCATCCAGACAAAAGGAATGCCATGTCTTTACACAGTAGAAGGCAAAAAGGGAAAAGGGGACCCATTCTGTGTCCTCACATGGCAGAAAGCAGAAGGGCAAAAGGGTTGAACTTCCTCCATCTAGCCCTTTTATAAAGTTGCCTAATCTCATTCATGAAGGCAGAACCACACCATTCAAAGGCCATGCCTCACAGTGCTATTGAACTTGGAATTAGGTTTGAGCATGAATTTTGGAGGTGACAAAAACATGTAAGCCATAGCAGAAGATCTCTGACTTCAGTAGCTAAGGAGATGGTGATGTCACTAATGAGATGATGAATCCTAAGGAGGAGGTGTTTTGAGGAGCTCCATGGAAAGCTCCACGAATTAGAGGAGGCAGTAGGATTTTGGGCTGAGAGTGAGCTGGAGCAGTAAAAATTCCAAGTGGAGATAGCCTTTTAAAACCAGCCATTTTAATTTAAAATAGCAAAAACATAGGATTCAAAGCAGGAATGTGGAAGGAATACATGACATGATATACAAAATGAAGACCTTTCATAAGCACAGCCGATTAGGAGAGGAAGAGACTGAGGTGAAGGGAAGAGAAAAAAAAATCGATAAAGAAATACAATTTTCCACAACTGTCACTCTAGTCAGGAAGGCCCATGGAAACAAATTTTGATTAAGTGCAGTAATCTCCTGAAGCAAAATGAGCCACTGACCCCTACTATTAGGTTGGTGCAAAAGTAATTGCAGTTTTTGTCATCATTTTACCTGGGAAAAACCGCAATTACTTTTGCACCAACCTAACAGAAGCTGGTTTTCTCCGAACCAATGAATTTCAGATGAGCGATTTTATGGTAGAATATAATGAGTTGGAGATGATTTTTTTAAATGCCACGTGAATCACTATTCAATGATTTGAGGCATCATCTCAGACCACCTCCCATCTACAAGCTGTCATAAACCACCCCGTCTCATGGCAGAGCCCAGCTTTTAAATCACATCCAGAGGGAGTTGTGTAAATGCTGACCGATACCTTAAAGATTACTCTGATGTTTACATATGAACTTAGTAGTGTGCCTAGTTGGACATGATGGGAGGGCAAGAGAAATAGGCCCATCTATTCTGCAGGATTTGAAAAGAGGTGGAGCTGCTGAGATTGAACAAGTGTTTTGGGCCAATTAGAAATTCAAATGTCAAGGAAGCTATAATGGCAGGCTCCAAAATAGCAACTCTGACCATAGATGGAAAGAGAGTCAAATTAGAATAGTACTAAAAGTGCAATTGAACATTTACTAGACTTCGTAGCAACATTTGCACCACGGAGAAAAGTCAGCATCAGCATCCTAAAGCAAAAGGCTCATGACACATGAATCAAGAATGTTTGTCACAGCCAGGTGCCAATGACTAAAGTCTGCAACAGAAAAAAAGAATGAGCAAATACAAGATAAATCATTTATTATCAGGGAGATAGCCTGCTTAATTAAAGTCATAAATGGTCATTATTAAATTAAAAGGGGCTTTGTGTGTCCTCACTTGTATATTAATTTCATACATTTCACAGCAGGAACTCAATTAGTTTCTACTTCTATAGTTAATCAAAAATATTAGGTAATTAAATTAACTTTCACAATGCAGTCTAATCAGATTCCTAATACAATAATATACTGAATGTTCTCCTCTCACTCAATGTATTACTTTACTGTATGTTCTTTTCTTCTGTAGACATTAAGTGGGTTTCATATTTATTTGCAACATTTTGAAAGCCCTGCTTAATGATAAGCTGGGTATTTTTCCTTAAATTGAAATATGTTGAATGTTACTCAAATCATCCAACCATAAAATGAAAATGAAATTATATCTGTGGATATCAGCTTGATCCGCTTTCATATCTTTACTAAAATAATGTCCAGGTAGCATTTTTAACTTTCCTAACAACGTATATACCAAAGCATAATTTGTTACATTTTAGCATCATATAAAGTTATAAACAAAACATTCAAGACTATAGTTAACTGGTTCTCCTTTGAAACTTTATAAGTGAATTCATTATCTCCCATAATATCATTGTTATCTCAGTTGTCTTTCTAAATTGCATTTCTTTTAAGGATAAAGAGAAAACTAAATTGCTTCAGCTTAATGTTAGTATAAGGTAGAAGGCAGAGATTCACTGCAACCTTGGTGAGTAAAGAGGCTCAATTTCCAATACTGTTTTGACTTGCACCAAATAAGTGCAAGAGAAGAGATTGTTTCACAGGGCTAATACATGTATCATACCCTCATGATACAAATCTGATATACTGTCATGAATCAGTAGCTTTCCTTCTGCCGAGCTAATCTTTTCTTTCTTTTTTTTTTTGAGATGGAATCTCACTGTGTTGCCCAGGCTGGAGTGCAGTGGCACGATCCTGGCTCACTGCAACTTCCGCCTCCTGGGTTCAAGCAATTCTCCTGCCTCAACCTCTCCAATAGCTAGGACTGCAGGTGTCCACCACCTTCCCCAATTAATTTTTGTATGTTTAGTAGAGAAGGGGTTTCACCATGTTGGCCAGGATAGTCTCGATCTCGTGAGCTTGTGATTCACCTGCCTCCGGCTCCCAAAGTGCTGGGAAACTAATCTTTCTTACTCCTAATCATATATATGATTGTGTTCCATGTTAATAGATAAAGAAAAGCCAATCTTAAGAACTATCTTTCAAATCCTTCGGAGGGTAAATCAACTTATTTTCCCAATAACTTTTTTCAAGATTTTTTCAAGGGTACAAATGATTGTGAATGGTCTAGCATAGTTTTCTCAAATTGGTCCACATCAATCTGCCTATTTACAGAAAGCTAAGTAAATGGCAAGATATTTATATATGGCAAGATGACAGAAATACAAATAAAACAAGGACAAGAGACCAAGACAGAGTGACAGACAAGAAGCTGGAACCTTGACAAGGACATGGACATGTATGTATATAAGTGAATCACTTGTCCCCTTAGTTCCACTCTTCCATTTTTAGCTTAGTTCCACGGACAGGACAAGAATTATGGAGAAAGAATGGAGTTTGAATCTTGGCCCATCACATATTAACTATGTCTTTAGGCAAGTCACTTACTTCTCTGAGACTCATGTTTCCCATTTATACAAAAAGACATACAGCTAGTTCACAGGGTAATTATGAAAATAAGTATAAAATGCAGAAAATGTAGCCTCGCTTACATGCAATATAGGTCCTGGCCCCACTTTCTCTCAACAAACATGTTTTAGCATATTTTTAAACATAGCTCTTTCAAAATGCCTTTGGTGGTACTGGTAGTGAAGGTACTGAGTTTATTTCTCAAGCATGGGTACAAGATTACCTTCAAAACAATTTATCTCTATTTCCAGATCATGTCCACTTTTAATACTATGCTATGCTTGCTCCATCTTCTGCCTGCTTCCCAATGATTCTGGGTTTGTTGTTTATGTAACATGATTATGATTTGTCAGACAGGATTTGTGGTGGGGGTATGAACCTTCTATATGAGCATCTGTCTGGCTTGAATCAGAATAATGAACAACATACAGATGGTCTTCCTGGAGTGGTTTATTACGTTCATTATCTGAACATCACACAGCAGTTTTCTACAGTTGGCTAACACCACTTATACTCCCCACCTCTCTAATGTGTATTACACATGTTCATAATAGCATTCACTGGCCTTGAAGTAGTTTTTTTCATGGCATTTATTTTCAAATATTACCTTGTCCCTGTAAGTGTTCTTAAAAGTCATTATCAGTGTTCATTTAATTTTTCTTTTCAGTGTTCATTTAATTTTTTACCTTTTTTCACTTGGCCCAGTATAACCATGTTACACTCTGCTATATAGTCTCTCTAGTCATGAAATGGCTGCATGTTATTTCTTCTAATGAATAAACTGTGGCTTACTTCATCGTTTTCCTGTTGTTGAACTTCTGAAGCTATTCTAATGGTTTCAGAAATTAAATAATGTGGGACTGAATATCCTTACTCACCACCGCACTCCAGCCTGAGTGACAGAGCGAGACTCCATCTCAAAAAAAAAAAAAAAAAGTTCATAAAAGCAACAAGAATTATGGGGGAAAATGGGATTAGTGGCTTGACACTCAAAAACTTCATTAGTGGTTCGGGGGTGCGGGTGAGAAAGATAGGAGCATTCAAAAAGAATAGTAGTACAGTTTTGCATATATAAAATAGTTAAGTAATACATAATACTTTAGTAAATATGACACTTTACCTTTAAGAGAGCTGAAGTTTGCTTGTGGAAGCAGGCATTTGAAGAGTGTAGCTTGTGAGTAATTGTAAAGCGGTAGAAGGAATGTTGTCTGAAATCAGACAGAAAGTTATAACACCAGATGTGCATGAATGTGGCTCACAGCACACCTGCAGTGAACTGAGGTAGCTTATAGGTGTTTGAGGTGTATGCATGTGTACTTGTTTTATGTATTTCTACAGAGCTCTGTTCAGCTTGGTGAAGCTTTCTAAGTTCACACAGTATTTCACATGAACAAAAATATGCATAGGCAAACACAAAATTTGTGTTATGCTGAAATCAATCCCTAGCATATCAGTTGTTAGAAGAAATTCATGTTTTTAAAATATATTATCATAGAAATGACTGCATATACTTCATCCTCAGAATATACATATACACACACTGCTTTGGATGGAGCATGGGCCTGACAAAACATTCTCAAGTGAGCCTGCTTTTCTTATGCAATTAACCAATATCCATTTTAAGAAAGCCAGCATTATTTACTTTTCAAGAAGTAGATGGGATTAATGAATCACTAATTTCAGATTTCATTAAGTTGACTTGGTTGGAATTGGTTAGAGAACAGACAAATCATAATGCCATCTATTTTTAATTGTGAATCTCTTTGATTAAGGCAAATTTATTTTGCAAATTAGATTTTATTCCACATTATGTAAAATTGAATTCTATTCCAAGATAGTACTTATGTCACTGAAGTGGGTCAAAGTTTGAAAAGAAATACATTGGGTGGGAACCATCTGAGCATATTTTTCTTCAAGGCTTCAATTTCAGCTTGACAGCCATGTGGTTAGAACCAATTAAGTGTCAGCAGCCAAACCTCAGAGCGGCCAGTGCTCTCTGAAACCCCAGTCCTGATCCAAGTCTTCTCATCTGAAGGTCCCTCTCCCACGCTCATTTTAGAAATGGGACTTCTCATTCAACAGCTACCTTTTTTTTTTTTTTCTGACTACATTATTTGTCTATGATTTTATTTATCCAGAGTTTTATTATTTTTTCGTTAAAGTATGTAATACATATATACATAGTTGAAATAGCAAATTGTATTTATGGGTTTATCAGCAGTGACAATAACAACAGAAACATGAGGGAAAAAAAAGAAAAACTGCAATGTGGCTTCACCCTCTCCCACCGGAAAAGAATCTTCCTATCATCATTCCCGCCAATCCCCTAGGCAAGAGCAGAGGTATGCTGGGAGATTTCCATATAAGGGTGGGTCTTACTTAAGCCTTAAATAGAGAGGAAAGAACAGGAGCAATATTCTTTATCTGGAATAAGCAGCACTGCACAGGTTATTTTTTCCCTCCTAGTTTCATTCCTGAAGCCAACCTGAGACAAATAACACAACAGAGCCTGCACAATCTCTACCCCCAACCCTTGGTTTCACCTCCCTGCCCAACACTCCATGTGCCTGCTACCTTTCTTCATATACCTCACAAATCCCTTTTGCCTTAGCCCCACTTCTGCACTGCTAAGCTTTTAATACTCTCCGTTTCCCCTCACTTTTCTGTATCTCAGCCTTGTCTCAAGTCTTGACACCAAGAAGTGAATGACTGGTAACAACTGTGTTAGAGATAGGATTGCTTAGTGGTTAGCCCAGTGCACTTGGATTTCTGTCCAATCTTTGCAATTTTGCTAGTCTTGGGGAAGTTGCTTCACTTTTCTAAGCTTCTGTTACACTATATCCAAAATTAATAAAATAACATTTCATGATTGAGAATAAAATGAGCTATGTCAAAACCTGGCATATAATAAGAATAGAACAAATACGTTCACATCCCTTGCAATTACATTCTTTTGCAAAGAAGAAACACAAAGAATTTCAGTATTAAAAGGTTAGTCCTGGCCAGGCACAGTGGCTCACGCCTGTAATTGCACTTTGGGAGGCCGAGGCTGGCAGATCACCTAAGGTCAAGAGTTTGAGAGCAGCCTGGCCAACATGGCAAAACTCCATCTCTACTAAAAATACAAAAATTAGCTGGGTGTGGTGGTGGGCAACTATAATCTCAGTTTCTTGGGAGGCTAAGGCAGGTAGAATTGCTTGAACCCAGGAGGCAGTGGTTGCAGTGAGCCGAGAACGCACCATTGCACTCCAGCCTGGGCGACAGAGCAAGACTCTGTCTCAAAAAATTAAAAAATAAAAAAAGGTTAGTCCGACCCTCTGTAATACAAGTATGTTTCAAGGACAAAGGAAAAAGCTAATTGATGGTTGGGACAGGTTCCAAGACCTGTGCTTTAAAGATTTCAGATAGTCTTCTAGATGAGATGTGGTGTGGCCCATAGATAAAGCCTGAGACTGATTCAAAAAGGCATGAAATCCTGTCTCTGCTATTAGTAGTTGCCTGGGAAAAGTTATTTAGTCTTTCTATGTTTTGCCTGTAAAATAGTGATGATAAAAATACCTATTTCATTGTGTGTGTGGGTGCGTGTGTACATGCCTGCATGCATGTTATAGATAATTAAATAGTGCATTTAAAGTCCTTAGCACAGAGTCTGGTATGTATCAATACATATTTTCATATTTATTATTTTGATGATGATGATGAAGATAATGATGTCATGAAGTGTAAAATATTACCAAGACTTCAAGAAGGCTTAAGATGTCTTGAAAACATCATGAAAGCCGATTTCTGCAACTGCTATAGACATTTAACCAAACCATTAATATTGATGCATAACATGCTGTGTGAATTTATTTCTCTATCCAAGGATAACCAGATCCATCATCTGTTAACACAACATTGGTTAAATATTTTGAAAGGTTGTCAGAATAATTCACTGAGTAAAATGCTTACTGAACTACTTTCTTTCATTTCAGTGCTTCAGGTAGAAATGGCGCCAGCATAAATTTAGTAATGGGTAACTTCAAATATTTACAATGGTCCCCTGAGACTCCATCTGAAATGAAGTCTCAGGTAAATGACATTATAGAGGACAAAAATGTTAAATGTTTACAATAGCTTTTTAAAAAGCAGTTAATCTTTAAGGAAGGCACAGGGAATATTTCCAAAGCAGACTGATTATTAGAGTAGATAAATACTGACTGCAAATACACACTAGAGATTTTTTCTGTCCACCTTCAGGATCCTGTGTTTTCTTGCACAGTCCACAAAGCAAGATATCGAGTCACCTGCTCTCAGAGTCCATGACAGGTCTGCACAAAACCCCTAACAGATAAATCAAGCCCAACCTCCCTGTCTTATGGATTATTTGAGAGTAGAACTGGAAAAAATATGTCAATAGGATAACTACATTACATTTAAATCATTCTCTCCACCTTAACTAAATAAGTATTTTGCCTACTAAATATATGTGTTAAATAGATTGCTTTATTTCTTTCCTAAGTTGACTTTCTAAATTATATTTTTCTCCTCATGAAAATATATACAATTTGGGCAATTATTTGAGTATTCTTTTCACATACCTGGCATATTCTCAAACCTCAGAGAAAATCTTCTATTTGAAGTAATGTTCTCGCCTCTCTGGCTAGAGATACAATTCCCTTATCTGTTGCCACCTAATTCTCTGCCTTGCATAGAGGCGGGCATCGTCTCTTGTAGAACAATCTACACGTAGGTCTTAGAGCTATACTAGCCCTGTTCACACATAATATTTCCCACTGATAGCATTACATTTTAATTATGATTTTATTTACTTCTAGATAATAAAAGCAGACATACCAAATACCATTATGTGATGTCTAAACTTAATATTGTACTACAATATACATACAATACATACAATAATACATACAACTTGGGAACTTATCTGCTTCTTCTCAGCAGGTAAGTAATACTAGTCCAATGCCAACAAGCCACTTGCTCCTCCCAGTGCAAATTTTAACCACCTTCCACCCTATATTAGCTTGTTCTCACATTGCTATGAAGAACTACCTGAGACTGGGTATTTTATAAAGAAGAGGTTTAATTGACTCACAGTTCTGCAGGATGTACATGAAGCATGGGTGAGGAGGCCTCAGGAAATTTACAATCATGGTGGAATGCAAAGGGCATGTCTTACATGGCCAGAGCAGGAGGAAGAGAGAGCAGGGAGAAGTGCTACACACTTGTAAAGAAACAGATCTTGTGAGAACTCACCCACTATCATGAAAACAGCAAGGAGGGGATATCTGTCCCCATGATTTAATCACCTGCCACCAAGCCACTGCTCCAACATTGGGGACTACAATTCTACATGATATTTGGGTGGTGATACAATTCCAAACCATGTCTTTCTGTCCCTGTCCCTTTCCAAATCTCATGCACTTTTCACATTTCAAAATACAATTATGCCTTCCAACGGTTCCCCAAGTTTTTAACTCATTCTGGCATTAACCCAAAAGTCCAAAGTGTCATCTGAGATAAAGCTAGTCCTTTTCACCTATGATCCTGCAAAAAAAAAAAAAAAAAGTACGTTACTTCCAAGACACAATGTGGGTAGAGGCATTGGGTAAATACTCCCTTTCTGTGCTCGCCTCAGCAGCACATATACTAAATACTCCCTTTCTAAAAGGGAGGAATTGGCCAAAACAAAGGGGCTACAGAGCCCATGCAAGTCCAAAACCCAGCAGGGCAGTCATTAAATAAAACTCCAAAATAATCTCCTTTAAGTCCATGTCTCATACAGGTCACACTGACACAAGGGGTGGGCTGCCAAGGCCCTGAACAGTTCTGCGACTGTGGCTCCTCAGGGTACAGTCCCTGAGGTTGCTTTCACAGGCTGGAATTGAGTGTCTGTGGCTTTTCTAGGCACATGGTGCAAGTTGTCAGTGTATCTAACATTCTGGGGTCTGGAGAATAGTGGCCCACTTCTCACAGCTGCACTAGGCAGTCTCATAGTGGAAGCCCTATGTGGGGGCTCCAACCCGCATTTCCCCAATGTACTGCCCTAGTAGAGGCTCTCCATGAGAGCTCCACCTCTGCAGTAGGCTTCCGCCTGGACATACAGGTGTTTCCATACATCCACTGAAATCTAGGCAATGGCTCCTAGGCTTGGCTGTGTCTCTACCCAAGTCTCATCTTGGATCATAGCTCCCATAATTCCCATGTGTTAAGGGAGGAACCTGGTGGGAGATAATTGAATCATGCGGTGGTTTCCCCCATATTGTTCTCATGGTAGTGAATAAGTCTCATGAGATCTGGTGGTTTTATAAAGGGAAACCCCTTTTGCTTGACTCTCATTCTCTCGTTTGCTGCCATGTAAGACATGCCTTTCACTGTCCACCATGATTATGAGGCCTCCCCAGCCACATGGAACTGTGAGTCCATTACACCTCTTTTTTTAGTAAGTTATTCAGTCTCAGGTATGTCTTTATCAGCAGCATGAAAACAGACTAATATAGTAAACTGGTACTAGTAGAGTGGGGCACTGCTGTATCCCAAAAATGTGGAAGTGACTTTGGATCTGTGTAACACGCAGAGGTTGGAATAGTTTGGAGGGCTCAGAAGACAGGAAAGTGTGGGAAAGTTTGGAACTTCATAAAGACTTGTTGAATGGCTTTGACTGAAATGCTGATAATGACATGGGCAATGAAATCCAGGTTGAGGTGGTTTCAGATGGTGATGAGGAATTTTTTGGGAACTGAAGTAAAGGTGACTCTTGCTATGAAAGAGACTGGCAGCATTTTGCCCCTGCCCTAGAGATCTGTGGAACTTTGAACTAGGGGGGGTTGATTTAGTGTATCTTGCAGAAGAAAATTCTAAGCAGCAAAACATTCAAGAGGTGACTTGGGTACTGTTAAAACCATTCAGTTTTAAAAGGGAAACAGCATAAAAGGTCAAAAAGTTTGTAGCCTGACAATGAGATAAAAAACAAAAAAGCATTTTCTGAGGAGAAATTCAAGCCAGCTGCAGAAATTTGCATAATGAATGAGGAGCCAAATGTTAATCACCAAGAAAATGGGGAAAATGTCTCCAGTTCATGTCAGAGAACTTTGTTGCAGTCCCTTCCATAACAGGCCTGGAGGCCTAGGAGGAAAAATCATTTCATAGGTCAGGCCCAGGGCCCCCCTGCTGTATGCAGCCTAGGAACTTGTTTACCTCAGTTCCAGCCACTCTAGCCACAGCTAAAAGAGGCTAGGGTACAGCTCAGGCCATGGATTCAGAGAATGCTAGCCTCAAGCCTTGGAAGCTTCCATGTGGTGTTGAGCCTGCAGGTACACAGAAGTCAAGAATTGAGGGTTGAGAATCCATCCTAGACTTCAGAGTTTTTATGGAAATGCCTGGATGTCCAGGCAGAAGTTTGCTGCAGGAGCAGGGCCCTCATGGAGAAGGACCTCTGCTAGACAGTGTGGAAGGAAAATATGGGACTAGAGCCTCGACACAGAGTCTCCACTGAGACACTGCCTAGTGGATCTGTGGGAAGAAGGCCACCATCCTCCAGGCCCCAGAATCATAAATCCCCTGACAGATTGCACTCTGTGCCTGGAAAAGCCACAGACACTTAATGCCAGCCTATGAAAGAAGCTGGGAGGGAGGCTGTACCCTGCAAAGCCACAAGAGCAGAGCTGTCCAAGTCTATGGGAATCCACTTCTTGCATCAGTGTGACCTGGATGTGAGACATGGAGTCAAAGGAGATCATTTTGGAGGTTTAAGATTTGACTCCCCTACCAGATTTATAGTTGCATGGGACCTTTAGCCCCTTCATTTTAGCCAGTTTCTCCCATTTGGAATGGGTGTATTTATCCAATGCCTCTACCACCATTGTATCCAGGAAGTAACTAACTTGCTTTTGATTTTACAGGCTCATAGGCAGAAGGGACTTGCCTTGTCTCAGGTGAGACTTTGGAATGTGAACTTTTGAGTTAATGATGAAGGCATGATTGGTTTTGAAATATGAGGACATGAGATTTGGGAGGAGCCAAAGGCAGAATGATATGGTTTGGCTGTGTCCCCACCCAAATCTCATCTTGAATTGCAGCTCTCAACTCCCATGTGCTGTGGGAGGGACTGGTGGAAGATACTTGAATCATGGGGCAATCTCCTTCATACTGTTCTCATGGTAGTGAATAAGTCTCATGAGATCTGATGGGTTTTATACGGGGAAACTCTTTCACTTGGCTGACATTCTTTCTTGTTTGCTGTCATGTAAGACATGCTTTCACCTTCTGCCATGACTGTAAGGCCTCCCCAGCCACATAGAACTGTGAGTCCATTAAACATCTTTTTTTTTTTTTTTTTTTTTTTTTGAGACAGAGTCTCGCTCTGTCACCCAGGCTTGAGTACAGTGGCGCGATCTGTGCTCACTGCAAGCTCCGCTCACTGCATGACATTCTCCTGCCTCAGCCTCCTGAGTAGCTGGGACTACAGGCGCCTACCACCGCGCCTGGCTAATTTTTTTTTTTTTGTATTTTCAGTAGAGATGGGGTTTCACCATGTTAGAAAGGATGGTCTCGATCTCCTGACCTCATGATCCACCCTCCTCGGCCTCCCAAAGTGTTGGGACTACAGGCGTAAGCCACTGTGCTCGGCCCAACATCTTTTTCTTTATAAATTACCCAGTCTCGGGTATGTATTTATCAGCAGTGTGAAAACAAATTAATACAGATCCCAAGGTGCAACTCTTGCAGTCTCTCTACCCACAGACTTAATACCATGTGGAAGCCACCAAAGCTTTTGACTTGCACTCTCTGAAGCAATGGTCAAAGCTTTACCTTGGTCCCTTTTAGCCGCTGCTGGAGCTGGATCACCCATGATCCAGGGTCCCATGTCCTGATGCTGCACAGAGCAGTGGGCCCTGGGCCTAGCCCATGAAACTGTTCTTCCCTCCTAGGGCTCTGGGCCTGTGATGGGAGGGGCTGCCACAAAGGTCTCTGAAATGCCTTCAAGGCATTTTTCCCATTATCTTGGCTATCAACATTTAACTCCTCTTTACTTATGCTAATTTCTGCAGCTGTCTTGAATTCCTCCCCACAAAATGGGGTTTCTTTTCTCTCACAAGGCCAGGTTTCATATTTTTCAAACTTGTATGCTCTACTTCCCTTTTAAAAATAAGTTCCAGTTTTATATAATTTTTTGCTCACAAATATGAGGATGGGATACTATAAGCAGCCAGGACACATCTTCATTGTATTGCTACTTAGAAATTTCTTCCTTCAGTTACTCTAAATCATCACTCGCAAGGTCAAAGTTCCACAGATCTCTAGCACAGGAGCAGAATGCCTCCAACCTCTTTGCTAATGCATAAGTGGCCTTTGCTCCATTTCCCAGTAAGTTCCTCATCTTCATCTGTGACCACCTCAGCCTGCACTTCATTGTGCATATCACTATCAGCACTTTAATTACAACAAATTAACAAGTCTCTAAGAAGTTCCAGACTTTCCCTCTTCTTCCTTTCTTCTTCTAAGCTCTCCAAACTGTTCCAGCCTCTGCCTATTAACCAGTTCCAAATCTGCTGCTACATTTTCAAGTATATTTATAGCAATGTTCCACTATCTGTACCAATTTAGTTTATTCTCACATTGTTATAAAGACCTCTGAGATTGAGTCATTCAAAAGGAAAAGATGCTTCATTGACTCGTAGTTCTGCAGACTGTACAGGAAGCATGGTTAGGGTAGCCTCAGGAAACTTACAATCATGGTGGAAAGCAAAGGGCTTACACAGAAGAGCAGGAGGAATAGAGAACAGGGGGGATGTGGCACATACTTTTAAACCACCAGATCTCATGAGAACTCACTCACTCTCATGAGAACATCAAGGGAGGAATTCAACCCCATAATCTAATCACCTTCCACCGGACCCTTCCTCCAACATTGGGGATTACAATTTGACAGGAGATTTGGGTCAGGACAAAAATCCAAACCATATCACACTCCATCTGCATTTGCAGGTTACTAGAGGGGGTAATAGGGAAAGGAGGCAACACCACATCCATGAACTGAGAACTGACAAACTTGACAATAGTGATCTATTGTCTTGGTTAGAATCACAAGATGTTTTCTGTGGATAAAAACAAGGATTTGATGTTTGAGAAACAAAAGGGAAGCATTAAACAAAAGTGGTATTTAGCACCAAGGCTTGAGACTCACGCAGGTTCTCTGTAATGATAATACTACAGTAGACCAGTGCCTACAAGTCAGAGATCAAGGTGAAGCAGTGCTGGTTCCTTCTGAAGACTGTGAGTAAAGGATCTGTTTCAGGCCTCTTCCTTGGATTGTAGAGGGCTGTCTTCTTACCAGGTCTCTTCACTTTGTCTTTTTCTGTGTGTGTCTCTCTGAGTGTCTGAATTCTCCTTTTTTTAATTATACCAGTCATATTGGATTGTGGTTCATTTTAATTACTTCACCTTGACTTGCTCTGTAAAGATACTGTCTCCAAAGAAGGTCACATTCTTAGGTACTTAAAGTTAGCACATCAGCATATGAATTTGAGAGGGGACACAATTCAAACCATAAAACATGTACAGGAGCATTCATCCCATAACTCTTGTGAGTGTTGTCAGTTAATACTCCACAGGAGCCTCCTACCTCTGAGAACTGCTTTCAAACAGAAGCTGCTTTGCCGGCATGTTTCTCCTCTATCACTGAGAATTAAGTAGGACATAGATAAATATTGGCTGACTTGTGGGTACAAAAGTCCTGCCTGCTTCCTCCAGATTGGACCAACAGTGTTGTATAATTAACGCTCCAGAGTGTCTCATGGATTCTGGCTGGGATTTTGTGTAATCATTAAGGATTTTGTAAATTTAGTTCATCATACCAGATTGCAAGCTACTTCGATCTTGTATATAAACTTTTACAATAATTATTAGTAGCATTTGTAATTAATGATTAGCTTTGTCCATAATTAGAGCTTGTAACACAGCACAAGTGCATCCTTGATAAATACACAATTGGAAAAAGATCTTGCTTAGCTGGGGCTTAGCATCACTTATACAAAACACATTGTGTACCCATATAGAAAGAGTAACAGATAAATGATAGTGCTGACTTTTATGTGATGTAAATGATCTTCTAGGCACTAAATGATATGTGTATATATAACATATGTGTATATACATATATATATTTTTAATTTTTACATATGTGTATATATACACATTATGTGTATATATCACACACACACATATACATACGCATGTGTGTCTAATGTTTACATATAAGGTTTAACTATATATTTAAATATATAATTAGCTTTCAATATATATTTAAATAAAAGAATAGTAGTCTTCAATATGAATTTTAATCTTTGTTTTCTCAGGTTTTGAAAATGAATGACATACTTGTGTATTAAATAAAGTAATAAAGATTTAAATTTCTGAAAAATAAGAGTTATGAAATACATTTAAAAGGCACAATAACCACAATCTGTGTAATGAAATGCTACCAAAAATAATTCCATAATGAGAATGTTTTAGTGAACTAATTCTGAAAATTTGTCATTACCATATTTATTGTTAGATTGAAAATAATGTTCCCAGAGAGATGAAAAAAGCCTATCTTTTTAAGTAATGTAAATTTTTCTTTATATATTTGCCTAAATTATTGCTTCTAGAATTTGTTCTTGGCAATGTGTTTTTACATTTGGGTTGGACTTTTAAAAGCAGATTATCAGAGGATTTCCGATTCTGGCCAAGATGGAGTGGTGATTTTTATTTAGCCCAACTAAAAACTCTGGACATAACTCAATAAACAAGCTGAGGAAGAGTATTAAAGGTGGACTGCCTCAAGTACTCAGGACTTCAACAACATGGTAATGCATGTCCTTGGTTTTCTTATTTCCTCCCATACATCTTGGGCAGGACACTTCATAAGCCTTTAATTTGTAATGGCCAACAGGCATGGAAAAAAAAATATCCAAGAGAGGCCTGTCTCCTTTAGCCAAAGGAACAGAAAATGGGTGACCTAAGGAGGAAAAAAATTCCAATACACAACCTACTCCAGGCAAACACCACAGAAATTCCACTCGCATACCACTTGCACAGTTTCGCTCGGGCCAAGTGGGAGCTGACCTTCTACCCTACCATTAGAGAAGCATCCTGTAGAAGCAGGTACTGATGCTCCAAATCCTCTGCCTAGTGATGTCTGCAGGACTGAATAGAGAGCTGACCATCAATTCTTTATTTATTTAGGGAAGGAATGCTCCAAATCTCATGCTCAAGTAGCGTCAGTGGGGCAGAGTAGGGAGTGGATCCTCATCCTTCATCTCGTGGCAGCGGAACATACTCTAATTCTCCTGCCAGAGTAGAATCAGTGGATTCCAGCGGCAAGCTGAGTCTCCACTCCCACCCCCATTTAACAAGGGACTGGGAAATGAAGTTGGTTAGCACTTCATTTATTCCCATTCTTCCCCTAATGTCAGTGAGGCCCAGTGTGGAGCTGAGTGGCAGGCCTCAACTTACAGCAATAAAGTGATGTGATTCAGATATTTGTTTTCCCTCTTCATGGTGTCAGAAGGGCACAGTAGAGAACCGATATTGGTACACCACTTTTACCAGGAAGGTGGAAGCTGAATTTCTAGCTGACCTATTTGCAAAGAGGCAACACTCCACTTTTTCCAGTTGGAACAGGTTGAGGAGGGGATCCAACAGAAAGCCAAACATACGTGCCCCCTGTCCTCATGCTACACATCAACAGGGGGAATACAAGATTCAGAATATTATAATATTCAAAATGTATAGGATTCAATTTTAAAGAGGACTTATCATACTACGGACCGGGAAAATCGCAACTTGAATAAGAAAAGATCATATATAGCTATGCCAACGTTAAAATAAATCAGATGTTGAAATTGTCTGATAAAGAAAAGCAGCTATTATAAAAATGTTTCAACATACATTTACCAATTCTCTTGAAACAAATGAATAAGTAGAACATTTCAACTAAGAAATAAAAGTTATGAAAAAGAACCAAATCGATAATTTAGAACTAAAAATTGCAGTATTTTTTCAAAATGGCTGACTAAGGACATTGGATGCCAGATTTCCTCAGAAAAATGATGAAAATTACAGGTTAATGGACAAGTTCTGAATGGAAAACTTAATGAAGAAAACCAGGACCTCTCATAGTGCCCATGGAGAGAAGCTGGTGTTCAGAAGAGAAAAGCAGCAAGACGCTGGCACAGATCAACCCCAGAGGAACTTGAAGTTCTATGGAAAGGATAGGTGGGAGTGCTTCTCTCCTTCCCTCACCCTTGTGACCAAACTGTTGGTGAGCCCTTCTGTCCTCTTGACCTAGGGCGATGCTATCAGTGGAAATTAGGGTTTCCTGAGGAAAGAACCCGGTTTCCATGCCTGCACTCCCTTCACACCTGAACTGAAGCATTGGGCACCATACTTGTTGTTAACCTATCGTGAGTCACTGCCCTGCCTGGAGATTCTCTGCTCTTGAGTCACTGCACCACCAGATTCTTCACAAATATACCTCACAGCCTGATCTGATTTTGGCAACTGCAGCAGAATGGTGGGTCCCTGGAGAGCTGTGGGACCCCCTGGAGATTTAACCCTTGGCATGGACAACCCCTAAAAAAAGGAGGAGCACATTCCACCGAAACCTCCCTTGGGACAAAGGACACATTGGTGTGGCACAAACTGATGAAAATGGCAGCACTGATGCCTGGGAATAGACGTGGGGAGTGTGTCATCTTCCATCCCCATACCTCATCAACTGGTGTGGACACATTAGTGGTTCTTCCCACTGGAAAGCCTGCACATGTGCACTTAGAGAAAGCATTTTTAGTACTTTTCACAGTGGCATGACTCTTGCTGAAAGTTAGCCCTTGCACAGTGACATGACTCTTGCTGAAAGTTAGCCCTTGCTGCTTGGGCATATATGAAGGTCTGGACCCAAGTCCCCTTTCCTACACAGAGTGGCAGTATCTCACCAATGGAGATAAGAAATGTCACAGAGTTGTCTGTACTGGAATTAGGGAAGAGATTCTGCCCCAAGCCCACTTTGATGGAGCGTATTTGTGGCCCACAGCTGCACTGTGGCTGGCAACCAACGGATCAATTCTTTACAAACTGAAGGTCATGTGCCCAGAGACACAGGTGTGATAGGGAAATGAACCAGGTTTCTTCTGGCTCAGGATGAAGAACTGGTGCACCCACCCTGCCCCTTCCCTTGAGACCTCAGCACACCACACATGATCTCTTCCCCAAACCCCCCTTTCAGGGCAGGTGCTTCCACCCATTATCAACCCATCTGGGTGTGAGCAAGCTGCTACTCTTAAGCTCCACTTATGAACTACAGTCTAAAACACATTACCAAATAATAAACCTCCTTCCAGAAAGGCTTGGTGCTTGCCCACAAGACAAGCTTGCTGACTTCCACATCCTCAGACCACAGAAAATAGTGTGTCCACTCATATGTCCAATGCATAGCTATAACAGCAACATCCAAGAAAGTCACTGCATGAAAGTTATCCACAACTAAGGAACCCAAACACAGCATTGCCCCACTGAATGGGTCCAGAAACAAAGCCAAGTGATCATATACAACATATGCCATACTCATACCCCCAAGGGAAAGAAGAATTTTAAAAATATCCCATCCAAATGATAGCAAATTCAAAAATAAGAAGCAACAGCTCCTTAAAATGGGAAGAGATAAACACAAAACCACTGACATTACAAAAAGCCAGAGTGTCTTGATACCACCAAAGGATCACACTAACTCCCTGGAAATGGATCCTAACCAAACTGAAAAGCCTGAAACAACAGATAAATAATTCAAAATATGGATCTGAGGAAATTCAATCAGTTACAAAGGAAAGTTGAAATTTAACAGAAACCAGTAAACAGATTCAGTATATGACAGACAAGATAGCTATATCAAGAAAAAAAAATAGAATTTTTGGAATTGAAAATTTCACTAAAGCACTGTTAAAATATAGTAGGAAGCTTTGACAATAGACTAGATCAAGCAGAAGAAGAAATTTCAGAGCTTGAAGACAAATCTTCCAAATTAACCCAGTCATACAAAAAACATTTTTAAAACTAACAAATACTTTGGAATTATAGAAATATGGAATCATGTAAAATGATCAAGCCTAGAAATTACTGGCATCTCTGAGAGAGAAGAAGAAAAAAGAAAAGAGGTGGAAAACACCTTTGAGAGAGTAATTCAGGAAATATTCCCTAATCTTGCTAGGAAGGTCAACATCCAGATACAAGAAATTCAAAGAACAAGATACTATATAAGATGACTGAATGAGTTCATTCTCACATTGCTATAAAGAGCTACTTGAGACTGGAGAATTTATAAAGAAAAGAGGTTTAATTGGCTCATGGTTCCACAGGCTGTAGAGGAAGTATAGCTAGGGAGTCCTCAGGAAACTTTCAATTATGCCAAAAGGTGAAGGGAAAGAAAGCACATTTTCACACGACCAAACAGAAGAGAAGGCAAAAGGGGAAATGCTACATACTTATTTTTTTATTATTATTATACTTTATGTTCTAGGGTATATGTGCACAACATGCAGGCTTGTTACATATGTATACATGTGCCATGTTGGTGTGCTGCACCTATTAACTTGTCGTTTACATTAGGTATATCTCCTAATGCTATCCCTCCCCCCTCCCCCAACCCCACAACAGGCCCTGGTGTGTAATGCTCCCCTTCCTGTGTCAAGTGTTCTCATTGTTCAATTCCCACCTATAAGTGAGAACATGCGGTGTTTGGTTTTTTGTTCTTGTGATAGTCTGCTGAGAATGATGGTTTCCAACTGCATCCATGTCCCTACAAAGGACATGAACTCATCCTTTTTTATGGCTTCATAATATTCCATGGTGTATATGTGCCACATTTTCTTAATCCAGTCTGTCATTGATGGACATTTGGGTTGGTTCCAAGTCTTTGCTATTGTGAATAGTGCTGCAATAAACATACATGTGCATGTGTCTTCATAGCTGCATGATTTATAATCCTTTGGTATATTCCCAGTAATGGGATGTCTGAGTCAAATGATATTTCTTGTTCTAGATCCTTGAGGAATCACCACACTGTCTTCCACAATGGTTGAACTAGTATACACTCCCACCAACAGTGTAAAAGTGTTCCTGTTTCTCCAGATCCTCTCCAGCACCTGTTGTTTCCTGACTTTTTAATGATCACCATTCTAACTGGCATGAGATGGTATCTCATTGTGGTTTTGATTTGCATTTCTCTGATGACTAGTGATGATGAGCATTTTTTCATGTGTCTGTTGGCTGCATAAATGTCTTCTTTTGAGAAGTGTCTGTGTGTCTGTTCATATCCTTTGTCCACTTTTTGATGGGTTTTTTCTTGTAAATTTGTTTGAGTTCTTTGTAGATTCTGGGTATTAGCCCTTTGTCAGATGAGTAGATTGCAAAAATGTTCTCCCATTCTGTAGGTTGCCTGTTCACTCTGATGGTAGTTTCTTTTGCTGTGCAGAAGCTTTTTAGTTTAATTAGATCCCATTTGTCAATTTTGGCTTTTGTTGCCATTGCTTTTGGTATTTTAGACATGAAGTCCTTGCCCAAGCCTATGTCCTGAATGGTATTGCCTAAGTTTTCCTCTAGGGTTTTTATGGCTTTAGGTCTAACATTTAAGTCTCTAATCTATCTTGAATTAATTTTTGTATAAGGTGTAAGGAAGGGATCCAGTTTCAGCTTTCTACTTATGGCTAGCCAGTTTTCCCAGCACCATTTAATAAATAGGGAATCCTTTCCCCATTTCTTGTTTTTGTCAGGTTTGTCAAAGATCAGATGGTTGCAGATGTGTGGTATTATTTCTGAAGGCTCTGTTCTGTTCCATTGGTCTGTATCTCTGTTTTGGTACCAGTACCATGCTGTTTTTAAACAACTAGATCTCCTAAGAACTCACTATTATGAAAACAATGAAGGGAAAATATGCCCTCATGATTCAATCACCTCCAGCTGGTCCCTCACGCAATATTGGGGATTACAACATGACATTTGGGTGGGGACACAGAGCCAAATGATATCAATGACTATCCCAAATGCATATAGTCATCAGATTATGCAATGTCAACACAAAAGAAAAAATCTTAAAGACAGCTAGAGAAATGGCCAAATTATCTATAAAGGAAATCCCATCAAATTAACAACAGATTTTTCAGTGGCAACCTTATGAGCCAAAGAAGATTGGCAGCCTATTTTTAGCCTCAGTAAAAAATGTCAGCAAAGAATTTCATATCCTGCCAAACTAAGATTCATAACCTGAGAAAAGCCTTTCCTGGAAAAGAAAACACCTAAAGAATTGGTCACCATCAGACCAACCCTACAAGAAATGTTCAAAGAGGTTCTAAACGAAATGAAAAAATGATACTTGACAGCATAAAAGCACACAAGTTCAAAGCTATCAGATCCTATAAAGCAATTACACAATTGAGTTTACAAAGCACCCAACTAACAACAATATGACAGGAACAAAACCTCAAGTATCAATATTGACCGTGGATGTAAACAGCCTAAGCACTCTACTTAAAAGACATAGAGTAACAAACTGGATTTGAAAAAAGGCTCAACCTCTGTTACTTTCAAGAGACCTATGTCACATCAAATGATATCCACAGGCTCAAAGTAAAGAGATGAAGAAATCATGCAAGTGGAAAACAAAATGAGCAAGAATGGCTATTCCTGTATCAAATACAGTATATATTAAACCAATAATAATAAAAGGCAAATAAGGCCTTTATATAAGATAAAGGACTTAATTCAACAAGAGGACTTAACTACACTAAATATGTATGCACCCAACATCGGAGCACCGAGATTTATAAAACAAACAGTACTAGATCTAAGAAAAGAAGTAGACAGTCATACAATAACAGTGGGGTACTTCAGCACCCCACTGACAGCAGTATATCAAGGCAGAAAGCTAACAAAGAAATTCTGGAAGTAAATTAGACACTTGACAAATTGGACCTGGTAGTCATCTAAAGAATATTCCACTCAACAACCACAGAATATGCATTTTTTCCCATCTGTACATGGAATAGTTTATGTAACTAACCACTTGTTTTTCATAAAGCAAATCTCAATAAATTCAAAGAAATTGAAATAATATCAAGCATCTTCTTAGACCACAGTGGAACAAAACTAGAAATCAATACCAAGAGGAACTCTCAAACCCACGCAAGTACATGGCAACTAAACAACTTATTCCTAAATAACTTTTGAGTAAACAAAAAAATTAAGGCAGAAATAAAAAAAAAAACTTTTTAAAACAAATGAAAATAGAAACAAAACATACCAAAACCTCTTGAATACAGCAAAAGCAGTGTTAAGACGAAAGCTTACAGTACTAAATGCATATCTCAAAAAGGTAGAAATATCTCAAGTTAACAACCGAACATTTCTCCTAAAGGAACTAGAAAAACAAGAAAGAAAACAAACCCAATGATAAAAGAAGAAAATAAATAACAAAAATTATAGCAGAACTAAATGAAATTGAGACTAGGAAAATGATACAAATAATCAAAAAACAAAACATTGGTTCTTTGAAAGGATAAATAAAATTAATAGACCACTAGCTAGATTAACCAGGAAAAAAAGAAAGATTCAAATAAGCAACTTCAGAAATGACAAAAGTGACATTACACACATGGAAACACAAAAGATCCCCAGTGACTACTGTAGAAACCTCCACATGCACAAACTAGAGAACCTAGAGGAAAGAAAAAAAATGCTGGAAACATACAACCTCCCAAGATTAAACCAGGAAGAAACTGAAATCTTGAACAGACCAATGAAAATTTTCAAAATTAAATCAATTATTAAAAAATCTACCATCCAAAACAAAACAAAAAAAAGCCCTTCACCAAAGAGATTCACAGCCAAAGTTTACGAGAAGAGCTGGTATCAATCTTACTCAAACTATTTCAAAAAAAAAAAAAAAAAAAAATGAGGAGAGATTCCTCTCTAATTCATTCTACAAAATTAGTATCATCCTGAAACCAAAATCTGGTAAGGACACAACAACAACAAAAAAGAAAACTACAGGCCAATATTTCTGGTGAACATAGATGCAATCAGTGTCAAGAAAATACTAGCAAAACAAATCTAGCAGCACATCAAAATATAACTATTCATGATCACGTGGGTTTTATCCCTGGATGCAAGAATAGTTCAACATAAGCAAATCAATAAATGTGATTCACCACATGAACAGAATTAAAAACAAAAAACATATATCCTCTCACTAGACACAGAGAAAGCATTTTATAAAATCTAACATTCTTTCATGATAAAAACCCTCAATAAACTAGGCATCAAAAGAATATACCTAAAAATAATATAATCCATCTATGACAGACCCACTGCCTACACCATACAGAATGCACAAATTTGAAAGGATTCCCCCTTAGTACTGGAAAAAGACAAGGATGTCCAGTTTCACTACTATTCAATACTGGAAGTCCTAGCCAGAACAAAGTCCTGAGACAGAAATAAGTATATCCGGAAAGGAAAAGAGTAAGTCGAACTATCTCTGTTTACTGATATGATCTTATAACTAAAACACCCTAGTGATTCCTCAAGGACACTACTAGACCTGATGAAGAACAGCAGTAAAGTTTTAGAATACAAAGTCAATGTACACAAACCAGTAGCATTTCTATACACCAATAATGTTCAAACTGGAAACCAAATTAAGAATGCAATCCCATTTACAATAGACACACACACACACACACACAAATAAAACTGAAGAGGTGAAAGATTTTTTTTTTTTTTCTTTCTGTGGTGACGGGCAGACAGGATTGGTGGCATTAGTCCTGATGGTCTCTTTTTGGTTTTTAATTATACTTTAAGTTCTAGGGTACACGTGCACAATGTGCAGGTTACATATGTATACATGTGCCATGTTCGTGTGCTGCATCCATTAACTCGTCATTTACAATAGGTTTACCACCTAATGCTATCCCTCCCCTTCCCCCTATCCCACAACAGGCCCCAGTGTGTGATGTTCCCTATCATGTGTCCAAGTGTTCTCATTGTTCAAGTCCCACCTGTGAGTGACAACATGCAGTGTTTGGTTTTTTTTGTGATAGTTTGCTCAGAATGATGGTTTCCAGCTGCATCCATGTCCCTACAAAGGACATGAACTCATCCTTTTTTATGGCTGCATAGTATTCCATGGTATATATGTGCCACATTTTCTTAATCCAGTCTATCATTGATGGACATTTGGATTGGTTCCAATTCTTTGATATTGTCAATAGTACCACAATAAACATACCTGTACATGGGTCTTTATAGTGGCATGATATATAATCCGTTGGGTATATACGCAGTAATGGGATGGCTGAGTCAAATGGTATTTCTAGTTCTAGATCTTTGAAGAATCACCACACTGTCTTCCACAATGGTTGAACTAGTTTACAGTCCCACCAACAGTGTAAAAGTGTTCCTATTTCTCCACACATTCTCCAGCACCTGTTGTTTCCTGACTTTTTAATGATCGCCATTCTAACTGGTGTGAGATGGTATCTCATTGTGGTTTTGATTTGCATTTCTCAGATGGCCAGTGATGATGAGCATTTTTTCATGTGACTATTGGCTGCATCAACGTCTTCTTTTGAGAAGTGTCTCTTCAAATCCTTTGCCCACTTTTTGATGGGGTTGTTTTTTTCTTGTAAATTTGTTTGAGTTATTTGTATTAGCCCTTTGTCAGATGAGTAGATTGCAAAAATGTTCTCCCATTCTGTAGGTTGCCTGTTCACTCTGATGGTAGTTTCTTTTGCTGTGCAGAAGCTCTTTAGTTTAATTAGATCCCATTTGTCAATTTTGGCTTTTGTTGCCATTGCTTTTGGTGTTTTAGTCATGAAGTCCTTGCCCATGCCTATCCTGAATGGTATTGCTTAGGTTTCTTCCAGCGATTTTATGGTTCTAAGTCTAACATTTAAGTCTTTAATCCATCTTGAATTAATTTTTGTATAGATATAAAGAAGGGATCCAGTTTTAGCTTTCTACATATGGCTAGCCAGTTTTCCCAGCACCATTTATTAAATAGGGAATCCTTTCCCTACTTCTTGTATTTGTCAGGTTTGTCAAAGATCAGATGGTTGTAGATGTGTGGTATTATTTCTGAGGGCTGTGTTCTGTTCCATTGGTCTATATCTCTGTTTTGGTACCAATACCATGCTGTTTTGGTTACTGTAGCCTTGTAGTATAGTTTAAAGCCAGGTAGCATGATGCCTCCTGCTTTGTTCTTTTGGCTTAGGATTGTCTTGTTTATGTGGGCTCTGTTTTGGTTCCGTTTGAAATTTAAACTAGTTTTTTCCAATTCTTTGAAGAAAGTCATTGGTAGCTTGATGTGGATGGCATAGAATCTATAAATTACCTTGGGCAGTATGGCCATTTTCACGATATTGATTCTTCCTATCCATGAGCATGGAATATTCTTCCATTTGCTTGTGTCCTCTTTTATTTCCTTGAGCAGTGGTCCTTGAAGAGGTCCTTCACATCCCTTGCAAGTTGGATGCCTAGGTATTTTATTCTCTTTGAAGCAATTGTGAATGGGAGTTCACTCATGATTTGGCTCTCTGTTAGTCTGTTATTGGTGTATAAGAATGCTTGTGATTTTTGCACATTGATTTTCTATCCTGAGACTTTACTGAAGTTGCTTATCAGCCTACAGAGATTTTGAGCTGAGATGATGGGGTTTTCTAAATATACAATCATGTCATCTGCAAACAGGGACAATTTGACTTCCTCATTTCCTAATTGAATACACTTTATTTCATTATTCTGCCTGATTGCCCTGGCCAGAACTTCCAACACTATGTTGAATAGGAGTGGTGAGAGAGGGCATCCCTGTCTTATGCCAGTTTTCAAAGGGAATGCTTCCAGTTTTTGCCCATTCAGTATGATATTGGCTGTGGGTTTGCAATAAACAGCTCTGAATATTTTGAGATACATCCCATCAATACTGAATTTATTGAGCATTTTTAGCATGAAGTGCAGTTGAATTTTATCAAAGGCCTTTTCTGCATCCATTGAGATAATCATGTGGTTTTTGTCTTTAGTTCTGTTTATATGCTGGATTCTATTTATTGATTTCCATATGTTGAACCAGCGTTGCACCCCAGGGATGAAGCTGACTTGATCATGATGGATAAGTTTTTTGATGTGCTGCTGGATTCGGTTCGCCAGTATTTTATTGAGGATTGTTGCATTGATGTTTATCAGGGATATTGGTCTAAAATTCTCTTTCTTTGTTGTGTCTCTGCCAGGCTTTGGTATCAGGATGATGTTGGCCTCATAAAATGAATTAGGGAGGATTCTCTCTTTTTCTATGGATTAGAATAGTTTCAGAAGGAATGGTACCAACTCCTCCTTGTACTTTTGGTAGAATTCGACCGTGAATCCAGCTGGTCCTGGACTTTTTTTGGTTGGTACTCTATTAATTATTGCCTCAATTTCAGAGCCTGTCATTGGTCTATTCTGGGATTCAACTTCTTCCTGGTTTAGTTTTGGGAGGGTGTCTGTGTCCAGGAGTTTATCCATTTCTTCTAGATTTTCTAGTTTATTTGCATAGAGGTGTTTATTCTCTGATGGTAGTTTGTGTTTCTGTGGGATCAGTGGTGATATCCCCTTTATCATTTTTATTAAGTCTATTTGATTCTTCTCTCTTTTCTTCTTTATTAGTCTAGCTAGAAGTCTATTTTGTTGATCTTTTCAAAAAACAAGCTCCTGGATTCATTGATTTTTTGAAGGGTTTTTTATGTCTCTATCTTCTTCAGTTCTGCTCTGATCTTAGTTATTTCTTGCCTTCTGCTAGCTTTTGAACGTGTTTGCTCTTGCTTCTCTAGTTCTTTTAATTGTGATGTTAAGGTGTCAATTTTAGAATTTCCTGCTTTCGCTTGTGGGCATTTAGTGCTATAAATTTCCCTTTACACACTGCTTTAAATGTGTCTCAGAGATTCTGGTATGTTGTATGTTTGTTCTCATTGGTTTCAAAGAACATCTTTATTTCTGCCTTCATTTTGTTATGTACCCAGTAGTCATTTAGGAGCAGGTTGTTCAGTTTCCATGTAGTTGAGCAGTTTTGATTGAATTTCCTAGTCCTGAGTTCTAGTTTGATTGCACTGTGGTCTGAGAGACAGTTTGTTATAATTTCTGTTCTTTTACATTTGTTGAGGAGTGCCTTACTTCCAACTGTGTGGTCAGTTTTGGAATAAGTGTGATGTGGTGTTGAGAAGAATGTATATTCTATTGATTTGGGGTGGAGAGCTCGGTAGATATCTATTCGATCCGCTTGGTGCAGAGCTGAGTTCAATTCCTTGATATCCTTGTTAGCTTTCTGTCTCATTCATCTGTCTAATGTTGACAGTGGGGTGTTAAAGTCTCCCATTATTATTGTGTGGGAGCCTAAGTCTCTTTGTAAGTCTCTAAGGACTTGCTTTGTGAATCTGGGTGCTCCTGTATTGTGTGCATATATATTTAGGATAGTTAGCTCTTCTTGTTGAATTGATCCCTTTACCATTATGTCATGCTCTTGTCTCTTTTGATCTTTGTTGGTTTAAATTCTGTTTTATCAGAGACTAGGATTGCAACCCCTTTTTTTGTTTTCCATTTGCTTGGTAGATCTTCCTCCATGCCTTTATTTTGAGCCTATGTGTGTCTTTGCATGTGAGATGGGTCTCCTGAATACAGCACACTGATGGGTCTTGACTCTTTATCCAATTTGCCAATCTGTGTCCTTTAACTGGAGCATTTATCCCATTTACATTGAAACAAATGGGAAGTTTTAGAATTAGGGTAACATGAGGAAGAATTTGGCTATTTCCTTTGTCTTTTTTTTTTTTATTTTGGTAATACCATCTTTTATTTCAGGGTTTAAGAAATTTTTTTGCCCCACCTACAGCAGCTATCGAAAGTGGTGAACAGGAGAGGGAGGATGAAAATTGGCTTGTACTGTCTTTTGTGGCTACAGAAAGGCTAACGTTAGCTTTGGTTTTCATGGATTGTAATTGTGTGCCAGCACCTGTCAGATGTGCAGAGGACTTGGGAGATTTTCTGGGAGCTTGTCAGGATGTGGGAGCTGAGCTTCATTGCTCTGCAGTATTGACTCAGGCAATGGCTAATTTGGTAGCTGACAGATCTAAAGGAAGCCAAGGGTCAAGCCCTAAAGTGGGAAAGTGTTGTAAGTGTAGAAAAACTGGACGTTTCAAAAAAGAATGCTGTCAGACCTCTGGGCAAAAGGGATCTTGTAACAGTTCCCCTCTTAACAGAAAAAAAGCCAGGACTTTGCCCACGTTGAAATAAAGGAAACCATTGGGCTAATCAATGCCACTCAAAATTTCATCAAAACAGCACCCCCCTGTCAGGAAGCGAGACGGGGCCCTGGACCCGGGCATCTCAAACTATGAAGGCATTTCCCATCCAAGCCACAAGCCACAATGCCATCTCAGGGGTGGGTTTCTGGAGGCACATTGATTCCATCTCCCCAGGAACACCTGGAAATGCAGGATTAGATCTCCTATTTAGGGAACAAATTATGTTAATGGAAAGAAACAGACTCACTAAGATTCCCATTGGTATTTGGGGACCTTTGTCAACAAGATACATGGGATTGATTTTGGTAAAACTGTCTTAACTTACAGGTCCAGGAGTTGTTCATTTTGATTGTGAAGGAGAAATTCAGGCAGTGGTAATATCACAAGATCTTTGGGTTTTTGAACCAGGAGATTATGTTGCTCAACTGTTGCTTATTCCCTGTAAATTGTACCCTTCTGTATGTAAGAAGAAGGCGAAGTCAGGGATTTGGAAGTGCAACTAGGAAAGAGATTTATCTGTCACAACCCATAGGATCTAGTGGACCCACCTGTACAGCGCAAACTGAAAGTTTAAGAATTGCTTTTTGCTATACTGTTGTATGAAAAGGATAAGCCTCGATTTGCTTTCTGTGTGTCTTATGTTAATCAGAAAGAGACTATCTCTCATTATCACTGGAAAGTTTTACCCCATGGTAGGTAATTAACCAAAGAGGCGGAAGCGGAGCTAACAAATGCTCAGCAACAGCATGCCTCCTGGCTTCAGCCACAAAAGCTTTTTGCTTCTGTTTCAGTAGATTTACTAACGTGGGGACGAGGGTATGCTTGTGTCTTTACAGAAGACAAACAAACCATGGGGGTGCCCTCAAGATGTGTGTGACCATGGAATGGGAGACCGGTGGGACCCATGGATTCCAATTACAGGCCTGGTTCCCCTAGTACAAGCCATGAGCCAGGAGACAGATCAAGAAAACCACACAGGAAGCTGAGAAACTGCTGGAGTGCCAGGGTTTCACCTTTTGCTGGAACTCAGAGGTACAATTGATGCTGAATGGACCAATGCTTTCTGACTGAGCTCCTCTCTACCCTGAATACAAGAGACCTTAATAGGCAGGAATATCATCACCCCTATTCAGCATGAAGAAGTTGCAGAAGACAGACCTTCATCTTTCTGCAACCCTTAGGATTAAGGGTCCTCTTGTAAAAGGGAAGGGGAAAATACATAAGCAGCATTAAAACCAGAGCAACTCCATTTTGAATAAGGGCTAAAAAATGAACCTGGATCACCAACTGGCAACTAAGGGCTGCACAGCCTGCAATTGTCTTGCTCAATTAATTTAAAAACAACAAGATGTTGGAGGCCACACAAATGTTTTTTGTGATTAGGTACAGCTGAAGCCTGTTAGTAATATTAACCTGTGATCAATTAAGCAGTTGACCAATCATTACCTCCTCCTCCTTGCTCTTTTTACCCAATAAATAAGGGCTGTGGATGCTCAGAGCGGTTGCCTTTGCTCACTAGAAGTAGGGAGCCATTTTCTCCTTTTCTTCTCTTTTTTTCTTCCCCATGCTAGCCTTTCCTTAAAACAGTTTCTTTCGTTCTTTTGTGATTTCTACATTCATCCCTTCGTTCAGTTGTAATGACCGTCTCAAGTGGTAACAGTATTCACTGCTGTAATGATGGTCTCAAGTAGTAGCAGTGGCACTCTGCCACAGGTATTATGTTCAACACCAGAGTGATGGATTCACAAGACATTACATAATTTTTATAATTTTTATTTACATAATACACTCATGTAACAAACCTGCACATGTATCTCCTGAATGTATAATTTTAAAAATGCAGTCAGTAACTGAAATTTTAAAAAACAAACAAAAAGCTTTGGATACATTTATGACATAAAAGAACTGGATACATTCAATTGTAAAGTGGTATGACAGAGGATAAAATCAGCTTGAGGACAGACCAATGTATTTCACAAAATCTGAACAGAGAAAATGTAAACTGTAAGATAATTAATAGTATGAGGTACCTATGGTACAATAACAAAGATAATATTCATATCATCTTAGCTGTAGTAGAGGAGAAAGTGTCATTAAATGTGTTGGAAAAAATGATTATTGAATTTCTCAAACATAATGAAAGATGCAAATCTGTAGATTCAAGCTGCTTAGTGAACACCAAAAAGAATAAACCTAAATATCATAATTAAAATTCTGAAAACTAAAGACACATAAAAACATTTAAAAGCAGTCAGAGAAATGTGATGTAATACATATAGGGAAACACCAATTTGAATGATAGAGGATTTCTTATCAGAAAGCAGAGGCCAGAAAGAAGTGTAGCATTTTCAACTACTGAAAGGATAATATTGTTATTCTATATCTGCTAAAAAAAAAATTCTTTATAACTATATCAATTAAGGGGACAGCAAGACATTTTTTGGGAAAAGAAAACTAAAAATCTGTTGCTAGCATAAGTATCCCTCAATGAATCGTTGAAAATGGGTTCTCTAAACAGAAAGGGAATAACAGAAGGAATAGAGTTTCACAAAGTAAAGAATATCGAAAAGGGAAAAAGAGGGGTAAATACAGTATCTTATTTGGTACTAATTTCTTTAATATTTGTTGAAATAAAAATTATAACAGCATATGACATGTTGCTCAATGTATGCAGAAGAAATAGGCAATTTTATTTCAAAAGGAAGGAGAGTAAAAATGACCCAAATAAAAGTATGGTTTATATGCTTTATACAAATGAATAAAAGCACATTCTCATTTAAACCATGCATGATCTTAGGAATGAAGTGAAGCAGGAATTACTATGTTCCCATGTAAATAAAGTGAAACTTAAAGGTATTTCTCACTTGCCCAAAGCCATCTTTCATATACAAAATGCCCATTTTTCAATAATTTTAAGTCATGGGCTCTGAATAACAAAAATTTTAAATTAATTTTTTCCTATTTTAAAAGAGAATTTGAACTTTTTGGGATAAATGAAAACTATCTAAAATAGGATTTTTATAATAGTTGCACAACTGTTTAAATTTATTAAAACCCATATAAACTTACACTTCAAATAATGCATTTTCTTGTATGTAGTTCACACCATGATATTACGGTAGAGAACAAGAAATATTAGTATGACTTTCCAACAAAGTAAAAATTCAAGGTCAAAAGCAAAGTTCTTTCATTGATTTTCTGTAGTTCCTAGTGACATGTTTCATGTCATAGAGACTCATTGAGGTTCAGGTAGAAAGGAAGTCAATTTTGGTAGTTTTGAGCTGGGTTTGACAGAAGTGAGAAATTTCTCTTTTTTTGAATTTTATTTTTTTTACCTTTGAAGTTTAGGAGTAGATGTAGAGGTCTGTTATGCAGGTAAATTGCATGTTGCAGGGGTTTGTTGTACAGACTATTTTGTCACCCAAGTGATAAGCATTATAACTGATAGGTAGTTTTGCATCCTCCCCATTCTCCACTCCACCTTCCAGTAGGCCTTGATTGCTACTGTCGCCTCCTTTGTGTCCATATGTACTCAATGTGTAGGTCCCACTTATAAATGAGAACATGTGTTATTTGGTTTCCTGTTGTTAGTTTGCTTAGGATAATGGATTTCAGTTTTATTCATGTTGCTGCAAAGGACATGATCTCATTCTTTTTTTTTTTTAATTACTGGATAGTATTTCATTGCATAAATGTACCACATTTTCTGTATTCAGTCTACCACTGATGGACATTTCTTTATCCAGTCTACCACTGATGGGCATTTAGGTTAATTCAGTGCCTTTGTTACTGTGAATAGGGTGAATAGGGTGGCAATAAACATGCATGTGAATGTGTCTTTATGGTAAAACAATTTATATTATTTTGGGTATATGGCCAATAATGGGATTGGTGGGTTGAATGGTGATTGTGCTTTAAATTTTTTGAGAAATTGCCAAACTGCTTTCCACAATGACTCAACTAACTTACATTCCCACTAGCAGTGTATAAGCATTCCCTTTTCTTCACAAACTTGCCAGTATCTATTATTTTTTGACTTTTTAATGATAGCCATTCTGACTGATGTGAGATGGTATCTCATTGTGGTTTTGATATGCATTTCTCTGATGATTAATGATGTTGAATTTTGTTTGTTAATCCCATATATGTCTTTGAAAAGTGTTCATATCCTTTGCCAACTTTTTAATAGGGTTCCTTTTTGCTTGTAAATTTAAGTTCCTCATAGATTCTGAATATTATACCTTTAATTTGTATAATATGTTAATATGAATAGTTTGCAAATATTTTCTTCCATTCTGTGGGTCATCTGTTAACTCTGTTGATAGTTTCTTTTGCTATGCATACCTTCTTTAGTTTAGGACTCATTAGCCAAATTTTGTTTTTCTTGCAATTGCTTTTGTTGTTTTCATTATGAAATCTGTGCCAGGTCCTAAGTCCAGAATGGTATTTCCCAAGTTATCATCCAGGCTTTTTACAGTTTTAGATTTTATATTTATGCCTTTAATCAATCTTAGGTTGATTTTTGCATATAAGGAAGTGGTTCAGTTTAAATCTTCTGTATATGGCTAGCCGGATCATTTATTGAATATGAAGTGCTTTCCCCATTGCTTGTTTTATCAATTTTATCGAAGATAAGATGGTTGTAGGTGTGCAGCATTATTTCTGGAATCTCTACTCAGATCCGTTGGTCTATGTGCCCTTTTTTGTACTAGTACATGCTGTTTTGGCTACTGTAGCCTTGTATAGTTCAACATTGAGTAATGTGATGTCTCCAGATTTGTTCATTTTGTTTAGAATTGCCTTGGCTACTTGGGCTATTTTTTGGTTCCATATGAATTTCAAAATAGTTTCTTCTAATTCTGTGAAGAATGGCATAGGTACTTTGATAGAAGTAGCAGTGAGTCTATAAATTGCTTTTGGTAGTACAGCCATTATAATAATACTATTTCTGCTATTCATGAACATGGAATGTTTTCCCATTTGTTTTTGTTCTCTGAGATTTCTTTGAACAGCTTTGTAATTCTTGTTACAGCAGGCTTCCACTATTTTGGTTAGATGTTTTCCCAGGTATTTATTATTTTTGTGGCTGTTCATGCAGGGGATTGTATTCTTGATACGGCTCTCAACTAGAAAGTTGTTGCCATATAGGCATACTACTGATTTTTGTACATTAATTTCATATCCCAAAACATTGCTAAAGTTGTGTATCAGATCAAGGGGCTTTTGGGAAGAGACTGTGGGGTTTTCTAGGTGTAGAATTATATTGTTGGCAAAAAGGGATAGTTTGACTTCCTCTTTTCCTATTTGGATGCCTTTTAGTTCATTATCTTGCCTGATTCCTGTGGCTAGGACTTCAAGTATTATATCAAACAGGATGGTAAAAGAGAGAATTCTTGTCTTGTTCAGGTTTTCAAGTGGAATGCTTCCAGCTTTTATCCATTCAGTATGTTGGTTGCATGTTTTTCATATATTGCTCTTATTATTTGTAGGTATGACTAGTTTGCTGAGAGTTTTTAACATGAGGGGATGTTAAATTCTGTCAAATGCCTTTTCTGGATCTATTGAGATGATCATATGGTTTTTTTACTTCTGTGTATGTAGTGAATCGCATATATTGATGTGCATACGTAGAACTAACTTTGCATTCTAGGCATAAAACCTACTTGATCATGGTAGATTGAGTTTTTTATGTGCTTCTGAATTCACTTTACTAGTGATATGGTTTTGCTATATCCCTACCCAAAATGTCATCTTGAATTGTAATGCTTATAATCCCCATACTCAAGGGTGGGACCAGGTGGAGGTAATTGGATCATGGGGGTGGTTTTCTCCATGTTGTTCTCATGTTAGTGAGTGGGTCTCACAAGATCTGATGGTTTCATAAGTATTTGGCATTTCCCCTGCTTGCACTCCCCCCATCCTGCTGCCCTGTGAAGAAGGCGTCTGTTTATCCTTTGCCTTCTGCCATGATTTTAAGTTTCCTGAGGCCTCTCCAACAACGTGGAACTGTGGATCAATTAAACCTTTTTCCTTTATAAATTACCGAGTCTCAGGCAATTTTTCATAGCAGTATGAGAACGGACTAATAACAATTAGTATTTTGTTGAGAATTTTTTGCATCAGTATTCATCAAGGAAGAATATTGGCCTGAAGTTCTCTCTTTTTTGTTTTGTCTCTGCTAGACTTTGGTTTCAAGATGATGCTGGCTTCATAGAACAAGTTAGGGAGAAATGCCTCCTCATCAACTTTTTTTTTTTTTTTTTGGAATAGTTTCAGTAGCAGTGCTACTATCTCCTCCTTATAAATCTGAGAGAACTTGGCTGTGAATCCACCTGGCCCAGGGCTTTTTCTGGTTGTTAGGCTTTTTATTACTGATTCAGTTTCAGAACTCTGTATTGGTCTGTTCAGGAATTCAGTGTCTTCCTAGTTCAATCTTGGGAGGTTATATGTTTCTAGGAATTTACCCAGTGCTTCTAGATTTTCTAGGTTGTGTGCACAGAGGTGTTCTTAATAATCTCTTAGGGTTTTTGTATTTCTGTGGGGTCAGTGTTAAGGCCCCCTTTGTCATTTCTAATTGTATTTATTTGAATTTTCTCTCTCTCTTTTTTTCTTTATAGTCTAGGTAGTGGCCAATCTATCATATTAATTTTTTCAGAAGATAAGCTCCTGAGTTTATTGATTTTTTGCATGACTTTGCGCATATCAGTTTCCTTCAGTTCAGCTCTTATTTGGGTTATTTCTTTTCTTCTGTTAGCCTTGGGGTTGTTTTGCTCTTATTTCTCTAGTTTCCCTAATTGTGATATTAGATTGGTAATCTGAAATCTTGCTAACTCTTTGATGAGGGCATTTAGTACTATAGACTTTTCCCTCTTAACACTGCTTTGGCTGTGTTCCAGAAATTCTGGTATGTTCTTTGTTCTCATTAGTTTCAAAGAATTTGTTGACTTCTGCCTTAATTTAATTAATTACTCAGAAGTCATTCAGGAGCACGTTGTTAAATTTCTATGTAATTGTACAATTTTGAGTGTTTTTTACATTTATATTTTTATTGCACTGTGGTCTCAGAGTATGGTTGGTATGATTTCAGGTGTTTTTAATAAGTTGCTGAGGATTATGTGCTTGATTTTAGAGTATTTGCCATGTGTAGGTGAGTATAATACATATCCCTTTCTTTTTGGGAGGAGAGTTCTGTAGGTGTCTGTCAGGTCCACTGTCCATATCACTATCAGCATCTTAGTCACAACCATTTAACCAGTTTCTTAGAAGTTCAAAACCTTCCCTTATCTTTCCTGTCTTCTGAGCCCTTCAAAATCTTCCAATCTCAACTTATTACTCAATTCCAAAGTGCTTTCACCTTTTCAGTTATCTTTACAGCAATACCCCACTTCTGGTACCTATATTCTGTATTAGTTCACTCCTGAATTGCTATAAGGAAATACCTGAGACTGTGTAATTTCCAAGAAAGAATTTTAAATGACTCATGGTTCTTCAGGCTGCACAGAAAGCATAATAGCATTTGCTTCTGGGGAATCCTCAGGTAGCTTCAACTCATGGTAGAAGACAAAGCAAGAGCAGGCACTTTACATGGCAAAAGGAAGACCGAGAGAGAGGGAGGGTGCCACGTACTTTTAAACAACCAGATATCATGAGAATTTACACAATAGCACAAGAACAGCACCAAATGGATGGCGCTAAACCATTCATGAGAAATCTGTCCTCATGATTCAATCAGGTCCCACAAGGTTCCACCTCCAACATTAGGGATTACATTTGAACGTGAGATTTGGGTGGGGATGCGAATCCAAACTACATCATAACACAGACCTTCTTACATTTTGTGTTTGCTTGGTAGATTTTTCTCCATCTTTTTACTTTTTCCTTTGAATGTCATTGCCTGTGAAATGAGTCTCTTGATGACAGCATAATGTTGGGTTTTACTTCTTTATCCAACTTGTCACTCTGGGCCTTTTAATTGGGGCATGTAGCCTGTTTACATTCAAGGTTAGTATTGGTCTGTTCAGATTTGATCCTGTTATCATGTTGGTAGCTGCTTATTATGCAGACTTGTTTGTGTTGCTTTATAGCATCAATGGTTTATGTACCTTAGTGTATATTGTAGTAGTTAGTAATGGCCTTTCCTTTTTAACCTTAGCTCTCCTTTTAAGACATCTTGTAAGGAAGATATGGTGGTATCAGATTCCCTTAGCATTTGCTTGTCTAAAAAAAAATTTCTCTTTCACTTATGCAGCTTAGTTTGGCTGGATATGACATTCTTCACCGAGTTATTTTCTTTCTTTCTTTTTTCTTTTTTTCTTTTTTTTTTTTGAGACAGAGTCTTGCTCTGTTTCCCAGGCTATAGTGGTGCCATCTCAGCTTACTGCAACCTCTGCCTCCTGGGTTCAAGCAGTGCTCCTGCCTCAGCCTCCTGAGTAGAGTAGCTGGGACTACAGGCATATGCCACCATGCCTGGCTAATTTTTGTATTTTTAGTAAAGACAGGGTTTCACCATGTTGGCCAGGCTGGTCTCAAACTCCTGACTGCAAGTGATCTGCCTGCCTTGGCCTCCCAAAGTGCTGGGATTATAGGTGTGAGCCACCGTATCCAGGCCGAAAATTATTTTAAAATGATGAATATTGAATCTGAATCTCTTCTGTCTTGTAGGGTTTCTGCTGACAGGTCTACTGTTAGCCTGACGGGGTTACCTTCGTAGGTGACCTGCCTCTTTTCTCTAGCTGCATTTAACATTTTTTCTTTCATTTCTACCTTGGTGAATCTAATGAATATGTGTCTTGAGGATAGTCTTCTTGTGTAGTATTTCACAGGGGGTTGCTACACTTTCTGAATTTGAATGTTGGTCTTTCTAGTGAGGTTGGCGAAATTTTAATGGATGATATTCTGAAACATGTTTTTTGTATTGTTTGGTCTCCTCTGTCTTTTTCAGGGACAATAGTGAGTCATAGATTTGTTCTCTTTGCAAAATTCCATATTTCTTGGACGTTTTGTTCATTTTTCTTTACTTTTGTCTGAATTATTTCAGAAAACCAGGCTTCAATATCTCAGATTCTTTCCCAACAGTGGCAGGGGTGGGCAGGGTCATGCACTTTGCTGTCTGTGTGTTTCTTGGGACAACGGGAAGCTGCACCCTCCAGCTGAGTTTGCACCGAAGTGAGACCTCTGGGATGGGAGCTCTAGCAAGCATTGTCCCTCTGGCTACTAGTGGTGGGGATGGCTGGAGTGACTTCTTGAGTTCTTGCTGAAGTAGGACTGCTGGGTTAGAAGCTGGTGCTGTGTACCACCTGGCAAGGGGCGGAGGTGGAGCAATCTTACTGCTCACAGGCCCTGCTACTGCAGTCTCTACTGGGGCTATGGTGATGGTGCTTATCTGCTCCGGGGACCAAGGTGTGTAGAGGTTCCCTCAGACTCAAGTATTGTCTCTGCAAAATGTCCAAATGGCTCTCTGCCTCAGACTAGAAGTATGGTGTGGGGGTAGGGGTTGGGGAATGTTCATGGGGCTAGGAATATTCTCCCATTCCCAGTCTTGCCCATGTCCCTGTGGAGAGCATGATTCCCCTAGGGGCCTCTCATTCACTCAGCCTTTCCCATGTTGAAGAGGTTCTTCTGGCTCCATGCCAAGCCCAGACAGGCTACTGCCCAGCTTTGCTCCTCTCTGCTATGCTCCCTTGCTGCCATGATGGATCTTGATGTGTTTTCCCAGATGAATGGCCTGCACGGTCAATCTTCATTAGCGCTTTGTTTCTTCTCCGTGAGAACAGTACACATAAGCTGCTTCTAATCTGCCATCTTGGCCCTGCCCCTCAAATTTGTCTTGTTAAAACATTTGTTAACTTATTTCATTTAAAAAACATATGCATGTAAACACATAATTTCATCAAAAATTTAATAGTGGTTTTTCCTGTCTGTGTAGAAAGAGTAGATACTTGAAACCAAATCATATTTTGAGGTTTTATCCCAGAATCTCTCCCTCTTTCATCTGTATTACTATTGCAGAGCATTATATATGAAGGAAATTAAATTCAAAATTTACATATAACACGTTTTTAGCTAGTAGCAGTTCTGGTTCAATTAACTCCTTTAAATAATAGGAGTAAAGTGTGGTAATTGTATTATGCTTGTAGCACAGCAGAATTGATATGGTTAAACATTTCATTTTGTAACAATGTTTAATGTCAATAACAATAGTGCTGAAAAATATTTCATGGAGTAGAGAGGGACAACCTGAGGGAAAATATAAGCAAATAGCTAGATCCTGAAATCAAAGACATGACTTTTATTCATTATTCAGGATAAAGAGAGGGCTTTGTTACAGACATCAGAACACAAACATCAAATAAAAAACTCTTTAAGGCATCTTATTTGATCATTTTAATCACTACTATATAGTAAAAACTAATATTATTAATGGGATACAAAATAACAACAATTAAAGGAATATGGAGTTGAAAACAAGTTGAACAAGGTCTTTGAGGGTTGGTGAGTCACAACCTACATGAACTGACTTTTTTTTGTCATCTGGAAGTTGGGATTAATGACACCGTTACCTTAAGGATTCAATGCACTAATAATCATAATGTGTATTGATAAGGTATAAATTATAACATGAATTTGGGACAATTGTTCCTTCTCAAATTATTTTAGACTATAATACAATGGACTTTAGTTCTATATAATAAAAGTCTCCCCAAGACAGGGTTTAATAATAAGAAGAATATTCACCAATTTACTTTAATGTCCTTAAGATGAATAATTTGCCTTCTTCATTCCTCTTGAGTACCTATTTATTCATGTGAATGGGCTTTTTAAAAAGATAATAGGAAAGTTCATGACCTTGTGCTAGAACTGCAAATGGTTTCAGTAATTGAGGAGATAGCCAGAAATACAGGGGTTCTGTAAAGAAATTGAAGCCAGGTACTAAAGATTACTGGTTTATAATCACCAGTGCATTCTACCTGTGGCTAAAACCCAACTCTACTCCCACAAAGATAATAGACTGTCAATCTCAAAAATACTTTATTGATTCACAGGTAAACTAAGATTCAAGATGTTTAATTAATTTGCCTAAAGCCAGAACACTAGCAATTGAAATACATGTATTTGGTGTGGATTTTGCCTGGGACGTATGGCACCCATTTCCTTTTCACCCCACTGCACTGACAGAAAAAGCTAAGTATTCCTTCTTTAAAGCTGAGCCTTCAATACTGTCATTTACCTTTACTTAATGGTTAAGACTGAGCCCAGCAATTCCTCTCCTAGCCTCCCACCTTAGGTAAAATATCCATTAGAGCTTAATAACACTCTAAGAAAACGTCATATAGCTCCTGGATGGCTCTTATGAACCAAATGAGGGCAGGAACAAAAGGTAGATGGGCTTTTCCTTTCTCAGCAATGTGAGAATGGAGAATCAGACATTGGATAGTTCAGCAGCTTGGAATGCCAGGCCTCAGAATGGCCAGCTAGCTGCTCTTTTGTAGCAAGCCTGGGAGCAGGGACAAGAACATCAATGGATATTGATTCTTTGACCAACCCATAAGCCCAAAGGAGGCACTGCCTCTTTTTCACACAAAAGAAACTAACCAGGGGATATTTACCTTCAAACACAAGGAGCCCATGTGTCCCATGCTGTTTCTCAGAAAATATTTATAACTAGCATCAGCCATTGGCATGTCTAGGATCAAAAGATTCAAGCTGGTGAAGTCATTGGACCATTCTATGGCAGAGCTTGACATGGCTTGCCTGTGTGTGTATGCATTGTTTCCATTAGTTCATTTACTGGGAAGGCAATGATCATAAGGCCAGAGTTATGAATGTGACACACAAATTTGCTTTTTCCACAATTAGTCCCGCTACTCAATCCCATCCAACTTCCTACAAGCCACAGAGAGGGCCAGGACAGAAATTATGGGTGACACAAATAAAACTATCCAGCCTATTAGAAAAAAAAATTATGACAATCCCCACCCCTCAAAAAAACAAAGAGGTGTTACCTGGCAGTGGCATAATAATCTCTTTTTTAATACAGGTATTATTGTTAGGCCCTTCCTCTAACGCTTGAGACACATTTTTGTGTGTGTATGTGGTAAGAATTATCTTTGGAATAGATTAGACCCTTATGTAATTGTTTGAAATAACTAAATTTATGTTTGCTAGTAGTGATAGGTTATGTTTTGATGAAACTCAGATCCTTAAACACCTAGCTTCAGCCCTGTCTGACTTACATATTCATGAGGATATTCAGCAAGAAATTATACAGGCAAATGTATTATTATACTTTGGTGTGTTATGCCCATAACCTCCCCACAACCCCTGGAAGAGGGGCTCCTAGCCTTATTTGATCAGAACTAAAAGAGACACAAGACTGTAATCAGTTGGCAGAGACGTCTGACATAAGAGGGCACATATCCAGTGTTCTGTAGAAATGAAATTTTGAAAGAAGAAAGCAGAAAGAGTAAAATAGAAGGTGTGAATTTCTACCTAGGAGAAAGAATCAAAAGCAGAAATGAGAGATCTCAGAGACTCAGAGAAATATAACAAGGTAAAAAGAGACAGAAATTAAGATGTGGGAAAAGATCAGAGACGGGGCAAAATCAAAGATAAACAGAAAGAAGGAGACACGGTTTTTATGTCCTCATAGATTTTTAGCTTCTCAATTCCATATTCATGAAATCCTTGATAGCACTGTATCCTTAAAATAACCCCAACCTACTTTCTACTCTGTATAGGCAAATTCATTGAAGTACATTTCTGCCCTTTGTATCCCAAAGACAAGTGCATGTCCTCAACTGCACAGTGTCTTCCATACAAGTTCCACCCCACTTGGGGGTAGTCCCTTTAATCTTCACAGAAACCCTGTGGAGAAGATACAATCACTCTCTCCACTGTTAGTGTAACCATGAAATAAATCTTGCAAACCAGGACAAGTGAACGTGGCATAAACTAAGAGTGTCCCTAGCAAAGCAGATCATGTGGTCACAAGGCCCATTACAGAGGTGAACTGGGGGGTCCAGAGGGCCAGAGCTCTTTGGTGGTCTCTCCAAGACAAGAGGTCAAGAGAACCAGACCAGAAATATGTCCCCTTTGTTCCTCTAGTTTCCTGATACCTTTTTGCAGATTTGCCTTCAGTGAGCACTACTGTTTACCAAATAATACACAAAATCACACAGCCAAAAAGAATAACAACAACAAAGAGGTCACATTGCTATATAAAGAATGACCAAATGCTAGACTGCAAAGGTAGGACATGCAATTAGGATCCTTAAAGTAAGAAAATAAACAACTTTTGCAAGTTTAAGAGATACTCCTCTGATTAGGCCATTAATCATGAACAGGTCTGTCTCTGCAGCTATTAATTCTGACACCACAGTCCTGGAACAAAGGAAAATAGCAAAGCTGACCTAGGTGTCTTCCTGTGAGCTCAGGTGCTTGGCAGCTGATGTGGAAAGGGAGTTGTATTTGGCAGCTTTGTCCTGATTTTGATGGAAGTGTGATTGAAACCTTTAGAAGAAGTCAACCCTACCCTGGAGAGAGTGGTGAAATATTCCTATACCTTTGGACTACATTTTATGATAGTCAGGGAGTCTGTGGTCATCTCTAACATGAAAGGGTAGAGGAGTAAGCAGACTGTACATTCAGCATATAACAAAAGAATTGCATGTTGCCAAAACTGTCCTGGAAAATCTCCTGAGTCATCCATAATGTGCAATATGTGCACCTGGAAATATACGGCCCTATACAGTTATACCTATACATGCTAAAGTGAAAGAAACACTGAACCAGATTAAGAGGAAGGGCCTGAAGTCCCCATGTTGTAACTCAAATCACTCTGTTTTCAAGGAAACTGTTAGAACCCTGTCAATGTTTTCCCTTGAGAACTGGATGGGTCGCCCACACCCTAGTTGTTACATCCTGCTGAAAAGTGATCCACATTCTGCCTCCACATGGGCAGCCACAGCAGAGTGCAAACACCTTTATAAATAAAAAAGTGTCTGTTTTTATCAGCCATTTTAGAGTCTGTGCCTACAGAATTAAGTATGCATCATGTTAAATTCGCCGTAATGCTTTTGGTGATGCAGATGTCTTTCTCACTCTTGATCAACACTGGGATTATAATGAGCTTCCACTGTATTAACTCCAACCAAAAGGAACCATAAAACAAGCCCCTCCCTGAAGGAGACTTGGGCTCATGGTGGGGTGGTCATTGGTTGGCCTGCAGTATAATGTGCCAGTGCAAATGTTCATTAAGCAGAGCGCTGGCCATTCGCAGGGATGGATTTCAGAGAGACTGAAGTGAAGCCGGAAATGTGAACATTCACTCATGTTGACACCTGGACTTCGTCTGCTGCCTGCCCCCAAGCTTCCTCTTTTAGGGATGAATTCCTCCAAGCCAAAGACTCAGAAATATGAACAGAGCAACGTAGGTCTAGGAAATGTGAGTGCTGGAAAAGGCCTTGTATGAACTACATCACTTTACAAAGAAGAAAATTGATGTCCAATGTAAACTTATGACCTGTTGAAGAGAAAATTACACAAAAGAAAAAAATATGTCTCTAATACTAATATTCCTTCCACATCTATTACAGATATGCTTGTCACTATGTTCATTTTATTTAAAAACTTTTCTAAATTCAAGAACTGAATCCTCACAAGGAAATTACACCTTTCTCACTTGAACCCACTGATGTGTCCTTTAATGTGCTTTTACTTTTTTAAATGTTTCCTTAAGATGTCCACATGACATTACTCTCTTATACTTTGTTCAGGTGAAAAATCCAAAAAAGAGCAAAAGTTGTTAAATGTCCAATAAAGACCTTCACACTTTTACACCACTCATGTGTCTCATTTTAATACTGTACGGGGTGGATGGAATAGAGTTGATGATTAGCTAGAATCTACTCTTGGGGTGCAGATATTGTATAGAGGCCTATGATATATCCTGTACTTTGCATCACTTCTGTGATAAAGGCATACTTTTGACCATTTTACAAGAGAGACAACTGAGTCCCAGGAAGTTTACGAAAATCTTTCCTGATTATTTAATAAGCAAATGATTGACAAGAATTTAAACCCAGGTCTACCTATTTTTAAAGTGCACACTCTTTCAGCTCCTACACATCCTCCCTAAGGCCCAACTTTAAGAACTGACGCAGTAGTAATCTACTGCAGTGCTGATTTTTGAGTCAGAAGTAGGTATAATCTGGTGTTTTATAAGTGAGGCAAAATTGGATTTATCTTACAATATAAACAATATAAAAAAGGGAGGAACATATTTTTATATAATTTTGTATGCTTTCAAACAATTTTCAGATAAAATTTTTAACAGCTTATAAGGAAAATAGGACAGATTTTTATATCCCATTTTTACAGATGGGAAAACAAGAGGTCAAATGAACTCCTTATGATTCCACGGTGAGTTAGTGAAGGGACCAGATTGACCCCCTCTAAGTCTAGATCCCCTCCTACTACATCATGCTGCTCAGATATATAAACAGAAGGACCTCATTTTATTCTGACATTACTGACATTGGATACTTTTTCCTTCAGAGAAGCTAAATTATCTTTCACTCAAGACAGAAAAGTGCAAGGGCAAATGTTTTCTCCACCACCACGCTTAGGAGCTGTTGACCCATCCTGGATTTAGCTCCTTTTGAACTCTCTCCTGGTCTCAATCCCTCTTCCCCAGAGAAATGACAAAAACATTGCACTGGAAAATCTCCCCACAGAAGAAAGGGCAGCCCTGGCAGGAGTTCTGATGGGCCTCATGCTGTCGCTGGCTCAGGATGCTTGGCTGCCTCCAGCTGCACTGTAGGGACAAACTGCAGAGGGAGAGGTTCCCACTGTGCCCCATTTGAGCACTGATCTGTTTACTGCCTGCAAGCTTAACTTCCAAATGGACTCTGGGCCTTGCCAGTCCAAGGGACAAATATATTATCCTTTAAATAAATAAGCTAACATTTATAAAGAGGTTTACGAAGTTCTGCCATGTGTATCACCTAATTAAATCCTGAATCCAACCCCATGAGTCTCTGCATTTTTTTCACATGGGGAAGCTGCTTAGTGATGAAATTACTATGTTGACTTAATTTGTGTCATTTGGCCTCCAAAATCCCATGCCATTTTCCTCCACATATTTTGTTTACTTAATGACCTTAGACAATCATCTAAATCCTGGTGGTTGAAATGTCCCCAAGAAATCATTCAAAGACCTTATCTCTCAGTATATCAGATATCCAGGCAGCAAGCAGCTCTTGAATTCTACATGAGATCCCTTCTCAGACACACGTCCCCTTGCCATTATGTGACACGGAGGGGCTACGCTTTGAGCTGATGCTCAATGAACCACATATGTGTTTCTGATTTGAATTTGCAATCTGTCTTCTGTGTTTATTTGGGTTGATAATCCATGACTTCATTGCCAAAGTCCAAAATTGTCCTCATTTATGTTCATCTAGTTCATTCTACAAGCTTTAAGTTCTCAAGAAGTTTTTGAATTTGTTGTTGCAGAGAAAAAACCTAAGTGTAAGAAGTAGGATGGAAGGGAAACAGCAGAGCAATCTATTTGGGCTTCTTGCTATACTCTCTAAACACAGCTGGCTCTTCCATGTCCCTTAACACAGCATATTTGTATGAGTCTGGGACATCACATTATAATATCTCCTCAAAAGAATTGCTCTGTACTGTTTTCTGCCTTGACCCACTACTTTTTTATTATTTCTATGACTCTACAATGTTGGACTCTATTTCCTGGACCTCTATAGCTGCACCTAGTCCTCCACTTTGTTAAAAAGCCAAACTTTTCTTTCTGGCTTAGTGAATTTATTCCTCATTTCTCAATTCTATCACCATAACCCAACTTAGAGAGTCATTAACCGTCAGATTTGTTTTCATCTATAAAAGTAGGAAATTTGACTACATTATCTAAGGAAGGAAAGGAAAAGGGAAGGGAGCAGTACACGCAATATGAATGATCAGAATTTGAGAGGTAGAAGGGAATTTAGTGGAAATAAAATCTATTGTTTTTGGTTTCACCAATGGAGAAACCATTATGTCAGTAGAATTTATTAGATGAAAGTATATGTACATATAATTGTAGATATGCATGTAATTTCACTGAAGCTTATCATAAGCTTAGGTTAAGGACTCTACAACTGGTGCTCATGTCAAGACTCAATGCAAGAGGTGTTTGGGTCACATATTAAGTGCTTAATTTAGAACACATGTCTAAGTGTCACATAATTATCTTCCATTATCTTTAGTTGCTTCATGTGTATTAAGCAAGTGTATTTAACTATAGAACTTGCTGAATATGTTTACATCAAACCTGTAGAAAAAAATAAGAAAAAGGTAAAAACAGCTAAGTCAAATGAAACAATCAAATTTATGATACAGCCATCATTTTACATTAAATTTATTAATATCCATGAGGCTAATAAAGCTTATGTGAATATATTTACCAATCAACAAACAGTAATTCTTTATCACATGGAATATTCTAATTTTTAGTGTAGATAATATGATTCCCATATTGAGTGCCTAGATAATTTGAGTTCAACTTCCTATCTCAAGTAAGTTTAGCTTCCAATCCAGAGATATTTGAATTTGAAAGATTATAAGGTTAGGTGTTTATACTAAATGGATAAAGTGAAACCCAGAGAACAAAATAGGAGCCTCTCTGCTTGGGTGATAAATGATTGTGCATCTAAAATGTTATTACAGTTCTACTGAATCATGAAACATAGCTAATATAATTAATCATTAAAAAATACTGAATCTGCTGAAGAGAGATAAAGAAAGAAATGAACTCAGCAATATTTCAAAGCCTAATAAAGAGGTGTTTAAAATGTTGATTTAATCTTTATTATTTTCGAGTAGCTTTATATTCTTATTTAAAACCAGTTTTATTATACTTCATATTAAAAATATATAACTACATAAATAATCCAGTAGGGTAGTCAGACTTCCACCAAAAACTACCAAAAAAAAAAAAAAAAAAAAAAAAAACCTGGAGGGCAGATAAATGAATATATACCAAATGTCAGAAAACTCTCAGACAGGCACATAAATATGATTTTCTTAACATGTTCAATAACAAAGGCAAACAGAAGCTGAATCCTCAGGTATTATTAGTGAAGAAGTTGTCCATGTGATTCATGAAGCAGAGCTTAATACTTTGTATAACTGTATAATTGGTCCAACAAAATTCAGCTATAAAAATTCACAGGTGCCTTAGGTTTCCTTAGAGTAATGAACTCAATGTAGTCATCGCACAAGGAACATTTCCCAAGATCTTTCAGCTACAGACAAGTAAGACTTTAAGTGTTCCAGAGTCCAATTCCAATGCAGATAATTCAAATTCAGAAAGACTCATGTCAATTCCAGACTGAGATGTAAAGGAGTATGCATTGCCAGCCATAACACCATACCACTAAATGGTCTGCAGAAAATATGGATCCAGAACTGGAAGAAATATATGCTGTATTTAGTAAAACTCATTCTGTTTCCAATCAGAAATATCCAATCCAAAACAATCTAAAAAACAAACAAAATAGCCGGGCGTGGCGGTTCATGCCTGTAATCCCAACACTTTGGGAGGCCAAGGAGGGCGAATCACGAGCTCAGGAGATCGAGACCATCCTTGCTAACATGGTAAAACCCCGGCTCTACTAAAAATACAAAAAATTACCTGGGCGTGGTGGCGGCCGCCTGTAGTCCCAGCTACTTGGGAGGCTGAGGCGGGAGAATGGCATGAAGCTGGGAGGCAGAGCTTGCAGTGAGCCCAGATTGCGCTGCTGCACTCCAGCTTGGGCAAAAGTACGAGACTCGGTTTCAAAATAAAACAAAAAACAGACAAAAAAAAACCTAAAGGGAATTTATTTAATTCCCTCCAATAAACTAGGAAGTAAAAAGAATTTGGAGGTAGATCTTCAGTTACAAACTGAATATTGAACTCAAATACTGAAATAATATCAAGGGGGATTTATTACATTCTTCATTATTCAGATAGATACATATATTCATCAACGGCAGCAACATTATTAACTATATCCTAGAATATAATGAAGGAAACATATCAATTGATTAATCTTTATAGTATATCCTCACTCTCAGATTCTAAGAGAGCCTAGGTGCATGGAGTATTTAATATTCATAATATGTCATCAACTACTTTATATTAATATTATTGTTGATGCTGGAAAATTTTCTCAGTTTTCATACTGTGCGCTTAGTACTATGCTAGAGATTAAGGTTGAAGTTGGCACAAAAATATTTGGGACGTTCCATGAGATTGAGAGTCGTATAATCCTCAGTCAAATCCTTTCTCATCAGCCATGTGAACTTAACTAATTAATTTATCTTTTCTGAACCTCAGTTTCTTCATTTGAAAATAAGGATAATAATGTCATCATCTCCTCCAAAAGGCTATTGCAGCTAATGAAGGATATATGTACACTGCTTAGCACAGCACCTGGAACATAGAACTAACTCGAATTCCAAGCATTTCACTAACCACAACCCAAACCCTGTACTTTTTATTGATTCAGAAATATTTATTGATTGCTTACTAAGGATCAGGTACCATGGTAAATATCAGGAATTTAAAATGTGGACGATACAGATTCTCTATTTTTCAAACACTTAAACCTACTCAGATGAAAGGAGAAAAAATATCAGGACCCCAATGGGGATATGCTCTAAGCCTTTAATGCTATATTCAGAATTGACCCTCTTTTCCCTGATCAGGGAACTGTAAGAAAAACTCCATCTCTCTGAGGAAGAGCTGTCTCTCAGGATGCAGCCTGGTCTCATATAAGATAACTAATTGGCAAACCGCCTCAACTAGTCAATCAGACATACCCTAACAGGTATGAATGCTAATGGTAGAACACAGCATAATAAAGTCATGATGCCAATCTCATTCTACAATAGGTATTCAAAATCTGATAAAATATTGAGCTGACCCTTTCCTCTATATATAATCTGACTGCATATATTCATTGTCAATAATTTACTCACAAGAAAATGTCATCAAAATTCTCTGATTGACCCAGAAAAAGAGTATCTGTATCATGTGTGACCAACTTTAATTGCATTGTTTCTCCCTAGCACAGATTTCTGCAGTCTGGCAATCACTTCAGGTCCTGAGGGTATTTTAAATGTTACTGTCACTTAAGCCAAAGTATTCAGTCAGCCTCTTTGAATATGGACTAATGGAAATTGTATTTGAATCCACAACTCATGGGTTGAAAGAAGTGCTGAGGGAATGAGATTCTAAATATAAATCCGATAACCTTGGATACAGCTGAAGCATCACTCAGTCCCTTTACTTGATGTGTTCTGCCAGTCACAAGGGACAGTGGAGAGAAGTGTTGAGAAGTAGAGAATTGGAAAGAATTTTCTCAATTTACAATCTATTCATTGACTTTACTTGGATATACATGAGATATATGAATACATGCATAAGAGAATATGAATCATGTATACTGTTCCCACCATTGTATGTTTGGGACCTGATGTAGTCTCTAGTATATCATTGATGCCCAATAATGAACTCCAAGTACAGATCACGACACTGCACAGATGAGGTATTTTTCTTGCAGACAGGTCTTCTGAAAACAGATGTTCACTCTGTCACTTGCTTCTCTCTTCACACTCTTGGCAGCCGAACTTATACAAAGTGCTCTTCAATGCCACCACCCTACCAATCCTCTACTAAACTATTATCTCAATGGTGAAGCTGGACATTCTTCAGCAAGAACACTACTCTGGGGATGAATATATATGGCTCTGTTAAAAAAGAGAGTATATTCATTTGAAGAAGAGTTCAATTAAAAACACCTTTCTTTCTTCATTCATACATTCATTCCTTCATATTTGGGTCTTAAATATGTACATGATGCTTTGTTGATCAACAGTTACCAGTATTTGAAATTTAACTATATTTGCTTTATACTTTCTACGTCTGCTCCTTCTTTCCTTCAGTGTAAAACATCTTAGCAAGTAATAATGTGGTCAGTAGAGGGTCAGCAAAAAGAGAAGGAAGATGAAGGCCAAATATGCTTAATCCTTAGACAAGATACCTAAACTCAGAGAAACAGAGTTAGTTCTGCACATAATAGATGATAACTAAATTGTGATTTGTCACAAAGCATTTTGGAGTCCTACAGTCCTGACTATAAATCCTAGCTCAACTACCTAGTGTATTAGTCCATTTTCATACTGCTATGAAGAAATACCCAAGACTGGGTGACTTATGAAGAAAGAGTTTAATGAGCTCACAGTTCCACATGGCTGGAGAGGCCTCACAATCCTGGTGGAAGGCGAAGGTGGAGCAAAGGCACAGTTTGTATGGTGGCAAGCAAGAGAGCGTGTGAGGGGAACTGCCCTTTATAAAACAATCAGATCTCATGAGACTTATTCACTATCATGAGAACAGCCTGGGAAAAACCCACCCCCATGATTCAATTACCTCCCACTGGGTCCCTCCCATGACACATGGGGATTATGGCAGCTACAATTCAAGATGAGATCTGAGTGAGGACATAGCCAAACCATATCACCTAGTAACTGTGCAAACTTACACTAGTAAATTTTTCTCTCTGGGTCCCAGTTTCTTGTAAATTGGGTTTACAGTAATCTCTCTCTTATAGCATTTTAACAGGAAATTTATTTGAGAGACCATGAGTTACGATCTTTCACATTCAGTATGAATCAATAAATCAAAAAAGGAAAACAAATGGTAGTCCCCTTCTATTTATTTCATTCTTCATTTATGAACACAAGTTGTATTAAACTATCCAGTCTCTGGGACACATACCCAGTGAGGTACATAAGACAGCTGGTCTGGAACAGGAGTCCTTGTGCTCTGTGTTGATAAAAGATAGGTTTTATCCATGAGAAAGAATCTATGTGGGAAGTTCTATAGTACAAATGCCAGACTCATTATCCATAACACTGAGCCAAAGAACCTTGAACACTCAACACTAAGTGCCACCTTGGCTTCAGAAACAGAGGCAGTGTTTTGTTCCATAGTACATACATGGCACACCTGGTCACATGCCAAGTGTTCTCTTTAATGTCCCCAAAACTCTAATGATTCTGAACATGAAAACATGTATCGATCTGCCAAAATCACTAATGACCAAAAGCAAATAAGAGGAAAATAAGACCACTAAAGCAAGCCAACCAAATTTTGGATCCTGCCCAGATGTTAAAGAAGTGCCAAGTGATTTCCCCACAGGTCACACCTGCTTAGTTAGCAATAATAAAAGCTTTCAGAAGATCAGAGGGACATTAAATAGTTACAGATAAATGATCTAACAATTTTGTCTCAGCCAGAGAAGGGACAGGATGCAATTTAATAACATGATCACAAGTAGAATTGTAGGTTAATGACCTTGCACTTTGTAATTTAATGGGACACACATAGTACCAGGCTGAAAGTAAATGGATTGTCAAACACAAATGCATATACTGGCGTTTTATAAATACATTATTATAGCACTAATTGCAATTAAATTGCCATGGTTTAATATGGCCTAGTAATTAAGTCATAGGTGGCTTGCTGCCTGGTTTTTGCCTGAACCTGGCAACAAAGAAAACTATTTGACTCAGCAAAAGTAGTTCTGAATATACCTTCAAACTTTTGCATGGCAGTGGAGGTCCAAAGGAATCCCAGCTCTACACTTAAGGGTTATTTCTGTTCCTCCCTTGCCTTTTTAAATGAATATTTACAAAGAAAAACAATACCAAAGTAAATTGGGTTAACTTGAACTCTTCTTGTGTCTCAAGAAATATTGTCAATTCTGACTCAGGCTTCTCCAAAAATGGTTTTTCCCTTAAAGCTTAAGGTGCCTCTCCGGTTAGCTAGTTTCACCACCCATATATTCCTTGGTACTGAAAGGAGAATGCCTTTGTCAGAAATGTCACTACAGTTGTAAGTGTTGGTTATCTATAAAACTTCCATGGGATCCCTTTGGGTCATCTGTCCCTGTCTGTACTCCCATGGCTCCTGTGTTTAACCATGTCAACATACTGTTTTCTCCATATTTCAATCATTTATTTATGGATATATGTATCCATTTTCCTGAGGGTAGAACTATGACCCTTTGTATATTTCCAGATCCTAAAATATGCTATGTACTCAAATATATTGGTTGTTAATGAAGGAAAAAAAGAAAGTAAAGCTAATTCACAGCACATCATAATCACTAAGAGCCCATATGTAATAATTAATTAAACCAATTCATACTCATTTTAGTGTCTGCCAACTCCAAGGGTTTTTGAAGATATAAACACATGTACATGATAATTCCTGCCTTCAAATGAAGTACAGTCCACTTACCAAAAAGAACACCCATATAAAGGTAAAATCACTTTTTGTCAGACACTACTTTGAAAACAATATGAGCTCTTCAGTCGTCACAATGATGCTGTTATTGTACTATTAGTATCCTTACTTCATATATGACAAAATGCACACCAAGTTTAAGAAACTTTCCCAAGGCCTCTCCACTGGCAAATGAAACAGCCAGGCTTCTGTCCCAGGCTAGCTGGCTCCTGAGCCTACATATTTAATTACTGCAAGATTTAACTACAAGAATATTCTATTTAAAGTATTAAATTAGAGTATTTAAAGGAAGCAAAGGTCAATAATCTTTAATGCATTGGGGCAACTAAAGACAGTGTCAGAGCAGAAGTAGTGTCTCCAAGGGTGGGCGGAGTCAGATGGAGAAAGGAGTTGATGAGTAAGGAAAGTGAGAATGGAGTCAAAGGTGAACATGGCATGGTCAGAGCAAAGGGCTCAGGTGGACCACAAGGAAAGACAACGCTGTAGTTAAATTGTGGAGGACTTCACCATCCATGCTGAAGAAACCTTCAGATGTTGTTGACATCTGATCTTTGCAACCAGAAAATTCTGGTAACTTGGCCCATCTTTAAGCTAAATTTCTTGACTGAACACCCACTGAAGCAATAACATTTTATTCTCCTCAACTTTGTCATGTGGTCGCTCAAATAAGGTTAAAGCAGCAAGTAGATAAACTCTGCCCTCCCTTTTCATGCCTTGTCACACACAGTGAGTCTAAAAAGCGTGAGGACAGGTATATTCCATCATAAAAGGCCAGAACATAGAAGCTGCTTCTTTTCTCCTTTGCAGACGTTTCACTGGGAGAGTTCCTGCATTTGCTAGTGCTTGATATGTCAATGCTGACTTCTTTGACTGAGGCCACAGGTTTTGGATAAACCAGGAAGTAAAATGCTTGGGCACTCATTTCATATTGTTAGTGTCCTCCCAAATCTACTTTGGCAGATGATGAATATTAGGAACAAAACCTGTTTTATGCATCACTATTTTAACTGACAAGGTATTTTATTAAATTAGGGTAATGAGTAATGGGGATGTTTTTAAACTTCATCAGTTATAAATAATCTCTTGTGTAAAGCACACACAACAGGCATCTCTTACCCGGTATCAGTCAGGTTGATGTCTCTATAAGGACTGGATTTCTGGGTTACTCTATGACCAAATTCCATCTTGCTGATCCAAGCTCCATTCTACTAAAAACCACAAATTCTTGTGCTTAGCCTCGACTCATTGAGAAGAACACATTCCCACAAGATAGACCCTGACCTTCAGGAAGCCCCTGGGAAAATTTTAAACCCTTGAGACCAATTTATCTGGAAAAATCACAAGCAGAAAAAGAGACCTGCAGAGCTGTCCGAAAGATGGTGGCTAACTAGGAGTCTTAGATATATGAACAGTCTAAGCATTTCAGATCAACACTATTATCAACTAGGCTAATGATAGGCTAAATGTGTAGGCTAATGATAACAGCAAAGGCATTATAACTCTAATTTGGGTGCTCTACTATAGGCTAGGCAGTGTTAGGTACTGCATCCCACTTAATTCTCATTACAATCTTGGGAGGTGATTATTATTACATTTTCACCTTTCTAGATAGGGAAACTGAGCCTCCAAATGATAAAATAATTTGCCCATATGGCACGCAATAGAATTTGCCAGGGTTAATACAATATGTCTCTAAATTATGTGGTTGTAAGCACCACCCAGTAGCTAGTTCACCAATCTACCAACATTCATCAATGTAGAACAGGGGTACATCTTCCAGATGACCCAGTATTTTTATTGAAGGTCCTCTCCATCATGTACAGATTTGGAAATAACTAAATTCATCTGCCAAACTATTTACCATAGGCCCAAGAGTGCATTGATTTAGCCTTGCTGGATTTTCTTTAAATTAAATTATTTTGTTTTTGAAGAGAGTTCACAGAAGAGTAGGGATTGACTCTTGAAATCCTCAGCAGAATTAAAAAGAATTTTTGGATTATCCTCAGATATCTGTTGGATCCTAAGTAAAATATATAAGAGAAAACAGCATATGAGCAGGGAACAGTCTATGCTCACTGTATAAATGAGGTCCCAAAACAAAGTAACCTGATTTATTTGTTCTGTTGTTTTTCTGAAAATAACTCTCTTCAGAAAAATGGTCTTATTTGATAAAAGGGGATAATTTTTTTGCTTATTCATTCATTTATGTATGTAGGTATGGATGTTTATACATACATGTATATGTGTGTGTGTATATATATATGTATGTTTGTGTATATGTGGGTGTATGTGTGTGTGTGTGTGTATATATATATATATTTTCCGCCCTATGTTCCAGACATTTTCAGTGACTAAGAATAACAACTATCTTGCTCTTTCTCTTTTTCTTCCTCCTCCCCATTGTCATATACATTTGAAACTTTAAGGGGAATTTGATCTTTATTAGCTTATTTTTTCCTCTCAACAACCATGTAGAAAAGGTAGGCTGATTATGACCAAAAGGTCTTAATGTTTCCCTAAGCTTGATGAAACTTTCAACAGGTAGCCTCATAACTATAGGCCTCTGACCTACATTTTCTTTGAGCATTCACTTTAGAAAACTTGGTATTGGTAATTCTTTCTCTGCCACTTTGAGTTGGAAATCTTCTCCCACCTCTTGCTGGTTTTACAACCCAGGATTATCTTTCTGGAGGAAGTGAAAGCCATCCTTTTGAAATGTAATCATCCATGACGATATTGCCCCTAGATCGCATCTCTATGGAAAGGTAGGGGGCTTTGATCAGTGCCAATTAGAAAACACAGATGGCCTGATCTTATGGAACAATCTACCCACTAACATCCTTCAGTATTCTTCCCCTAGCTCACCCCAACACTTAAAAATTCTTCTGGCCTTGTTTCATCAGAATTGACTTCAATATGCAATAGTCTTGAATTAAGTTTCCTTTGCCTTTTTAATTCTGTTCAGCAAAATTTTTCTTTGGCAGTTATTGTCACTACTGTTCCACAGATGTGGAAACAGATTCTGAGAAAGTCAAGAATTCACCCAAGGACACAGAACTGGCAATTAATAGAGACAGATACAGAATTTGTTTTGCTCCCAGTGCTCTTTCTGCAGTAGCTAAGGAAAATGGGGCAAATGGAGAAAAAGAGACCTCAGAAGTCAGGTGTTTCAGACACTTAAAAGCTGGGGATGAAACTGCTTTTGCAAAAATTATAACTGGGAAATTATGACAATGAAAGAGAACTGACTTTATCTACTCCCTCTTGCTTCTAACCTCCAAACTGTCCTGGTTCATTTTGGGGCGTCAGCCATATTAGCTTTGGAAGGAACTTGATTTATAACTTTGAAACAAAGACAATAACAGCCTTTTCCAAAAACAAACCCCCTTCTTGTCTGGGGACTAGATTGCCTTTTCAGGACTAAAAAGTTAGTCATGAGATGAGAAATTGTGGTTTAGGAGTCACTGTTGAAAAACCTGAGATCAGTGCTTAAGATATTTTGCAGACCCTGGATTCCGATGTACCACCCAGATGGATAAACTGGCTCATCTGGTCTTGAGGCCACCCCCCCCCAGGGACTGACAGCACAACAGGATAGCTTTAACTCCCTATGATTTCATTTTTGTCCTGACCAGTCGGCACACCCCCTTTCCCAACCCCTACTCACCAAATTATTCTTTAAAAAGCCATGCTCAAATTTTCAGGGAGACTGATTTGAATAATAATAAAACTCAGTCTCGCATACAGTTGACTCTATATGAATTAAACTCCTTCTCAATTACAACTTCCTTGTCTTGATAAATCAGCTCTGTCTAGGCAGTGGGCAAGGAGAACCTGCTGGGCAGTAACAGGAGTGTTGATCCTTTCTGTCTGGGTCATCTTCTGCTTATACCCACATCTTGTGAATTTGAATCAAAGGAGAGAGAGAGAGTATGTGTGTGTGTGTGTGTGTGTGTGTGTGTGTGTGTGTGTGTGTGTGTGTGGTGTGTGCCTGTTTAGATGCACAAACAATATGTATTTTGTTTTGTTTTGCTTACGTGGGGGTGGAGAAAGTAAGGTAATCCTAAAGTCCTCTTCTAAGACATAAGTAATGGCTAAATGTGGGATATGAGCAGACTAAGTTTGCTTATATGGAACATGGACTAAAGCCCTTCTTACATCCCCTTTTTACCTATTTCAGTGACTAGGGAACACAGTGCTCTGAATATTTTGCAGATCGCCTTGTTGGGAAGATGAGGAAGCAGAGCAGAGGTGATGAAGGGTACTTTACGATCTTTATTAGCCAATAATGACAATATTGTGTTAAAGCCGGCCTATAACAAAGGCAGTTTCATAGCACAGGCTTTGCGTGTGGGATATGCAACAATTCATTTCTTACCATATAGTGATCCATTAACGAGTGGAGGAAGGGAAGAGTGCAGCAATGTTTTTAGGGACAATTTTAGAATTATATTAAGCAAACTGATCACAGGAACAGACCAATGAATCATATAATCACATGTCTTGACTCTAATAATTCTAATTACTTCAGAAAGAGCTGTTTAAGATAATGATAGTGACTCATGATTGCCAGGTAGTATCCATCTTTGGGGTACAAAATTCAGAATAACAACTTTCAATATTTTTATTCTCAGAATGCTAATCTGAAATTAAGTAGAAGAAATTGATGTTATTGTAACTTGCCTGGGACAATTCTGATAGCTAAAGCATGCTTTAGACAAACAATTAGAATTTGAGAGTTTAATTGGTGTTTGCAACTAGGTCTCCATTATGAGGACACCAGAGGTATATTTTAAGGTTTCTGCCCATTAAAACTTATGTTTTAAAGGAAGAGACACATCTTAGACATAGCTTCATCATGCACACGCAGAAAACTCAATCAGTGGTAGGTGTTAAATCATTCATTGTTTTGAGTATATGCCCCAAAATTCATCACACCTAGGTTTATATTCATCTTGGTCACTGTGTTTTCTTAGGTAAAATATTCAATCTCTGAAATTTTATCTCCTTTTCTATAGAAAAATGATAATGATATTAGCTACCATATACAGTTTTGTGACAGTTAAATTAGATAAGACAATGAAAAGGCATAAGACAGCATCTATAGTGAATGATCAATAAATATTATCCATCACAGTTATTACTAATAAATAAAGATAAGATAAAAGGCAAGGCGGAGAATGCCTAGGTGAAGCACATGGTGTGTATTGGAAGCAACATCTTAAGAAAGTGTTACGCCAGAGCCAAGAGGATGAACTGAAATTTGTCAATCTAGACAGGGCTAAGCAAGAGAATACCTTCTCTTGAAGTCCAAAGTGTGTGCAACCAAGGGAAACAGATGAAAGAAGGAATTTAAAGCAAATGGTGAAAATTAGACCTTGGAATTAATTCTTAGCTGGCATACATGCAACTCAGGTGAGTTTTTAGAGACTAGGTTGATGCAAAAGCAACTGTGGTTTTTGTCATTCCTTTCATGGCAAAAAAATGCAATTACTTTTGCAGAAAACTAATAGTTCCTCCAGTCATTTGGCTTCAGTGATGGTAGGAGAAAAGATACAAGAAAATATAAAGAGCCAATTATTATTTTATTTTATTTTTTTTTAGAATTCTAACCATTACTTCCTCCTCTTCCTCTTACTGCTGGGCTCATTTATTTTTATCATAACAACCTCTTCCTTGGAAAAAGACTGTGACTATTAGGCCCCTGGCTGTACTTCAGGTCTATTAGTGCTCCTTACCAAGTAGTTGACTATCTGAGGACAAGCACAATTTGGTGCCAGAGTAGTTGTAACACATTTGAGATTAACTTTGGTACCTACTATTTATGCACCTAACAGAGGGATCCTCCCACTCACAGCTCCTACAGAATGATGATTTTAACATAACTCAGTCAGTTCACTTTGAATACGTTAATTGGCTTAGAGATGGACATCTAACTATGGGTGGACCATCCATAAATTGTCTTGGAAAGAAAAGCAACAGCAAAGAGACTCATAGTTTGGGAATATGAACTGGAAGACACAGATGGCAATTTCAGATGTTGGGGTTTCAAAGTCATGTAATCTTGAAGCTGAGGCTGCCATTTCCAGCCTAGATGCACATAGAGTTACAAACTAGTAGAATCTAGGAAAAAGGGAATGAGGAGAAACAGAAAAGAAAGAGTACATGTGCAGAGTTAACCCAGAGAAGACAGGGAAAGGTGAAATGAAGAGAATACCATGAAGCAGAACTGCCTTTCTAGATATTTGATTCTTGATTTTCCTAAGGCCTAGTGTTGAGCTGTTTTCAGAGTGTCCTGCAAACTCTCTGTGGCTGTACAATGATCCCTCCCACTGTCCCTTTTATTTGAGCTTGTCTTTCTTACCATAAAAATGAACCTAACTAGGAGAGAAACCTTATGTTCACTCTGCAAGCAAAGAGCTGGAGGAACCAACTGAACACAAATTTGCTTTTTTTTTTCTAAATTTCCACATCCATACTGGCCAATGTTATGAGAATGACACAGATAAACTATAAGCAAAAGCATCGTAACCACTGGAAGGGTCATGGGACAGCCATTTTGAATGTAGTCCAGCTCAGTGAAGACAGTGCCTTTTCCTAGGTAGGTCTATCACTAATGCAGTAGGAGCCTCATGGCTCAGGGGAAAAAAGCAGGGACTGGACAGCCCTGCAGACCACAGTTTAAATCTGACTCCTCCACTTACTGTGTTATCCTGAGAGAACTAGTTTACTTCTTGGAGAATCAGTTTCTGCATCTGTGAAATTGAGATAGTGACATCTAACTTACATAGATTTGGAATAGACCTGATATAATAGTGTCCATGCAGCTTCCAATACAATTTCTGCCATCAGTTTGAAAAAATTTTGCATTTTTTCTTGCTGGACAATTTGTCAAGCTGGGTGTAGACTGGATTTCAGTCCCAATTTACTTTTTCAGCTCTGTCCTCTTCAATAATGGTGCATGGTGACTCTCAATATGAGATACGAGGTAAGTAGCGATTATCATGTTTTTGTGGGTGATTTATATCAGGAAAACAACATAGATTCATTTAAGGAAGTTGAAACTAATGTTTTCCCTCAGAGAAGGTTACATAACTGGAAGAGTAGCTTGGATAAAAATTTTAAAAAGAGAAATCACAAAGTGTTTCAGCCAGTTAGGAAAATCAGTACAGATCAGTGAGCTGTCAAAAGAATGAATTACTTCTCATTGGTTATAATGGAAATTGGTTTGCACTTACCTATTTTGTATTAATTTTTTAACCTGATGTCTGACTAAATGTCACCCTAAGCACCAAATCAGAAGCCAGTTGACAAGCGAAGAAAACATGTCCCAGACTTCCAAAGATAGGCTACCCACCAAGAAACAGTTGATCTCTATATAATGCAGAGTGCATAATTGAAAATGACATTAAATGAGGAAAAAGTCCCATCTAATTTTATGAACATGCTAGATACATTTTGCTGACAGATTTATGGATTATAACTGGCTGAAGTCCTTCTGTTTAAATGTTCACTTGTTTCCTTCGAAGACAAGAAAATCAGTTAATCTTAAGGCCCTTTGAATGATCTTTCCCCAGAACTTAATGGATTTGAAATCTGTCTGAGAGGAATTCATTCAATCTGACGCAATGCTACAGATGGTAACCATCTGAAGCTCTGAGTTGTAGAAATTCTAAAAAGTGACACAGACCTCCCCAAATTGTGTTGTACATGGAGGTTAGAAATAATTAATGCATTCCAAGTTAGAAATAGAAAGGAGGCATTATTTGCAATCCCTGATCTTGTTTGAGAGATCTTCCTTACAAAATTGCTGAGTGACTCAAACTCCAGGATACTGTGACAAGTGCTTAGTCCCCCTGTGTTCTTTCTATACCTTCCAGGAAAGGTGGAAATAAAAGAACTCAGAACCATATAATTCTTATCTTCAAAGCAAGGGGGACAAGACAGATAAAAAGAGTGCCTTAAGTAAACACTGAAAATTTGTTTAAAAGTATCATCTAAAAGACAAGTCAGAAACAATGCTTTTACTTCCAGGTTTGGCCGATGTTAAAAAGTTTCACAGTTATCAAGTTCAGGAAAAGCTTCAATTTAGTATTGATAATCATGAAAAAGCCAAGAATGTTTAATATTGCACTACTGCATTTATCTTGTTTTTATTTATTCAACCCACATACTTTATCCCAACCTCTATAAATGTTTAAGCACAATAAAGGAAAATAGGAATAAGATTCCTGTGAGATAGGTCTGAAAATGGTTAGCAAATGGCCTAAAGTACATTAAGTTCTCAATAAAATGGTCTTCCCTTCTTCCTCACATAGGACATCTTGATTCTATCTTAGGGATTCCTTGTAAGTCTTGTAAAAGGGAGGTGGCTAATCCTTCCCAAAAACAGAACTAGTCCTGAAGAGTGTCTGAGTCTCTGATACAAAGCTGTTCTCTCAGTAAGAGTGAATGGCACATCCAATACTCAAAAACACTCAACTCATATGGGAGGGTAGTGAGGGGAGATGCCCGATAATCCTCCATCAGGATCAGTCTTTTGTGCCTACAGCCAAGAACTACACATGTCCTCCACTAGGTAAAAGTGATTATTTGGAATCCTAAGAACTAAACAGACAAGATTTTGAATCCTATGGGACACAGGATAACTTTCTCTGACCCATAGTTTATTATTCAAGTGGAGCAAAAATTTCTACTATATAAGACTGAAGTAAAGAATAAAAGATAATATGAGAAGATATTAATATAGTGCCTGGCACTTGGTACATATTAAATGGGTAAAACAGTAAGTTAGTAATATCTCCATGTGAATCAGGATACTAGAGATGAGAGGAGATTTCTGGGGAACATGGAAGCCCGGCTGATGATGAAGAAGACTCAGTACATTAAGAAGTGGTAGGACTTCCAAACACAAATTTTGCTAAATATTCAAAATTCCACAAATAGTCAAAAGTATAATATTCTTTAAGAAGAAATAAAGTCAGTCATCTTTACATTACCATTATCTTATTCTCTCAAATGTGGGCTGAAATAAAAATAGTCCAGTGGCCTGATGTTAGAATACTGGGCACCAGAAGCTGTATGATAACTCAAATTCCAAACTCAACAGAAAAAACACAAATGTTCCAGATTTTTTTTCCAGACAGGGTCCTGCTCTGTCACCCAGGCTGGAGTACAGTGGTGTGATCACCACTTACTGCAGCCTCAACTTCCTGGTGCAAGTGGTTCTCCTATCTCAGCCTCCCACCTCATCCTTCCAAGTAGCTAGGACCACAGGTGTACACCACCAAGCTCAACTAATTTTTTTTAAATTTATTTTTGTAGAGATGGGTCTCCATATGTTGCCCAGGCTGGTTTCAAATTCCTAGGCTCAAACAATTTTCCTCCCTCAGGCTCCCAAAGTCAGACATCATTCTTGATGGGGAAAAAAAAAAAATGGAAAAAAAGAAAAAAATGGGAAGAAGAAAATAGCATTCAGTCTTGAGAGCAATTCTCTGGCTTTTAGCTCCTAGCATCAAAGTAATCTGAGTTTACTGAGGCTTTTTAAACAGCCCATGTATGTTTCTGTTTTCAAATACCTGCACATATTCCTCCAGACTTGAGAGATTTTAGGAACACAAAAGAAGAGATCATGGCTCAACTTATGTAATATGTAGTCACATGGCCTAAGTTTGAATACCAGGTTGAACTCTGATTAGCATGTGACTTGTGAAGACACTCAGCCCTCTAAACCATGGATTCCTTCTTTATAAGGAGGACAAATACTATTACCCACCTCATAGGGCTGAGGTGAAGGTTCTAATGGGATGTTGCATATTCAATTCTATGCCAAAGGCTGTTCATGATTAGTACCTGTACTTCGTGTTTTTGATTAGTACCTCTATTTTGGGCTTTGTGAATAATCTTATCACCTAGTTTGGTCGTAAATGTGATCCAAAGGTTTTTAGTTCTTCAGTCTAGATTTTCTGGCTAGTTTTACATGAAGATTCAATAAGATTGAAAAATGTCCCTGCCACATTTCTAGAATCTTTGCTATTACTTTTGAAATCTCCACTGAAACTCTTTTACATAAGGTTTTAATAAACTCTTTTAGAATAGTTTTTGATTTACAGAAAATGTATTAAGATATTACAGAGAGGTCTCATGTCAGCCTTTCAAAAAACTGGTCCTGAGTCTTCAATTTGATGAGTTTGTACAACTGTAGACAAGATGCTTAATTGTATACCAGCCATGTGACTGGGCTTTTCGTCTTGCTAGCACGCTCTCCCTTGACCTCTTGCTCTCTCTCTGATGAAGCAAGTTGCCCTGCTGCAAAGTGCTCTGTGGAGAGATCCACAAGTCCTCTTGCCAATAGCTCCTGAGAAATTGAATCCTACCAACAGCTATGTGAGTGAGCAAGGAAGTACTTTCCCCCTAGTCAAGCCTTGAATGTACAGTGACTGTATGAAGATTCAGAGCTGGAGGACCCAGCTAAGCCATGCCTATAGAGCCCAAATACCTGCAGACATTCCTCCAGACTGAGAGACTTGAAAGATTTTATTTTAGGAAAGCAATAGTGAGACTGTGGCTAAATGTATACACTTTAGAGTCACATTGCCAGAGCTTGAATACCAGGTTGAACTGGGATTAGTACTGTGACTTGTGGAGACACTCAGTTCTCCAAGCCCCAGGTTCCTTCCCTATAAGGAGGACAAATAATAGTGACCACCTCAGACCATAGGACCGACATGAGGGTTTTAATGGGATGGTGTATGTTCAATTCTATGCCTAGGGCTGTTCGTGAATAGTACCTATATTTTGTGTTTGTGATAAGGTATCTAATGTACAGAAATTGTGGGATAATAAATGTAATTTTAAGTCTCTAAATGTTGGAGTAACTTGTTATGCAGCAATAAATACCTAAAACAGGGAGCCACTGTATTAGGTATTAGTGCAGGTATTAGGTATTAGTGTAGACACTGTGCTAACAGCTGGGAATATGATAGTAACAATCCAGATTCCTACCCGGCCCTTTGGGGCTTACAGTATGGGGTTTGCTTTGTGACTCTGAAAGTCCATGGCCCAGTGCTCCCCAGTTCTCTTTCAAAACCAAAGCCCTGAACCACCCTACATCACAAAGGGACTAAATGGGAAGGTGGAGCATTTTTCTAACCAAAGCTTAATTTTTCAAATTGACTGGAATAAAAGTTTCTACATGCACTCACCGCATGTTTGACGTACCCCTCCTGGTTAATATTCATAGAAACTTGAAGGAATCCCTGTTAATACCCAGATTTGAAATCTCAGAGCCAAGTGCCATAGCCTTGGGGCCTGATTTGCATCCATGAATATGCAGCAGCACGAGCCCTTTGCTTGGGATTTCTGCCCTATGATGGGTGTCACTGGTAAGTGTATGGCTATGCATTTTCTCTTTCTGAACTGAATGTCCAACTCAGGAAATGCAATCTGAGCTGTAGAGCAGAGGATAACTTCCTTTTCTATTTTCTTTCTGCAGCAAATCTCTCTCTGGTTTCGGCATCCCTTAAAATGTTTTCACTTCTGTATAAATTCTGGGAGAGACTATGTGATTTTTTACAGCTTCCTCCAGCAGTATGGTTTGAAGGATGGTGAGTAAATCATTTAACTGCAGTCAAGTGTTCTACTAATATACCACTCAGATGCAAACAAATAAAAATAAGCAATCACTGCCATGTATGATGATCTTCAAAATGTAGGCAAATAGCTCATTTCCAGAAATTTAAGAGAGATGGAGTGGAATATTTGATATTTTCAAATCATACTATTTTCATGTGATTGGCACTTATCATGTAGATAAGAAGCCTTTGGAATAGATTCAGAAAAAATTTAGAGACTCTTTTTTGTCTTTTGTTAAGAAAGACACCTCTCATTTTCTATAGAAGAACAGCAGGGAAAATGGGCCTTGAGTCCTATTAGAATCACCACCATTATGCACATGTTCACTATCTATCTTATCTCCTTCATGTATTCTTTTGACAGGGCCAAAATGATCTTGAGAGGGTAATGGTGCCTCCTTGGAGGAAGGAGTAAGACTTATGGCCCAGGAGGACTTGATGCTGGCTGAACTCCATCTCCATCGGCAGGAGGTGAAGCAGCACCTCCTCTCAGACCCTCGATCTCAGAGTGTCATCGGGCCACTGAGGTAGCGGCTGAAGTCAGTTGGGTTCATTGGGCATAATGTCTCAATTTTTTGAAATATTTGAACTAGATTCACAGGCAGTAGTGCATTGCCTTAAAAATGTCAGAGTACCTTAAAAAAGATAGTATACCATTTGGTAAAAAGCAGGATCACTGCTGTCGAACTAGATAGGTAAAGAGTCAATCCAAAGTTGGTCTACACAAAGGGAAGGGAACCAGCGTTCACAGGGTACCCATTGCTGACAAATGTTATCTTAAATTCAGCCAACTGCCTCAGAAGATATTTGTCATTATTCCCTTTTCACAGTCCACAAAACTGAGACTCTGAGGGGTTAGGTGAGTTGCTGAGATTATAGGATCTGTATGCTGAAGATGCTGAGCTCGAAGACAGCTATGCTTTTCATGTCTGGGTTCCTTCTATCGTATTGTGGTGGCACAAGAGATGTACACCTTGGCCTTGGCTCTGTTTCTAAATGGCCACTGGCCTAGCCCTTTAGGCTGTACATTTTCTGCCACTGTGAGGAAATGAGTTGTTTAGATTAGGTAACTTCTGGGTCTCTTAATTAATAAGGTCCTCATCCTGTGACCTAAAGTGTCAGTGTGCTAAGTGTTCAACAGAGGAGTAGAAACCAGACCTGAAATCTAGGCAGATTGAAAGAATTACATTGAGGGAGTAATTCCAGTTTTCTTTAGAAGAGTGATTAACTCCAAAAAGAACAACGAAGAGGCTCACAAAAGTCTGCCCCAAAGCTAAACTGGCTTACATTTGGCTACAGACATCAAAGAATAGGATGTACTGTTTCAAGTCTGTGTGCATGTGTTGGAGCTGGAGGCTCTTTAGACACCCTGTGACTGGCAGACCCATCCCCCAAGGAGACTGAGATGAACTATAGTCTTGGTCTTAGAGCCATGATTAGCAGTACCATCCCCAACTGGCTTAGACAAGCAATTCTAACATTGCTGGTCCTCAATTTCTCCAACTTTAAATCAGCATGGTACCTATGTTCTCATTTGGATCACATGAAATGGTGAAAATCAGATGTAAAAATGCTTCAAGAGGATAAAATGATCTGAAACATTACAATAACTAAGATAAAGTATTTATAATATAAGAAATTAAGTAGAAATTACATACCATTTATTTTGATAATGTATGCCTTTTCACATTACTGGTCTGCGTAATGTTTTTAATGCAAACACAAACACACTAACACACACCAGAGAACAAATTATATATACATATTTTTTTTTCTTTTTTTCAAATTTTGGCATAACATACCTGATACGGTTAGGCTTTGTGACTCCACCCAAATCTCATCTTGAATTGTAATTCCCAGGTGTTGAGGGAGAGAACTGTTAGGAGGAAGTGATTGGATTATGGGGGTGGTTCCCCCATGCTGTCCTCATGATACTGAGTGAATTCTCATGAGATCCGATGTTTTTATAAATGATAGTTTTTCCTGTGCCCTCGCTCACTTCTCTCCTGCCACCTTGTAAAGAAGGTGCCTGCTTCCCTTCTACCATAGTTACGTTTCCTAAGGCCTCCTCAGCCCTGGAGAACTATCAATTAAACCTCTTTCTTTTATAAATTACTGAGTCTCAGGTAGTATTTTTATAGCAGTGTGAAAACAGACTAATACAATACCTGAGTAAAAGCACCTAGTAAACTTATTTTAAAAATCAGATTCCCAGGCTCCACCCAGAGTTACTGAAATTAAATCAGAATTCGATGGTGAAGAGTTTATAGGAAACTGCATTTCCAACTCATTTCCCAAGTATTCTTTGGTCTCCAGACTATATTGTGGGAAAACTCATATCTCTGACTACACATATTGAAATATTCAGGCATCGTTTGCTATTGTTGGTGCTTCTACTTAATCTGAACCCTTAGGAAAACTCAGACCTGTCCTGTGAGGATTCAAAGATGCTGCCTTTGTGCTGGAATACGAGTTTATTGCAAGCGATTGGCATTTATGTAACTTTCAGACAGTTTGGGTAGAAAGAAGGTAAAAAATGTGGGACCAGATTGTGATTCTTTCAAGTCAGGGTATACAGAAATATGATTTATTCTTGAGCATCATTAGGGCCTTGAAAAAGAGAGTAAGTGCTCAACAACTATTGAAATACATGAAAGATTGAAGAGAAGTGAAGATAAAGATAAGATAGGTGATATCATAAAACAAGGCTAATGTTTGCAGAATAGGTCTCTAGAATAATCATTTTATATCAGAAATTTAATGCATAAAATTGATATGATATGGGGGTGGGTCATATTTTGGTCCACAATATCACTAAGTCTCAGAATTTAGCTCTGAAAGGGATTTGAGGAGTTGTGAAATCGAACCCTCATGTGTTACATAGAGCATGCCCTTGTATAGAGGAATGGTGGAAATGTCTACTTTCTATCAAAATGCTACCATGAAGTTGGCCCATAATATCATTTAATAAGTTCCTTTTATTTTTCTTATTTTTGACCTTGAATACACAGGCTGATGTGCTTTGTGAATTTCAGAAATTTAAACCAAGAAGCATAATCCTCAGGGAACAGAACTTTTGTCACAATAGCATAGTCAATTTAGAAATTTTCCTTCACTGTCCTCCATTGCCTTATGTTCTTCAATGATGGGCTATTTGATTGAATGTCTTTTTCTGACAGATTTCCTCAACCTTACCCATAAAACAAAGCACTAATACCCAATGACATTCCATGATATATTACACCATAAAAAATGAAAAAATAAAATGTTCTCCATATCATAGAGAGTTTTTCATTTAGTTATTATTTTACATATGTAGGTTTGTCAGCTCTCACTAGCTTAATCATTAGTTCCACATCATTACTATACATTACTAGAACAATGGTTATAAAAAGACAATAGGCATAAGCATGACAAGGGTAAGAAAAGATATGATTATTTGTACCTACTTGTAATATATCATTTTAACATGTCATATTTTTTTCTTCCTCAACCAATGAAAAGTTGATACATATTTAATACAAATTTTATTTTATTTTTAATCTTACTTATTCATACTTCCTTTTAAATTGCTCATCTGGATTCCAGTGACAGGCATGATAGAGCAACAGATGGCACATGTAACCTCTTTCTTTAAATAACTGCAAAACCAGACCAACTACGAAGCAACCCTTTTTAGATGTTGAGTAAGATAAAGCATAGGACTCTAATCCATGAGCAAAGGAAACAAATGAGGTGAGCTCTGTATTTTCCACGACTTAAGACACTTTATACACCCAGAGAAGTGAATGCCAAACATAGAGCTTCCCTTCATTCATTTTGGTCTCAATGAATGGAAGAAACAGAAATGACGTATGGAGCTGCTGAGGCTATTTGCATTTTCTGGGCAAGGTTACACAGACAAGGAACCTTAATTGCCAAGGACCTTGAGAAACTTAAATAAGAGTTCCCTTAAGACTTTGACCTAGTAATTAGCTGCATATGTGCAAGTGAGAACCAAGGAAGCCTGGCAGAAAAAAAGCTACTGTGGACTGAGAGACAGTACAATGTTGATGGATATTGGCATTCAGAGCAGATAAATCTTACTTCCCATCCCAATAAATACGTTAAAAATCCAAAAAGCCAGACCTTAAAGAGCAGGGCTACTCTAGCTCTAGGTCAGGACTATTTAGCTCCAACACAATAAAACCTAAGACCAAGCTTAGATAGGGCAAGCTGATCTGCTAAAATTTAAATAACTGCCTGAAAAAAACACTTTTTAATAGAAGCAAGCAAGCAGACTCTCAGCAATGCAACATCTACAATTTCCAATATAAATTAAACATATGAAAAAGCAATAAAGTGTGACACATAAACCAAGAGAAATGAAAATAAGGACAAAAAATGCTCAGAGATGATCTAGACATTGGAATTAGCAGATAAGTTTAAAACAGCTATTACTAGTATGTTAAAATAGTTAAAGGATAATAAGATCATTATGTATAGTCATATATGAAAATTCAGGAGATAAATGGAAACTATTAAAATAGAGAAACCAATGACTACTGAGATATCTGAGATGATATATTTATTTGTCTGGCATTTGAGTGCAGTGTTCTATAAACATTAATTACTTAAAAGTAGTTGATGGTATTGCTCAGATTATCTATGTCTGTTTTTTTCTTTTTGTTGTAGTTATTATGTATATAACTGACAGTGAGATCAAATTTTCATTTGAGGTTTTAAATGTTTATTTTTTCTTCAAATCTGTCAGCTTTTGCCTCATATAATTTTGCTATTAAGCACATGTACCTTTATGATTTTATTCCTAATTCATACTTTGACATTATGAAATAGCTCTGCTAATACCCTTTGTTTTGATGCCTGTTTGACTTGCTATTAATGTAGGCTCTTCAGATTTATTTTGATTGTCATTTACATTGTATAATATTCTATTTTCAGCCTATTTGTGTCTGAATATTTAAAGATATCCCTAATAGACAATACAGAGTTTGTTCTTACTTTTCCATCATTCTAATAATCTCTGTGATTTTTATGGATTGCATATGCTATTCCACTTAATGCAATTTTTATCTTGTGGAATGTATGAATATTGCTTTGATTTACTGTTTTCTTATTGTTTCTTATCTTACTATTCCTTTCTTACCTCTTTTGTATTATTTGAAGACATGTTAGAATTTCATTTTAATTTGTTGATTTTTATTCATGTCCATTTGTACTCTTTTTAAAGGTAATTTTCTCTGGGACATACAAAAAGTATTTTTAAGTCTTCACAGATTTCTGAGTCAATATTGTACCACTCTATATAAATGTAATATGACAGAATATATTTACTTATCTTATTACTGTAGAATACATAGGATGCTAAAACCTGCTATAACATTGACTTGGATATTTATCGCATTGTAAGATGGGAAAGACTGGAGAGTTAAAGGATCTCAGGGGTTGCACAGTTTCCACATTTTGCCAGATATACAAATCTGACAGTATCTACTCTGTCCCCACAAACACATGCATGCATGCACACGTGAGCACCAACACACACACACACACACACACACACACACACACACACACACAACTTTCAAGTGACTGTTGCATCATTACCTGGACTCTATAGTTGCTAATGAGAGGTTTTAAAATATTCTTCAAATCATTGTTTATATAATGTATCATTTTTTTTGTCTGGCTGTTTTCAAGATTTTGCTTGTTTTTCAGCAGATCTATCATGATGTTTTGGTGAATCTGTAAATTTATGTTTCTGCGATTTGTGATGTTTTCAGATATTTCTTTGAATACAATTTACTTATTTTTCTCACTCTTCTTCCTCAGGATCCAGATCACATATACGTTAAATAATTTGATATTTTCTTACAGGATTGTAAGTCTTTGACTTTTATGGGTTATTTTTATTTCCTTTCATATTTGTGGCATGGATAATTTCTATTGTTTTGTGTTCTTGATTTTTGACTCCTTTTTAATATCCTTTATGAAATTAAGCAAGTCTTTCAGCCTTAATTTCATATTACTAAATTTTTCAGTTCTAAGTGTTATTGGGCTCTTTTATGCACTTTCTGTTTGCTGATATTTCCTTACTTTTCATCTCTTAAATTAATACTGTCTTTCATTTCACTGAATATATTTATAATAACATTTTATAAAATCCCTGTTGGCTAATTCCAACATCTCTGTCATCTTAAGGTCACTATATATTGATTATCTTTCCTTTTGAGAATGGGGCACATTTTTCTCTTTCTTCACATGTGGAGTAATTCTATATCACATTATACACATTGTGAATATTATATGTTTATTATTTTAAGTGCCTTTAAATGGAATGTGTGTGTGTATAATACACAGTAAGTCAGTTAGACTGAACCTCAAAATGTCTTTGGGGCAGCTAAAATCTCAGCTAAGTTTTTATCCTTAGCTTGGCTATTTGCAGTTTGCTACACATTTGCATGTTTCAGAAATGGACACTTAGGCAATCGTTTTTGTTCTTTCTCTGATTGTCTTGTCCCTGGGATTCTCCCCTCATTTTCTAGTGGTTATAAGTTAAGGTTGTTCCAAATTCTTCCTCTCGTTCTTCAGGTCGGAAAAATTTCAGGAATTGCATTGAAGTTTTAGTTGATCCTCTCACATGAATCATGACCCACCTTTAGGTTAAAAGATACAAAAACTGGAAATGCACCATATATTAACAGTTTCATTCAAGTGTTGCTCATCTTACTAACCTGCCTTGTTGGGTTGATTTCTTTTTCTTTTTTTACTGCTTTTTAATTTTGTTTTAAGTTCCGGGATACATTTGCAGGATGTGCAGATTTGTTACATAGGTAAATATGTGCCCTGGTGGTTTGTTGCACCTATCAATTGATAATCTACATATTAAGCCCCACATGCATTAGCTTTTTATAATGATGCTCTCCCTGCCCCTACCCTCCCCAACAGGCCCCAGTGTGTGTTGTTCCCCTCCCTGTGTCCAAGTGTTCTCATTGTTCAGTTCCCACTTATAAGTGAGAACATGCTTTGTTTGGTTTTCTGTTTCAATGTTATTTTGCTGAGGATAATGGCTTCTAGATCCATCCATGTCTCTGCAAAGGACATGATCTCATTCCTTTTTATGGCTGCAAAGTATTTCACGGTACATATGTACCACATTTCCTTTATCCAGTCTATCATTTATGGGAATTTAGGTTGATTCCATGTCTTTCTATTGTGAACAGTGCTGCAATGAACATTTGCATGCATGTGTCCTTACAATAGAATGATTTATATTCCTTTGGGTATATACCCAGTAATGGGATTGCTGGGTCGAATGGTATTTCTGGTTCTAGATCTTTGAGGAATTTCCACACTGTCTTCCACAATGGTTGAACTAATTTACATCCCCACCAACAGTGTTAAAGCATTCCCATTTCTCCACAGCCTCACCAGTATCTGTAGTTTCTTGACTTTTTAATAACTGCCATTTTGATTGACATGAGATGGTATCTCATTGTGATTTTGACTTGCATTTCCCTCATAATCAGTGATGTTGAGCTCTTTTACATATGTTTGTTGGCTGCATCAATGTCTTCTTTTGCAAAGTGTCTGTTCATGTCCTTTGCCAACTTCTTGATGGGGTTGGTTTCTTTTTGTAAATTTGTTTAAGTTCCTGATAGACTCTGGATATTAGACCTTTGTTGAATTGATAGACTACAAATTTTTTCTCCTATTCTGTAGGTTGTCTGTTCACTCTGATGATCATTTCTTTTGCTGTGCAGAAACTCTTTCATTCGATCCCATTTGTCAATTTTTGCTTTTGTTGCAATTGCTTTTGATGTTTCTGTCACGAAATCTTTGCCTGTGCCTATAACCTGAATGGTACTACCTAGATTTTCTTCCAGGGTTTTTATAATTTTCAGTTTTACATTTAAGTCTTTAATCCATCATGAATTGATTTCTGTATATGGTGTTAGGAAAGGGCCCAGTTTCAATTTTCTGCATATGGTTAGCCAGTTCTCCTGGCACTATTTATTAAATAGCAATCCTTTCTCCATTGCTTTTGTTATGTTTGTTAAAGATCATAATGTTATAGATGTGTGGTCTTATTTCTGAGAACTCTATTCTGTTCCATTGGTTTAGGTTTCTGTTTTTGTACCAGTACCATGCTGTTTTGGTTACTATAGTCTTGTAGTATAGTTTGAAGTAAGGTAAGGTGATGCCTCCAGCTTTGTTCTTTTTGCTTAGTATTGTCTTGGCTATATGAGCTCTGTTTTGGTTGCATATGAATTTTAAAATACTTTTTTCTAATTATCTGGAGAATGTTAATGGTATTTTAATGGGAATACCACTGAATCTATAGATTGCTTTTGGCAGTATGGCTATTCTCACAATACTGATTCTTCCTATTCATGAACATGAAATGCACTTCCATTTGTTTGTGCCCTTGCTTATTTCCTTGAGCAGTGGTTTGTTGTTCTCCCTGAAAAGGTCTTTCGCTTCCCTTGTTAGCTCTATTCCTAGGTATTTTATTCTGTTTGTAGTAATTGTGAATGAGAGTTCATTTATGATTTGGCTTACTGCTTGTCTACTGTTGGTATATAGGAATGCTTGTGATTTTTGCACACTAATTTCATTTCCTGAGAGTTTGCTGATGTTGCTTATCAGCTTCAGAAGATTTTGGGTTGAAACTATGGGTTTTTTTAGACACAGGATCATGTCTGCAAACAGAGACAATTTGACTTCCTTCTTCCTATTTGAATACCCTTTATTTATTTATCTCGCCTGATTGCCCTGGCCTGAATGTCCAATACTGTGTTGAATAGGAGTGGTGAGACAGAGCGTCCTTGTCTTGTGTTGGTTTTCAAGGGGATGCTTCCAGCTTTTGCCAATTCAGCATGATATTGGCTGTGGGTTTGTCATCATATGTTTAGAATTTTATTTTTTGTCTAGAGTTTTCAGTTGTTACTTTCAGGAGTATTGGCCTAGTAGGAGCTTATTCAAGAATAACAGAAAAGAAAGTTCTCTGCTTATTTTTACATCTTCATTTCTGTATTGCAAAATATAAAATTATGAGCTCCAGACAACTTGGCAATATGTGAATTGTTTCTTTCCCTTTCAATGGCTGTAGTAGAATTGAGAGCCCTAGATTCATTTTTCAATGACAGCCCAGATGTCATCTATAATTCAAAGGGCCCTGGAATACTCTATTCTCCCAGGAAGGGTATTACATCTGTGAAAAATGAAAATAAATAAACATGAATTCCCAGTTGCTAAATTAAAACATCTGAATTTAGAGGTCAAAATATCCAACCACAATCATGATTCATGCATAATTCATGATTAAGGCATGACGATTATACATTTCAGCTTGTGGGAGCAGAGGGTGAAGGTGTACAGGTGCTGGACAGGATGTCAAAAGCATTCCAGGCTTTTGGAATGGGCTCTCCACTCTCTCTCCTTCTGGCCACCACAATTAATATGCCAGGGTAAACAAAACTACTTAGAATTAGATTTAGATTATTTATTCATAGTTTTTAAAATTAAATGTTTGTTATAGATTTTTAATGCATTAGTGGCATAATGTTTTCCTGAGTTTTCCAGAAAGAAAAGGTTAGGGAAGAATCTCTTTTGTACTTCTCTTTCAATCCAATACCCAAGTGCATTCCAGTACTGAGGGAAAGGGATCTTTTTTTTTTTTTTTTTTTTTTTTGAGATGGAGTCTCATACTGTTGCCCAAGCTGGAGTCCAGTGGCACCATCACGACTCACTGCAACCTCCACCTCCTGGGTCACGCAATTCTCCTGCCTCAGCCTCCCGAGTAGCTGGGATTACAGTTGCACACCAACACACTCAGCTAATTTTTTTGTTTGTTTGTTTTTGTTTTGTTTTGTATTTTTAGTATAGACAGAGTTTCGCTGTGTTGGACAGACTGGTCTCAAACTCCTGACCTCGTGGTCTGCCCACCTCGGCCTCCCAAAGTGCTGGGATTACGTGTGAATGTGAACAAATCTCATGGTCTTTGGCATTATGCTGCTTAGTTACATGATATATAAAATCATATGGCTGAAAAACATAACAAAATTACTAGCTGCTTGCTGGGACTTTTAATACCACAAGAGTGGCTGAGTCTTATTTCTATAAGGTACCAAAGAAGGGAATCAGTTTGACTGGTAACACTTTCCCCTAGCAAACACATTCTCTCTCTCTCCTACACACACACACGCACACACACACACACACACCACGTTCAAGGCCTAGAAGCCCTCTTTAAGGTACAAAAATGTCATCCTTGTATCATAGTCTGGAAATAATGACAGATTCCTCAGCAAACCCTGTTGCAGTTACATTATTTACTTTTTTAAAAAATTTCCAACTTTTAAGTTCAGGGGTATTTGTATGTGCAGCATGTGCAGGTTTGTTACATAGATAAATGTGTGCCATGGTGGTTTACTCCACAGATCATCCCATTAGCTTGGTATTAAGCCCAGCATCTATTAGCTAGTCTTCCTGGTGCTCTCCCTCCCTCTACTGCCCCAACAGGCCCCAATGTGTGTTGTTCCCTGACCCCATGTGTCCATGTGTTCTCACCATTCAGCTCTCATTTATAAGTGAGAACATGTGGTATTTGGTTTTCTGTTCCTACATTAGTTTGCTGAGGATAATGGCTTCCAATTCCCTCTATGTCCCTGCAAAGGACATAATCTCTTTTCTTTTTATGGCTGCATAGTATTCCATGGTCTTTAATCATTGTCTTTAATCAGTCTATCATTGATGGGCATTTAGGTTGAATCCATGTCTTTGCTATAGTGCTGCAATGAACATACACGTGCATGTGTCTTTTTTTTTTTTTTTAACGGAATATCACTCTGTTGCCGAGGCTGGAGTGCAGTGGCACGATCTTGGCTCACTGCAACCTGCGCCTCCTGGGTTCAAGCTATTCTCCCACCTCAGTTTCCATTGTAGCTGGGATTATAAGCATGTACCACCATGCCCTGCTTGCTGGCTTGCTTATTTATTTATTTAAGTGGAGATGGGGTTTCACCGTGTTGGTCAGGCTGGTCTCAAACTCCTGACCTCAAGTGATCTGCCCACCTTGGCCTCCCAAAGTGCTGAAATTACAGGCATGAACCACTGTGCCTGTCCACAGGCATCTTTATAATGTAATAATTTATATTTCTTTGGGTATATACCCAGTAATGGGATTGCTAGGTTGAATGGTATTTCTGCCTCCCAGTCTTTGAGGAATGACAACACTGTCTTCCACAATTGTTGAGCTAATTTACACTTTCACCAACAATGTGAAAGCATTCCTTTTCCTCCACAACCTCTCCAGCATCTGTTGTTTACTGACTTTTTAGTCATTCTGACTGGTGTGAGATGGTATCTCACTTGCATTTCTCTAATAATCAGTGATGTTGAGCTCTTCTTCATGTTTCCTGGCTGCATATATTTTGAGAAGTGTCTGTTCTTGTCCTTTGCCCACATCTTAATGTTTTTTTTTGTTTGTTTTTTTGTTTTTTTGGTTTTTTTTTTTTTGTAAATTTGCTTAAGTTCCATGTAGATGTTGGATATTAGACCTTTGTCAGATGGATAAATTGCAAAAAATTTCTCCCATTCTATAGGTTGTGTGTTCACTCTGATGATAGTTTCTCTTGCTATATAGAAGCTCTTTAATAGATCCCATTTGTCAAATTTTGCTTTTGCTACAATTGCTTTTGGCATCTTCATCATGAAATCTTTGCCTGTGTCTATGTGCTGAATGGTATTGGCCTAGATTTTCTTCTAGGGATTTTATAGTTTTGGGTTTTACATTTAAGTCTTTAATCCATCTTGAGTTGATTTTTGTATATGGTGTTAAGTAAGGGGTCCAGTTTCAGTTTTCTGCATATGGCCAGCCAGTTCTCCTAGCACCATTTATTAAACGGGCAATCTTTTCCCCATTGCTTGTTTTTGTCAGGTTTGTTGAAGATCAGATGGTTGTAGGTAAGTGGTCTAATTTCTTAGTTCTCTATTCTCTTCCATTGATCTATGTGTCTATTCTTGTACTACTACCATGCTGTTTTGATTATTGTGGACTTATAGTATGGCTTGAAATTTGGTAGCATGATCCTCCAGCTTTGTTTTTCTTGCTTAGGACTGTCTTGGGTATTTGGGCTGTTTTGGTTCCACATGAATTTTAAAGTAGTTTTGTTTTTTGTTTTTTTTTCTTTAATTCTATGAACAACATCAATGGTAATTTAATGGGAATAGCATTGAATCTATAAATTGTTTGGGACAGTATGGCCATTTTCACCATATTGAGTTTTCCTATCCATGAGCATGGAATTTTTTTCCATTTGTGTCATCTCTGATTTCTTTGAATGGTGGTTTGGGTTCTCCTTGAAAATGTCCTTTACTTCCCTTGTTAGCTATATTACTAGGTCTTTCATTCTTTTTGTGGCAATTGTGAATGCAAGTTTATTCATTATTTGGCTCTAAGCTTGCCTGTTGTTGGTGTGTAGAAATGCTAGCAATTCTTGCACGATGATTTTGTGTCCTTAAGACTTTGTTGAAGTTGCTTATCAGCTGAAGAAGCTTTTGAGCTGAGACGATGGGGTTTTTTAGATATAGGATCATGTCATCTACAAACAAAGACTTTATCTCCTCCTATTTGAATGCCCAGGACCAGATGGCATCAGAGATTAATTGTGGTGGCACAAAGAAGAGCTGGTACCACTTATACTGAAACTATTCCAAAACATTGAAAAGGAGGGACCCCTCCCTAACTTATTCTGTGGGGTCAGCATCATTCTGATACCCAGTCCTGGCAGAGATACAACAACAACAACAAAAAAAACCTTCAAGCCAATATCTTTGATGAATATCAGTGCAAAAAGCCTCAAATAAATACTGGCAAACTGAGTCCCAAAGCATATCAAAAAAGCTTATCCACCATGATTAAGTAGGCTTCATTCCTGGGATGCAAGTTTGGTTCAACATACAGAAATTAATAAATGTGACTTATCACATCAAATAACTAAAGACAAAACCACATGATTATCTCAATAGATGCAGAAAGGCCTTCAATAAAATTCAACATCCCTTTATGTTAAAAACTCTCAATAAATTAGGTATTGAAGGAATATACCTCAAAACAATAAGAGCCATATATAAGAGACCCACAGCCAATATCATATTGAGTGGGCAAAAGATGGAAGCATTACTCCTGGAAACCGGCACATGACAAGGATGCCCTCTCTCATCACTCCTATTCAACATAGTATTGGATGTTCTGGCCAGGGCAATTAGGTAAAAGAAAGACATTATTATTTATTTTCAGTACCCTCAATTTATCACTGAATTGATTTTTACAACACATAATTTTAATTCTTGCTTCACTCACATACACAAATATGGTTAACTTTTCCCCCACTAATTCCAAAATCTTTTACCAAATCTCTGTATAATTTGCCTCATGCTTTCTTTTCCACGTTAGTCTTTCTTTCCTATCATTCAAAATAAGAACCTGAGTTATGAAGTATATGCTAATCTGTAGGTAGGGCTAGATAAATTATTAAACATGTACTCCATAATGAAGTACCATGCACTTTAAAAAAAATTTTAAATTCCATATATTATTTTGGATTTACCACTGGGACATATTGTTAAATGAAAAAAATACAATCAATATGCATGCTTCTGAAAGTGAGAAAAAAAATGACATCTGCTGAAAAATACAGAATAAACTAATAACATTGATTTCCTCTAGGGAAGAAAGCCTGATAGCTGGAATTTGAGATAAGTAGCAAGAGGCAGAATTTCTACTTTGTAACCTTTATACCTACTGAATTTTGAACAATAAAAATGCATTGTCTATTCAAAAAGTAAATATAACTGCATTTAATTAAATATAATTTCAATAATTGAAGTCAATATGAAGCATTACGTCCTTGGATTACCATTTTAGAACGTTTCTCTTACATGCTGGGAGGATGTCTCAGGGACACTCTGAAATTCAAGTCAGAGGATGCTGTGAGGCTCTCAGCAAGGCTAGACAGGAAGGAAGACAAGAGAAGAGAGAAGTAAACAGGAAATGTTCTTGTGAGCTCACAGTGGGGAACTTCTTCCCTACAACTGGAAAGCGTCTGAAAGTTACTCTATAGCCACACCCTCTCTTAATAAAGATGGCTCCCTTCAAATAAGAAATAATAAAGATGAAGGCAGTATCAAAAAATTAGTTCAAACTATCCTTTTAGGTGAGGAGAAGGCTCTCTTTATTCTTTCAAATATTCCTTAACTCTACTAGAATAGACAGTGAAAAAGAATAACCATTGAAAAGTACATATCAGTATTTAGGCACATTTATATCAAGGCCTTCCACTAATGGAGTTTTTAAGATTTTTTTTTCCTTAGTGCCATGATCTTCGTCAATATAAGTAAGGAGAGATGATGAATGTATGTGAAGATTTATTTTTAAAGGTGAAAAGAAATTATTATCTGACAGGCCTAGGGGAAAAAAAACAAATAATACACTTGTCTGTCTTAATTGTGCCAGCAAATTGACAAAATTCTTATCTCTCAGGAAACCTAAAGGGTGGTATCCTGATTTCCCTTCTGCAGGGAGATTTTCTTAGGCTCTTTAATTTTTATGTCCTAGGAAATAATTTATTTCTCACATGTACTGAAAATCTAATAGTTGCAAAGGGCTATATCAAGATTGAATTAATTATTTCAATGATTAAGGATATGGTTTTCAATTCACTCTGCTTAACTACTTCTAACTGGGATTAAAGCCAGAGAGTCATTTTAAAGGAATAATGTTATCTCAACCTTAACAATTTAAAAGAGAAGTGTGATGCTGTTACTTTGTCTCATACAAAATCATAGCCACTTAACCACAAAAATACATCTGAGTTCAAATACTTGCCCCAGAAAATGCCAGCTATTGTGGAGAAGAGACAGGGAATCACTTGAATATTTTAACCAGCTGGTAAAAGATATGTTTAAAATGAAAATGGGAAAAATGGTTGAGAACTCACCATGAACTGAACTTTGGGCCTCACATAGTTTATTAGTTTTCATATTCATTTCCTATATATTAAATTATGATTTTATCCATAATAAAATCCTCATTTTTGTTAACCATAACAATCTTTGACCTCTTCAAAATGTCTTTACTAGACACACTAAAAAAACCTTCTAAGAGGCCAACCCTGAGCTAATTTCTAGGAAAAAGAAATTCTTCATTTCCTCTCCAGTATGGAAAAGACAAATATCATCAGTGTTCTGCATAGAACCAGTCTACAGATGCCTGATTACTCTCGGAAAGACTCCACACTTCAGATCAGCCACATGAAGCACATATGATGATACCAACTACTACAGATCTGGGAAGATAAGACAGGGTGAGGGCAATGGGATACTTTTCCTGAATTCCATTGAGTGGAAAGTTACTGTGGCTATTGCCTGCTATTACTCACTTATAGGAGCATTTGGAGAAACTATGCATGACATTGCACTGACTTCTAAGTTACAACACCTCTTGCAGTTAAACTGATCTAAGAGTTAAGAAGAAATCACTTAGGCAGATAGTGAGTGTATGTGGGTCCTCAGTAACGCTTTACTTTTTAATGAAAAGCAGCCCCAAATCATTTTCTAACAAAGAATAGCCTGTAAAGTTGAGCTGCAGTCATAGACAGGCAAGCTGGGAACTTGCATGGGTGAATGCTGGCAGGAACTACGGACCAGACATGTTCAAGATGGCAGCTCCATCTTCACTTCTCTGCTAGTCATGTGTACAGTAAAAAGCAGATAAGATGGCACTAGCCAAGGGAAGAATTCGTTTATGTAGTAAGATTAGGGTGGGGCAACCAGCCTTCTGTATGTACTATGTAAGCATCACACCTGATTGAACCTATCTGTGAGCTCTATGTAAATCAGACATTTCTTCCTCTCAAGCCAGACTATAAAATCCAGTGCATCTGCCACCAGCCGATCTTTCCTCTTGGAAGTCCCCTCTCTCTTACTAGAGAAAGCTGTTTTCCTTTCTCTTTCTTCTGCATATTACACCTTTACTCCTAAACTCCTTATGTGTCAGTGTCCTAAATTTTCCTAGCATGAGATGACGAACCCCAGGTATATACCCCAGACAACATAGCTACTTCATATTGGAGACCTCATCTGGGATTCCACGGTACAACAGTCATCAAAATGGTGAGTAGAGGAGCAAACTCCAACTCTGTCCTTTCATTTTGGGGCTCTTACACTACATTTTAAAACCAAATCAAACCAAATACTGGGCCTCCTTTAGCCATCTAAAAATGACTAGCATGGCTGCTAGCCTTATAAGACTTAGGGGACAGGCTTGCTGGGGAGAACACAGAGAATCCCCCAGTATCTATGTGTTACTGAGCATGTTGGCCATATTTGTATCAGCTTTCTTTCACGGAAGACTTAGCCATCACATGAGGCTGGAAGAGGTTCTGGAGCAACTGAGGATCTCTGGCTGTGGCTAACCCCCAGTGTTATTCAAAGACATCTGGACTGACACCAGCCTCCAACTGCCTGATGGGGTTTCAGCAACACAATCTCCAACTTTTCTATCATAATTTCCTCCTTTCCTTTCCACAACAACCATATTGCTTATCCTCTCTGTGTATGCAGTATGTGGGAAGTTTTACAGTTCAGGGAAATCATCTTGTTAAGGGAAGATGAGGGAATGTCATAGTAACTGGGGAAGGGAAGCATCTTTGTGATTTTATACAGAGGGCCCCCTCCACCACAGTGAGCATCACTCTTTGCCCTTGGTCTAGAGAGCACAAGGCATTTTAGGTTCTCTCTGCCCTCGATCTGGAGAGTGCATTGCACTTCCAGGTCTCTCTCTGCCGTTGGTCTGAAGAGCACATGGCATTTCAAGGTCACCACTACCACCTAGTGGAATAGGGATCCTCTCCATGAGGCACAGGAATAGGGATCCTCTCCATGAGGCACAGGAATAGGGATTCTCTCCATGAGGCACATTGTCAGTCCTTTACCTAAATATTCTAGTTTCCCAATTATCTTCCCCTTCTACACCTTTCTACTAGAAATCAGGCTTCATGCTGCTTCTGTAAACCAGAAAATTCTGCCTTCAACAACCAGGAGTAAAATATCCTCCAAAGCCAAATTTTAGTGTTGATACTGTTCCATAGCAGGAAAATGGCCATTTGGTCCCTACATTCTTTTAAGGTACCTATTCCTTCTCGAATTAGAATGGCACCTAATTAGTGCGGGGATTTTAAGTTTGGAAGTTAACGAGAACCATTCTCTAAGGGTAAATGCTTTAGTATGTGCTGTAACAGCAGGATATAGAACTCAAACCAGCACACTTCTGCCATTAAAGAGGGAAGTGCAGAAGTTGCCCAGATGTAACTGTCACATAGTCTCTCCCAAGATCCATTATTTGGGGAGCCAGGTGGGTCACACAAGTCTAGGAAGTCAAAGGGAAATCATAGGGAGAGGACTAGATCTTCAGGGGTGAGTGTGACTAATCCTAATTTCTTAGTTCCTCTGGTTCCATGGCTGGGGGTCACACCTGGAACAATGGGCATTGCATCTAACAAGGTGCAGGGACCCAGGAACTAAGGAAAGAAAACAGCAAGGAGGACGTGCCCATTGTCTTTCATGGCCTTCAGATTGGGTCTGAGCTGATTTACTGACTCTCTCACATTCTCTTTTCTTCCTCTTGCATGAGTCAGAAAATCAGTGAGTAAAAGAAAGTGAGTCAAAATGAGAGACTAAGCTTATATATCTCTGCCTCATCTCTTAAAATCGATGGTATTTCAGAAAAATAAAACACCAAAAACATTGATAAAACATATCTTTAGACCAAAAATAAGGATCATCTGTAAAATAGACAACAGAAAAAATAAGAATCTCTGCAAAAGAAGACTGCTCTGGAAGTAATGTAATGATCAAGGACTACCAAGTGCTGAAGACAGTGAGTGTCATGAATGAAAAGAAGAATTTAATAAACAGAAAATAAAATGATTCCCAAAGAGACTAAAGAGAACAAACGATCAAAGACATTAAGATCAATAAATCAATACTATTAGAACAAAGAGATAATGACTGCATCCAATTAAATAAGACAAGAAGTCTCATAGAACATATTTGTGAAAATCATAAGTAAAATACAAATTAATTGACAAAGGCCATAAAATTGGAAAAAAAAAAAAAGCCATAGCCCAAAGTAAAATTGTCAGATATTCAAAATTTGTGTGTCAAAGATAAGCTGCAAATTCATCTAAGAGCTCTTAAAAGCCAAAGCAAAGACTAAAATACAACTTGATACACAAATTACAGGGCTTACAAAATAATAAAATGAACAATTGATAAAGAGAAAGTGCAGTTGATCTCCTAGTGGAAGCTAAGAGAAAATTCTCCCACAGGTTTTCATAATGATAACATGCTCATCAACATCTCTGTAGCAAATACAATAACCGTATTCATAAGAAAGCTTGTTAGCACATCCTTCAGGTCAAAAATGATTGTTATTATTTGAAAGCATTTTTCCTTTCTCTCTCTTAATTTACATTAGCCTCGTGACCCTTGGCTTTTTTGGGAATGTACAGTACAACTCTATTCAGAAGATACATTGGTTCTGATGTCAGCTTATAAAACTCTCCTTTGCCTCAGGCTTCCTGTAAAATCCATCTGATCTCTTTTAACTGTCACCATGAATTCCTGATTCTAGATGATGCCTCTAAAAGAATAACCAGGAGAATGCCTTTTGTCTCTAATAAAAACAGTGTATTTATGTGGAAGGGAAATGATAGAGACCGTTTTGCAGCAAGTGAATTCTGAGACATTCCCTTATCTAGAATTACTTGGACAACAGAAGAAATTGTTTCTACGGTTGTGTTGATATAATAAAATGTAACTGAGCTTGTTATGATAAATAATTTGCTATCAAATATACACAATTTATTTGAAAATAAGAGGAAAATAAAAGAAAAGCATAAACCTACATTCCTGTTGGAGTGCTGACAGCTTGATAATAATCCTAAACTGTGACATTTCAATTCTCATTGCTAGGGAGATTCTAGAGAAGAGATATAAAGACAGAAAAAGTCAAAGTAACTGTCATATTTTTATAGTTAGCTTTAGTCCCAAAACTGAGTTTTATGGATGTCAGCTTCCCCAGTCTCTCCCTCTGTTCCACCCCCTGTTGATAAAAAGAAGAGAATTTGGCATTCAGTATTAAATAATCACTACACGTGACATCAACTCCAATGTATTCCAGAGGTTCAACAAAATTAGCCTATTGCAAGAAAGAGGAAGCCCCAACTAGCTAAGAGAAACTGACCAGTCTAAAAGTCTGACCTCTGGCCATAGCTAGCATTTTGAGTCACTGTGTATGGTCAGCTCTGCCAAGCTTTAATTTGGTTCTGATATTCAAAAAGAATTAATCCAGAAATGACAGAACGAGCTTGTGTATAAAGAGGAAGAAGGGTCATGGATCTGATCATGAGTTTATTTGCAATAAGACATTAGCTTGTGGTTGGTGATTCAGGAAAAGATTCACCTTTGCAGGAGGGGATGATGAAAAAGTCTAGGTAGCACTCCTAAGATCGGGCCAGTATACCAGGATTCAGAGACAGATTTGTTTTCTGACTCAATCAAGGTCTAGGACAAGTAAGCCACAAGGGAGAGGACTAGTCATATTGAATCCAATAGGGCAGGAAGCTGAGGTTGATTTGATTGGCAGTCCAGGGTCTAAACCATACAACTGGCACAGCAGATGTTAGGTCCATGGCATCAAGACTCATCCCAGATGCCATGATTTGGTGTACTGGAAAACCACTGGTATGTTTTCTGTCCTGGGATGAAATGTCTCAGGAAGTAGGCAGGGTGTGACCTAAAGATAGGAGGTGTCAGTACTTCTAATTGAGAGGGGATCATAGAGTAGAAACTACCTATTATGTATCCATAAAGCAAAGACTAATACCAGAAAAAACATGCGAGAGTTTTTAGAGGTCAAACAAGTAAAGAAACAGACATGGGAAGGGAGCCAGGAAAGGTAGGGGTGGGGAGACTGCCAAACCACATTGTTACATGGCAGTTGAATAAAGGAGAGAGTGAAGATTAGATGGAAATCACCTAGGTAGTCCCAGGAAGAGTGTGCAGGGTCATCTGTGAGTTCTTGAGCCGAAGTTTAGCAGTCAGGGGAGTCCTGTGTGTCACAGGAATGAGCCTGCCTTAGTATACCTGCTGTGCTCTATCATTGGCCAGAAGCCCTGAGAAGTATGGTGTTAGCATAAACAGAGGAAGGGATTTCACAGGACAACAACCAGGGCCCTTGCTTGATGATGCTCTATGTTTAGAAGACTGCAAAGACATTCTTATGGTGCTATAGGCTGACTTAGCATTTCTCCTAATTAGGCGACTTAAGCTGGCAGAACAGTATCAGTCAAGCTTGCCTAACACTTCATAAATGTTTTATAATTATTAGGTTATATAATAAAGTATGTGTAATCTTTAAGATGAGAAAAAAGGAGACACAGAAAATTTACTTACTAGTCCAAGTTGACCTTGCTAGGAAGTGAGTCAGTCAGGATATAAGGTAGAACATCCCTACTCCGGAGCCTACTTACCGAAACACTGTACCTAATAAATGCCCACCTCTGCTTGTTGGAACACCATCTGCTGAGGATAGAACAAAGAACCAGCTCACAGCTCTGAATGCGGATTTGTCCCTATTACTAATCATTATTTCATATCAGAGCAAGTCTTGGCTTTTGAGTATTAACAGAAACCCTGTGCGTGATTCATGAATCACAGGAAATGAGCTTTCCTTTGAATACTGGAGCATTTTGAAGAGGGAAAAATCAGAGTTGCCTGTGGTACTGGAATTCAGTCAGGAATACAGGTTAAAACCAAAGGCTCTGTGTTCATCTTATAAAGTTATTATTTTCTATATATCATCAGCAGAAATACCTAGGGGAGAAGATGTGAACACGACTAGAGGATACCATTTTGAAAACAAGAGTTATAACAAAATATGTATTAAACTCTGTTATATCTATTTTGAAATACACAGATAATATTTGGCTATTGAATTCAGCATTTAGGATGTGATAATGAGTTTTAATCACATTTTCCTCCACTGTGCTATTCCCATAAATTGGGATGTTTATCTCATTTTACTATAGGCTAATGTTTGGTATATTTAAAAAAACTGAGTTTGATAAATTATTTAGTAAGCACTGGATAAACAATCTAGTACTTCTGCACATAAAACATCTTTAAATAAATTATATTTTTGATCAATGAGTTCTGCCTGATTTATCAACCTAATGTGGAATTGTCCTACAATTTCATAGCACTAGACCTATTCAACATTTGAAGCTTTTATTGCAGGCTGAAAAATGAAGGCAAAAGTAGAAGTTATTTCCAATTGGAGGTTAAGAATTAGTTTTGTGTTAGTTGACAATGTATGACTCAAATAACAGAAAATAAAGCAAAAGCAACAAAGACATAAAACTTTACTTCAATCTTGACTTATGAAATGACTCATGTTTGCTGAATAAAAGAAAAAAAATACCATTAGAATTAACTAAACTTACTTAACACTAAACCAAAATGTGGTTCCTCATATCATAAACTTTTTCCGAGTGGGCTCCTGTCTGCTTTTATTTAGTTAGCTGAGCATTAAGCAGCATTAAAAATCTTTGGTACAGTTTGAATAGGAGGAAAATTCTGTAGCTAAGAGGTTGGCATACCTCCCAAAATCAGCCTCAGGAAGATGAAATTGCAGAAGTTTACAAGCTTAAGGTACTTACTTCATTGGCTCATAGGTTGCTATGACAAGGGAAACGATGCTATCAATTATACAAACTTAAAACCATGTTAAACATTACCAACATAAATTGTGAAAGAATTTTTAGTCCAGCTGAGGTAGCACACCAGTATCAATTTGGAGTTCTAAATACATGACATGCAAGCTATAAGATACATTCTCATTTATTCATTTAATTAAACGTGTATTAAAATATTTTCTATGCCTGATACTACGCTAGTCATATGGGCTACTACGGTTAATAATACAGGACTATTTTATGCACATGTTGAATTTTAATCTAATGGGTGAAACTAGCATTAATAATGGTGTATATAATAAATAAAAATTGTGCTTCCAAATATAGAGACGACTGAAAATTATGTATTTCTCAAGGAAGTATACAAGAACAGCTATTACTATAATATGCTTATTGCCCCTCAATTGGCACAAATCTGAAAAAGGCTCTGAAACTAATAATTAGTTTAAAGATAATATAAGAGCAGAGGTAAATATGTTAAATAACCCCATAGTGATACATTCAGCAAAATTTAGACTGCAAGAGAATTTACAGGGCAAATGCACTAGATTTCTTTAAGAAATTAATTTTTAAAATGAAGTAGTAAATAATTAAGACTCTTCAAAGAAATATTAAACAATTGTAATGCTTGAACTCTTATCATCTTGATCATCAAATGAGAAATAGAAAGAGAAACTGCATGGTTGACACTACTAATAGAATATTGAATATTATTAATTTTAGATTTGAAAATGACTTTATTTTCTAAAAAGACATACATTAGAAATATATACTGCCATGTTTATTGATGGAATACTATGATGTCTGGGATTTGCTTCAAAATAGTCTCAAGTTTATTACTGCAGGTGAGTATGAGTGAAATAAGATCGACAAGTTGTCAATCACTGATGCTGGATGTTGAATATATGTAGGTTTATTTGATAATTTATTTTGTAGCTAAGAGGCTTAGTTACACTGTAGATGGAAAATAAAATATGAAAGAGAGAAAATTGCAAGAAGAGTGTGGATGAATTGTTGGTATCTTAGAAACCTTGTTAAGTATTTTGGCAACACTCTTATAATTAATGAGAAGTCATCAAAAAGACTTAAGCAAGAAAGCAACAAAATTAAATATAGTTTCAGGAAATAACATTGTCTCTTTCTTTGCAATGAATTAGAGGAGGGCAAGAATGAAGAGGCTACTGCAACACTTCAGGTTAGGAAATAATGACACTAATACATATATAGTAAAATGAATAGGTTCAAGAGATGCTTAGATAATAACATCACCAGTAACTGGCAGTTCACTAGGTACACAGGATTGTGTAGAAAGAGATGGCAAGGGTAATTCCCATGATTCTAATTCACACAATTGAATGTTGGTATCATGCACCAGAAGATGACCTGTTTGAGAGGCAATTCTCATGAGGTCAGTTCTGGACTACAAAATTTGAAGCACATTTGTAACATCCACGTTGAGAGCCAAAATAGTTTTACGTAATGATCTATAGCTTAAAAAGAGGTATCTTGGTTAGAAGTAGAAATTGAAGACTCTCAAGAAGATGAAATGATGGAAGAAAATTATGAATATAAAGAGATCCTTGATTTAAGCTCTGAGAAATAACACTCTTTAAGGTGCAGGTGGAGAACTTTGCTTCTCATTAAGTGTCTTAGTCCATTTTGTGTCACTGTAAAAGAATACTTGAAAAGTGGTAATTTATAAAGAGAAGAGGTTTATTCGGCTCACAGATCTGCAGGCTGTACAAGAAACAAGGCGCCAACAACTGCCTGGCTTCTGGTGAAGGCCTCAGGCTGCTTCCACTCCTGATAGAGGTCACATGTACAGAGATGGCAAGAGCAGAAGGAAGAGAGAGGAAAAGGTGCTAGGCTCTTTTTAACAACCAGCTATCATGGGAACTTATAAAGCAAGAACTCATTCACTCCCAACTCTCAGGAAGAATAACCTATTCATGAGAGATTTGCCCCCATGAGCCAAATATCTCCCATTAGGTCCCATCTCCAACACTAGGGATCAAATTTTAACATAAGGTTTGGTGGGGACCAATATTGAAACAATAACGTAGTATATAACAGGTCATTGAACTCATTGAGCATTCATTAAACATAAGGTGGGTAACTTATACAAATTACAGTTTTAAAATATTAGAGAATGATGCAGGAAACATAGACTATATGACTCATATTTCCAGAGGGATTATTTTCAAAGACAATTGAGTGTTCTAATTCTTTCCCTGAAGGCATTTGCTGATTGTATGCATTAACTGAGAATCAGGTCTGGCCCAAACAAATATAGTATATTGGAGAAATGAGAAACCAACAAACGTGGTTGTCATGTACACCTGAGGTGACAGTCTAGGACCCCGAGTCACCTGAATAAGCCAGTTTTTCCATTGCTCTCTCCTGAGGCTGTGTGTAGAATGCTGCAGGATCATGCTAAAAGTAGTGTAAGATTTTCTGTAATCTTGCCAACCTTTGAAGGCAAATTCTACTATGAGAAGGGTGTCTGCTTCAAACTTGTGTCTGACATTGCCATTGGGATTGTTACCAGAGGTGAAGCTACAGGAGCTGTGAAAGTAAGACTTAAAGACAAAACATTAGAAAAGCATAATTAAAAGTCTTTTATTCTTGTAGGGATGAGAAGACCAATATTTGCCAGGTTATCAACCAAAAGGACAGGAGAGGTGCATATGGAGTACTGACAAATGAAAGTTGTGCTAAATCTTACTGTAATTGCAATACGTTCCACATGTATTGGGGAAAGCAGGTTCATGTATCATTTAACAGATAAGAACAGGCTGTCTCTGGAGGGAGACATCATTTACAGGCTCCACATGTCTATTATATACAACATATGGCTTAAAATTAAAAAAAAAAAAACTACTTGATGTGCAAAAAGACAGAAAAAATGTAACATTATAAAGATGAAGAAGAAAGCATATTACAGAAGTAGACTCGTGACTGAGATATTGGAGTTAGCATACAAGGAATTTATATAATACCTATGACTAAGAAAATAGAAGATGATTACATTAAATGGGAAAAAAATAGAAAATTTCAACAAAGAATCAGTGTCCACAAGGAAAAATTGAACAAACATTTTAGAACTGCTAAAATAATGTTGGGAAAATAAAACTCTTTACCTAGATTTGATAGGCAAATAAACAGAAGACAAGATTAGAAAATTTGAAGCTGGGTCAATGGAAATTTCAAATTGAAACATAAGGAAAAATAATGAATAAAAGTAATGTAGTATAAGAGGCATATGAAACAAGTGAATGAAAAGACTGTATGAGTATACATTTTACTGGCTTTAAAAGGATACAAAAAAGATGTTATGAATAGCTTTGTGTCAATAAACTCAGCACTCTATATAAATTGATCTATTTCTTGAGGAAAGAAACTTGTCAAAGTTGACAAGTAAATTTTGTTTTATAACGAAATGACTTTGTACCCCTGAAGAAATTTAATTTGTAATGAAAACCTTAATTGCAATGACAACAAAACCAAACTCTCTGAGCCAAGATGAATTCATAGGAAAAATTTTACCAATATTTAAAGAAAAAATATAACTTATTTATTCTAGAAGAGAGCAGATTATTTTGCAACTGATCTTGTGAAGTCAATATAATATTGCTTTCAAAATCTGACAATGTTATGAGTAGAAATTTATAAATTAGTACCTCATAAATGCAGAAACAGAAATGCTATGCTAAATGAAATAATACTAATCAATAGCAAATTGTTCTGCAACATCATCAAGTAAGTAGTTACTTCGGGTATTCAAGATGGTTTTCTCTTTTGAAAAGTCAATCAGTTTAAGTAAATATACTAACAAAATTAAGGATAAAATATTTAATCATCACAACAAATGCAGAAAAATTATTTGGTGAAATTCACTCACTCATATAAAACTGTTGGACATAGAATAGAGAAAGCTTCCTCTGAGATTAAAAGAAATATAGGGAAATAAAAGTTTAGATACTGAAAAGAAGTCAATTTTGTTCACTTCTGTGTGAAAAACACCACCATGCCTGGTTCGTAGATTCTCAACATTTAATTAATAAATCAATATTAATGCTTAACTTGTCTTGTCCTTGGGATGTCATGTAAGAAGATAAGATGGGAAAGGCATTTTTCTCTATCAAAACATCAAACGGAATCTTAGAAGCTGTTTAAGTTTCCAGAATTTATTTCATATATAAAATTAAACTCAAAGGATTATATAAAGAATGATCAAAAACTCATGGAGTGGGGGATGCTACTCTAAAATGTAGACGTTTTCATATTCCAGAATGAGTATAGCTGCAAATACAGTTTTTAAAGACAGTAGTTTAAAATTTCTATAGCAGGAATGAAGAACAAAATTATATCAGAAAATTTTTGTCCAGAACTGTCAGGTACCAATTTTCTAGCAACCAGAAAGGAGGTGCAGAATTATCTCCATAATAACCGCTATTAAATTATTCTAGCATAATATTGCTAACAAAAGATGTATATCAGGCAGGGGATATGGCCTGTCCTACAATTTGTTTCTCTGAGACACTGACCTGACTGACACTTCTCACGTGTAATCTAGGAGACAATAGAGCACAGTTTGCAGGGATGGCTGCCTGGAGAGAGAAAATAATTCTGACTTACAATCACCCCAGCTTCTCCTGGGAAAGGTCCCCTCTGACTCCATTTTTCAGCATGATATACATGACCCAAAACACAGTGATGAATGCCAGCTGGGATTTTCATGCCTTTGAATTTGGGGAATTATTTTTATTGCTAAAAATTGTGTTATTATCTTTCACATTAATTTTGGCCATTAAATATAAGATGCTTTGATTTTTTGTTCCCTGTCTGCATGAAAGCAGAAACATTACAGTCTTCTGTTTCTGTTTTCCACAAAAGAAATAATTACAAAGGAAATTATGAAAATGAATAGTCAATTACTACAGGCTGGGAGTAATTATCCATCCCAGGTGCCCTGGTTGGTCATCTGTGCTCACCAGATACAGACCAAAGAATCTCTCACTGTGGTGCTTGGGCATTACCATAGCGCCAACTGTTATGGCCTCCCTCCTGGTCTCTTTGCTTTCATTCTCGTTCAATGCAAGTTATTCTCCACTCAATAGCCAGAGTGAGTTTTAAAAACAAGTTTTATCCAAAAAACTTGAAAAAAACTATTCCAGGTGTTTAACAGGTGAATGTTTACACAAATGTGGTACATATGCTGGGTATTTCCAAAAAGGAAGCTAATTCTGCTACTCTAGCCACCAACTATTGGACCAGGGACAGGAGCATGAACAAAAAGACTTCATACATGGATTGGACGTGAAGGAACCAGACCCACAGTGGCTTTGTATGAAAATCTGACCAATGTTGGTTAGCACTCAATTTTTAAGTAGTATCAAATATTCAATCAGAGACTCTTTGTCAGAAAATGAACTCATTAAAAAATGAAAACAACAATGTGGATAATTATGGTGTATTACTAATGATACCATTATATCTTTCCTGGTTTACTTTAAGGCCTTTACATAATCCATTCTTGAGAGCACTTGAATCCAGATTTCCTGATAAAATGACTTACTTTTATATCCTATAGTTTTAAATATTTTAAAATAGTTCCTCCCCTATTATTAAATATTTTCTATGTGTCTTCCTTGACAAGTTTCTTTGCTATCTTACATAAATATAGATTTCTAGGACTACCAAGATGCTCAATTTCAGCATCCCTTTTTGGCTTCCATATTTTATTAAGAAGCCTTGATTATATCTTCATTCTTTTTCTGGTATTTTCCTGATTCAATGACCCACTCTCCTAGTACATGCACTCTATCTCTCCAGTTCTAACATAGATAAAGATGACTATTATTGTAAAAGTCAATGATCTCTTTAATGAAGTTACCCAATTCTGTTCCTGGTAATTTGGGTATGTGTGTGAATGATGCATCCTCAGATACCTTGCCATAAATGTGAGCATGTGGTATCAGCAGGCTGATGAAGAGCACATTATACCTACCCCCTTCCTCAACACAGTCTTTTATTAACGATGGGATTAGAATCATTTTGTGGACTAGACATAATGGACATAAACATTTTGCCAAATGATTTGTTTAGGACATAAGCAATTACTCCAGAATCATTAGTCTAAGAAAACCGATTAGAATGAAGGGCTAAGAGATGCAAGAAACGAAGTCGATGAGATCACCTGAGACACCAAACCTGTTCCTGAAGTTAAATCCACACTTTGCCAAATCTAGATGCCCTCTCCTGTGACTCCTCAATCCGCTCAATCAGTCACAGCCACAAATGGTGCCAATGTTACTTCTGAAATGTGTCTTGACTCAGTTGTCTGCCCTTTCTCCACACTTTACTTGTTTGTTCTGCTTCCTTTATCCCTCACCTGTTTCTTGAAATAGCCACTAATTTCCAGGCTCTTCTCCCTTTATCAGGCATGTCCTCCATACTATCACCAGTCATTCCTCCGTATCACAAAATATGACTAAGTATTGGTCTATCTAAAAGAGATCTAGGGCTCCCACTGCCCACTGCAGTGATTTTTAATGGCTGGGATTTTTGTTTGAGCTATGGAGGGAACAGACTTACATTTTATTTTCTTCTTTGATCCATTTTACCAAAAAAGAGTAAATTGGTCTGGGAAGGGGTTCTGAATTCTGATTTTTAAAAGCATACAGGTGATTTTGATATAGGTTTCCTTCAAATGACTCCTTAGAAAACTATGATTATGGGCTGTTGAAAAAAATTCTGCCTCCTGTAACTTAACTACTGACTCATAATTCTCCACTGGCTTGTCAATTCTGTTAACTAAACACAGCACTCCATCTAACTCTGAAAGCCCAGTTCATGTGAATTGTGGACTTTCTGAACTAAAGGCTTTACCAGACGTATTTTTCCTGTCTTTGTGTTTGAATCTATGCCAGATATTTTGTCTAATGTTTCAAAATGGCACTCATGCACAATTGGGTCTGGATAGGTGGGTTATATATTACTTTACACAGAAGTGAATAAAAACTTGTAATTTCTTTCTTTGAAATAATTACGTAATATGTGCTAAATTTATTTTAGGTACTAAATTTAAATTCATATACGATGCTGTTTTAAAATTCATCTTTGAGATTTTTGGTGATTATTTGCATATTTACATATTTAAAAACATTTCATCTTTTAATATTTTAATGTTATTAAATATATTTTTAAATATCCCATCTTTGAAACATATTGTATCTTGTTATATGTGTGTCATAAAATGCTTTAAAAGCAATATAATCTGATGTGAGAGCATTAATCAGAGAAATGAAGGAAAATTGGAAGATTTTACTAAGAAATAAGCATAACTTCACAGCTAAAATGAGTTGACAGATATAAGCAAAAAGATGAAACTCAGTGAATTAGAGAGGTTAAAATAGAGATAGAATAATCTGTCGAACACATGAATTTTCTTATATGAATAAAATAAGGAAAGTTAGAGGAAGGAAATGGATAAGAGAAATATCTGCGGGACAGTACCATCTACAGATAACAAAATATGAGCTGTTACTACCATGAAAGATCGGTGTTTAAAATCTCGAGTTTCTCTTCCATGAATTATATGCTAACTTCAGCCTCTTAGATGAGGACAGGAGATGAAGCTGGAGCAGGGAATGACACCTGGCCAGGGGATATGCTGCTCCTACTATGCTTCATTTCTTTCTTTCTTAATGGCTGCATTAGTTTTTAGTTTTTTTGGCTTCTATGACTCCCCATATTGTTTGCAGAATTGCACTGATCCACATATGACTATAAGGTTTTTAATTAACCTACTATGAATTCAAACTTCAGCTCCGTATTTGTTACTTGGGTAATCTTGACCAAGTAATGGCACCTTCCTAAGAAGGTATCCTTGTATGTAAAATAGGTATGTTACTAGCATCCTACTTACAAATTTATTGTGAGGATTAAATCAGTTCATGTTTGTAAACACACATAAACCTGGGCCTTCCCTGGGTTAACTATTCTATCAATATTGACTGTTATTATTATCATCATTAGCACTGACTTGGTTAGAATGTTTTTTGAATTAGGTATCTTGATAAGCCTTTAATTCCTAAAGATTCTTACACCTAAATTTCAGAGTGTTAGAGTTTCTTTAGGTCTTATAATACTCTACTTCTTCACCAGGTTTATCATATCAGGAAATGTCTTTGTCTTTTCCTCGTTTTCCCAGTTCTTCTATTTTATCTTGCTTTTTGTTTTTCCTGGCCTTGATGTTGGGGACAGTCATTATTCAGCCAAATATGAATATGGTGGAGTTTAACTCTTTTTTTTTTTTGAGATGAAGTCTCGCTCTTGTCCCCCAGGCTGGAGTGCAGTGGCGCGATCTCAGCTCACTGCAACCTCCGCCTGCTGGGTTCAAGCGATTCTCCTGCCTCAGCCTCCTGAGTAGCTGGTATTACAGGCATCTGCCACCACGCCCAGCTAATTTCTGTACTTTTAGTAGAGACAGGGTTTCACCATGTTGGCCAGGCTGGTCTCGAACTCCTGACCTCAGGTGATCCACCTGCCTCGGCCTCCCAAAGTGCTGGGATTACAGGTGTGAGCCACCATGCCCAATTGAGTTTAGCTCTTAAAATAACAGATATTCTCTATTATCTACAGTCTAAGATTGATGAGTATATTATTAGCTTCCAAGAGTGCCTGCCAATAAGCAGCAGTGTCTAGCACTCATGGCTGAAATATTGCTGTGATGGTCAGATGTTTTTGAAAAGCTTCAGCTAACTGGCTAAAGAACACAGCTGCTGAACTCAGACAAGACAGGAAAGAACTTCATTTTGCTGAGACTTCAAGATGTGTTTTCATGTGTTCTGTTCTGTGTGGGGTTGAATAGTAACAGCAGGTAAAGGCTTAGGAGTGTTTCAAGTTCTGTCCTTTCCTAAACTCTTCTAATAGCCAGAAAAACCTTGTTTTCTGTAGACAGCTTCACTTTTTAAAGGACTATTTACTCCCACAAAGACTCCTATTTTCACAGGCTCCTCATGACTGCCACCAGCCTAGGGAAGTAGTTGTTCCTTGAATTAGCAAGGCTGACATTTTGACCACTTCCTCTACATTCTTCTCTAGACTCCTGTCCTTGCTGTTCATTAGATTAGGCCAGGACAAAATAGACCCGCAGCTCCACACAACTTCTCACAGTCTGATACCTGAGGTCAAAATGGTGTCTCTTGTGGGATGCCTCAGTGACCCAACCTAGGAAAGAGAGCCCGTTGGGACTTCGTCCATTTCCTCAAGATACTTAATGATGCAACTCTGTGAAGAAGAAGGAGAAACAAGCTGAACTATTCCAAATATCAAAGAGAGCACATTTTATGTTAGGGAGTAAAAATAAATTTAATTCCACTATTTTCTACTTTAGATTGTGCCATTTATCTCTGTCCTTACTTAAGCTGAGATTTAACATAGATTTAAAATTCCATATTAAAATATGCTTCTAAGAAGCAGCCAGATGGACATAAATTGACTTTGAGGAGATACCTCTTTGCTTTACTTTTGCTTATTGAAGCTGCATACTTGGCAGACAAGATCCCGTGTTAGCAATTGCATTCCCCTAGTGCTTGGGCCTTGAAAAAGAGATGGTAACAGAATTTGAAACAAACCAAGAATATCAAATGTGGCAGGGTAATGCATGAATAAACTATTCGAATATAAAATATTTAGCTTGCATGTTGCCAAGGTGGTATGAGAAAACTAGGGTGGGATGTATGAACCATTTCCTAATGTTCAGTCCTGCACCACATCCCAGAAGATAGATTATAGGCTCCAGAGCTGAACTTTAGTGCTAATCATTTCAACTCAGCTTTTTGCTCTTTTACTGTCTAATAGTAAAATTTTAAAAGTGTGAAGATTTATAGACAAAAATTCAGGGTTTTATTGTTGTGCAAAACCCAAAGAATCAGAGCCAGAAAATATTGTCTGAATGACTATTAAGTCATTGTAACAATTATTAAACTTCCTGCACTATGCTGAGGACACTGGAATATCCAGATATCTTTCAAAGAGTGTAAAATATACATGAGAGTATAAGATTAATTGGAAAAAAATCAGGAATCAGAAGAGGGTGCAAAAAGACATTAGAGGCTTAAATATAAAAGGTAGTTGGAGAGGTTGCCTATCAAAATTCTAAAAAGTCAGGTAAATAAAGTCAACTCATCTAAAGTCTATGCATATGAAGATGCCTACATTTTCATGAAAGGTGTATATTAAAATGTCAAGAAGTTATAGTAAATGTTATCCCAGATCCCATCATCAATATACTTTGATGCAAATTTCAAAGGGACCTCTGGAAAAATAGCAATGACTGTGTTCATTGCTAGCTAGTAGGATGAGCATGTGCTATACTTGGTATTAGATCGATTTGTGTTAAGTGGGAACATCTCCAGAAATTCTCCACTATCCAACAAGAAAGTGTATATCCTATGCTTTTATTTCTCTGCACATTTGCCTATGTGAGACACTCACCAGGAAGGCTCTCGTCATTTCCCACTATCTGTGAAAATCCTTCTTGTTACAATGTTCACTTCAAATTCTACTTTTTAGGAAACTTTCTCAAATGTTAGAACTCTTCATTGTTCATTCAAATTTCCTGTGTTTCGCTTGCCTCTCCAAACTGAATCACATGTGTTTGAAGAGAAAAGGCTATGGGTGGCAGAGACAATGTTAAGTATTCCCCAAATCTTCTAATTTACCTCCAGGAGACACATGAAAACAACATTCCAGCCTTTTGACGTTATGTAGGGAAAAATGACTAATTTTGATTAGTGGAATGTGGGTGGAAATGATACACACAGTTTTCAAATTTGCCTTGTAAAAACTCCACACCTTTCTTTTCTTTCTCTAAATCAGAAAGAAATGGGATTGCACTCCCACGTTTAGAGCAGTACTATTCAGAGTAGCCAAAGATGGAATCAACTTATCTGTGAATGGATAACTAAAGAAAATTTGGTACATATACACAATGAAATACCATTCAGCCATAGAAAGGAATGAAATCCTGTCATTTGCAGAAACATGTGTGGAAACAGAGGTCATTATGTTAAGTGAAATAAGCAAGGCCAAATGGACAAGTAACTCATGGCCTCTCATATATGGGAGCAAAAATCATGGATCTCATGGAGATAAAGAGGAAATTGTTGCTTACCAGAGGCTGAGAAGGATAGAGGAAAGAGAAAGATAAATAGAAATTGATTAATGAGTACAAAAATACAGTTAGATGCAAGAAATGAGATCTAGTATTTGATAGTTCAGTAGGGTGACTATAGTTAATAATTTATTGTATATTTCAGAATAACTAAGAATTTGAATATTCCTAATATAAAGAAGAGTGTTTGAGGTGATGAATATTCTGATTACCCTGATTGGATCATTACACATTGTATGCATATATAAAACATAACATGAATCCTCAATATATGTACAACTATTATGTGCTAATTTAAAACATGAAAAAAATCCTCCCATGTCCTGTTTTTGGTCTATTATCATAGCAATAGAAGCTCTGTGATGAGGAAGGGCAGTGACACAGGCTAGAAAGAGCCTGAATCCCTTAGTCACTTAATGGAGTGGTAATTCCCAGAAGAAATACCCAATAAGTAACTTTTTTTTTTTTAAGGTGGTGTCTCACTCTGTCACCTAGGTGGAGTGTACTGATGCGATCTCGGCTACCTGCAAACTCCACCTACCAGGTTCAAGTGATTCTTCTGCCTCAGCTTCCCAAGTAGCTGGGGCTACATGTGTGCACCACCATGCCCGGCTAATTTTTGTAATTTTTTTTTTTTTTTAGTAGATGCAGGGTTTCACCATGTTTGCCAGGCTGGTCTCGAACTCCTGACCTCAGGTAATCTGCCTGCCTCGGCCTCCCAAAGTGCTGGGACACGAGCCACCGTGTCAGTAACTTCTACATAGGATTTTGAATGAGTGAACATTTAACTCCTAGTGTGTAAAGGTACTGACATTTTTTGTTGTTTTGTATTTTATGAGAGTTGGCATTAATTACTCTTAATATCTAGATGTCACAAGACTTATGTAGGTTTATACTAGACTTTTCAATGTTCAAAGAAAGAATTTCCATTGGAAATTAGAATAGTCTTAAGAAACTTCGGGGAAGTCAAGAAACAAAATAGCATAAAGTATGAGTTATACAGCCATATCGAAAGAAGAATTGACATCTCAGGGTGTTTAGATTGTCACAACAAACAAAAATGGTAAAGAAATTTAATGACATTCTGTTTAGGAAAAAAATCTATTCAAGCTGTATTTTTCCTCTGCTCTTACACCGACCCAACAACAAGCAACACAGAAGACTTCAGTGACCCCAAAATATGTGGTCTTTTTTTTCCCACAGCAAGCAATCAATTCTGTAGTGGACACCATCTAGGTATCCCCCAATTCAATTCTGTTGTTGTCTACCTGGGGTCAGTGTCACATCCCACAGGTTGAGGGCTCAGTCCCCATGACTGCCTCCACCAACATCAGATACTATTAACAAGTATGGGCCTCTGGAACTCCTGCCTGACTGATGTCAAAGTGGGGTTTCCATGCTACCTGCTTTGGTGTTTGACTAATTTACTGGAGCAGCTCACAGAACTTAGGGAAACACTTACTTGTATTTACCAGTTTATTATAAAGGATACAGATGAAGAGATGCATAGAGCAAGGTAAGGGAAAGGGGCATGACACCTCCATGCCTTCCCTAGCTGCCCCACCCTCTAGGGATCTCCATGTATTCAGCTGTTCAAAATCTCTCTGAACCCCATCCTCTTGGGTTTTTATTAAAGCTTCATTATGTAGGCAAGATTGATTAAACCGTTGGCTATCAGAGATCCGCTTGATCTCCAGCCCCTCTCCACACTCTGGCAGTTGGAACATGGAGCTGAAAGTCCCAACTCTGTAATCTTGCATTTGCTTTTCTGGTGATCAGCCTCCCCTAAAACTATCAGTCAACATTAGCAAAAAAAAAAGACAACATTTTGGATTCCAAGGATTTTAGGAGTCATATGCTACAAAATGAAACCAGGAAGGAAGACCAAATGTATATTCCATAATACCACACATACCATTAAAGATGTTATTAAAGAAAGTAGATATTTTTAGACTATATATTGAAAGATTAGTGAAAAATTAGGGAGATGTAGCAGGTCTCTATAAATTAATCTGTCAAAATACTTCCTTTTTTTTTTTTTTTTTTTTTTACCCATTCTACTAGATGGAGCTAATAGAGGGAGTCAAAAGGAGCTAAGACTAAGGAGTCATAATGAGTCACAGGAGATTGCTTTTGGTTTGATATAAGCCATTTGTTCAGTGACCAAAATTGTCCAGTTGAAAGATGAGCATCCTACTCCAGGGGGATTGAGTTTTCTATATCGAAATCATTCAAGCACAAGCTAAGCATTGGATTATAATGGAATTTTTAGAGGGATTTAAGGTCAACTAAATGCCACTACTATTACTACCATTTTCAAAGATGTCTAGTGGGAATGTAACAATATCCAACAGGACTTCAGAGAGAACAGAACAGAAAACTCTACCAGAAGTTCAATTTTCAACTTTTATATGCCACAATTAATGTTGGCCTTTTTCTACAGACCCTCTGAGAAGTTGTATCAGCCATTTGTGGTAATGGCATAAATCTCTCTTGATGCATGACTATAGGAAGGAAAAAATATTTCTCCTAGGAAGTTATAAATTACTGATCTGAGGAAAGCCCTGGAAGAAAGTACATTTTTTTGTATGTATTATAAACTACTCTTTAGAAAAATAATTTTCTCCCCTCAGTGCTTTCAAACTTCACAATTGTTACGGTGAGGCCAGTACTACAATACTCTTACATAATGCCTCCTCTATGGGCAACTCAAAGCCATTTGTAAATGATACTGGAAACTCATTCTGTTTTTCTGAATGAAGTTCCTTATTTCTAAGGCACTTTGAATCCACCCACCGAATAACCAGGGCTCAGAATTAAGTACAATCGCCTATCCTATTCATTGCCACCTGGTTATTTTCCATTTTTCATCACTTACAAATTCTGACAAATTATGCATTGCACAATTGTCTCTACATTTCAAGTTTCAAGACTGACCTTTCTCTGTTAGAGAAAGAAAGTATCATAGTCTGAAAGAGCACAGATCTCCCAGTTCCTTTCTTACAAACAAGGTCTTATTTCTATTCTTGAGTCCTTTTCCTACTTGAATTTTGGATTGTTCCTGCTCACAAAGGATAGATCCTTTTTCAAAAACTGTGATGTTGCTCTGTTTCAATGTTTAACCTTTTAGCTAATTTTATTTCTTTTCATTTCTCTTGTTATTTATAACAAAAGAAACTCTGACTCTTACTTGAAGTGGCTTATTCTGAAAGAGCAATTCATTTTGCATTTTTGGAGCTCAACTCTATGAATGATATATTTAGACAGCACAGGCTCATCTGAGCATATCAGCCTACAATATCTTAAAGACTCCCTGCTTCTTCTTTCAGTTCTGGCTAATCCCATTTAGAATGAACTAAGGAACATAGTAGAGAGGCTTACATCTTTGTACTTGGACTACAAAATATATATTCCTGAGAAAAGGCACTGCTTGACACTTTTATAAATCTTCTTAAATACACTTAATTGGAAAAAAGCTATAAGAGCAATAAAAAGAACAATGAGTTTACTGATTATTCATGAGCTATGTATACATTTATGTTGCTTACTCTCCCTACTCTTGCACTACTAGTTTGAACCCCTTTTGTCTTTGTTTAAATGAAGGAGGCTATTGAAAGACAACGAATTTAAATTTCAAGGTAGTTTTCATGATCTAAAAAAGAAAAAAAATGATGTCTTTCTTCACCTACTACTTATATTTCACAGTATAGGAACAGAATTTCCAAATTAAATATTTATGCATTTTTTTCTACTGTGGGCATCAGCCATTTTATGATACTGGCCTTAGAGTATAGTGATGTCATTATTAGAATGGAGAAGAATATCTGTCACTAACTGCAACGTTGGAAAACTACTTAGCATTTACAAATCTTAATCTACATTTGTAAATTTAAAATAGTGATACAATTCCCAAGAAGATTAAATAAGATTATACAGGTGTAGTTTTGTTGGTACTTGAACTTCAGAATTTGTGTTTTCTGTAGGCGAGTAATGGGAGCCATCAAAGGTTATTACTCAAAGGAGTGACATGATGAGAGGGTTGCCTATACAAATTGATCTGGCAGCAAGGACAAACTTAAAATAAGAAGGAAGAAGTTGAGAAGTATGGTGATCATGTATCTAGAGAGAGTTAAGTGGGGATAAAACTGCAGATATAACTGTGAAAGAAAATGGGGATAAAACTGCAGATATAAATGTGAAAGAAAATATATCAAAATCTACAATTGATGGGATATGGGGATCTCAAAAATTTAAATTTGAAGTGTAAGTACTACAATTTTTTTCTTTATATATATATGTGTGTGTGTGTATATATATACACATACATATATATATATAGAGAGAGAGAGAGAGACAGTCTTGGTTTGTTGTCCAGGCTGGTCTCAAATTCCTGGCCTCAAGTGATCTTCCTGCCTTTGCCTCCCAAAGTACTGGGATTACATGAGCCACTACACCCAGCCAGTGCTATGATTTGAATATGGTATGCCTTTACCATAACTCATGTGGCAACTTTAATTTTCAGTGCAGCGATGCTGGAACTTACAACTTTTAAGAAATGAGGCTAGATTATTCAGGGGTCTCCAGAGGGACAAAATTAATAGGATATATGAATATATGAAAGGGAGTTTATCAGGGAGAATTGACTCACACAATTATAAGATGAAGTCCCATGATAGTGCGTCTGCAAGGTGGGGAAGAGGGAAGCTGGTAGTGGCTCAGTTTGACTCTGAAAGGCTCAAAACCAGGGAAGCTGACAGTATAGCCTTCAGTCTGTGGCCAAAGGCATGAGAACCCTCAGCAAGCCACTGGTACAAGTGGTAGACTCCAAAGGCCAAAGAACCAGGACTCTGATGTGCAAAGGCAGGAAGAGAGGGAGGAAGCATTCAGCATGGAAAAAGGAAAGAAGCCAGAAGACTCAGCAGGCAAGGTTATCCCACCTTCTTCCACCTGCTTTGTTCTAGTTGTGCTGGCAGCTGGATTGGATGGTGCCGATCCACATTGAGGGTGGGTCTTCCTCTCCTAGTCCACCAACTGAAATGTCAGTCTCCTCTGGTAACACCCTCATAATCACACCCAGAACAATGCTTCATCTATCATCTAGGCATCTCTTAATCCAATCAAGTTGACACCTAATATTAACCATCACAGAGGCCTAATGGGAAATCTTTGGTCCATAAGGGCTCTGACCTCATGGGTGGCTTGGTGCCCTTTTTTGTAATAGTGAGTGAGTTCCTGCTCTGGTGACACTGGATCAGTTCTCATAGGAATGGATTAGTTTCCAGGAGAGTGGCTCATTAAAAAGCCAAGAACGCCCCTTTGGTTTAGCCTCTTCATACATGTCTGCTTTTCTTTTCACCTTCTGACATGTTATGATGTAGCACAAAAGCCTTTAGTGGAAGCCAAGAAAATGCTGGTGGCATGCTTCCTGAACTTTCCAGCCTGGGAAACTGTGGGGTAAATAAACCTTTTTTTTTTTTTTAATTACCCAGCCTCAGGCATTCTTTTATAGCAATACAAAACAAAGACAGAAAAATGGTACCAAGAAGTTGGGCATTTCTTTACAGATACCTGAAAATATGGAAGTGGCTTTGGAACTGAGCAATGGGCAGAAGCTGGAAGAGTTTGGAAGACCAGGGTAGAAAAAAATTGTACGCCATGAAGGGAGCGTTAAATGTGATTCTGGTGAAGGCTCAGAATAAGACAAAAATGTTACTGAAATGCCAGTTTCAGTCTAGGTTTTGTTGCTAGATGCACAGAAAGCTGATCACCGAGACAATAAGCATGGCCAGGGAAAAAAGGGGATGAGTAATGTCAGCTGGGGAGATAGGACATAAGTTTCAAATATATCTCCCCAACCAGCTAAAATTGGGAGTTAATGTACTGGGGGAGAAATACAACTGTGTGTGGAAAAACAGGAATTCGAGAGGAGTAAGAAAGCCATCGTAACAAATGAGGGATCTAGTGTTTCATTTTCTGGATGTGGTAATCTGGTAAGCTTCAGTTTCTTGATACTGTGAGGCCTGAAGTTCAGTTTCGTGAGAAAGAAAATCAGGTAAGTCCAAAGTAAGTTTCAGGTTGTAAAACCGGGAGGGCCAATTTCTATACTTATTCGAACACGACCATAAACATCAGTTCTACAGGGAAACTGGGTTGGTTTCAAAAAGATGAGAAAAGGATTGGAACTTCTAAGAGATTTGTTGAGTGTTCATGATCAAAATTCTGACTGAAATATCAACAATAAAGGTCATTCCGATGAGGTCTCACAGGAGAATAGGAAGCAAGATATTGGCACCTGGAATGAAGGCTGCCCTTTTAGTAAAGTGGTTCAAAGCTACAGGACTTTATGGAATTCAAAACATATGAGTGATGAACTAGTATATCTGGCAGAAGAAATTTCTAGGCAGCAAACTGCTCAAGAAACTGTGGTTACTTTTAATAGGTCATGCCCAGTTATAGCAGCAAAGGAACGGTTAAAGGCAGAATTTATAAAAGAAGAGGAGCATAACATGTGAAGAATTCATAGCCTGGCCATGAGACACAGAATGAAAAATGACTTTTCAGGAGAGGCATTCAAGAGTACAGCTGAGAGACTCTTCGCTAAAAAGATTAGCATAGCTAAAAGAGAGGCAGGTGTTAATGGTCAGAACAATGGGGAAAAGCCTCCTAAGGTATTTCAAAGATTTTCAAGGCCACCCTTCCCACCATAAACCCTGAGGCCTAGGACTACAGAATTTTGTTTTGTTTTGTTTTGTTTTGTTTGAGATGGAGTCTCGGAGTCTCACTCTGTTGCCCAGGCTGGAGTGCAGTGGCAGGATCTCAGCTCACTACAAGCTTCACCTCCTGGATACACGCCATTCTCCTGCCTCAGCCTCCCAAATACCTGGGACTACAGGAGCCTGTCATCATGCCCAGCTAATTTTTTGTATTTTTAGTAGAGACGGGATTTCACCATGTTAGCCAGGATGGTCTCGATCTCCTCACCTCGTGATCCGCCCTCCTCGGCCTCCCAAAGTGCCAGGATTACAGGCATGAGCCACCTCGCCCAGCTGGACAACAGAATGGTTTTAAGAAACAGGCCTAGGATGTAGCTGCTTCCTTATCTGGTAATTGCTTCTGGAGCAGCCATGGCTCAAATGACCCCATTTGCTACTCACGTTGGTAATCCAGAGAGTGCCAGTGGTAAGCCTTGGTGGCTGCCACATGGTATTAAGTCTGCAGGACTGAGAATGCAAAACCTAGGTAGGCATGACTTTCTCCACCAAGATTTTAAAGGACGTATGGAAAAGCCTGCAATCCTGGCAGAGACTTGTTCAGGAGTAGTGCCAATGGGGAGAGTCATCTCAAGGGCAATACCTAGTAAAGCTGCAGTGGCAAGATCACTACAGGGACCCCAGAACAGCCTGAAACAGCCACAGGCAACCAACTCCAACTTGTGAGAATAGTCACATGGGTTGCATCCAACAAAGCCATGGGGCAGGGATTCCTGAGGCCTTGGGACACCACCCCTAGCAACAGTGTGCCCAGATGCAGGACATGAAGTCAAAGGAGATTATTTTGGAGCTTTACGATTTAATGTTAGCCCTGCTGGGTTTTTGACTTATGTGGAGTGTGTCTTTCCTTTCTTCTGTCTTATTTCTCCCTTTTGGGAAGAAAGTGTTTACCAAATTCTGTTCCACAACTGTATCTTAGAAATACATCATTTGTTTTGACTTAAGCTGAAAGGAACCTGCCTTGAGTATACGATGAGATTTTGATTTTGTGTTTTGAGTTGCTGATGGAACAAGTTAAGATTTTGGAACTATTGGTATGGAATTATTATATTTTATATGTGAGAAGCACATGTGTTTTGAGGGCACAGGGGCATAATGCTGTGGTTTAAATGTGATTTTTACCCATCAAAACTCATTTTGAAACCTTAATTCCCAGGGCAGCAATGTTGAGGTAGAACCTTTAAGAAGTGCTACCGGACCGGGTGCGGTGGCTCACACCTGTAATCCCAGCACTTTGGGAAGCCGAGGCGGGCGGATCCGAGGTCAGGAGATCAAGACCATCCTGGCTAACATGGTGAAACCTTGTCTCTACTAAAAATACAACAACAACAACAAAATATTAGCCGGCCATGGTGGTGGGCGCCTATACTCCCAGCTACTCGGGAGGTTGAGGCAGGAGAATGGCATGAACTCGGGAGACAGAGCTTGCAGTGAGCCAGGATTATGCTACTGCACTCCAGCCTGGTCAACAGAGTGAGACACTGTCTCAGAAAAGAAAAAAAAAAAAAGAAGAAGTGGGTCCTTATGAGAGGTGTTTGGGTCGTGAGGGCTCTGATCTCCTGGGTGGCTTGATGCTATTCCTGCAGTAGTGAGTTTCTGCTCTGGTGACACTGCATTGGTTCTCACAGGAATTTAATAGTTTCTGAGAGAGTGGGTTATCATAAAGCCACACACACCTTGGGTTTAGCCTCTTCACACATATCTCCTTTTCCTTTGATCTTCTGCCATGTTGTGACACAGCATGAAAACCCTCACCCGAATCTGAGAAGATGCCGGTGTCATGTTCTTTAATGTTCCAGATTGTAAAACTGTGAGCTAAATAAGTCTTTTTTCTTTATAAATTGCCAGTCTCAGATATTCTGTTATAGTAACACAAACCAGACAGAAAGTTAGTCATTTTCAATCTCGAACTCCATGTTAATTTGGAAATTCAGTTACAGGAGAGAACCCCAAGTTGTCAGACAAAAAGGAAAGGCAAAGAATGGAAGACATCAATCAGAATGAAAATCAGAGATGTGGAAGTACAAAATAATGTAATTGATCAAGATTTGCAAGAGCCCAGTGCAGGAAAGCTAAGCAAAATTCAAACTAAGAAGACTTTGTGTTTGGGAGGTCTATGCACTTTTCAAAAAATAATTATGTAATTGTATAGATTTAACATAAATCTAATTATAGCCTCAGCAGGAATTTTTGTAGAAATTGACAAATTGTTTCTAAAATGTCTATGGAAATACACAAGCAATTTCAGGAGCATTTTAAAAAACAAACTGGAAAACAGAGGACTAGGTTTTTAGGAATTATACTACCTGACATCAAAATGTTTATCAAGGTAATACACTGAGTTGTGAAAAAAGTGTTTTTACATATGATGCTGAAATAACTGAATATTCATTTAAAAAATAAAAACCTTGACCTATATCTTACACCACACACAAAAATAAATTTGGGATAACTCATATACCAAAATATGTTAGTTAGCTTGATTTAATCATCCCACAATGTATACACATATCAAAACATCACATTGACCCCATAAATATATACAAAATGTTGTTAAGAAAATGAATGGGAATTTAGAGTACATACTAGAAAAGTAAATTTGCAACAATAATACATAGACTAAATGGTACCATAGCAGTATTCACAGGCGGTGGACAGTAGGGATTTCCTGCAAAGGGCACGACATGAGTGCAGGCATACAGGGGTGAGTGCCTGAGTAAACCTTATAAGTTATGGAATTTTTATGTAGCTTGGCATAGCTGGGGCATAGTATGTCAACATGTATGTTTTAAGAGATGAGGCTAGACAGGCATGCAGAATTTGACATACAAATAAATAAGACCTTATGAAGGAGATGGGAATTTTTCAAAGGATTTTAATCAAGTGGAAAACATGATTCCATTAGTATTTTAGAAAGACCACTATGTAGCTACATGGTGACTGGAAAATGGTATGAGACTGATGGCAAAGTAGTCATCTAGAAAGACTGTCAGTAATCCACATGGGCTTCAGTAAGGAGCCACACTAAGGTATAGAAAGCATGGGCAAAAGAACTGAAGAAATGGATTGTAAAGCTCTTGGGGGATCAAATTAATAGATTAATAGGAATTCTAGGATCTGTTGAGCCAGGGATTTAAGAGAAAAGCCTGCAGTCACTCTTGTAGCCAAGAAGAGTGTTGTTAATTAAGAATAAGATGGAGAGGTAAAGGCAAAGTTTAGAATGTAGCCAGGGTAACTGATTCCAAGGGGAATCTAATCACGTAACTGAAATGGCAACACATGGTGTTCAGGTTGGAGCAAATGAATTTAATGGAGGCTGAGGAAGCTAGTGGGGCTGAAGGTCAAGATGCCTCAAAGACCAGACCCAGTGAAAATTAGAAAGTGGAGGTGGTAAAATATGAGGACATCTCCTCTTCTCAAAAACATGTGACACATCTCCTGTATCCACAACAATGGCACCAAACACTATCTATTAATCGATGACTATAAAACTTATGAAGTCAGGCAAGTCCTGAGTTACATTTCAACCTCTAGAATATTATCTTCAAGTGTAGTGAAGTTCAAATTTTCCATCTTAAGGTAGGAGTCTAAGTCTACTGAAATGAATTGACAATAGATAAATTAACAGGAGAAAAGGCATACAAATTTATTAGCATGCATATGGATATGGGAGTTCAGTTCATATGAGACTCAAATAAGGGTCAGATGATTTAAGTCTTCATATAATACAGAAAGAAATAGAAGCTTAGAGCATGGTGACAGGTTATGACAGGGAGACAGGAGAAAAGGCTTGGCAAGCAAAGGCTATTTTGTTATGTAGGTGAAATCTCTGAGATAGCAGCTCTCAGGAGGAATGGATAGAAGCCTGTGATAATGGTTCTTCTGCCAGACCTTTAAAAGTGTCAGACTTTTCATCTCCTTTTCCTGTGAATCAATCTTCTCTGGAAAGAAAGATCTAGAAAGCCTCTGCATCTGCTGTTTACCTCACTAATGTAGATTCTGTTTAAAGATGCAAATTTCTTCCACATAGTGACAGTTTTTCAGAGCTGTTGGTGTGTCTGCAGCCCCTTCCAATAACTATATCAAAATATGCCAAAGAAGTACATTTTGGAGTGGCATGTTTTGGATTCTTCTACAAGTTATTCCTAGACTTGTAGACTTCTATATTCAGTGGACATCTCACATTTTATGCATGTTCAAATCCAATTTACAGTATTGGGCCAGGGTTAGCATTGAAAACATTTCATAGCAAGAGCATCATAAGTTTTAACTAATCAGAACAGATGCCAGTTGACTCTGAATGGCAACCAGACATAAAGAATTGGAGCAAGCCAAACCACAACTTGCTGGCTAAATATCAGACATGTCACAAAACAATTTAACTTCCAAAACCTTTTGTTCTCAACTTCAGTTGATGATACCACCACCTAAGTCACTAAGTCAGATACTTTAGAGTTATTCTCTATGCCTTCGTTGCATATAAGTGACTTCATGTGTGTCTTTTCCTAACTTATCTTGTGGCAAACAATTTATCATTTCTGTATCTTAAGTTTCTAGCACAGAATTACATGCTGTATTTAGGAAATATTAAAAACTTCTCTGTTTTCAAAAATAAAGGAAGAGGATAAATGAAAAGGAAGAAAGATAAGCTGTTTCTCTCCATTTCAGCATACTCCACCACGCTACTACATAATGAAGTAGCTAAAATGCCTTCTTTGCTGTTATTTTACTCCAAGTCTCAAATTTCAAGGTACTTGGTTAAATTAATTCACATGGGACATGCATAGAGCAAGTATATGTAGGTCACATGCCTAATTCAGATACCATAATCTAGAGTACTCCTTTAGTCAAAAGGCAGAGTATTGTTAAAAGGAAAACCCTAGCTGAATTAAATTTAACAGAGTTTCAATGAGCAAAGAATACTTTGTGAATCAGGCAGCTTCCAGAGCTACAGTGGCCTCAGAGACTCCAGTGCAGCAACATGGTGGAAAAAGATTTATGGACAGAAAAAGAAAAGACGGAAGACAGAAGGGAAATACAGAAACAGCCGAATTGGTTACAACTTGACTCTGACTTACTTGAACATGGTTTAAACAATTGGCCACCTTTGATTGGCCAAAACTCAGTGACTGGTACAAGAGTAGGCTACAGTCTGTTTACAACTCCCTTAGGTTATAGCTCACAATGTACAGAGAAATCTTTAGGTCAAAAGTAAAATATTTTGTTTAACAGTATAAAAGAGACTGTTATGGTTAATTTTAAGTGTCAAATTCACTATGTTAAGGGATGTCAAATAGCTCATGAAAACATTATTTCTATGTGTGTCTATGATGGTATTTCCAGAAAATACTAGTATTTGAATTGGTAAACCTGAGTCAAGGCCATCTGCCTTCCTAATGCAGTCTGGCATCATCCAGTCCAATCCTTTCAGGGCCCACATAGAACCAAAAGGTGGAGGAAGGGTGAATCTCTCTCTCTTTATCTCTCCCTCCCCTCTTCTAGATGGACATCCATCTTCTCCCGTCTGTGAACACACAACCTCTCCACCTCTGCTTTGGGTTCTCAGACCTTTGGCCTTAGCAAAAAGTTACAACATCAGCTTTCCTGATTCTTAGGCCTTTAAACTTATACAAAATTATGCCACCAGCTTTCCTAGTTTTCCAGCTCAGAGATGGCATATCATGGGACATCTTAACCTCCATAAGCACATGAGCCAATTCCCATAATAAATCTCCTTTTATAATCTAGATTGTGTTTGTGTCTGGGAGGAGGGCATATAGATTTGGATCCTGTTTTATTTTCTCTGAAGAACACTAACTAATAGAGGGTATTTTTTCCCAGACACGTCCAAGGGTGTCATTCTTTAAAAAATGTTAACAGAAGCTGAATTCAGTCATCTAGTAGCATCATTGTCTCTGGCCTGTAGCAATTTTCAGCTCAGTTTGGAAGACAAAGTTTTACCTGTGTATGTACAAGGAGTCACTCTAAGATAGCACAGAAGAAAATGCTTAACTGAGTAGAACTGATTCTTCTGCCATGAGAACTCTCCTGTGTCCTGAATTATGTGTATAATTTGTATAATAAATCCAGATAGTAGGTGTTTCAAGTTAAGAAAAGGACATCTTTATAACCCTATTAATATCATGGTCCAAATTAATTCACTAAATCAAATTCTGCAGATCACTGTTCATCAACAATGATGACTGAGCTGTCCAAATAAGCCATAGGAAACAATAAAGAAAAAGTCTTCACCATGACAAATAATGTTGACACTACTTGTCCCTTAGGAGCCACAGTCTATAAAATCAGAATCAACCCTCAAATACACCAATCGAAAAATGTGGGGAATCAAATTCCCCACATTTTTTACTTTCTCATTTAAGTCCATATAACATTTTCTTCCCAAATGAGGGATCCATTTCTACAAAAAGAATTTATTTACCTGTAAGTCTAAGTGTGAATCAAAAGCTCTTCTCATTTTTGATCAAACTATTTTTGTATATTAAGAAATTCAAGCTTATGGGCTTTATTTCAAACTTAAGCAACTTGCATTATCATACTGGGAAAACTAAAGAAAAATGCAGTTTTCTTTAATAAATTCTTGATTTAGCAATCTACAAAATTTACTAAAATGTTGCAAAAATTAAGGCCTTGTTGTTAGACTAAAGCAGAAATATAATTAGCAGTCACTTCACAAAACATGACAGTGGTCAGCATTTCAAAAACAGAGTTGTATTTAGGAAATATAATTTTCTTAGTAGACTCCACCTGGACTTTTGACATCTCTTTGTGAGCAAGGACAAAATGTTTATGAAAAAGCAGAATGTTTTGTTATCCTATGCTTTGTACTACTTTAAGTGAAATATGCCTGCCCTCTACCACATATTTTCACTGTTCCCCTGACCACAATGATGATGGCAGCATAAAGCACAAGTAGTTAAATGCCTCCCATTATAAGAGCTTCCATAATTATTTTTTATTAATATTTATTTGTTAAATAAGAGATTATGAAAATAAACAAAATAGGATTAAAACCAAATAGTATTCACATAATTCTCTTAAAATTTTAAACATCATGATAAAAGGGGAGGGAACAAAATCATATACTTGAGTGAAATGGCCATAAATTCCAAGACAGGCAGATTCAGGTCATGTTTTTGCCCACAGAGCCATCAAATGGGCCTGAAACAAAATAATAATTAATGAGAATAATTTTGATATTTTGTTGGTGTGTTTGAGTCTCCCTCTTGGAATAAATATTTTTAAAGTTCCCTATTGTTTTTAGAATAAATCACCTGGTAAGCCAAGTTATATAAATCACCAATTTTGTTGCTTCTTTTGGCTTAAACACTGAGATAGAAATTTTGCAAATTTCATATCAAAGACTGATAATAATCTCATGCAGGTATCATTATCCTCAATGTAGTGAAAAAACAAGTTTTAAAGATATTAATTGATTAATTGTCCTACTATTACACCACGTATAAATGATAAAGCCAGGAACAAGAAATCCGGTGGGTTTAAATGATTCTTCATGTTAATTCTAAATCACAGTTGTAATCTTGAGGTTGAATAATTTCATACTCAAATCTTATTACTCCCTTCTTCCTTACTCATTTCCTAGATTTATTTTGATTTGTATAAGAATCTACCCAGCCGATTGTATTTTAAGCTCCTCAAAAGCATCTTACTTTTTGCTGTGATCTGAATGTCTACGCCAAAATCTAAGTGTTGTAAATTTAATCCCCCAATGCAGCAATGTGGGAAGTAGGATCTTTTGAGAGGTGTTTCGGAGTTAGGCGGAGCCCTCATGAGTGGATTAAGAAATCCACTATAAAAAAGACCTGTGGGAGTTAGTTGTCTCTTGCCCTCTGCCTTCTGTCATGTGAAGATGCCATAGGAAAGCCTTCCCCAGATGCCAGCGTCTTGATTTGGTATTCTGTTATAGCAGCAAGACACAAACTAAGACAATCTTTTTGTGTCTTTTATTGCATGTCTTCATCTACTTGGGTTGCTATAAAAGAATAACAGAGGCTGGGTAATTCATAAAGAGGTTTACTTGGCTCATGATTTTGCAGGTTGCACAAGAATGATGCGCCAACATCTACTTTTGATGAGGGACCCAAGCTGCTTCCCCTCATGGTAGAAGGCAAAGGGGAGCCTGCATGGAGAGATCACATGGTGAGAGAGGAAGGGAAAGAGAGACGAGGCAGGTGCCAGCTTTTGTCTAACCAGCTCTTGTAGAAACTAACAGAGTGAAGACTTACCCCTTTTCCAATGTAGAGCATTAATCTATTCATGAAAGATCCACTCCCATGACCCAAACATGTCCCACTAGGTCTTACCTCCAATACTGGGCATCAAATTTCAACATGAGGTTTGGAGGAGCAAACATCCATACTATAGTACTCCCTAAGACTGTGGAGAAGGAAGAATCATTTAGTGGACTTGGAACTCTATCCATTGTCTGGCTAAAAGGGTGCTGAGACAAATGGCTAAATCCCACATTGATGTGGTAGGTAGGGCTTTCCGTGTTGACAACCATAGTGAAGTATTTCAGGTGGTCAGAAAGATTACTCACCAAAGAGACTTAATACATTACTAGCTTCACCAGTGACAGCCTTTAAAAACTAGAGATTTTCCCATAGAGGGTTAGACAAACCATCTGTGATTCAGTTATCTAGCATTAAAGACAACATTCATCCTAGAAGCACCATTAATACTGGATTTCTTCTTTTGCCCCAATCATGACCCCAATCAAGTTCAAGTTTAACTATGTCCCTCTGACTCCCTTCTAAACTTCGAACTGCTTTCTATCTTTTTTCTAATGTCTCATTGCTCACTGGCCCCTGGTGTCAGGGAAGAATGACCAGACACATCAAATTTCTTGTTGTTTTCCAATTATCTGTGCTTCTTTCACACCTCATCTCTCCAAATTTTGTCTTTTCTAAACCAGATGCATTTTTACTGTTTCAAAATGTGGTTTGACTATTTTATGAATCCTTTCACAAATATCATACTATAAGAACACAATGCTTTTTCCTGTTTCTGTTGTTTTACTGCACTGAATGTATATCTCTCTGAGAGCAACTGTCAAATTGAATCTGTTCTTACTTTGTTTTTATCATGTTTGAAAATTGGCTAGTGGATCAGTAAGTAGAAATTGATCATCAAGCAGGACTTAAGAGACAGTTATTGTTGCCAACTATTCTGGCAGTAGAAACTAAATGATGCTTTTACAAGAAGATTTGTTTGAGCCCTTGTAGAAATTTGAAAGGTTCTGATAAAGTTGGGGAATTCTTTCTTCTACTCTCGAATCACAACAGCCTTTTCTACCTCTCACCTCACCATTTTACGCAGTTAGTTATAAGACCAATGATTGAAACCAGATGTTGAGTCTTGGTGGCCCTCAGAAGTGAAGTCCTATAAAGATTTGTAAAAAGGGGAAAAATTACTAGATGTTTCCTAACAGAGTGGTGTTGCCTGGAATTGGATCTAAGTATTTTATTCACTTCATGGACATTTTATGTTTTTAGATTTCCCTATATTAATTTAATTATCTGCCTCAGGGTAGCTGATTAAAGGCATATTGTCTCCCTTTGAAGGTGAAGACAAATTGCAGCTGAGAAGCTGTTGAAATAGACAGTGAATAGAACATGACTGCTAAATATGTACTAGCTTCTGATGGCAAGGAATCTCTTTTATTTTTATCTCAATAATATTGGGTATAGGGGCCTTAATCAGTGGGACTACAGCATTAAGATTGTAGCAATACATAGTGAGGTGCTATTTATCCTTTCCAAGTTTTTGAAAGGAGCAAATTTGGCTTATAATTGTCCCAACAGTAGCCATAATCACTATTTCTCTAAATAGGTCTTATATAATGAGTTTCAATATTGAAGGCCCTGTTTTAATTTATATTCCACTGTATTTATTATTTTAACCAAGGAGGCAAGTTCATAAGGTCCAATATTATCAAGCCAATTTACGAACTAGAAACTTCATTTAATTTTACTTTATTACTCATTGGGTGAGTGTGGATATGCTCTCTATGGGCTATTTTAGGGCACAGAATGCTATTACTATGAAGAAATTAGGCAAGATAATAGTTCTGATGGTTCAGATGAGGCTTATCTGTTTTGTGTTTGGTGGTTCCCCTAAAAGTATAAAAAGTATCTTGTTTAAATTGATAGCAATTCCCAGGCATAATGTAATTTGAAGCCCAATATTGATTAAACCACAAAGTTTTGCCAGATAAATATGTTAGCATATTTTAAAGATGATTCAAATCTAGGCTATAGAAGAGAATATTATATAATTGTTCATTACATATATTAATCTCACCTGTGCAAACAATTTATACTTTTATCTAATTTTTTTTCTTACAGTTTTAGTTTGTGGAGAAACTAGTTTTGCACCTGTATGGGGGCTTGAGTACCCCTTATCTGAAATGCTTGTTTTAGAAATCAGATTTTTTAAGATTATGGAATATTTGTATTATACCTACTGGTTGAGGTATCCAAATCCAGAAAATTGCAATCCAATTCCTAATCCAAAAAACTGCAAATATGGAATGCTCCAATGAGCATTTCCTTTTGAGTGCCACATGGCACACAAAAGATTTTGCATTTTGAAGCATTTTGGATTATTGAATTAGAAATGCTCAACCTGTATGACACTCTGATTCCTCTTGAAGAAATCCAAACAACAGAGAACACAGAGAAGTCTTCTCATACATTTTGCAATCTGCTTGTGGAATTTGGACACATATGTTAAGCAACTAAATGACATTTACAAACCGTTAGCAAGTTCTAAATAAGTTACTACAAATTAAATGCATAAGAAAGCCACTTACATTTTTAATGCTCTCTTTAATATTGTATTTTACTGTCTTGTTCTTCCATTTACTAAAGTTGTAAAGATCTTTAAGAAGTGTTATTAAAAAACCTGCATCAGAGACACGTGTGTTTTCTCAATAATAATTTTATTGCTTCTCTTATTTTGTTAGTGCAGCATGTGATTATTAAAATCAAGCTCTGGTGATTAAAACAAAGATATAGCATTCTGTAATCCAGGCTGCAACTCACTTACAGGCGAAGAGATTTGTGAAAAATGGTGGACCTTAACATTTAACCACAATAAGTGACACCTTGGGACGTAATGTGTTGTGTTAATATAAGATTCCAACAATTAACTGGAAATCAACCCCTGGTTATCAACAGATATTCATGGACTCATAAATAAGGACAAGGAAGGGACAGTTACCATAACTAATAGTGCATATTAGCGTATAGTTACCAAGGCAGGAGCATGGAGCTTGATGATTTTTTAGTGAAGAGCAGAATGCTTTTATAATTTAGAATTATACATCCCAAAAGCTCATTAGCCATCACATTATTCAGTGTAACAAAATTCACCAAAGGAAGAAATGGGAGGGGAATAGTTAACCTATACTTCCCAGAGAGAAATGTCAGAATTTGCAGTTTTCCCATAAGTTATTATAGGATTCTCATCCAATATTGTCCCCAGTGATACTATGATCTCTTCTCAGGGGGCTGTATGTGGTAATATTTCCCTGAACCCCTCAAAGACAGGAGGATTCAGAATAACTACAATAAGATCTAGGGCTGTTTTGCAGGCTTTACTTTTTAACTAAAAAAGAATTAGAGATGGGTCAATTGTCCAAATAATCCCAGACAACTCATTAAGTATACTAACAAATCTCTGACTCCCTTTGTTTTGACATCGTGACCCTGTCAAAATTCCAGTATGACACTAGAATTCCAAAATTAAGAGTTCCACCGTCCAGTTATGATTTCTACAGTAGTGGGATATGAAACCCTGAAAAATCTACTGTCTCATTAAAAACCTGACAACACTGAGGAATATTGTCAAAATTAACTTTTACAGAATTTTGAAATGAATAAATGCTTGCAAGGATAAGTAACAGTTATTCAAGACATAATGCTGAATTAAATTAAAAACTTTACATTTGTTGTGCTCTAACTTGCCTTAAACCCATCCCCTTCTCTCCAGCTCTGCAGAAGCCATAAAAGTAGCATCCTTACAACCAGGAAAGTTGTGAAAAACACTGCCTATCAGTCACTGAGGGGAGTATATCACAATGCGAACTTTCAAAAAAGCCCCATCTCCAAAGTATTTTCACTATGTGACTGTTACTGGCAGCAACCTGTAAAAGGTGCATTCATTTATCATTATTCAACCCTTACTAAGAATTTACTCAGTGTAAAAAGTTTAATACCCAGGAATTTGAAAACAGCAAAAAAAAAAAAAGGAAATTATTTAACATCATACATGCCTGAGTTGGGAGAAACAATAGGTTTGTCCAAAAACCTAAGTATCTTGGAAGTCAGATGTCTATGGGAAGTTTTTAAAAAGCTCCAACATGGCCGGGCGCGGTGGCTCAAGCCTGTAATCCCAGCACTTTGGGAGGCCGAGACGGGCGGATCACGAGGTCAGGAGATCGAGACCATCCTGGCTAACACGGTGAAACCCCGTCTCTACTAAAAAATACAAAAAACCAGCAGGGCGAGGTGGCGGGCGCCTGTAGTCCCGGCTACGCGGGAGGCTAAGGCAGGAGAATGGCGTAAACCCAGGAGGCGGAGCTTGCAGTAAGCTGAGATCAGGCCACTGCACCCCAGCCTGGGCGACAGAGCGAGACTCCGTCTCAAAAAAAAAAAAAAAAAAAAAGCTCCAACATATTCCTTGGAATCTTGTGGGCCACATACATGTGCTAGTATATGCATATGTTTTGAAGAAACTAAAAAACACACAATCTTTTACATATGTCTGACTTGACGTTCTGCATAGGAAAGAAGTGATGGCTAAAAAAAAGTTGTGAACTGCTGGAGAATTGAAGATATGTCTCAGCACAACAAGAACCACTCGACAAAGGCTGGGAAACTCTAAGGTTACATCAATTAAGGAATTTTCTGTCTGTTAGATGAATATTAAGGACATCGAGTGGAGTCTTAAGCAGCCACATATGACAGGATATACATACTTTACATGATTAGACCAGAAAGATCACTAAACAAAGGATTGACAACAGCAAGAAACATCAGCAAACAGCAACAACATGAAACTCTGAAGTATGTGTGCGTGGGAGAGAGTTCTGATTTACAATATTCTCATACTATATTATTTAAATACAATACATTTAATATTAAAATTTAATACTTTAACATTAAAATATTATCTAGTGTATATCGTATTATTTTAAATGTTGAGTTTCAACATAAAATTTTAAGACATATACTGAAACAGAAAGCATTGCTTACACATTTTTTTCACACAGGAAAAAAAATAACATGATAGAAACAGTGAATATGGAAGCCAAAATGTTTAGACTTTAATATTAAAAAGGCTATAAATCAGCTATTATAAATAAGTTTAAAGAAATAAAAGGACTGTTTTCCAAATAATTAGAGGATATATGAGGATAAAATTCCATGAAATAGAAAAGCTCAATAAAGAAAAATTATTTATAGGCTCAAAATAGAGGGATGGAGGAAGATTTACCAAGCAAATGGAGAACAAAAGAAAGCAGGGGTTGCAATACTAGTCTCTGATAAAACAGACTTTAAACCATCAAAGATCAAAAGAGACAAAGAAGGTCATTACATAACGGTAAAGGGATCAATTCAACAGGAAGAGCTAACTATCCTAAATATATATGCACCCAATACAGGAGCAATCTAGATTCATAGCAAGTCCTTAGAGACTTACAAAGAGACTCTAAACTCCCATACAATAATACCGGGAGACTTCAACACCTCCACTGTCAACATTAGACAGATCAACGAGACAAGTTAACAAGGATATCCAGGAATTGAACTCATCTCTTGCGCAAAGGTGACCCACAGATAATTGGCAGAACTCTCCACCCAAATCAACAGTATATACATTCTTATTTGTGTTCACATCGCATTCTATTCCAAAATTGACTACATAATTGGAAGTAAAGCACTCCTCAGCAAATACAAGAACAGAAATTATAACAAACTGTCTCTCAGACCACAGTAACTAAACTAGAACTCATAGACTAAGAAACTCAATCAAAATCGCTCGACTACATGGAAACTGAACAACCTGAATGACTACTGGGCATAACGAAATGAAGGTAAGAAATAAAGATGTCTTTGAAACCAATGAGAACAAAGATACAAAATACCGTAAATCTCTTGGGACACATTTAAAGCAGTGTGTAGAGGGAAATTTATAAAGAATTAAATGCCCACAAGAGAAAGCAGGCGATCTTAAAATTGACACTCTAACATCGCAGAATGCTAAACCATGAGCAAACACATTCCAAAGCTAGCAGAAGGCAAGAAATAACTAAGATCAGAGCAGAACTGAAGGAGGAGGACACAAAAACCCTACAAAAATCAATGAACCAGGAGTTGTTTTGAAAAGATCATCAAAACTGGACAGACCACTAGCAAGATTAATAAAGAAGAAAAGAGAGAAGAATCCAAACGACGAATTAAAATGATAAAGGGGATATCACCACCGGACCCCACAGAAATACAAACCACCATCAGAGAATACTATAAACACCTCTAATGCTAAATAAAACTAGAAAATCTAGAAGAAATGGATAATTTCCTGGACACTTACACTTTCCAACATCAACCAGGAAGAAGTTGAACTTTGAATAGACCAATAGCAGGCTCTAAACGAGGCAAACACCACAGCCTACCAACCAAAAAGTCCAGGACCCGATGGATTCAGGCTGAATTCCCACCAGAGGTACAAGGAGGAGTTGGGTAACATTCCTTCTGAAACTATTCCAATCCATTGCAGAAGAGGGAATCCCTCCTAACTCATTTTATGAGGCCAACATCATCCTGATACGAAAGCCTGGGTGAGACACAACAAAAAGAGAATTTTAGACCAATATCCCTGATGAACATCGATGCAAAAATCCTCACAAAATACTGGCAAAACCGGATTCAGCAGCACATCAAAAAGCTTATCCAATTAAGATCAAGTGGGCTTCATCCCTGATGCAAGGTCGGGTTCAACATTCGCAAATCAATAAAACATAATCCAGCATAAACAGAACCAAAGACAAGAACCACATGATTATCTCTACAGATGCAGAAAAGGCTTTGACAAAATTCAACAGCCCTTCATGCTAAAAATGCTCAATAAATTCGCATCGATGGAACGCACTTCAAAAATAATAAGAGCTATTCATGACAAACCTACAGCCAATATCATACTGAATGGGCAAAATGGAAAAAATTCCTTTGAAAACTGGCACAAGATAGGATGCTCTCACCACTCCTATTCAACATAGTGTTGTGCTCTGGCTAGGGCAATCATGCGTTGTTAAAACGCGTATTCAGTTAGAAAAGAAGAAGTCAATTGTCCCTCTTTGCAGATGAGACATGATGGTATATTTAGAAAACTCATTGTCTCAGCCCAAAATCCTTGCTGATAAGCAACTTCAGCAAAGTCTCAGGATACAAAATTAATGTGCAAAATCACAAGCAATTTTATACACCAGTAATAACAGACAAACAGAGAGCCAAATCACAATGAACTTCCATTCACAATTGCTTCAAAGAGAATCAAATACCTATAGGAATCCAACTTACAAGGATGGGGCACCCTTCAAGGAGAACCAAACCACTGCCTGTAGTGAAATAAAAGAGGACACAAACAAATGGAAGAATATTCCATGCTCATGGATAGGAAGAATCAATATCGTGAAATGGCCATACCCCAAGGTAATTTATAGATTCAATGCCATCCCCATCACAATACCAATGAGTTTCTTCACAGAATTAAAAAACTGTTTTAAAGTTCATACATGGTTCCAAAAAGAGCTCAGACCAAGACAATCCTAAGTCAAAAGAACAAAGCTGGAGCATCACACTACCTTGACTTCAAACTATACTCACAAGGCTACAGTAATCCAAAACAGCATGGTACTGGCAGGCCTCGAAAACAGAGATATAGACCAATGGAACAGAACAGAGTCCTCAGAAATAATACCACACATCTACAGTCATCTGATCTTTTGGACAAACCTGACAAAAACAAGAAATGGGGAAAGGATTCCCTATTTAATAAATGGTAAAGGTGAAATATTAGCCATAAGTAGAAAGCTGAAACTGATCCTTTCCTTACTCCTTATAATGGTACCACCTCAAGATGGATTAGAGGATTTAAATGTTAGACCTAATACCATAAAACTCCTCTAGAGGAAACCTAGGTAGTACCATTCAGGACATAGGCATGGGCAAAGACTTCTAATGTCTAAAACACCAAAAGCAACGGCAGCAAAAAGCCAAAATTGACAAATGGGATCTAATTAAACTAAAAGCTTCACAGCAAAAAGAAACTACCATCAGGAGTGAGTATAAGCAACCTACAGAATGGGGAGGTACCTTGGTAATTCCATCATCTGACAAAGGGCTAATATCCATAAACCAATGGAAGAACTCAAACAAATTTGGCAAAGAAAAAACAAACAAACCCCATCAAAAGTGGGGCAAAGGATATGAACAGACATTTCAAAAAGAAGACATTCATACAGCCAACAGACATGAAAAAAATGCTCATCATCACTGGCCATCGAGAAATGCAAAACAAACCATTAATGAGATACCATCTCACACCCGTAGTTAGAATGGCAATCATTAAAAGTCAGGGAAACAACAGAAGCTGGAGGATGTGGAGAAATAGGAACACTTACAGTGTTATGGATTGTAAACTAGTTCAACCATTATGGAAAAAGTATGGCACCCTCAAGGATCTAGAACCAGATGTACCATATGACCCAGCCATCGCATTACTGGGGATACCCAAAGGATTATAACCATGCTGCTATAAAGACTCATGCACACGATAAGTTCATTGAGGCACTATTCACAATAGCAAAGACTCTGAATCACAAACCCAAATGTCCATCAGCATTAGACTGATTAAGAAAATGTAAGCACACATACACCATGGAATACTATGCAGCCATAAAAAGGATGAGTTTGTGTCCTTCAGAGGGACATGGATGCAGCTGGAAACCATCATTCTTAGCAAACTATCACAAGAACAGAAAACCAAACACCGCGATGTTCTCACCTCATAGGTGGGAACTGAACAATGAGATCACTTGGGACTCGGGAAGGGGACATCACACACCCAGGGCCTATCATGGGGAGGGGGGAGGGACTACCAGAGTTATACCTGATGTAAAATGACGAGCTGTTGCGCCGACGAGTTGATACATGGGTGCAGCACAGCAACATGGCACAAGTATACATATGTACAAAACCTGCACGTTATAACATGTACCCCAGAACTTAAAGTATAATAATAAAAACAAACAAAACAAACAAACAAACAAAATAGTAAGAGCAGCTAGCAATATGGGAACTGGTTGTAGAGTCCTTTGTATTTTCTCTGTAAATACAAAAACCATTCCTATCATATATATTTTTATACATATATACATATATAAAATAAAATTTAAAAAAAGAAAAATTATTTTTAAAAGTAGCAAATATAATTCTGGATTTGGGAGTTCTGGAAAAAAAAGAGGCATAATCAGATAGAAAAAACATTTGAAGAAATAATGGCCACAAATTTTACAATTTGATAGAAAACATTAGTCTCTACCTTCAAGAACTTTAACACACTATAAGTAGGTAAACTCAAAGAGATCCACCTTAGACAAATTATAATAAAACTATCAAAAGTCAAAGACAAAGGAAAAATGTTGAAATCAGCAAAAGAGAAGTAACTCATCATATACAAGAGATCTCCCATAAGATGAACAGCTAGCTTCTCATCAGAAATCACTGAGCCCAGGGGCAATGGGTTGATTTATTCAAACTGCTGGGAAAATAAACACTATATTAAAAATTCTGTTTCTAGAAAAACTATCCTTAAAAACGTACAGAAGAAATTAACACATGTCTAAATAAATATTAAGAGTATTTTAACAAACTGTATCATAAGAACTATTAAAACGAGCATTTCAGGCTGAAATAACAACAACAACAAGAAGAAAAAAAACAGTGGGAGCAACTCACATCCATACAAAAACATAAAGAGCATCTGTAAAGTAACTACTTTGGCAACTACAAATAACATTATAAATGCATTTTTTAAAATTACACTTTATGTTCTAGGGTACATGTGCACAGCATGCAATTTGTTACATACGTATACATGTGCCATGTTGGTGTGCTGCACCCATTAACTAGTCATTTACATCACGTATCTCTCCTAATGCTATCCCTCCCCCATCCCTCTACCCCACAACAGGCTCCCCGGTGTGTGATGTTCCTTCTGTGTCCAAGTGTTCTCATTGTTCAATTCCCACCCATGACTGAGAACACAGGTGCTTGGTTTTCTGTTCTTGTAATAGTCTGCTGAGAATGATGGTTTCAACTGCATCCATGTCCCACAAAGGACATGAATCCTTTTATGGCTGCATAGTATTCCATGGTGTATATGTGCCACATTTTCTTAATCCAGTTCATGGACATTTGGGTTGGTTCCAAGTCTTTTGCTATTGTGAACAGTGTCAAGAATAAAAATATGTGTGCATGTGTCTTTCTAGTGGCATGATTTATAATCCTTGCATATACCCAGTAATAATGGCTGGGTCAACAGTATTTAGCTCCCAGATCCTGAGGAATTGCCACACTGTCTTCCACAATGGTTGAACTAGTTTCATGTCCCACCTCAACACAAACGTGTTCCTATTTCTCTACATCCTCTCCAGCACCTGCTGTTTCCGACTGATTGCCATTCTAACTGGTGTGAGATGGTATCTCATTGCGGTTTTGATTTGCATTTCTCTGATGGCTAGTGATGATGAGCATTTTTTCATGTGTCTGTTGCCGCATAAATGTCTTCTTTTGACAAGTGTCTGTTCATATCCTTTGCCCACTTTTTGATGGGGTTTTTCTTGTAAATTTGAGTTCTTATAGGTTCTGGATATTAGCCCTTTGTCAGATGAGTAGATTGCAAAAATTTTCTCCCATTCTGTAGGTTGCCTGTTCACTCTGATAGTAGTTTCTTTTGCTGTGCAGAAGCTCTTTAGTTTAATTAGTTCCCATTTGTCAATTTTGGCTTTCATTGCCATTGCTTTTGGTGTTTTAGTCATGAAGTCCTTGCACATGCCTATGTCCTGAATGGCATTGCCTAGGTTTTCTTCTAGGGTTTTTATGGTTTTAGGTCTAACATTTAAGTGTCTAACCCATCTTGAATTAATTTTCATATAAGGTGTAAGGAAAGGATCCAGTTTCAGCTTTCTACTTATGGCTAGCCAGTTTTCCCAGCACCATTTATTAAATAGGGAATCCTTTCCCTATTTCTTGTTTTTGTCAGGTTTGTCAAAGATCGGATGGTTGCAGATGTGTGGTATTATTTCTGAGGACTCTGTTCTGTTCCATTGGTCTATATCTCTGTTTTGATACCAGTACCATGTTGTTTTGGTTACTGTAGCCTCGTAGTAGAGTTTGAAGTCAGGTAGCGTGATGCCTCCAGCTTTGTTCTTTTGGCTTAGGATTGTCTTGGAGATGCAGGCTCTTTTTTGGTTCCATATGAACTTTAAAGCAGTTTTTTCCAGTTCTGTGAAGAAAATCTTTGGTAGCTTAATGGGGATGGCATTGAATCTATAAATTACCTTGGGCAGTATGGCCATTTTCACAATATTGATTCTTCCTATCCATGAGCATGGCATATTCTTCCATTTGTTTGTGTCCTCTTTTATTTCGTTGAGCAGTGGTTTGTAGATCTCCTTGAAGAGGTCCTTTACATCCCTTGTAAGTTGGATTCCTAGGTATTTGATTCTCTTTGAAGCAATTGTGAATGGGAGTTCACTCATGATTTGGCTCTCTGTTTGTCTGTTACTGGTGTATAAGAATGCTTGTGATTTTTGCACATTAATTTTGAATCCCAAGATTTTGCTGAAGTTGCTTATCAGCTTTTAAGGAGATTTTGGGCTGAGACAATGGGGTTTTCTAAATATACCATCATGTCATCTGCAAACAGGGACAATTTGACTTTCTTTTTTCTTAATTGAATACCTTTTATTTCTTTCTCTTGCCTGATTGCCCTGGCCAGAACTTCCAACACTATGTTGAATAGGAGTGGTGAGAGAGGGCATCCCTGTTCCTTGTGTCAGTTTTCAGGGGAAAGGTTCCATTTTTGCCCATTCAGTATGATGGCTGGCTGTGGGTTTGTCATACCAGCTCTTATTACTTTGAGATACATTCCATCAATACCGAATTTATTGGCATTTTTAGCATGAAAGGCTGCTGAGGGGGGCGGAGCAAGATGGCCTAATATAGCTCCAGTCTTCAACTCCCAGCCAGCCACACAGAAGACCGGTGGATTTTAGCATTTTCAACTGAGGTACTGGGTTCACAACTCACTGGGGAGTGCCGATCATCGGTACTGGTCAGCTGCTGCAGCCCTAATTCAGCTGGAAGCAGGGCGAGGCATTGCCTCACCTGGAGAAGCAGCCGCAAGGGAACTTTTTCCTAGCCAGGGGAACTGAGACACACAAACACCTGGAGAATCGGGTAACTCTACCCAATACTGCGCTTTGAGCAAACAGGCACAACAGGAGATCATATCCACACCTGGCCGGGAGGGTCCCACACCCACGGAGCCTCCTCATTGCTATCACAGCAGTCTGTGATCTACCGGCAAGGCAGCAGCCAGGCTGGGGAGGGCCACCATTGCTGCTGAGGCTTAAGTAGGTAAACAAAGCTGCTGGGAAGTTCGAACTGGGTGGAGCTCTCACAGCAGCTCAAGGAAACCTGGCCTGTCTCTGTAGACTCCACCTGGGGCAGGGCACAGAATGGCCAACAAAGCAGCAGACACCTCTGCAGACTAAAACGACTTCAATTGACAGCTTGAAGAGAGCAGTGATCTCCAACACGGTAGCCTAGCACCAGGGACAGACTCCTTGCTCAAGCGGGTCCCTGACCCCTGAGTAGCCTAACTGGGAGACATCCCCCACTAGGGGCAGTCTGACACCCCACACCTCACAGGGTGGAGTGCCACCCTGAGAGGAAGCTTCAAAGCAAGAATCAGACACAGGTACACTTGCTGTTCAGGTTACTCTATCTTCTGTGCCCTGCTGCTGTTACCCAGGCAAACAGGGCCTGGAGTGGACCTCACAATCTCCAACAGACCTACAGCTGAGGGTCCTTGACTAAGTTAGAAGGAAAACTATCAAAACAGGAAGGACACCTACACCAAACCCCATCAGTACATCACCATCATCAAAAGACCAGGAGGCAGATAAAACCACAAAGATGGGGAAAGCAGGGCAGAAAAGCTGGAAATTCAAAACAAGAGCACATCTCCCCGCAAAGGAGCTGGCAGCTCATCGCCAGCAACGGATCAAAGCTGGACGGAGAATGACTTTGATCTAGATGAGAGAAGAAGGTCAGTCCAAATTTCTCAGAGCTAAAGGAGGAATCATGCACCCAGCAAAGAAACTAAAAATCTTGAAAAAGTGGAAGAATTGGACGGGTTGTGACTAATTAATGCAGAGAAGGTCCTAAAACGAAATGAAAGAGATGAAACCATGACGAGAAATACGTGACAAATGCACAAGCTTCAGTAACCCACTGACAACAACTGGAAGAAACAGTATCGATTTATGAATGCAAATGAAATGAAGAGAAGAGTAGAAACCAAAGAAAAAGAAGAAAAGAAAGCTTAAAAAAGCCAAAAGCCTGGCACCTCATCTGATTGGGTGCCTGAAAGTGAGGGGGGGGGAATGGAACCAGTTGAAAACACTCTTCAGGATATCATCCAGGAGAATTTCCCAACCTAGTAGGCCAGGCCAACATTCAAATCCAGGAAATACAGAGAACGCTAATAAAGATATTCGAGAAGAGCAACCTAACACATAATTGCCAGATTCACCAAAGTTGAAATGAAGGAAAAAATCTTAAGGGCAGCCAGGAGAGAAAAGGTCGGTTACCCACAAAGGGAAGCCCATCAGACTTCCACAGCAGATCTCTCGGCAGAAACTCTCCAAGCCAGAAGAGTGGGGCCAATATTCAACATTCTTAAAGAAAAGAATTTTAAAACCCAGAATTTCATATCCAGCCAAACTAAGTTTCATAAGTGAAGGAGAAATAAAATCTCACATGCCAGGAGATTTTGGCTGCACCACTAGGCCTGCCCACAAGACCCTGAAGGAAGTACTAAACATGGAAAGGAACAACTGCACCAGCCATCTCAAAACATGCCAAAATGTAAAGACCATCGAGGCTAGAAGAAACTGCATCAACTAATGAGCAAAATAACCAGTTACCTATAATGGCAGGATCAAGTTCACACATAACAATCTTAACCTTAAATGTAAATGGATTCAATGCCCAATTAAGAGACACAGACTGGCAAACTGATAAAGAGTCAAGACCCATCAGTCTTGCTGTATTCAGGAGACCCATCTCACATGCAGAGACATACATAGGCTCAAAATAAAGGGATGGAGGAAGATTTACCAAGCAAATGGAGAACAAAAGCGGGTTGCAATACTAGTCTCTGACAAAACAGACTTTAAACACCAAAGATCAAAAGAGACAAAGAAGCTATTACATAATGGTAAAGGGATCAATTCAACAGGAAGAGCTAACTATCCTAAATATATATGCACCCAATACAGGAGCACCTAGATTCATACAGCAAGTCCTTAGGAGACTTGGCTAAAGAGACTCTAGACTCCCATACACAATAATGGAGACTTCAACACTCCACTGTCAACATTAGACAGATCAACGAGACAGAAAGTGAACAAGGGATATCCAGGAATTGAACTCACTCACTGGCAGCAAGCAGACCTAATAGACATCTATAGAACTCTCAACCCCAAATCAACAGAATATACATTCTTCAGCACCACATCGTACTTACTCCTTTAAAATTGACCATATAATTGGAAGTAAAGCACTCAGCAAATGTACAAGAACAGAAATTATAACAAACTGTCTCTCAGACCACAGTGCAATCAAACTAGAACTCGTGGACCAAGAAACTCAATCAAAACCGCCTTAACCACATGGAAACTGAACAACCTGCTCCTGAATGACTACTGGGTACATAACGAAATGAAGGCAGAAATAAAGATGTTCTTGAACCAATGAGAACAAAGATACAACATACCAGAATCTCTGGGACACATTTAAAGCAGTGTAGAGGGAATTTATAGCACTAAATGCCCACAAGAGAAAGCAGGAAAGATCTAAAATTGACACTCTAACATCTAATTAAAAGAACTAGAAGAAGAAGAAACACATTCCAAAGCTTGGCAGAAGGCAAGAAATAACTAAGATCAGAGCAGAACTGAAGGAGATAGAGACATAAAGAACCCTCCAAAAATCATCAATGAATCCAGGAGTTATTTTTGAAAGATCAACAAAATTGACAGACCAATAGCAAAGACTAATAAAGAAGAAAAGAGAGAAGAATCAACCCATCTAATTAAAAAAATGATAAAGGGATATCACCACCGACCCCACAGAAATACAAACTACCATCATCAGAGAATACTATAAACACCTCTACGCAAATAAAACTGGAAAATCTAGAAGAAATGGATAATTTCTGACACTTACACTCTTCCAAGACTAAACCAGGAAGAAGTTGAATCCCTGAATAGGACTCAATAGCAGCACTCTGGAAATTGAGGCAACAATTAATAGCCTACCAACCAAAAAGTCCAGGACCAGATGGATTCACAGCTGAATTCTACCAGAGGTACAAGGGAGGAGTTGGTACCATTCCTTCTGAACTATTCCAAATCAATAGAAAAGAGGGAATCCTCCCTAACTCATTTTATGAGGCCAACATCATCCTGATACCAAAGCCCGGTAGAGATACAACAAAAAAAGAGAATTTTTAGGACCAATATCCCTGATGAACACGATGCAAAATCCTCAATAAAATACTGGCAAACCGGAATTCAGCAGCACATCAAAAGCTTATCCACCACACGATCAAGTGGGCTTCATCCCCTGGGATGAAGGCTGGTCTTAACATTCGAATCAATAAACATAATCCAGCATATAAACAGAACCAAAGACAAGAACCACATGATTATTCCCCATGCAGAAAAGCTTTTGACAAAATTCAACAGCCCTTCATAGCAAAAACGCTCAATAAATTGCATTACGGAACGCATTCTCAAAATAATAAGAGCTATTTATGACAAACTCAGCCAATATCAATATACTGAATGGGCAAAACTGGAAAAATTCCCTTGAAAACTGGGTTAATAAGACAGGGATGCCCTCTCTCACCACCTCATTCAACATAGTGCGTTGGAAGTTCTGGCTAGGGCAATCAGGCAAGAGAAAGAAATAAGGGTATTCAGTTAGAAAAAGAAGAAGTCAAATTGTCCCTGTTTGGTAGATGACATGATTGTATATTTAGAAACCCCCATTGTCTCAGCCCAAAATCTCCTTAAGCTGATAAGCAACTTCCTTCAGCAAAGTCTCAGGATACAAAATTAATGTGCAAAAATCACAAGCATTCTCTTATACACTCAGTAACAGACAATAAACAGAGAGCCAAATCAAGAATGAACTTCCATTCACAATTGCTCAAAGAGAATCAAATACCTAGGAATCCAACTTCTACAAGGATTGATGCAAAGGACCCCTTCAAGGAGAACTACAAACCACTGCTCACTGAAATAAAAGAGACACAAACAAATGGAAGAACATACCATGCTCATGGATAGGAAGAATCAATATCGTGAAAAATGGCCATACTGCCCAAGGTAATTTATAGATCCAATTGCCATCCCCTTATCAAGCTACCAACGAGCGCTCTTCACAGAATTGGAAAACTGCTTTAAAAGTTCATATGGAACCAAAAGAGCCCGCGATCTCCCAAGACAATCCTAAGTCAAAAGAACAAAGCTGAGGCATCAATGCCACCTGACTTCAAAACTTATACTACAAGGCTACAGTAACCAAAAACGGCATGGTACTGGTAAATTCAAAACAGAGATATAGACCACGCAACAGAACAGAGTCCCTCAGAAATAATACCACACATCTACAGTCATCTGATCTTGACAAACCTGACAAACAAGAAATGGGGAAAGATTCCCTCATTTAATAAATGGTGCTGGGAAAATTGGCTAGCCATAAGTAGAAAGCTGAAACTGATCCTTTCCCCTTACTCCCATAATGAAAATTAATTCAAGATGGATTAGAGACTAAATGTTAGACCTAATACCATAAAAATCCTGTAGAGGAAACCTAGGTAGTACCATTCAGGACATAGGCATGGGCAAAGACTTCATGTCTAAAACACCAAAAGCAACGGCAGCAAAAAGCCAAAATTGACAAATGGGATCTCATTAAACTAAAGAGCTTCTGCACAGCAAAAGAAACTACCATCAGAGTGGAATAAGGCAACCTACAGAATGGGAGAAAATTTTGCAATCTACTCATCTGACAAAGGGCTAATATCCAGAACCTGCTAAAAGAACTCAAACAAATTTACAAGAAAAACAAACAACCCCATCAAAAAGTGGGCAAAGGACATGAATAGACATTTCAAAAGAAGACACTTACAGCCAACAGACACATGAAAAATGCTCATCATCACTGGCCATCAGAGAAAATGCAAATCAAAACCACAATGAGATACCATCTCACACCAGTTAGGAATGGCGATCAGTAAAAGTCAGGAAACAACAGGTGCTGGAGAGGATGTGGAGAAATAGGAACAATTTTACACTGTTGGTGGGATTGTAAACTAGTTCAACCATTATGGAAAACAGTATGGCGATTCCTCAAGGATCTGTGAACTAGATGTACCCATATGACCCAGCCATCCTTAATACTGGGTATATACCCAAAGGATATAAATTATGCTGCTATAAAGACACATGCACACGTATGTTTATTGCAGCACTATTCACAATAGCAAAAGACTTGAATCAACCCAAATGTCCACATCAGTGACAGATTGATTAAGAAAATGTGGCACACATATACACCATGTGGAATACTATGTTTCATAAAAAAGGATGAGTTTGTGTCTTTGTAGGGACATGATGCAGCTGGAATCCATCATTCTTAGCAAACTATCACAAGAACAGAAAACCAAACAATCGCATGTTCTCACTCATAGGTGGGAACTGAACAATGAGACCGCCCGGGACCTCGGAAGGGGAACATCACAATCGGGCCATCATGGGAGGGGAGGGGAGGGACGGTACTGGGGAGTTATACCCGATGTAAATGACGAGTTGATGGCAGCACACCAACAAGGCACAAGTATACATATGTAACAAACCTGCACGTTATGCACATGTACCCTACAACTTACAGTATAATAATAATAAATAAATTAAAAAAAAAAAAAGAAAAAAAAAAAAAAAGAAAGGCTGCTGAATTTAGTCAACGACTTTTTCTGCATCTATTGAGATAAGTATGTGGTTTTTGTCTTTGGTTCTGTTTATATGCTGTATTACATTTATTGATTTGTGTACATTGAACCGGCCTTGCATCCCAGGGATGAAGCCCACTTGATTATGGTGGATTTTTTTGATGTGTTGCTGGATTCAGTTTGCCAGTGTTTTATTGAGGATTTTTGCACCAGTGTTCATCAGGGATATTGTTCTAAAATTCTCTTTTTTTGTTGTGTCTCTGCCAGGCTTTGGTATAAATGCATTTTTATTTGTAGTTCTATTTTCCTATTTTTTAAGACATCTGCATAAACAATAATTATAAAACCTTTTTGCTGGTGTTATAAAGAAGTAATTTGTATGATAATGGCATGAGAGAGGATAGGGAAATACTATATTTTGGCAAAGTTTCAAACAATATAGAAATAAAGTTGATGTTAATCCACCCTAGATAATTTGAAGATAAGATGTGTATTGTAATTCTCTGGGAAAGCCCAAAGAAAATAACTCAAAAATGTAGTATACATAAAGGATATTAATATACTAGAGAATACTTAGATAGCAGTAATGGGGAAATTTATAAATTCCATGAGTCGTATGGAAAATGAAAAGCAAGATGACAGATGTAAAACCCACTTTATTAATGATAACATTAAATAAAAATTGACTAAACACTCCATCAAGAGACTGTCAAAATAAATTGGAAAAAACCTTAATTGAACTATATTTTATGTACAACGAACACACTTTTAAAACATAAATAGGGTGAAAATAAAAGATTAAAAAGGTATACCATGCAAAATGTAGTCAAAAGAGAGTGAAGAGGCTATGCTAATATTAGACAAAATAGTGTTTCAGCAAAAATTTGTTAAAGAAAATTAGAGACATTTTGTAATGAAAATATCAATACATTCAGAAGACGTAAACATTGTAAACATACATGCATCCAACAACAAGGCCAATAAAATTTATCAGTCAACAATAGTCAGGATTGGAGAGAAATAAACAATTCACAAATAATAATTAGAGACTTCCATACCCTACTTTTAACAATTGATAGAAAAAGGAAGCATATTATCAATAAGGAAATAGAACATAAAAATAATAATGTATGTCTGGTAGGTAGAATAATGGATTCTTGAAGATGTACACATGCTAAACCCCAGAATCACTGTTTTTATTATGTTACATGACAAAGGGGAATTATGGTTGAAGATCAAATTAAGATTGCTAATCAGTTTACTTTAAGATAAAGAAGCTATCCTGGATTATACACATGGGCCAAATATAATGTATTAGTTAGTTCTCACATTGCTATAAAGAAATATCTCACACTGGGTAATTTATAAGGAAAAGGGTTTTAATTGACTCATGGTTCCACAGGCTGTATAAGGGTTTTAATTGACTCATGGTTCCAGAGGCTGGGGAGGAATTGGGAAATTTACAATCCTGACAGACAGTGAAGGGGAAGCAGGCACATCTTACATGGCCAAAGCAGGAGAAAGAGTGTTGTGGGGAGGTACTACACACTTTTTAAACAACCAGATCTCGTAATAGCACACTATCAGGCTGACAGCCCCAAAGGGGATATCCATTCCCAAAATCCTATCATCTCCTACCAGGCCCCACCTCCAATACTGGGGATTACAATTTGACATGAGATTTGGGCGAGGACACAGACCCAAACCATATTATTCTACACTGACCCCTACCAAATCCCACGTTCTACTCACATTGCAAAATATCATCATGCCTTCCCAGGAGTTTCCCCAAGTCTTAGCTCATTCCTGCATTAACTCAAAAGTCCCAAGTGCCATCTGAGACAAAGCTAATCCCTTTTACCTATGAGTGCGTGAAATAAATAAATAAATATATATATATATATATTTCATTACTTCTAAGATACAATGAAGGTATAGGCATTGGGTAAATACTCCCTTTCCAAAAGAGAGAAATCAGCCAAAAGAAAGAGGCTACAGACCCCACACAAGTCCAAAACCCACCAGGGTAGTCATTAAATTTTAAATCTCCAAAACAATCTATTTTGATTGCATGTCTCACATGCAGTGTACACTGGTGAAAGCAATGGGCTCCCAAGGCCTTAGGCAGCTCCACTTCTGTGGCACAGCAGGGCTCAGTCCCCACAGCTGTTCTCAAGGGCTGGTATTAAGTGCCTGTGACTTCTCCAGGTGCAAGATAAAAGCTGTTGGTGTATCTACCATTCTGGGGTCTGCAGGATGGTGGCCCTATTCTCACAGCTCCACTAAGCAGTGCTCCAGAGAGAACTCTTTGTGGGGGCTCCAAACCCACATTTCCCCTCCACATTGCCCTAGAAAAGGTTCTCCATGAGGGCTCCACCCCTTCAGTAGGCTTCCTCCTGGACATTCAGGCTATTCCATACATCTTCTAAAATTAGGTAGAGGCTCCCAAGCCTCAACTCTTACACCCTGTACACCTGCAGACTTAAATCCAAATGGAAGCCAGTGAGGTTTACAGCTTTAACCCTCTAAAGCAGCAGCTCAAGTACCTGGGCCCCTTTGAGCCATGGCTGTAGCTGAAGCAGATGGGATGCAGGCAGCAGTGTCCTGAAGCAGTGCAGGGCAGTGGGGCCCCGGTCCTGACCTATGAAACCATTTTCCCTCTCTAGGCTTGTTGGCCTGTGAGGAGAGGGGCTACTGTGAAGGTCTCTGAAATACCTTCAGGGCCTGGTTTCCATTTTCTTGGCTTTTAGTACTTGCCTTCCTTCTGGCTACGCATATTTTTGCAGCTGGCTTTAATTTCTTCCCAGAAAATGAGGTGTTTTTTTTTGGTTTTTTTTCCTACCGCATAGCCAGGCTGCAAATTTTCTAAACATTTGCACTCTGCTTCCCTTTTAAATATAAATTCCAGTTTCAGGTCACTCAGTTTGCTGACGCATATGAGCATAAGCTCTAGAAGCTGCCAGGCCATTTAGTGAGTGCTTTGCTGCTTAGAAATTTCTTTCTTCAGATGCCCTAAATCATTTCTCTCAAGTTCAAAGTTCCACAGATCACTAGAACAGAGAAACAATGCCGCCAGTCTCTTTGCTAAAACATAGAAAGCATGATGTTTACTCCAGTTACCAGTAAGTTCCTCATTTTCATCTGAGTCGTCCTCAGAGTGGACTTCACTGTCCATCTCACTATCAGCATTTGGGTCATAACCATTCAACAAGTCTCTAGAAAGCTCAAAATTTTTGCTTACCTTCCTTCCTTCTTCTGAGCCCTCCAAACTGTTTCAACCTCTTCCCATTACCCAGCTCTAAAGTCACTTTCACATTTTCAGGTATCTTTATAGTACCGCCCTACTCCTGGTACCAATTTTCTGTATTACTCAGTTCTCACATTGCTATTAAAATATCTGAGACTGAGACTGGGTAATTTATAAAGACAAGAGGTTTAATTGGCTCACAGTTCCACAGACTATACAGGAAGCATGGCTGGGGAGGTCTTGGGGCACTTACAATTATGGTGGAAGGTGAAGGGAAAGCAGGCATGTCTTAGATGGCAGGAGCGGGGTCGGGAGTGGCAGCAAGTGTTACATACTTTTTGAACAACCAAATCTCAGGACAACTCTCAATCACAAGAACAGTACCGAAGGGGAAACCTGTTCCCATGATCCAAGCACCTCCCACCAGGCTCAACCTCCAACAATGGGGATTACAATTTGACACGAGATTTGGGTGGGGACATAGAAACAAATCATATCATATAATCATAAGGGTCCTTAAAATTGGGTGAGGGTAGTACAATAACAGGTCAGAAGGATATAATGTGAGGATTCTACTTGCCATTGCTGGATTGTCAACACATTGATTTTACTCAAACTCTGACCTTAAAAAATTGTTACATATTTGTGTTGTTTTAAGCCACTGAGTTTGTGGTAATTTGGTGTAGCAACTTGGAAAACAAATGTGATAACTAGATCTAAAACATCTATGCAGCACTCCACCCAACAAAGAATACACACTTTCTTATGTACCTGTGAAACATTCTCCAGGCTATAAAATATGTTACATTATGGACAAATCAATTATTGGAAAAGATTAAAATTATTGTATAAAACGTTATTCAACCACAATAGAATAAATGTGTAAATCAGTAATATAAAGAAATTTGGAATATCATATATAGGTGGAAAGTAAACAACGGCATTCTAAGTAACCAACAGGTCAACTAATAAAACATAGGTAAACTAGTAAATAATTTTATATGAATAAAATCATATAGTAAAATTTACGTAATGTAGTAAAAGCAGCGCTTAGAGGATATTGATGACCCTCAAAACCTGTATTATAAGATCAGAAAGATCTCAACCCATCCACCAAATTTTCCACCCAAAGAAACTAGAAAAATAAAAGCAACTCAGCCAAAGCAAGCAGAAGAAAAGAATAAAGAGTATGATGTAAAAGTGTTGCGCTTTCTTCACAACCTCACCAGTATGTTTTTTTTGACTTTTTAATAATAGCCATTCTGACTGGTGTGAAAAAATATCTCACAGTGGTTTTGATTTGCATTTCTCTAATCAGTTAGTTCAACCATTGTGGAAGACAGTGCGGTAATTCCTCAAAGACCCCAAAACAGAACTTCCACTCAACCTAGTAATTCCATTACTGGAAATATAACCAAAGGAATATAAATCATTCCATTGTGAAGACACATGAACACGTATGTTCATTGCAGCACTATTCACAATAGCAAAGACACAGCATCAACCCAAATGCCCATTGGTGATAGACTGGATAAAGAATATGTGGTACATATATGCTATGGAATAGTATGCAGCCATGAAAAGAATGAGATCATGTCCTTTCCAGGGACATGGATGGAGCTGCAGGCCATTATCTTTTGAAAACTAACACAAGAACAGAAAACCAAGTATCACATGTTCTCATATGTGGAAACTAAGTGATAAAGACATGGACACAAAGAGGGGAACAACACACACTGGGGCCTTTCAGAGGGTGGAGAGTGGGAGGAGGGAGAGGATCAGGAAAAACAACTAATGGATACTAGACTTAATACCCGGGTGATGAAATAATCTGTAGAAACAACCTTCATGACTTATGTTTACTATGTACAAACCTGCACATCCTGCACATATATCCCTCGACTTAAAATCAAAGTTAACAAAAGAGTACAAAGAAAAATAAATGAAATAAAGAATAAAAGCACTAGAGAAATAATACCAAGAAGCTGTTTTGTGATAGATTTTCTAAGAAATAAAGAGAAAACCTCATATTATTGAAATGATGAAAGGCAGAACATGAATGCCGACCTTATAAAAATGCATTAGATTGTAATATAATACTATAAACACTTGCTTGAAAAAAAACTTCAGGCTGTGCATGGTGGCTCACGCCTGTAATCCCAGCACTTTGGGAGGCTGAGGTGGGTGGATCATGAGGTCAGGAGTTCAAGACCAGCCTGCCCAACATAGTGAAACCCCATCTCTGCTAAAAATACAAAATATTAGCCAGGTGTGGTGGCGGGCACCTGTAATCCAAGCTACTCGGGAGGCTGAGGCAGGAGAATCGTTTGAACCCAGGAGGCGGAGGTTGCAGTGAGCACAGATCACGCCATTGTACTTCAGCCTGGGTGACAATACAAGACTCCATCTCAAAAAATAATAATAATTTTCAACCCAAAATGAAATGGACAATTCCACAATAGATATAAACTACTGAAACTGAATGAAGAAATTATAAAGCTGAATAAGCTTATAATAAATACAAAATAATTTTGTAATTAAAAAGTGCTTTGCACAAACTATGGCCAGGCCAGATGGTTTTACTGGTGAATTCTATTCAACATTTAAAGAACACACAATAGCATACCTTCTTAACTATTCCAAAAAAGGGAAATTCTAAACTCATTCTAAGAGGTAAGTTATTATTCCAATAGCAAAACCAGAAAAAGGCATAGAAGAAAACCCCACACCAACATTCCTTGTGAATATAGACATAAAAATTCTCAACAAAACGCTAGCAATAGAATCATTAACATAAAATAGATTATACACCGTGGCCAAGTGAAATTTTTCTCAAGAATGTCTCGCCATGTTAAAATTAACCAATATACTCTATAGAATAAAAGTCTTAAGATACTTACAACTCCAGTATCTTATCAATACACATAGAAAAATCATTCAGAAAAAGCCAACAAATTTTCATGTGAAAACACTCAACACATTAGGAATAAAAGGAAAAATCCTCAACCTGTTTAAGGGTATTTAAGAAAAATGCACAGATAACATCATACTTAATGGTGAAATATTACTTATTTGCCCCCTAAAGTGAGGATAAAGACAAGATGCCCACTCTTCCCAGTTATATTCAACATTGTATTGGAGGTTCTAGCTGGATCATTAGGTTAGAATAGGAAAGAACAAGGTAAGCCAGATCAGAAAGGAACAATTCAATTGTCTCACTTCACAGACGGCATGACATTTGATGTAGAAAAATCTAAGAACACAAAAAATTACTGTGAGAAGTATTAAACACATTCAGAAAGGTTGTGCAATAACATTTTCATAAATGAAAGTTAATTGTATGTCTATAAATTGTTAGTGAAAATTATAAAAATGCAATGAGAACACAATTGTATTTCAATATAATTATAAATAAAAGATAAATAGGAATAAATTTAACAAGAGAGGTGCAAGCCTTTGACACTGAAAACGATAGCGTATTGTTGAAAGAAATTAAAATCTACTAAAAAGGCAACACATTCCACATTTATAAATTAAAGTACTTAATATTGTTAAGATGACAGTACTCCCAAAATCATCTACAGCATCAATGCAAGCATTAATAAAATCATAACTTCTTTTCTAGCATGAAATAAGCTGACTTTGAAATTTATATAAAATTGCAAGGGATTCAGACAACTCAAAACACCTTTAATAAAAAGAAACAATAAAGTCAGTGGGTTCACACTTTCTTATTTCAGAACTCACCACAAACTAGCAAACTACATTAATCAAGATACTGTAATACTACTATAAGGATGGGCATATTGATCAATGGAAGGTAATTGAAAAGTTCAAGAGACTATACATTTATTATAAACTGTTATTTGACAAGGTACAACATAATTTAGTAGTGAGGAATAAGAAAAAACACTGGTAGGACCAATGGAGAGGTATGTGCAAAAAAAAAAAAAGACCCGGTTCTCACATCGTATATTAATATCAACACAAAGTGAATTATAGACCTATACATAAAAGCTAAAACCATAAAACACATGGAAGAAAATGTAAATTTAGTGACCCTGAGCTAGGTAATGCCTTTTAGAGTATAAGTGATAAAAACAATAGATCAATTGGACTTTAGCCAGCTTAAAAAATTTGTATTTAAAGGACACAATAGAGTGAAAAATCAACTGATGAAATGGGAAAAAATATTTATAATAATATATCTAAGGGAATTACATTCAGAATGTATATTTTTAAGTCTTACAATTCAAAATTTAAAAGATAAATAAATTAATAATGGGTAAAATATTTGAATAGTCATTTTTCCAAAGAAGATATACAGATGGTCAATAAATACATGAAAAATGCTAAGCCTCATTCATCATCAGGGAAATATAAATCAAAACCATAATAAAATACTATTTCATACCCACTAGTATGGCTAAATTTTAAAAAGAACAATAAAAATAAGTGTTGGCAAGGATGTAAACAAACTAAAACCTCATATAATGCTAGTGGAATTTTAAAATGATACAATCCTTAAGAAAACAAACAGTTTCTCAAAATATTATATGTAGAGTTTCCATATAACACAGTAATTTTATGCTTAGGTATATAAACCTAAGAGGAAAAAATGTATTTTCACACAAACACCTGTGCACAAATATTCATAGCAGCATTACTTTTAACAGCAAAAAAGGGTTAACCATCCAATGTCCACCAAGCAGTGGATGGATAAACAAAATGTGCCTTATCTATATAATAGAACACATTATTTAGCAATAAAAGGAAATCAGGTACTGACATATTCAAAACAGTTTTACCCAGAATACATGTAAAAACAGCAGTTATAAATGACTAAATATTTTATAATTCCATGTATATGAAATGTCCAGAAAAGACAAATGCATACGGAAAGCCAGTAGATTAGTCTACTAAAGTTAGGGGATGGGGGAATGAGAAGCTTAACCATCCAGAGGGCCTTCCAAAGACAAGTCACCAATGTCTAACTGAAGCAGTCCAGTACTTCTGCTTCATGGCTCTGTTCTTTTCTATCCCTTCATGAAATTTGCTGATAGAACTAGATTTTAGAATTTCTTTAGTAGGAATGTCTATTATTTAGGGCAAGTATATCAACTGGCTGCTATCGAAGTTTCATACATGCAGTGGATTCTCTAACCACTGGGAGTTTAAGGGTGCCTACTCCCATTCATTAGAAAATTAATGTATAACTTTTGACTCCACAAAACTTTCTTAATAGCCTACTGTTGAAGCTTTACTGACACATCGTCAATTAACCATATTTTGTATGTCGTATGTATGTATACAAATATATACTGCATTTTTATAACAAAGGAAGCTAGAGAAAGAAAATGTTGTTAAAATATATTCATTAAATGGATGTGGATCACCATAAAGGTGAATAGATTGAAGAAAATGAGGAAGAAGAGGGGTTGGTCTTGCTGTCTCAGAGGTGTCAGAGGTGGAAGAAAATCTTCATATATGTGAAACTGTGTGGTTCAAACTCATGTGTGTATATATATACACACACACACATACACATACACACATATATATGGAAGTTTGTTGCTCTCTCATTAAACTATTTTAACATTTCCTAAGGAAATTATTTGCACATTTCATCTCAAGCCATAAACAACTTATTTTTCGTTGTTCATGTGACACTTCGTTTATTTCAGCTGTGATGTTTTTACAATTCCCCTTTTAGGGAATATTACTTGCCAGACATTTATCTGTGACATACTTCTACCCATCATTTTGTTAATTATTTAATTCAAGTTCAATATCCAATTTGGTTACTTCTTAAGGCCAAATCCTGCCTGATCCCTTTTTAAAGTCACGAGTTTGGCTCTCTTGTCAATAACAGGGGTTATACATGAGCGAGTATGACTAATACCTAAATAACACTTTCAGATTTCATCTAAGGGAGTTAGATGAAAGGATTGTTGATATTTGAGAGAAGCAGCCAAATGATTCCACTAACTAGGAAATTAATAACAATGATAAAGAAGCAAAATCTCCAAATCGTTCAAAGATTCTAAACTTACTTTTCAGTTACTTGAATCGACCATGTTATTTTCCAAGTAAAGAGAAAGTGTAACTATAAGAATGTGAGCTTCTGATCTTGTGCATAAATTTTGTTCTGTTTTTCAACTTTTCTTTTAGATTCAGGGTCCATGTTTAAGTTTGTTAACTGGGTATATTGCACGATGCTGAAGTTCAGAATACGAATCATCCTGTCACCCAGGTACTGAGCATAGTACACAAGAGTTAGTTTTTCAACCCTTACCCTCCTCCCTGTCTACCCCCTCTAGTAGTCCCCAGTGTCTACGGTTGTTATCTTTATGTCCATGAGTACCAATATTTAACTCTCATTTTTAAGTGAGAATATGTGGCATTTGTTTTTCTGTTCCTGTGTTAATTTGCTTAGGATAATGGGTATCAGGTCTATCCACGGGTAAACAACTATTTTTTTGGAAAGAGTTCTTTTATTTCTCAGCAGGAACAGAATAAAAGGCAATATATTTTTAATTAGGAAAACATGAAAACTACAATTTAGACTTCCAAAATAGGCATAATGTTATGAAATCATGAGATAAAGAAAAATATGCCGAAAAGACTCCCTTTCTTTTTTAAGTAATTATAAGATCTATAATGGAGATTGATGGTGAAATGTATCTGGAGGTTATACTTTTAAATTGCCAGATTAAAAGTGGTTATAGAATACTTTTAAAATCTAGATGTATTTGGAGCTCATTTGCCCAGCCGATTTTCATCATAATAGGATATCAAAAGTGAGTGCAGGGGAAGAAAGGGCCCATTACAGAGAGGTCACCTGATCCAGCCCTAGTGACAATACTGTGTTGTTCCCTTTAGCACTGTCTGGAGGGCTTTGTCCAATCTCATTTGAAATTCGCACACATTTCACCTTCCTCATTATTTTTAGCTTGAATACCTATTTTCTAATGGCAGTAATGAGTAGTCTCCCAACACATTCATCTTCCTCTAAAGAGTAAAATAGCAGTCTTTTAGTATGTGGGGCAAAGAGCAGAATTGGTTCACAGTTTCTAGGTGATAAATGAGCAGCTAAAGTTGTACATCTATTTTTGAGTAGAACTCAACTCTCTGAGACAAGCATTATTTTAATGCAATGAAGAAAACAAAGAGGAGATTCTGAAAGCTAGATAGCATGTTGTTTGAGCTATTTCAGATAGCACTGAGGATACCTTGGAACCACAGGCACCTGCATCTCTCCTCTGGTTTTCAAATGTGGAAAACATGGAGAAAACTACCTTTACTTGAGAGATTGCACTAATATTTGTTATGTTTCAATGTTTGAAACCATTGCTTCAAAATATGATATCAGCTAGTGCTAGGATTCACTATTATGAATTAAATCAAAAATTTCCAGCTTTCTTCATTAGTAATTATATCACAGAGATATCAAAACCTGGAAATACTGTAGAAAAATGTAAAAGTCCAACACAATGTCTCTCACTATTTCTTCATAAAGGCCAGCTATAGCTAAGGCATCTTTTGTACTTATTATTATTTTTTATCATTTGATGGTTTCTTCTGCAGCCTCCCAGCAAGAGCCTCTTGGTTCTACCAGCACCTTTTGATTTCACACTACCATTTTCTCACGACTCAAGTGAGCACTACCATCTGCCAAGGGGATGGGTCCCTGCTAACCACAGCACTGCAGTAGGCACAGGAAGAAGCGAGGTACAGAGAGGTGAGAAGAAAGTTCTGGATAAAGGCACAGATGTTGCGAGTCCTCCTTTAGGAGTATTTTAGACAACGTCTTCCACAGACAGGACTTATCTCAAATAGCTATTATAATCTGAGGATAAACAACTTGGATAAATCAAATCCTGCACGAATTAATGTTAAAGATCAAGGAGGAGAGAGATATATTAAGATATAATATTAATATATTAATATTAATAGCTTATGTGATGGACCCAATTGAATGCATCTACAAGAAAAAATAAATTTTTAAGGAAAGGAAGAGAAATTGATGTCTAGCATTAGACTAATAAGGTCTGATAGCCATTGTGAATCCAACATCAAATGTATCAAAGCATCATACTGTACCACATATATACATTTATTATGTGTTAGTGATGAATAAATTTTTGCTCCTTAGTTCAGTTAAATATGGGTTATTGTCAAACAACCAGGAAAGATTAGGCACATGGACACATTGAAAGGTAAGGAAAGCAGAAAAAAAGGAGCACTGCTAATAAGCTCCTTTGTAAAATGGCTTTACGTTTTTTCTCTTCTCCTTTAGACAGCATCTCTTATCTGGAGACTGACTGCTCTCCATGAAAAAAGGGGTACTGCTAATAGGCTCTCACCTCACAGACTGAATACCAGGCCACCACACAAGAACTGAAGAGGCCAGGCTCTTCCCCATTCTCCTAGTGTGCAGGTGAGCCCCCAGTCTGCCAGGTGGGCCCCTCGTCCATTGCAGGCATGTGCAGACAAGACCCTGGGCAGGTTCCCTCGTCTGCACAAAAGCATCTGATGTAAACACTTGTGGGGCAAGTTGGAGATTCTCTGGGGACCCTCCTTCATCTGCCTCCTGCATCTATCACTAGTGTTACCTCAAAAACAATATAAAACTTAAAAAAAGTGAAATTGTCAATTTTTTTTAACCTAAAGCTAGTGTATCTGGCAACATACAAGATACATACCTCTCATCGAAGATTAAAAGCTTTTTCTTACCAGGGATTGTATCATTCACATTTGTATCATTCAACCTCACATAGTGCTTAGCACCCAAAAAGTACACAGAAACTTAGCCAAGTGCATTATATTCTAAATATTACATAAATCCCACACATACACGTATATGTAAAGCTATCAAAGACTGTTTTCTCTCTTCGGTAAGGTTGTCATACATAACAAAATGTAGTCAAAATGTTCACTCATAACTGTCTTCATTCCCTTCTCCTTACAGTTATTTAGAAAACAATATTTGTATCCTAATGCCTATTGAACTCAAGCTAGAAAAACATTAAGAGTGAAAGACTGAAAAATGAAATTATTTCAGTCAAAGGAGAGGGGGGAAATGAGACTTTAATGAATGTAAATATGTTAGAGTTTCAGTTTGTATTCTAGAAACAAGCCAGACAGTTTTCTATTGTGCCTATATATTATATAAAGGGCTCCAAAATATGCCTAAGGTACTAAATGGTCTTTTAAAATATAACAAGAAAAAAATATTTTTTTGTGGCTGGAACAACCACTCAGGTAAATAAGATTTTATTTACCTGGAGACACACTCCAATAACAAAAGATGTTCCTTAAACTGTCTCTATGGGAATTAATTTGGAGGAGGAGGAAGAAATGAGTAGTCTTAAAAGAAGAATAGGAAGGAGACAGGATAATTGGGGGAATATAAATAGCAGGAAAAACAAAATAGGCACTTTGGAGCACTACCCTTGATAGGTATCAACTCTGACTATTTCTGTGTCACCCTACCTACCCAAGATTCAAATTCCTGGGAAAGAATCAGGAGATTTCAGATTTGGTTGGGGGATTACAGGGAGGCTCGACTGACAGTCTCACCAAGACTCAGAGAAGAAGAGAGTTGTACCTCAAAGGAAATTTTTAAAACTTGTTAGCAATAACTGGAGGAAAGGATGCTGTACAAACTCAGTTTCAGATGTTCATTACACATAGTTACAGCACGAAACTATTACTAGTGACTACTTAATAATAACCACATGTATAATGCCCTTTGTGGCAGGTTCTGTCTTAAGACTTACTGATATTAACTCATTTAACCCTCACAAAAACTTTCTTTATTCCTCTTTTGCAGATAAAGACACACATATTTAGAGAGGAAGAGTTGATTCTAAGTTACACAGCTATGTAGTGGCAGAAACAAAATTTGAGTCCAGGATACCTGGCCCCAGAATCTACAAGCTAACCCCCTGCTTCACATGGCTTCTCAAATACATGCTGCCTGAAAATAGAGCAGCCAGTCTCCAGCTAAGAAATGCCATGTAAAGGAGAAGAGAAAAAATGTAAAGCCATTAAACTATTTCATTATACGACTTTATTGCATTTATTGAAAGAGTGTTTGAACTTTCATTTCATGAATCAGAACCCAGTTCTTGGCCTCAATTTCATGAAAGCTTGGAAGATTAAAAATCTCACTTTTATACATGAAAGTTAAGTTCTTAACGATTCAGGGCATATAATTGAGGTTTGGAGTTTTTCAAAAGTCCACTATCTTCTCCTTCAAAAATCAGAGACTTCAGTGCCTAAATGTTATCAAAAGATTCCTTTTGTTATTTATTCAAAGATTAGAATTTCTTGAAGTAGGTGAGATCACTAACACCATGTCATTTCAGGTCCCTCATCACAATATTGAATCGAATCATATAATTGGAAGCTTAGCCAAGCATAACAGGCATTAACAGGTGATGGTACAATCGGATACCACTCTTATCTTCTTGCTTGCAAACCCAGGCCATTTCACACTGGAAAGGATTTATAGTCTCAGAAGGCACAAATAAAAAGCAGCCTGTGAAAAGAGAGTCTTCACAAAAGCAGGGATATCAATACTCTCTAGCAACTGCAGTGATAAGCAGACTTCAATTTACCCAGGGCCTATGCTGGGCGAAAAAGCAGATGATGTCAAATAATAGCTTTTCATTGGACTGGCCTCTAGAACAGGCAAATAGCAAAGCTTATGAAAAAAAAAATAATTTGTGACTAACCATTAAACATTACCTACATCAATTATCCATTAACGCTCATTTGCTAGCAATGAAATTTTGTTATAAAATGGGACCTGTATTTTGAAGACTCCACTCCCAAATCTGTGGCTTTAAATGAAATAAATCACTGATACACTGATGCAGAAGCTTAATATTAACTAAAAATAACTTCATTATTTTCTCAAAAACTATTCATCATCAACTTTTATGATCATATTATTTTTCTATTACATATCCTATTAGTAGTAGAAAGTGTAGTAGAGTCTTAGAAAATCCATACTTAGATAAGTATTAGAAAGCCATTTGTGGCAAGATACCTCATCAAAGTTACTGCCATGTAAAGGACCACTAATCAACATCCATTTGCAGATTCAGCAAATGTCAATGCAGAGAAAAGTCTAAGAGAGTCACTATGGGGAAGAGACAATTGACTGAATTGTAGTCCAATTTTAGGGTAAAGTTGTCTGATCTGATTAAACAGAGAGAGATGCCAAGGTATTATGGTTTATTTCTATATTATTTACCTTATATGACAAAATTCTTTGAGATGAAGATTAAGAACACTCCTTGTTTATAAAGGAGAGAAAAGATTGTTTGCAGGGAAACTACCGATTTGACAAATGCAGGGACACTACCCAACTGCACGCATTTTCAATCTCTTGTTCAGAGATTGAACAAGAGTATTTGAATCTCCCTAACAAATTTATTGATTTCATGGTGCTTCCTGCCATGCTCCCAAGGAGAAAAGTAACCCTTCTCTCTCCAGAAAGGGTTCACCTTGTTTTAGAATTTATTTCATGTAGTTTTATCTGCATCCTGGTCCGACAGTTTTTTGAATTTTTTGTTTTTGGAGTTTATCTAATATGTTTTCATTGTTAAGTCTCTTGTGACTTTTTACCTCTTAAAGGGACCAGAAACAACAATTATAATTCTAAGTGATTTTTTTGTTGTTACACAAGTTCACATATATAGAAAATCAACTTTTTACAGTGTCTTAGACGGGTATCTGTCTAAATGCAAAGCTGAAATAGATCACCTCCTTAGATCTTTTTTTATTTCTTCTTGTATTCAGGGTAATGACAATTTAATAAGAACTGAATGTCAAAAGCTTCACCAAGAAAAGGTTTGTAGGGCTTTATCTTGTAGTCAGTTTGGTATTTTATAACACATGGACACTGTCCTATTAAAATAGGTAGGTAAGTAGGTAGGTAGGTAGGTAGGACGATCAATCAATCAATCTAACCCTCATAGCATCCTTCTGCATCGCTCTTTATCTTAATATTTCTCACCTAAATTGATGAGATGATGTTATCCATAAAATAAACAGAACTATAGTTTTAAAAGTTATATCAGGGACTTGGTTTATATTTGATACCACGTGGATATGGTGAGAAAACATACACACCAGACTTTACAGTTAGACCAACTGCTTAATTTCTCTAAACCTTCAGTTTCTTCATCTGAAAACTGAGAGTACTTTTTAAATTTAATTCTCAAAACTGGATAATAGGAGTTACTACTACTGCTAGAATTGTGGGTAAGCTAGATCCTCAAACATATTAATTACAGTGCTTAATACATGTCACACAATTACTAAATTCCAATCCACATGCTGAGTGATTTACATGCATTTTGTCCTCTTTCAGCATAATAACCCTGTGGGATATAAACTATTACTATTCTCAATATTCAGTGAGGAAACCTCTCAGAAGTAACTTGCTTAAGGTCACATAGCAAGAAAATAGCAGCACTAGTGACTCTAGGGATAGATTTATAACTACAATTCTATACTGTGCTCCATATACTCTTATCATTGTCTCCCTCTCCATTCCATTTTGATGCATGATGAACTTGCATTGGCCTGAATTCTGCTCCAAACAGTACTGTATCATTACAAGAAGATTCCAAGATAACACTACAAAGTTTTCAATTCCCTTCTGCATATTCTCACTAAATAATCATTCTCTGCCATTTTGGTTGCATCCCCTTCAGATGATCAGGAAGCTCTTTCACTTCTATTCTCTCATTCTTCCTTTGTCATCCTTCCCAGGCTGTCAATACTTGGTCTCTTTAGGCAGATGTCAACCATTTGGCTTTATCATTTTGCCTCTTCTTTCTCCTAACCATTTTCTATCTCATCAGCTGACAAGTTTTGGCTATAGCAATGCTTGGAGAGAAAGCCTACTTCTAATGAAAGATTCACAGACATCTTCATTTCCATTTAAGGAGAGAGATACTGATTTCTGAATTCATAATAGACAATGTCCCCAAATCTGGGGAAAAAAGTTTCAAAAAACTATAGTGTCACTGTGCTTAAAGCAGTGATCACAGATACACGGTTGCATGAACTATAAGCGTAGTGGAAGATGGAGCCTAAATCTGATTTCTGGATGCAGAATCACAGAATAGATGACTAGAGTGCATTGAACCACAGGAGGCATTGTGCTACTCATCTCCAGAAATGTTTTAATAAAACTTTCTTGCTGAAGAAAAAAAAAACTTCATAAAAAGTTGAGAATGCTGCCAAAGTTAGCTGTCTCAACTCTCCCAAGTTTTAAAAAGTAAATATCAAATGAATTAGTTCCCATTTGTCAATTTTTGTTCTTGTTGCAATTGTTTTTGAGGACTTGGTCACAAACTCTTTCCCAAGGCCAATGTCAAGAATGGTATTGTCTGGGTTTTCACTGAAGATTCTCATAGTTCGAGGTATTACATTTAAATATTTAATCCACACTGAGTTAATTTTTGTATATGGTGAAATGTAGGAGTCCAGTTTTATTCTTATCCATATGGCTAGCCAACTATCCCAGCACCATTTATTGAATAGGGAGTGCTTTCCCCATTGCTTATTTTTATCAACTTTGTTGAAGGTTAGATGGCTATAGGTATGCAGCTTTTATTTCTGGGTTCTCTAATCTGTTCCATTTATCTGTGTATTTGTTTTAGTACTAGCACCACACTGTTTTGGTTACTATAGCCTTATTGTATAGTTTGAAGCCAGGTAATGTAACGACTCTGAATTTGTTCTTTTTGCTTAGGATTGCTTTGGCTATTTGGGATCTTTCTGTTGTGTATAATTGTTTTTTCTAATTCTGGGAAAAATGACATTAGTAATCTGATAGGACTAGTGTTGAACCTGTAGTTTGCTTTGAGCAGTATGGCCACTTTAACAATATTAATTCTTCCAATCCATAAACATGTATTGTGTTCTCGTTTGTTGGTGTTTCATGACACAAAACACTTCTTTCAGCAGTGTTCTGTAGTTCTCCTTGTAGACATCTTTCATCTCCTTGGTTAGATATATTCCTAGGCATGTTATCTTTTTGTGGCTATTGTAAGTAGAATTGCATTTTTTTGGTTCTCAGCTTGAATGTTATTGAGGTATAGAAATGCCACTAATTTTTATGTTACTTTGATATCCTGGAACATTACTGAAATAATTTATCAGCTCTAGGAGCCTTTTGATGGAGTCTTTAGGGCTTTTTAGGTATAGAATTACATCATCAGGAAAGAGAGATAATAGACTTATTTTTCTTTCCTATTTGGGTTTCTTTTATTTCTTTATCTTGCTTGATTGCTCTGGCTAGGACGTCCAGTATTATGTTGAATAGGAGTGGTAAGAGTGGACACACTCATCCCTGTTCTTAAGGGGAATATTTTCATGTTTGCCCATTCAGTATGATGTTAGTTGTAGGTTTGTCATAGGTGGCTCCTATTATCTTGAGGTATGTTCCACTTATGCCTCATTTGTTGAGGGTTTTTAATCATGAAGGGATTTTGGATTTTCCTAAAAGCTTTTTACCACATCTATTCAGATTAGCTGAAGGAACTACAGAAAGACAACTTGCTGAATGAGAGAAAATATTTACAAATCATACATCTGACAAAAGTCTCATATACAGAATCTATAAGGAATTTAAACCAATTTACATCAAAAGCAAATAACCTCATTAAAAATGGACACTTCTCTAAAGAAGACATACAAATGACCAAACAAACATATGAAGAATTACTCAACATCACTAGTCATCAGAGAAATGCAAATCAAGACCATAATGTGATAGCATATTACACAAGTCAGAATGGATATTACTAATACGTCAAAAATTAACAGTTGCTGGTGAGGTTGCAGAGAAAAGGGAATACTTATACACTGTTGGTGGCAATGCAGATTAGTTCAACCACTTTGAAAAGCAGTTTGGCAATTTCTCAAAGAACTTATACAGAACTAACATTCAACCCAGCAATCCCATTACTGGGTATATATTCAAAGGAAAAGATATAATTCTACTAAAAGACACATGCACTCATATTCACTGCAATACTATCCACAATAGCAAAGATATGGAATCAATCTAGGTGACCATCAATGGTAGATTAGATAAGGAAAATATGGTACACATACACTATGGAATACTACACAGCTATAAAGAAGAATGAAATTATGTTTTTGTTTTGTTGTTGTTGTTGTTGTTTGTGGCAATAAGAATGCAGCTGTAGGCCATTATCCTAAGTGAATTAACACAAGAACAGAAAACCAAGTACTGCATGCTCTCACTTACAGATGGGAGCTAGACATTAGGTTCACATGGACATAAAGTTGGCAACAGTGGTCACTGAGGAGTACTAGTGGGGAGATAGGGAGGGAGTAAATGCTGAAAAAGTAACTACTGGGTACTGTGCTCCAAATCTGGGTGTTAGGATCATTCATACTCTAAACTTTAGCATCACACAATATATTTATGTAACAAACAGGCACATGTACCCTCTGAATTTAAAATAAAAGTTGAAATTATTTTAAAAAATAAAATGAACAAGAAAGCAGAGAGGCATCCCTGGCACAGTGTGAACCCATGCTTATCTCAAAAGGCATTATATATGATTTGAAGCTACAAATGGCACATAAATAACCAACTCCTTTCTGGAAAGGCTGAGCCTGGAAGATAAACATAAACACAAGAGAAAAGAAGACAAGGAAAAGTGACAGAGTGGCAGCCAAGGCTGAAAAGATAGTCTTTAATCAATAATTTAGTAAGCCCTTGCTACGTATCAGGCACTCTGTGTGTGTGTGTGTGTGTGTGTGTATGTGTGTGTATATATATATGTGTGTGTGTGTATAATCTTAATTTCACAACGTTGTGAGATATGACATATCAAATTAATCATACAGGTGAAGGAAATCAGGTTCAGACTACTAAATAGCAGGCCCAAGATCATTATTTATTAGGAAAATGCTGATCACAATGAGATAAAATCTTATACCCACGAGCATAGCTAAAATTGAAAAGAAAGACAATAAGACAATACCAAATACTGTTGAGGATATGGAACAACTATGTTTTTAAAGTAAGGCAGTATTTATAAGGTAAATATAAATACATTTGCCCTAAGACCTTTCATTTGCACTCTTAAACATTTACCTAAAAGAAGTAAACAGTATTTTCCCAAAAAAAAAATTGTAAAGTAATACTTATGGAAGCTTTATTTATGGTATCCAAAACTTGTAAAAAATGTAAATCAAGAAAATTGTTAAATATATTGTAGTATATTTATGAAATGTTATGCAGCAGTTAAAAAACAATCAAACAAGTGACCAATCTACAACAAAGGTGAACTCAAAAAAACATTATTTTGAAAAAAAAAGGTGTACACTATGTAACTGCATTTACATTAATTAGAAAGAACTAATATACAGTGATTGGAAATCAGAACAGTGGTTTTCTATGGCACGGATTACCCTTGGCGTGGTAGCTAGACAGGGATTTAAGGGAACTTTCTAGGGTGATGCAAATATTCTATGTCTTGACTGAGTAGAGATTACATGTACATATATTTGTCAAAACTCATTGAACTGTACAATTCCTTTCTGTACAGTTCACTGCTTATATATTTTTCCCCATTAAAAATGCTAATTTATTTGAATCAATTAGCATACCACCTGGTGCAATATGCTCAATAATGATCAGTTATTGTTATTCTCATCTAAATCTTGGTATGGGATGGGGAGAGAAGATATGTTAAAGATGTGTAAGTAATTCCTCAAGTAGGCCAAGAATATAACCAGAAAAGCAAACCAAATCTTTAGTATTCATTAAGAGTTGGATCATCCCCATACACAGTAATTCTTATACATCTATTAAAATAAAGATGTTATTATCCTTTTCATTGGAAAATAAAATATTTCTCTCAATTTGACACTTTTATTTTAAAATACACAAAAATTATTTTCAAAATTAATACAAATTGTTACTCCTCATTTCACTTGTTAGGCAATTCTTGTTTCCTGAAAAGCATGATTACTCTCCTGCCATTTCTATGTTAAAAATATGATGAATTCCATTAAATCAGAAAACATTATCTGTCAAGGACATTAATATAACATTTAAGAAGTGGTTTTTGAGCTCTTTTTTTTTTTTTTTTTTTTGAGGTGGAGTCTTGCTCTTTCACCCAGGCTGGAGTGCAGTGGCGTGATCTCAGCTCACTGTAAGCTCCGCTTTGCGGGTTCACACCATTCTCCTGCCTCAGCCTCCCAAGTAGCTGGGACTACAGGCGCCTGCCACCGCGCCCGGCTAATTTTTTGTATTTTTAGTAGAGACGGGGTTTCACCGTGTTAGCCAGGATGGTCTCGATTTGCTGACCTCGTGACCCACCTGCCTCGGCCTCCCAAAGTGCTGGGATTACAGGCGTGAGCCACCGCGCCCGGCCCATACTCTTAATTTTACAAGCATGCTACAAATTTAGAAAATGTCCTATAAGCCCTATGCTTATAAATGCAAGAAATAAAGAAAGAGCGGGGGCAGGGGGAGAGGGAAGGAAGGAGAGAGGGAAAGGAGAGAAAGTGAAAAGACAGAGGGAGGAATGAAGGGAGAAAGAAAGGAAGGAAATAAAATGGAAACAGTATCACTTACCTATGCAAAATTACAAATTACAGAACTAATAAATGAAATAAAAGATGTCCCAGCCAGAAAAAAATGCCAGATGGAATTTATTATAAATAATTCAAACAATATAAAAAGTATTAAAGATAAATGCAATGAAAAAATCTCTATCTCCAAGGGTGGGGTCCTCATGGAGCATGTCAAAAGAGCATGATGTCATCGAGGAAACATTCATTTCAAGAAATACAGTATTTCCTGGACTCAAGCTAAGACCTGGGATTAGTAATCCAGTTTGAGTCAGGATTATGAGGAAAAAAGCTGGCTGAGAATTTGTGTAGAAAAAATCTGGCTGAGAATTTTTGTACACTGAAAATTTCTTTTAATCACCTCAAAGCTAGAAATGTGTGTAAACACAGTGTGTGCTATGTGCCCCAATATAGTTCATATTATTAAAGTGTTAGCTAACTGTGTAGCTTCCTCATGAGTCCAGACCCAGGGTCTGACTCAATGGTAACAGAAATGATGGAAGGGAGATAGCTCTTTCACAGCATGGCCCAGCACCAGCATTTAACGGAGAAGCAAGCCAGCCAAGTATCAAAGCAGACAGCTCTGACTCTACAGCACGTCATATTTTAGAGATCACACATAGGGAGCTTATGCCTGACAATCTGCCCTTGCAGGATAACCTTATGAATGCCCCAGTGGCATTTATAACTGAATTCGCCAAAACTGATCAAAGCAACATGACCAAAACGCCAGTTCGTCCTTTGTTAGGCAGCACCTCAGGAGATGCGAGAATTCCTCAAAAGAGTTTGTCATCATATCTACCTTGCTAACACGATACACTTACAACCAGGGCTGTGGTAGGTGGACTGTCAGGGTAATTACGTACATGATGCTATGTGGAGTCTCTCCTTTTTATTCCAAATGCAATAGCAAGACAATCCCAAAATACATGTGGAGAAAGATCCTGAAAGAGAAGCAGTTACAAGTTTCAAACACAGGCATGAAGCCAGACCTCAGAGGTGAGCAAGATGTGAGAAAACTCCATGAGGTCAACCTAGAGGAGAAGTTTACCATCAAGGGAGTGGGGAGCAGATGAAGCGCAATTTGACTGAAGCTCTGTGCAATGGGCTGCTCTGTGCTCAACTGATGGTGGAGAAGACAGAGGCTGCAGGAATCTAGCAGGCTCATGTACTATAGTCAGACTTAACCCCCTGCGCTCTGTGAATAACCCCATTCTAAGAGAGAGAGTGCTACTTTCATCAAGCCAAAGGACAGTGTTTATGGTTGTGATAATGGAGTGAAGGATTCGAATGCTGACATGGGGAAACTCTGAGATATGATGCTCTGTGTATTCTCTCACAGGCTGGAAAAAAATAAAGATAAGAAGCTTAATGAAGCCACACATAAGTTTTGGAATATAGCAGGGGTGGAAATTCCACAATGATATTCTGCAGCGCTTCAGCTGGAATGTTGTGAATTCAAACATAAAATAGATGGACTAAGACTGGCAGAAATTGTGTACAAAAGCAAACCACATCTCATGAATCCAATTAATGACAATTTGAAAAAAATGTTTCTAAAATATTTGAAAAATTATTCCCTAAATGAATTTATATATTATAATATATATTTTCATTACATTTTGATACAGTTTAATAATACTATATAGATGTAAATACAGAAATCAGTGGTAGTAAAGTATTAAGAAAAACTGAGTTCCTAGAGATATTCTATTATTTTAGAACTGTTTATTCTTATATTCATAAGGCAGCCCATGGTATCACCCAAGAAAGTTCTTTTACCAGTAATAAAGTAAATAAACCAACTATGAACAGTAAGCAGGTACCCAAGTATAGTGACATTTCTGCTTAATATGCACTTAAATTTTTAAAAAGTCACCCTGAATCTTGACCATAACCACAGTGAACCTGAAACCTGACCATAACCACTGTGAACATTTTGAACATTCTTTCAGACATTATTCTGAATCTGTACTTATCTATAAAATCTACATCTGTGATCTTATACACAGAATACTGCAACTGTACCAGCTGTTTGGTGGTCTGGTCTTTTTCAATTAATAATATATTATGGACCTATTTTGAAGTTATTATATGAACTTATATGTCTTTAGTTTTAATGGCTGTATAATCTTGCATTGATTTTCTTAACTCAACTTTCCATTACAAAGCTCCTACTCAGGAAATTTTAGGTTCTTCTCAGTTTTCTGGTATTGTGAAGTATAATAAGTGGAATATCCTTTTATATATGCCATCATACATTTAGTTATTCCCCTGGAACAGAGATTAATCAGCTTTTGCACGAAGTGCAAAATCTGTTGCTTGAGAAGTACTGGACTGTGAATAAAGAAACCTAAAGCCTAGAGCTAGTTTTCATTTCTTTCACTTCTTTTCTGTCTCAGTATGTACAAAGGAAAATAAGAGAATAAGAAAGATGTCTAAGACTCTTCTAAGCTTTAAACTTCAACTCAACAAGTGAAAATATTCTTTTTTTTTTTTTGAGACGGAGTCTGGCTCTGTCACCCAGGCTGGAGTGCAGTGGCCGGATCTCAGCTCACTGCAAGCTCCACCTCCCGGGTTTACGCCATTCTCCTGCCTCAGCCTCCCGAGTAGCTGGGACTATGGGCGCCCGCCACGTCGCCCGGCTAGTTTTTTGCATTTTTTTTTTTTTTAGTAGAGATGGGGTTTCACTGTGTTAGCCAGGATGGTCTCAAACTCCTGACCTTGTGATCCGCCCATCTCGGCCTCCCAAAGTGCTGGGATTACAGGCTTGAGCCACGGCGCCCGGCCTATGAAAATATTCTTAAAAGTGACACATTAAAAACTGTATTTGATTTTATTATTTGTATGAAATTATAAATTTTAATCTATTGATTTAATCAAATGCTTATATTTTGTTTATTCTCTCATAGCCTCAGTATGTTTGTCTAAATGATGGGTGAAAGTCAGAATATATATTTTGTAGTTATTTGCATGTGAAAACCTTAGCACAGGATGTGGCATGTAAACCGCAAACCACTTCCAGTCTTAGATTTTGTCAGGATTTTAGTAACATGATAGATTTTTTAAATACATAAACATAAAGATTTCCTATTTTTGTCATAAACAACACTACAAGGGTATTAAACCATATATAGACCTTTTGCAGGTAGTTCAAGTATGAAAAGGGTTTGAATGGTGATCTCAATTATTTTCATAGCATCTTGATGATGAGGTACAAATGGTTGGGATTATTCTTACCTCCATTTTACAGATGAGAAAACTAAGGAACAGGAATAAAGAAACTTGTCCAAGATTGTGCAGCAAGCCAATGTCAGAGACACTTGGTTGAACTCAACGTTCAACTTCCTGATCCAGGACATTAGCTGCCAGCATCAAACATCAGAGAAATCTTAATATCAGTGATATCTACTTGCTGTAGTAGAGGCACAGGTTATTATAGCATCAAATGACATACTATCTTATAAAATTTCCAAACTTTATTTTTTAATGTTAATACGTATTATTGGTTATGGAGCATAGAAATAGACCGTTTATAATATATTGAAAGCCTAAAAAAACTCATACCATTTATTATGATAAATGTATTTGTATAAATCAGAATTTATGTTGTATAAATATTACAAATACAATAAATATCTATGAACATAGAATGCTTAGAAGAGCAAAAACCCCCAAGACCCACATTGCATTGTGGGTTACAATATTTTTAAATGGAGATATGATACACAATCCTTAAAAATCAAGATCTAGGCTGGGCGTGGAGGCTCAAGTCTGTAATCCCAGCACTTTGGGAGGCCAAGGTGGGTGAATCACCCGAGGTCAGGAGTTCAAGACCAACCTGGCCAACATGGTGAAACCATATCTCTACTAAAAATACAAAAATTAGATGGGCATGATGGCACACACCTGTAATCCCAGCTACTTGGGAGGCTGAGGCAGGAGAATCACTTGAACCCAGGAGGCGGAGGTTGCAGTGACCGCTGATATTGCCACTTCACTTCAGCCTGGGTGACAAAGTGAGGCTCCGTCTCAAAAAATAAAAATAAATAAAAATAAAGATTTAGATTAATATTTAATAACATAAAAATAATTGTGCAATATTAAGTGAGAAAACAACTTACAGAAGAGTGGACATTGTATAATACCAATTTCATAAAATATAGCTCTAGATAAAGCACCCAGGGATATTCCTAGAACAAGTATGAAGTCTACAGAGAAAAAATGATTACTGAAGATTTCCTTCATATATGTGTGTGTGTGTGTATATATATATATGATATACATATCAAATGTTTATGATCCATTTTTTCTTTTCTGTATTTTCCATATTTTTACTTTAAATCATTGATTCGATTATAGTCAGTAAAAATGATAAGAACATATTCCAAATTCTATTTTCCTGAATGTGGATAATTATTGGTATCTTAAATCCATTTTGAAATTAATTACCTCTTAGCTAATTGCTTCGTATCAGTATCCAAATTCAAGACATATTTTTCTAAAACAGAATCACACTAAAATAAATTGCTTATCTTGGCAATTCTAGTCACAGATACTAAGATAAAAATGGCTGCTCCCTCACAGATCTCCTTCCATGCGGCAATGGCATCAGGTTGAAATATTGAACAAGAGCAATTCCTGAAGCATAATTTATGTGCCACTGTCAGTGGGGATTTCCATAGGTCTTCAATACCCCAAAAGATCTGTAGCCTTTGTGCTAGTACAACCCAAAAATTTCCCTTTGTGATTTCATCTTTATCTACTGCATTAAACATGCCCACTCTCTACCCCAGACTTAAACTGAACGTGAAGCTAACTGAATTTCAGGTCATAGCACTTCTAACTATAGTTTGTGGCAATTTTTTTTTTTTTTTTTTTTGGTCATTATAATATCATCATCAGGAACAAGAGGTCCCTTAGAGAAGAGTGGTGGTACTTACAGTTCAGTATCAGTTTGTTCCTCAAATATACATGGTTGGACTTCCACTGGGTTTTGAGGCCCTAAGAATGCAATTATTCTCCAGTATTATTTTGTCTTGTTTCTAGACAAGTGTTTAATGAGCTATATAATTGTTCTTAAATACAATACCTCAATTTATTTAATTAATTAACCAGAGGATTTGTCCCTCCTCAGTATGAATTCTCTTACTGACCAAAATCTTCCATTTAATAATTTTCTTTAAGGAAGAGCAGAGTTCTCAGTCTCTCTACATTCATTCCACATCTCTGTACTGATTTTACCTTCTCTTTCTGATGTATAAAACAGCAGAGCAATTAAGAACTTGCTGAAATATGACTCTCTTGGCAGCCATCTTTTCATTATTACCCCAAATAAGTTCCATCCCTTCTCATCATAAGTATCACAACTACTTCAACTATTCAGCAATTAGCGGAACTTTTGGGTGGTGTTATGGCTTGACAGATCTTGAAGAATTTTAAGTTTAGTGAAAACTGAAAATGACCAACTGGATGAGAAACTTGGAAACTTTTGATATGGTATTTCACTAGAGAGTTGAGGTATTTTTAGAAAAAAGATCTGGCAAAGACAAAGCAATAGTATCAATAGCTGAAGATTTATAGGAGGATCGTTTGAGTCAAAATGAAATATTAAATCAATTAATTCAACCATTCTGCCACACAGCAAATAGATCTGCTCCATGCACTTGGCAAGCCTGAGACCATAATCAGAGTAAAATAAATATTGACTTCCTCTAAGAAGAAATTATTTCAAATCCAGAAATTCAAAAAAAAAGTAGATATATATCAACCCCATCTTGAAAACTTTCCATCAAAGGCAGGAAATATATGTCAGCAAGGGTATAGTAGAGCTTTTTAGCTGGGATGTGTTGTTGCATTTCATGACCTCTATGGCCCATCTAAAATTCTAAAATTAAGAACTTTTCAGTGAAAAGCTTCTCGTACCTCCTTTTATAAAACCAAAGTATTTGAGAGATAAATAGAAGATAATCCATGAAAGACCAATCTTTTGTATTTCTGTAGATGTGAGTGGCCCTCAGAGAGTGTAGGACATATTTAACTTGCATCTACATTAGAAATCCTATATCCAGGAGAGGCTGTAGTATTAGAATAATGTATAGAGGACTAGGTTAGGAATCAGGAGGCTGAATTTACTACTCATTGGAGAGCTGAATGGCATTGTAGTAGATTACTTCTCTGAACTTCAGTTTCCTCAACCTGGTTCTGAGGATAATAGTATCTGCCTGGCTTTCTTCCAAAGATCATTGTTAAGTTCTTCCAAAGCCATAAAATAGTACAAAAATGCAAAAGAATGTCATCACATGACTTTTCTGAAAATTGAGTTGAAGGGACATTTAACTTGGGACTACTACTAAATTCATATTCAAAGATAGGTATCTCCCAAAAGCAACATCAATTTCTATCCCAAATAATTGATGCAGCTTATAAAATCACAACATGCTTGACTCACAGTTAACAGAATCTTCCACTGACATATGACACGATTGTTTTTACAAAATGAATAATAAAAAAGCCATGATATGTTGTTGGTTTGCACCCTGAAGTTTCCTTTACAACATCTGCAAAAATAGTAAACCAATTATGAAACCATCTGGAACTAAATATTTTTTAAACCTCTCCCTGAATAATTGGCACTATAATAGATGACATGTCAGAACAATATTAACAAAACCATTCTCATTAAAGAAAGAAGGAAAAGAATTTGTATGAAGAAAATCATAATTGCTTGTAATCAAAGTGGGGACACATGTTGATCCACAGCTGAGATAGGATGAGCATCCGTCATTATGCATATTTGAGACACAAGCTGAGATTCTCAGCTAGTGAATTATTTGGTGACCTTGGGCAAGACATTCACTCCTACAGGACGCTATCCTCTTCAATAAAAACATGAATTTTTAACTATCAGCCCATCCTACAGAACCACAAAATAAATGAAGAAATTCAAGAAAATGTTAGTTGCAAGGCTTTACCCAAGTTATTCATCTAGTTTGAGAAAGTAACAGACCTCTCACAGTCTGTTACTGATACTCCCAGGGTATGTTCTAGCCATTTTATCTACTTTGTATCAATAGGAAGATAGTAAAATGCGGTAACTAAGAATAAAGTCAATCTGCTTTGAATTACAAATCTCAAAATTACTGTATAATCTACATCTTACTAGCTGTTGACATTTCTAATACTCCGTTATTCATTTGAAAGTTGAAAATTATTGTAGTAAAATATTCAAAGACTTATATGAGAATTAAAATAATTCACATAACCCTTCTGCCTTTCCTTTTCCCTTGTGCATTTTAAGCATGTAAAACATTTAAGCAGAAATACTTGCCATATATTATTAATCATCTTAATTTTTAATTATTTTCTTATAAAATTATAATAATCAAAAACAATTTTCTCCTCTTTTGACATCCTTTCTTAAAATTTGTCAAATTTAGAAATCAATTTTCTAATCAAATTTAAAAATCCTATAAAAACTGGAAAGTAATCAATAATTACATTTAAGCAAAATAAAACACATAAAAATAAAGTATCTATATACTTTTATTAGGTTAGCATGAAAATCTTTATGCTAAACTTGGCTCTGCTACTCAAATGCCCTCATCTCTTTGCAAATTACTTAAATTTTCTCATTTTTATCATTTTAAACATGGAAAAAATATGTACTTTTCTCAAATTATTGTCATTAAAATCAAAGACCTATACTAATCTTTGGATTCTTTTTTTTTTTTTTTTTCTTTTCTTTTGAGACAGAGTTTTGCTCTTTCACCTAGGCTAGGCTGGAGGGCAGTGGTACAATCTCAGCTCACCACAACCTCCGCATTCTGGTTTCAAGCAATTCTCCTGCCTCCACCCTCTGAATAGCTGGGATTACAGGTACCCGCTACCACACCCGGCTCATTTTGGTATTTTTAGTAGAAACGGAGTTTCACCATGTTGGCCAGATTGGTCTCGAACTCCTGACCCTGTGATCCACCCGCCTTAGCCTCCCAAAGTGCTGGGATTACAGACGTGAGCCACTGGATTCTATTTAATCTGTATCAAGATCATAGTCACATTTTTTAATTAGAAATAGAAAAAACAATCCTAAAATTCATATAAAAGCAAAAAGAATCCCAACAAGCTGAAGCAATCTTTGGAAGGAAGAACACAGCTGGAACCCTTACACTTTCTGATTTCAAACTATATTACAAAGTTACAGTAATTACAATAGTATAGTATTGACACAAAAACAGACACATAAACCAAAATAATAAAATAGAGAAGCCAGAAACAAACCTACACATATATGATCAACTATCTTTGGCAAGGGTGCCAAGAATAACTAATGGGGAAAGGATAGTCCTTTTAACAAATGGTTTTGGCAAAACTGCATACCTTCATGCAAAAGAACAAAACTGGACTCTTACCGTATACTTTACATAGAAATCAACTCAGAATGGATTACATATTTAAATATGAGATCTGAATCTATAATTCTCCTAGAAGAAAACAGGAGAAAAACTTTGTGATATCCCAGCTACTCGGGAGGCTGAAGCAGGCCAATCGATTTAACCCGCAAGGCAGAGGTTGCAGTGAGCTGAGATCACGCCGCTGCACTCCAGCCTGGGCAACAAGAGTGAGACTCTGTCAAAAACAAAAACAAACAAACAAAAAAAAACCCTTTTGATATTGTTCTAGTCAGTGATTTCTGGAATATGAAAGTAAAAACATAACCAACAAAAACAAAATAGACAAGGGTGAGGGATGAATCAAACTAAAAAGATACTGCACAGAAAGCAAAGTGATTCAAACAGAGTGATTTAAACAGAGTGAATCCACAGAATGAAAAGACAACCTATGGAATGGGAGAAAATGTTTGCAAACCCCACATTTGATGAAAGGTTATTATGCCAAATAGATGAGGAACTATCACAACTTAACAGCAAAACACAACTCTACTCAAAATTGGGCAAAGAACTTGAATTGGTGCTTCTCCAAAGAAGACATACAAATGTCCAAAACATATATGAAAAGATAGTCAACATCAGCAATCATAAGAAAATGCAAGTCAAAACCATAATGAGATATCAGTTCATATTATGGCCATTATTTAGAAAAAAAAAAAAGCAAGATAACAAGTACTAATGAGTATGTGGAGAAATTAAAACCCTTTTACACTGTTGGAAGGAATATAATATGGTACAGTAGCTTTGGAAAATGGTATGGAGATTTCTCAAAAAATTAAAAATAGAACTACAATATAGCCCAGCAATTCCATTTGTGGGTATAGAGTAGTCCCCCTATATCCACAGGAAATACGTTCCAGAACCCCCAGTGGATGCCTGAAGCTATATATAGTACCAAACCCTATATATACTATGTTTCTTCCTATACATACATGCCTAAGATAGAGTTTAATTTATAAATTAAGTACAGGAGATTAACAATTATAACTAATAATAAAACAGAGCAATTGTAACAATATGACAGCATCATAGCTCTTACACTTTGGGGCCATTATTATGTAAAAATAAGAGTTAATTGAACACAAGCCCTGCCAAACCTTGACAGTCAATTTGATAACTGAGTTAGTTACTAAGTCACTAATGGTGGGGGGCATTGCATATGGATATGCTGGACAATAGGATAATTCACATCCAATGTGGAATTAAGCAGAACAGCACAAGATTTTATCACACTACTCAGAATGTCATGCAATTTAAAACTTATGAATTGTTTATGTTTCCATTTGGTATATTCAGACCATGGGTGACCACAGATAACTGGAACCAAAATGAAACGGTAGATAAGGTGGAGACTAGAGTATACCCAAAAGTTGAAATCAGGATCTTGAAGAGATATTAGCACCCTTATATTCACTGAAGCATTCAGGATAGCCAAAATATGGAAACAAACTAAATGTCCTTGGAAGAATGAAGGGATTAAAAACAAGTGGTATACACATACAGTGGAATATTAGCCTTATAAAAGAAAGGAATCTTGGCCATTGTTACAACATGGATGAACCTGGAGGACATTATGCCAAGTAACATTAGCTAAAGAAGGACAAATGTTACCTAATTCCACTTACATGAGATTCCACTTGTATTTTAATACTTCATATGAGGTGTCCAAAATAGTCAAACTCATGATAACAGAGATGAGAATTGTGGTTGAGAGGGAGGGTGAAATGGAAAATTGCTATTTAGTGTGTATAAAGTTTCACTTATACAAGATTAACAAGTTCTAGAGATGTGTTGTATAATTCTGTGCCTATAGTTAACAATACTGTACTGTGCACCTAACGATTTGTTAAGAGGATGGATTTCGTGTCAACTGTGCATGTCACAATAAAAAATAAGTAAAAATAAAACTTATGGGAAGAATCATTGTCAATTTAACTAGAATCATTTAGTGTTCCAAAACTTTGCTCTAGATTCCTGGAAATTTTTCCTAAGTAACAATTAAATTGAAAAGAAAGCAAATAAGCATATGAAAAAGTATTCAACATTACATGTCATATTAAGACAATGAGATAACATGGCACTCTTATTAGAATGAGTTAAAATCCCAAACACCCACTAGACCAAATGGTGGAGAGGATGTGGAACAATGAAACTCTCACTCATTGTGGTAGAAATGTAAAATCATACAGTCACTTGGAAAGACATTTGGCAGCCTCTTTCAAAGCTAAACATAGTCTTACTGTATGATCCAACAGTCATATTTCATTATTTTTATCCAAATTTGTGGGAAATTTATGTCTGCACAAAAATCTGCATGCTAATGTTTATAGCAACTTTATTCGTAATTGTCAAAAGTTGGAAAGAACCACGCTGCCTTCAACTGGTGAATGAATAAACTATTGCACATCTATGCAATAAAATAGTATTCAGTGACATAAAGAATTGAGCTAGCAAGCCAAGGAAACATTTGAAGGGAACTTAAATGCATATTGCTAAGTAAAAGAAGCCAGTATGAGAAGAATGTGTACTGTATGATTTCAACTCTTTGATATTCTGGAAAAAAGCAAAACTGTAGACTACAAAAACATCAGTGGTTTCCAGGGTTCAGGGGACATAAGGGAAGGAAGAATAGGTTGAGCACAGGGAATATTTGGGTTGGTGAACTATTCTGTATGAGGCTATAATGGTGACACATGATATTCATTTGTCACAACCCCAAGAACCATACAACACCAAAAGTGAACTCTATTATAAACTATGAGCCTTGTTTAATAATAATGTGTCAACATTGGCTCACTATTTGTAACAAATGCACTCAAGTAATGCAAGATGTGAATAATAGGGCAAATTGTGGGAAGTAAGTATATAGGAATTCTTTGAACTTTTTCCTCAATTTTAATAACCCTAACATTCTTCCAAAAAATAGTCTATTCATGTAAAAAAAGAAAGACACCATGTATTCATGTCTTTACATTTGCTTTTTTAAAAAGTATCAATCAATTCCAAATAGTGAAAATGCCCAATGATTTGCTAAATTTATTTTGTTACTTGTATTACATAAATGTTATTGCATATTATGTTTCCATTCAAATCAAATTCACAAACACTAAACTGCTCTTTGGAGAAATGTTTACATATCCAATATAGTTAGAAGATAAAAGGCATCAAACAGTTATGTAATCAAATATAACAGTGTAAGACATGTATTGTCTGGAAAGGATGTAAAAATTAAATCAGTTGCATCATAGTTGTAGAATTTTATATTGTAAAATCTCAATAAGCATAAATTAATGTCCTAATGCGTTTCTTTTTAACTTCATGTTTTTAAATAATTATAGGCATAAGAATTTGCCAAACTAGTACATACAGTCCTTCTCATATTTCCTCAAAGGTAACATCTTATGTAACTGTGATACAATATCGAAAATGGAAAATTAACATTGATACAATACCATTAGCTAAACTGCAGATTCCTCTATTTTGCCATGATACTAGTGATATATGAGTTTCAGTTGCTTTACATCCTTGTCAACATTTGGTTTCCCCATCTTTTTAAATTTTAGCAATTCTGACGAGTGGTTTAGAATGGTCTCACAGTGGTTTAATTTGCATTTCCCTAATGACTACTGATGTTCAGCATCTTTTCACATGCTTATTTGCCATTTTTTATTATCATAGGTGAAGTGGCTATTTAAATATTATGTCCCCTTTTTAATTTTTAGAAGTTAATTGTGAAAAATAAGCTTTTATAGAACTGTTTAGATTTGCAAGAATATTGCAATGATATTACAAAGCTCCCAAACATCACAAGGCCAATTATACCTACTGTTAACATCACACGTGTCACAATGAATTAACTAATATTGATATATTAATAACTAAAGTCTATATTTTATTGAGATTTTCTTTCTGCTTACCTGATTTCTTTTTTACTGTTCCAGGTTTCCAATAAAGATAATACATTACATTTAGTTCTCATGTCTCCTCAGGTTTCTCTTGGCTATGACAGTTTTTCAGACTTGCCTTGTTTTTGTTGGCCTTGAAAATTCTGAAGAGTACTTATCAGGTGTTTTGTCAAATGTCCTTCTGTTGAAATTTCTCTGAACTATTTCTCATTATTAGGCTGAAGTTACAAATTTCAGGCTGCCATGGAAGTGCTATATTCATCACGATATATAGATATAGATATAGACATATATATATATATAATATATATATATATAATTATACTATTGACATGACTTCTTACTGTTGATGCTGACATTGATCCCTTGACCAAGGTTGTATTGGTCAGCATTTTTCACCATAAATTTATACTTTGTTTTCACATTTCCCTACTGCACTCTTTAGAAATAAGCCACCATGTGCAGCCCACACAGAGTGGGATGGTATGCTTTATCTCTTGAGAGTATAGTATTCACATAAACTATTTGGAATTTTTTGCTATAATAAGTTATTTTTATCATGAAATATTATTTGTAATAATTATAAAACTGTATTCATTCATTCGTTTACATCACTATAGATTAATGGATATTCATTTTATACTTTGGATTATAATTGAATACTACTTCATTTTTCACATTGGTCCACTTTGGCCCTTGGAAGGACTAATGGATATTCATTTTATACTTTGGATTATATTTCAACACTAATTTATTTTTCACATTGGTCCACTTTGGCCCTTGGAAGCTCTTTCATTAGGTTCCTGTGCCCCTTTGACACATTCCCATCACAATATTTTTGTTTGTTTGAGAATTTTCTTATTTTCTGGCACCACATAATACTCAAGGCTTATCCTGTACATTTCCTGACCAAGTCCTATAGTTAGCCATTTCTCAAATTAACATTTTAATGGAAAAAAATGGTATTTAAACCAAGATGCGGGTGCTGAGTAGGCTGGTTGCTATTTGGATGTTGTTTCCAGGCCCTCTCAGCTGACATAGCAAGGAAGTATATATGTGAATATACTAACTCATCTATATATACATATCTCTAAATATATCTATATGTGATTATATCTATTATGCTAAAACCAGGATTCATACCGATGTCTCCAAATTTGATAGATTTCAATCTGGATTATTCTAGTGTCCTCTGATTGCATATTTGTAAACTACTCCAACACTGAGAAATCTAGCTTCCACCATCTACCATTTATTTACTAAATTTTCACCTTCAATGTACAGAATTGCTAACCCATACACTTGTAGAAAAAGACTTATCAACTCGAGTATAAACTGGAGTTCAAACTGCTCTTGAATAGTTATTTTGCCCCTGGTCTTACAGACTTCAGTGATTTATAGTTATTTAGGTCAGACTTCCTCCACCATCACCTTAAGAACAGTTGTCTTATATATTTGTAATACAGTTAGGTTATTGTGTCACACTTTGAATTCCATCTTGGGATTTTCTTTAACTTGCTGAATGATAGTTTTAAATGGCATACATCAAGGTTCACTCTTTAAGCTATAAAGTTCAGTGGGTTTTGCATGGTCATGTAGCCACAATTACAGGATTGTGCAACGTAGTTTTACCACCCTAAAAAATATCCACTGTGCCTCAAAATTTAACCATCTTATTTCTGTGAGCCCCTGAAAACCATTGACACTTGTATAGCCTCTGGTTCTGTCTTTTCCAGAATGCCATATAATAAAAATTATACAGTATGTAGATACTTCCAATTAGCTTCTTTATCTTAGCAATATGTATTTATTCATAAGATTCACCCATGTTTTCTCGTGGTTTGATAGCTTATTTGTTTTGATTGGTGCATAGAATTGCATTAAACCACAGCTTTTTATCCACATGCCTATTAAAAGACATCTTGATTACTTCCAGTTTTTGAAAATTATAGATAGTCCTGTTATAACACCTGTATGTGCATTTTTGTGGACATAGGATATTTTATTTCTTTTTCTTTCTTTCTTTCTTTTTCTTTTTTTTTTTTTTTTGAGACATAGTCTTACATTGTTGCCCAGGCTGCAGTGCAGTGGGGTGACTTTGGCTCTACTACAACCTCTGCCTCCCAGGTTCAAGTGATTCTCCTGCCTCAGCCTCCCAGGTAGCTGGGATTACAGGTGCCTGCTACCATGCCTGGTTAATTTTTGTACTTTTAGCAGAGACAGTGTTTCACCATCTTAGCCAGGTTGGTCTTGAACTCCCGACCTCGTGATCCACCCACCTCAGCCTCCCAAAGTGCTGGGATGACAGGCATGAGTCACCGGGCCTGGTCGTTGACATAAGTTTTGAGATGAGTTGGGTAAATACCTAGGAGCACAATTTCTGGAATGTAGGATAAGATTGTTTAGCTTTGTGAGAACTACAAAACAATCTTCCAAATTGGCTGTATCACTTTTACATTCTCACCAGCAATTAATGAATTCTATACCTTTGCATCCTTACCAACAATTAGTATTGGTAGTTTCTGGGTTTAGCTATTCTAGTAAATATACAGTGCTATCCTGTTGTTTTAGGTTTCAATTCTGTAATGACCAAATGATGTTGAGCATATGTACATTTTTTTCATTTACATATCTTCTTTGGTGAGATGTCTGTTCAGATCATTTGCCCATTTTTTAATTAGTGCTTTTAAATTTTTGAGCTTTAAGAATTATTTTGATATTTGGGATACAAGTTATTTATTAAATATGTGTTTTGAAAATATTTTCTCACAGTCTGTGGCTAATTTCTTTTAATCTCAGCAGTTTTCTTCACAGACTAAATTTGTTTTGTGTTTTTTAATTTAATAAGGTTCAGCTTGTCAATTTCTATTTTCAGGGATCATGGTTTTGATGTTGTGTCTAAAACACCTTGTAAAACCCAAGATCATATAGATTGTTTTCTATATTTTCTATGTTTTATAGTTTTGTGTTTGGTATTTAGACCTATGATCCATTATTAATTAATTATGGTGAAAGAAGGTGTATGTCTAGATATAAGGTCTATGTCTAGGTTTACTTTTTTGACATGCAGCCATCCAATTGACCTAGGATAACTTGTTGAAAAGGCTATCTTTGCCCACAGAACTGATTTTACTCCATTGCCAAATATCAGTTAACTGATATTATGTGCATCTATTTCTGGGCTCTCCATTCTGTTTTGGATCTGTCTATTCTATAACAAATACTATGCTTTCCTGATTTCTGTAACTTTGTAAGAAGTCTTTAAATTGGGTAATGTGTATCATCTAGATTTCTTTCTACCCTTCAGTATTATGTTGACTATCTTAATACTTTTGTTTTCCTACAAACATTAGAATCAGTTTGCTTACATTTACAAAATAGACTCCTGGGATGTTTGCTGTAATAATGTTCATTCTATAGATCAAATTTGGAAAAATTGACATATTAACAATTTTGAGTCCTCAAATCTATGAACACGGACTACTTCACCATTTACTTAGGGTTTCTTTGGTCAGTTTTATAGTTTTCTGCATAAAGATACTATACACATATTTATAGATTCATACTTAAATACTACTCATATTCCTAGTTTTTAAATCTTTTTGCAAACGTTACAAAATAATTTAATCATATTAGGTTCAAGTTGTTCATTACTGTTATATAGGAAAGCAGTTGACTTTCATATGGTAACCTGTATACTATGACCTCGATATATGAAATTGTCTATGATAGGAATGAATTAAAATAGAAAGTAATCAGGAATAATTATATTTGACAAAACAAAAAAAGGGATTTCATTCAAGTGATTCAAAATTATATTCTAGGACAGGTGCGGTGGCTCAAACCTGTAATCCCAGCACTTTGGGAGGCCGAGACGGGCGGATCACGAGGTCAGGAGATCGAGACCATCCTGGCTAACACGGTGAAACCCCATCTCTACTAAAAAAAAAATACAAAAAACTAGCCGGGCGAGGTGGCGGGTGCCTGTAGTCCCAGCTACTCGGGAGGCTGAGGCAGGAGAATGGCGCAAACCCGGGAGGCGGAGCTTGCAGTGAGCTGAGATCTGGCCACTGCACTCCAGCCTGGGCGACAGAGCGAGACTCTGTCTCAAAAAAAAAAAAAAAAAAAAAAAAAATTATATTCTAATTCCAACTGATCATTCCACACATTGTCTATAAAGAAAAGGAATTCATTCATTCAAACCATGCTGAGTTACAACCTTCCATATTCAGGATGCTGCCCTAAAATTTTTACAGAAACAAAAACAATTCTTATCAACACTATTAATAATCTCATAGGAATCCTCTTAGCTAACATCAATTGCATGCTTGTCATACAGCAGAAATTATAGTTTGTACTTTACACGTGACTTAATTTGATAGTCATCACAACCTTACAGCGTTATACACTAGTCCTAATTCTTTCAAATGCAGTTGGAAGAAATCTAACTGCACCTGTATTAAATGAAATAAAGATCACAATCTTGGCAATAATGAGGGTTTAGCATCGTGAGAAACCAGGAAGAATAGGTGAAAATGGATCAGGCATTATATCTAGTGCCTACTAGCTCTTTTTTTCTCCTCATTTCTCTTTATGTTTCAGCCTTATATTCTCATTCTAAGAACAATATTCTTAGGATGGATACCTATATGGATACTTAGGGCTACCAGGTACATAGGCAAGAGATCCATAAAAGGGGCAGGCACCACTTTATATCTCAGGACGGAGATCTGTAAAAGTGGTCGCCACTTCTTTGTTTCCTCAAGCAAAGAAACCCCCAGAACATATCCTCACTGGCATTGCTTGTGTCACATGTCTATCTTTTAATCAATGCCATAGCAAGGAAAATGAAGTTTTCCATATTGGCTAGTTCAGGTCACATGCTCAACCCTGAGGTTCAAATCATGGAATCCTATGATTGACAGTCTAACTAGAAATAAATATTGGAAAAGGAAAACAAAAATAACTATGGGCAATTATAAGTAGGTGAATAGGAAGCTTAGAGTTTAAATAACTTATTGAAAGTCATCTATGTAAATCGCCAGAATGGAGTTTGATTCTAGATCTAACCGAATTGTACACCCAAGCTCTAAATAGCTTAGCCACAGTGCCTTCCCTTTTCCTATTTTGATGGTGTTTACAACATATACGGGTGCTGCCGCTGATGATGATAGATAAGGTAATAATGATGATGATGGTTATTATTATTATTATTATTATTATTATTATTACAAACTGGATAATGAATACAGGGCAACCGGATGGTCCAGAATATTTTCATAAATTCTGAGAGTTTTCAAATGAGAGATATCATAACTAAAAAAGAAAACTTACAAAGGACTTCTTGGAGGAATGAAATTATAAGTAAATTTAAATAAGAATAAAAGATTACCTAATGAGAAGAGAGAAGGTAGACTATGGTTTTCTGTCTCCAGCTAGAGCTTTATTTCTTGCAAGAATATCACAGACATTAGAAATAAAGGGACACAGATTCTAGTCCAGATTCAGTTGCCAGTTCCTTTGTGACTTTGGATAAAACATTCTGTTCATCAGACTCAGGTTGCTTATCCACAAAAACGGGCAACAATATCTGTTCCTCCATTTCATGATATTCTCATGAGATTGGGGAGCAAACATCAAAGCATGTTGAACAAAAGTAAAATCACTATTCAAAGAAAAGATAGCATTATTTGTTGTATTTTATGCTTCTTCCTGTTCATAAAATTGCAGGGCTTTCTTTCTTCACTATCAGCATTCTTAAAGTCCAAGACAAATTGAGATTTTATCACAAGAGCAGTTTTTAAATGGGTAAATGAAGAGACAAATTTTATACCAACTAATTTCCCCCTTACTTAATATGTTATCCAAACTTTTTTTTAATATAAAAATTTTTTTGCTAATCATTCCCCTGTAGCAGAATTCCTGTGCATTAAATTCTGTTCTCCAAACAAGTTGCTTTGTTTGGTTATATTACATGCAGGTAAACATTTATTTCTTTATATTGTGTTCTCTTCAGTAAACAGGGATATCTTACTTTATCCACACTGGTCAATAATTTTCCCTAAATCTTCTGAATTTGTTTTTCTGGAATCTAAGTAGTCTTTTCATTTTTTTAATGAGAAATATCTTTTTTTCCCAAATACCTCCAATCCTTTTGGGGAACCCTCTTCCCATACAATTTCAGGTATGAAGCAAGCATTGCTTTAGTCTAAGTCCTTATCCACAGCACTAAGGAAAAAAGTAAAATGACACATTTTGTGACTAGTTGGTTTTTAAAACAAACCCAGAGGTCAACAGAAATGTGTGACTGTCTGTTTCACGTTATTTATTTTGACAGTTGTAGGAGTTCACGTTTCATTGCGCATGTTAACATTAGTAAATATAGGTGGGAAAAGAAAAAAATAAAGTCAAAGAGACTCAGATTCCCTGAAGCGTAAAGACTAATAAATTGTGATTAAGTGCGGCAGCACAATCATTGTATGAGTTGGGGATATAATTTGTTAGAGCATTCTGAATGGTTCTTCATATTATGCTCCACAATAGGATAGATAATCCGCAACAGGCATTCTCTCAGAGACACCAAAGCTACCGAGAACAGCAGCTGCCCTCTGGTCTCAGAGCAGCACTTTTGCTTCTGCACAGGATCCCTAGATCTTAGAAATGTAAGAGGAAAATCTCTCTCTTTTCCTCAGACTGTTTTTTTCTGTGCTCAGTGTAAGAGAAAAACAAGAGATTTTTTAAAAAAGGAATTGGGTAAAATATAGTGAATAGAAAGGAGTAAAAATAATCAAGACATAGAGGTGAGAAACATTACAAAAACATTGTCATATAAACATAAAAAAGATTAAAATTGGTTGTATTCAGGAAGAGAAATTATAGCTAGGGTTCAGTGGGTTGGGGGCTGTTATTTTTTATCATGACCCTTTGGTACTATTGGATTTATTTCCAATGTGCACATATTACTGCAGTAGTGACGATGACAATAATAGCAATATCAGCAATATAAATAATAATGTCTGTAGACTAACAGATTAAAGTGAAAGTGTAATGTCGAACAAGTTAACTATAAGAATGAAATTATCTTTCATAGTTATTTGCCTATTCAAGTATCATAGTAACTCCCTAAGTTAGATAGATCAGGTTTATTGTCCCATTGTTCATATAGAGACCTTGAGGTTGAAAAATTTGGGGATGTCTCCCAAAGTTGTCCAGAGTAACGGGGAAGATAACCTGTCTCATGAGCCTGACTCTGGTGCTCCTTCCTGACCACCAGATTGAAAGAGATGTACCCAAGACACCACCCACTAGTGCAAAAGAGATTTAGGGCAAAGGAAGGAATAAGAATACCACAGTAGCCAGATAAATATCTACCTGAGAGGTGACAGGGACCAAAGTATCAACTGATTCAAGAAAGCTTTTAGTGATAAATGTGTGAACAGCTGATCTATTCTGGTTATGAGAAACTGCACAAAATTGGAGTAGAGCCCTGACATTTTAAGAATGCCGAGTGGTTCTCTTATAAATTATCCCTGACCAAACACACACACTAACAGAAAAGCACACAAACACACAGAAATGAGTGAACTATCGTTCAACATAGTAAGACAATTCATTTAATTCTAGATTTAGAGGTCAGCAAAGACAAAGAATAAATCTCTTCCACTGAAGTAAGGTCAGTGTACAGATGTAAGCAAGTGCTGCTTGCACATAACTTCTACAGATACATTGCAATGGTCGACCCTGAGCAACTCACATCACTCCCCTGTGACTCTCCTGGCCTTCTATGCAGGAGAAGAGGAGATTTGCTTGTATCTTTTTCTGATCATTTTGATTATGGTGAATATTTAAAGACATGTCCAGTGATAGGAAAATATCACCGCTAGATCTAACCCATTTGGGTAGAGAGATATTCCAGCAGAAGAAAGTAAGAAGTGCATGAATAAAAGATCTGAAATTTAAAACAAAAAAATCACAGAGCTCACTGAAGAACACGTATAAGCTGGGTTACAGTGTGAGGAGAGAGTGCAGAGGGCATGACAGCAGAGGTGGATAAGGCCTAGCTCCTACAGGTTGTTACATGCCATGGTCATGAATACCACCCTCAGATGCCCCCAGGCTGATTTCCTCACTACATGCAGGTCTTTGTGCAAAAGTCATGTGCATAGGCGGGCCTTTCCTGATCACTACATTGAAGCAGCACGTCCACTCTCTCACTCTCCGCATCTTTTCTTTGTGCATGTGTGTCTTTATGGAAACATAATTAGTCTTCCCCACTAGAATGTGCACTCTAAGACAGGGACTGTTTCTGTTCTATTTGCTGCTATATTCCCCAGCATCTAGAATAATGGCATAACTATTGCATGGATATCTGGAAAATGAATGAAAGAATAAATAAATGAATGGCTTTTGCTTTACTATCCGGGTGAATTGGGCAATTCGTGTGGCCTCTCCATATTCATGTTTACATATATTTTGTGAAATAAAAGGAATGTATATGATGTACTTAATCCAAGTCTGACACATTCGTATGTCCAATATTAATGTTGAATTTTAGAATTACACAGAAAAATAGAAGCCAATAGCCAACCTGACTATGCATTGCTTCTATTTTCTAAAGACAACAGCTTTAAACTTCTCTGTCCAAATGTCATAAAACATCTCATATATCTTTGTCTTTACTTACAGAAGAAAGAAAAGGAGAAGAGAAGAGAACAGAGAAGATGGGAGAAAGGGAGGAAAGAAAATAAAGAAAATGAAAGAAAGAGAGGCAGGAAAGGAAGGGAGAAATAAATGAAAGGAGGAAGAGAGAGAGAATAAAATTAACTTTTTTTCTAGAGTAAATGTGAAAATGACGCTTTTTCCTCTGCTTTTCCTGAAGTCTCTGTGCAATTGTATCAGAAAATGAAGAGCGATTATCTGCTTTTGATTTCACAAAAGTATTTTACTCTTGGTTCTGAGAAGTTTGGGTTTGAATTTATGGACATACATGTTTTATAATTTTTGTCCAATGCAAAAACAAAAATCAGCAATGCAGCACTGATCAAAGTGGCTCCAGCAGTATAAAAGAAACACATTCTGCAGGTATTAAAAATACATATAAAAGTGAAAATAGTTATGGTGCTTTGCAACTATCTAGAAGTAGTAAAAATATTACCTTATTCATTGGTACACATTTTATTTTTCACCTACTTCGCAGAGCTGATGACATTTGGAAGCCGCTAAGCTTCCTGAGGCTGGTAGATCTAATAGTTGGAAGTCTTAGGCTTCTAGAGCACCCTGGTTTTGTTTCTCTAATTTATATGTTTATAAGCAATGGCCTACTTGCCAAAAATATTTAAAGCAGTTTACAGCACACCTGCTTGTCTACCAAGGTCGTGTTTTACATGATCCTACATCTTTTAGAAAAGCTGAAGCTGGCCCTACCATCCCATCAAAGTGCACCTGATGGTACAGGGTTAGCGAGGGATGAGATGGATGCGAAGATCACCACATTACTATTTCAAACGTAAAAATTTGTAGCAAGTAGCAGCTGAATCATTGCATAGTTGCATCATCCTCGAAACTTCCAAAATGATAGGCACATTCCAGGCCAGTGGTTCCCAAATGTCTGTGTTCCTCAAGATCACCTGGGAGCTTGTAAAAAGTATAGGTGCCCCAAATATAGGTGCCCCAAGCCTAGTCCCCAAAGTTTTCCTTCTGGGACCTTGAATAACAACAAGAATTCTCAGTGTTTAACAAGCACCTGATGTGCATCTGATGAACGAGGGTCCCATTTTGAGAAGTACTAACAGTGTTCCCTGACTGGTAGGTCAATATCTTTCACATGACTTGTTGATTTTAATCCATTGATCCCATGACACCACCCCCTCCCCCATTCTCCCTAAATTAATTTGCTGAGTCTATTGTGTGTGGCTAAACTGGCCCCACCTGGAAAGGTCACTGTACAAGAATAGAGAGACCTGTAACTGCCCCCTATACCCTCAGCCATTCAGCAATAGCAATGGAAAGAGAAGCAGACATGGCAGAGATAAGGGAGATTTCAATTAACCACCACAGAATATTTATAAACTTTCATATTACAGCTCTTCTCTTTACTAGTTGAAGAATTTGATGTTCAGAGAGCTCAACTAATTAAGTCAAGGACATACAAATGGGATAGAAAAGACAGAACAAAATGAGGAAGGAAGATTATTGCAAACTAGACATTTGTCAAGTCTCAGTTTTAGAGGGCCACTATAGATATTAAGAAATCATTATTCCCTGAGGGGTCAAAGTTGACCAATAGCCAACAGTGCCAAATAGTGTGGCTTTGAAAAGAAAATGGTAGCATTTGTTACTAAATCACAAATGAAAGCAACTAAAAAGTGAACCCAAGAGGCTGGATTCATCTATTTAAAAAAAAACCCTACCAAAGGGGTGTGTGTGTGTGAGTGCAAGCACACACATTTGTCTATATCTACATGCATATGCGATATATCTCCAGGCAAAGAGATTACTATCTTTTCCTAACAAAGAACAGCTGAGATGTTGCTGATCAAAGGCTGGTACCAGACATGCAGCCTCAATAATTAAAGTTTCCATTTATAACCTTGCTTCTAAGAGAACACAGGTTGATTATAAGTTTCTCAAGTCAAATAAATTAGCTTCACATAATTCGAATTTCCAGGCTCCAGTCCCTCTCAAATCTCTCTCTCCCAGCCATCTTGAAGCTAGTGTGTAAGATTACCTTGTGTAGTCTGACTGGGGATTGGAATCACGTGTTCTCAGTCAGATGGAGAAATGTAGCCCAGTGTGTTCAGGGATCTCAACCATAAAATATTGCTGGCATTAAGCCATCAGCATGAACATAAAATAGCATTTCATAAATTTCAACTTTCATCTCTATGTAAATTTAGCCAATGTATTTAAAAGAATAATTTATGAATATATTATAATGTTTGTCTATAAAGGCTTTTAAAAATTGTGTTTTAAATTATGGTTTAGAAGCACATTATTTCATTTTATAAAACCCAGTAATTGGCTGCATGTGGAGCTACAGAATAGCGATCCATCTCTCATATGAAGAAAATTGTAACTACTAAACCCTTTCTAAGCTAAAAACATAAAAAGGGGTTGACACTGAGCATAAAGTTACCAAAATTGGAATGTAATTTAGAATAGAAAATGATTCTGAAAAATGCACATTTTAAAAATTATTACATAATTGAGTAATATAAAATATAAAACCAATAATGATTGAAATGCTGATGTTTATTCAGAATTGAGTTGTATTCTAAGCATCATACCAATGATCTTATTCTTTCCCTCTTCAGGATCTACCACACTCTACAACATATAGTATATAAATTTAAGAGTACATGTATGATGATGGAAACACACATTTCATCATGCTTCTTTTAAAGGATATAGACTTTGTATCAGCCAGGATTGTCCAGAGAAGCACAACCAATATGATGTGTGTGTAGTGACCACGGTAGCTGGCAATTCTGAAATCCATAGGTCTGGCCAGAAGCCTGGAAACTCTGGCAGGATTTCTGTTTTAGAGCCTTGAGGCAGAATTTATCCTCTAGGTAACCTCACTTTTGCCCTTAAGGTATTCTGCTGATTTGATGAGGCTTACCCACATTATCGAAGATAATTTCTTCTTTATTATAGTCAACTAAGATAGATTGAATTACGTCAACAAAACTTTTCAAACTAGTATCTAAGCTAGTATTTGACCAAATAACTGAGCACAATAGTCTAGCCAATTTGACACACACACACATACACACACACACACACACAAAATTAATCATCACAGACTTTGAAGGGGGAAAAAATGCCTCATGTTGAAAACTATTGAGGGTAGAAAGATTCTGGAACAAATATGCTCCAATATTTTTATAATTTAACAAAATAGAAGCTTAATTTTTATTCTTATAACAGCCCTATGTGTTATTCTAGGTTGATGATTTATTCTTTCTGCACATGGATATTTAAAGATCTAAGTTCCTTTCATCCTTGGCTCCCACATTCCCACAGGGCCTCTTTGTCCTCTGTGGGTCAGCAAACTACATAGGAAAGATAATATTGAATGTGTACAGTCACTTCTTCAAAGCTTTGCCGCAGAAACTACAAGCATTATTTGCACTCACATTTCAATGGCAAGAAGTAATCACATAGCCATCCTTAGAAGCAAGTGGTCTGGGCAATGTGATTGGTACCTAGACAGCCCATTTTTTTGCAAAATCTCTCTACTCTTAAAGGAATACACATTTTGTTAGCCATCTATACACCTAAGACAGAAAGGGGATCGCAATGGGGCATCTAAACATCAGAAAATTGTTTACAAATGAGATTCTTTGTCAACATCACTGTAAGTGTCTAGGGAGTTTATTTTAAAATGCATATTAATGTGGCTCTTGACTCACGAATCAACATTTAGGAAGTCTGTGGTAGGGTCTACAAATGAGATCACCCCGACACAACCCACTTAATTCAAATCCATCATCTACCTACAAGTGGGCACATAGACTGTGTCTTGCATGGATATTTATCTTTGAACTCAAATACACTCAAACGTAGTAATCAAAAAAATCCTACTCTGTCTCCAGAAATATTCACTTTAACAATTCCCCAGATGATAATATTAACTCATTTTTATTGCACATAGAAGATGTAAGTACTTTCTAGAAGTGTCATAGGAATTACCTTATTTGTTCTGCACAGAAACATTACAAGTTAGCTATTATTAACCAAATTTTATGAATGAGAAAATTGAGGCACCAAAATATTAAATTAAATGATAAAAGTTATACTGGCAGATGGCATAGATGGGATTTAAACCCAAGTAGTGTTACTCCAAAGCCTGCCATCTTTCCTACCGCCCTATATCTAGGTAATCCTGAAACACTTTGTCTAAAATACATTGAGTAAAGGATAGTAATGAAGAAAATTGAGATTGTACAAGATTTTTGTTGAGAATCCCTGCAGTCTATAACATGTTCGTTACTTTTTGTCTGTCACTTAAATCATCCAAACAAGCCCTCTAAATCCCAACTCTGTAACTCCTCTTCTGATTGTTTAAAAGCACATGTTATATCCTAAAACAAACAGATACTCTTTCTCTGAAAATTCTCTTTTTCCAGTGTTACAAATCAAAACAAATGGTTACAACTCTCACAGGTATTACAAGCTTGTCATCTGGGAATCATTTTTCACCAACTTTCTCCACCATGTCAATCCAACAATAAATTAGTCTAGCAATTTATCTACAAAATCCTCCTTAAAATCATGCATTCTCCATTTCCACTATCAATTCCCAAGTCTACATCACCATCACATTGCTTTGGCAACTGTGAATGATTCCAACAGGGTTCCATCTCTCCCACCCACCAATCTATTCATTACGTTGTAGCAAAAGTGAACTTTCTAGCATATAATACCTAAAGCCCTAAATTCTTAAAGTTTATTGGAAAACTCTCCATATGCCAACCTTGCCTGTTAATCAGCCTTGCCGGTCAACCCTCCATTTGTCAGCCTTCCAATCGGACCACTCTTCCCATCTTTCCAACTTTAAGTCATCTCCTTGGATGTTAAGATCTTTGCATGCAGGCCTGTCTGCCTACAGTTCTCCCTTGCCATGGTCTGAATGTTGTTTCCCCGCAAAAGTCAAATGTTGCAACCTAATCACCAATGTGATAGTATTGGGAGGTGATTAGATCATGAAGACCGTCTCATAAATGGGATCAATGCCCTTATAAAAGAGGCTCCAGATAACTACCGTGACTCTTCTACCATATTAGGGACACAGAAGGCACCATCTGTGAATCAGAAAGTGAGCCCTAACCAGAAAATAAAACTGCCGGTGTCTCAGTCTTAGAATTCCTAGCTCCTATAACGGTGAGAAGCAAGTATCTGTTGTTTACAAGCCACCATCCATGGCATCCTGTTATAGTAGCCACAAGGGACGAAGACACCCTTTAACTCACTTTGGATGGTTAAATACTCCAAACATCGTCATCTATAAAATGGGACTTAAATGCCACCAATTGGGAGTGATTTTTTAAAAATGAAATAAAATCAGTGGTTGGTATATAAAAGGTTTTCAACAATTTTTTTCCTGATACATTCCAGCTTTTTAAATACTATCCAACACACATAAAAAATATATATGTATATCAATTTTCTTCTTTCTCTAATCATTATTTTATTAAATCACTAAGGTGGAAATAACATTTAAGTAATGTATTTACCTTTATTCAGAAATGTATTAAAATCACAGGGCATCTTTATCTGAAGGAGGCTCATAGCAGTTTAAAATTACTGTCAAATTAATACTATCTTTAAGCATTGTATCTTTTCCAAATAAAGGTCCTGAACTCCTATCATTTTCAACACAATTGCTTTGTTATGGAATCATTAATAAAATGTGCGTTATCTTTGTAAGCGCTGACATGAAAAAAAACAAGTTTCAAATAAATGAAAAGGTTGAAAAATATATTAACTAGTGTCTAATTTAAAAGAGCAGATGGCAGCATTCAAATATTTTAAAATGAATTGAACTCTTGTATTAGTATAACGATTGGAAGCATAACCAAATTCTCATTGAGATAAGATCAATGCAAAACAGCACATTGTTAAGAAAACGGACTTATTGAAGAAACAGAGATATAATATATAAGAAATATCCATCTCTGAGTACACCCAACTTGGTAAAGCAAGGAGATAGAATATTGGAAGAATAGTTTAGACTTGGGAAAAGAGAAAAAGAAGATTCTGAAGATAATCAAACAACAAAAGTAATGACAAGAATTGTGTTATGCTAAGTTTAAACGATTAGATGTTAGCTAATTTTAGAAAAATCAAAACAAATCAGTTTATGATACTAATAATTGGAAGATCGATATGAGAGTTTTCTTTTTAAATTATCTTCAAGAAATTATAATTATTAAAACTCAATACTTAATAGTATATCAAATTCCTTTGGGGGAGTCTTTGTAATTCTCAATTGTGTCAACTAGGAAGTGTTTAGATGGGTGCAATTATAATTTTAGTGGAGAGAACTGTACACAGATGATGGAAACAAAGGACAGAGCATCAGTCATGATTTCTACAGTACCATGACTAAGACACAGGGCTTTAGACTCAGATAGATATGGGTTCAATTTCACAACTTACACTTCAAGGCTGTGCGAATTTCACCAATTATGTACTTTTTCTAAGCCTTGATTTCTTCAGCTGGAAAATGAAGATAATGTTACTATTAATTGGATTATTTTGAATATCAAATAAGGTTATCATGTAATGTGGCAGAACCAGAATTACTACTGGGGTCCAATGCCAGAACCCCCAGTCTTAAAAGGATGATGCTACACCCACGTTTCCACTTTACCTACATGATTTGAATGCATACAAATGTACTTGGCACATAGTAAGTACTCAGTAAAGGTGAGTAGAGGCAGAAATACCATTGGACCCAGCAATCCCATCACTGGGTATATACCTAAAGGAATATAAATCATTTTATCACAATCCAGAATAATTTTACATTTTTGGCATTTGATCAAAATCGATCAAGACAAGAAATACCCAACTTTGGTCTAACATGTCTCCTTCAGAGATTGAAAACTGCATGTGAGACCCAGGAGGAAGCCAGATGAGGTAGGGAAAAGAAGAAAATAATTGGTGTGAACATCAACAAGTTACTCATTTCCTGGAGGCACTTGCAGAAGTAATATGGTGTGTTATAAGCTTCAGTTGTATTTTTTGTCTTTTGATTGCTTTACTCATCCCAAGCAAATGTCAGCCTCTCAAACTAGCACTTCCATAGGGAATTAAAGTAGTTTGCCCTATGAGGAAGGCTTCCAATTCATCTGGTCCTGAGAAGAAGTCTATGGTTTACAAGTCAATCTCACATTTTATACTAATTGAAAAAGTTTTACCCCTACATTTTTTTTGAGAAACTATATTTTATGTATGCTAGAGGAGATCATTATTTGAAAAGATTAAAGGAACTTCTGCACAGCAAAAGAAACTATCAATAAACAAACTCCAGAATGGGAGAAAATTTTGCAAATTATGCTTTAAAGATCTAATATTCAGCATCTATAAGGAACTTAAATTTATAAGAGAAAAACAACCCCATTAAAATGTGTGCAAAGGACATGAACAGACACTTTTCAAAAGAAGACATACATGACGGCCAACAAGCATATAACAAAAAGCTCAATATCACTAATCATTAGAGAAACGCAAATCAAAACCACAATGAAATACCATTTCACACCAATTAGAATGGTGATTATTAAAAAGTCAAAATTAACAGATCCAGGTGACATTGTGGAGAAAAAGGAACACTTTTACATGTTTGTGGGAGTGTAAAAGAGTTCAACCATTGTGGAAGACAGTGTGGTGATTCCTCAAAGACCTAGAGACAGAGTTATACCTTTCAACGCAGCAATTCCATTACTGGGTATATACTGAAAGGAAAAGAAATCATTCCATCATAAAAACATATGCACATGGATGTTCATCGCAGCACTATTCACAGTAGCAAAGACATGGAATCAACCTAAATGCCCATCAATGGTAAAATGGATAAAGAAAATGTGGCACATATACACCATGGAATACCATGCAGCCATAAAAAAGGATAAGTTCATGTCCTTTGCAGGAACATAGATGTAGCTGAGGGCCCATATCCTTAGCAAACTTACACAGGAACAGAAAACCAAATACCACATGCTCTCACTTTGAAGTGGAAGCTAAATGACAACAACAACATGGACACATCCACGGGGATGACAGACACCAGGACCTATCAGAGGGTGGAAGGTGGGAAGAGGGAGAGGATCAGAAATAATAACTAACTTGTATTATGCTTAATACCTGGGTGGCAAAATAATCTGTACAACAAACCCCCATGACATGAGTTTAACTATATAACAAACCTGCATGTATCCCCATGAACTTAAAATAAAAATTAAATAATCTTCAGATAAAACATTTTGAAAGCGACAAAAGTTTTATTAAAAAGTACACATGTGCTATTGTGCATTTGGTTGACTGCTATATTTCCACTATCTGGTACAGTTTGGCACATGCCACAAATATTTGTACAATGAACAAGTGAATATATTTGTTTAATGATGATCACGATAGTGTCTATCTCACATATTTGTCATAAGATGCACTGAGGTAATGCACAACATATCTCATGATGTATGGATAAAAAATAAGAGAAGGTCTAATCACACATGAAGGCAAATGCAATGTGCCATGCAGAGCAATGTACAACGGGGTCATGTTGTGTGATTTTTTTTTTTTTTTTTTTTGCATCAGTTATGACTTAGGGAAACATTCTCCTTAGCAAATTAGCCCCCTCTCTCTTGTATCTCATTTCTAGGAACCTCTCGAGGCTATAAACAGGGTGAGGCTAGAACTGTGAAGGATATGGACAATTAACATTTTCCTGAAGAGAAAGAGGAGGAGGATGAAGGAAAGGGGAGACTCAAACAGAAATGAAAAGAAATCGCCACAGGGAGAGAGACTTTGAAAATATCCTGAGACTCTTTCCTGTTCTGTCTTCTTAATAAGTTTCTTTGAAACCCTTTGATTTTTCAAAGAAATAAAGGGACCTACAATGACAGACTGAGGTGGTCTAAACAATTGAGAAATTTTAATGTTCATTTTTACTCAATTAAATTAATGGGAAAATGCCCCCCTTGCCAACCTATTAGCACCTGACAATAAAGTTGTTAACAGAGGCTTGACGGTTGACTATTCTCCTTGAAGGAAACTAACCAGCTCACATTTCATTTTTAGGTTGAATGCTGATTAGCCTTTCAACTGAATCTTGACCTTGTAAGCCTGAGCTGTTTAAAACTGTCTGAAAAGGAGTAGAATTGGGTACAGACCTCTAGGATAATGCAGAGGAAAAGAGGAAGGCTAGTTCCATTAGAGATGAATGTGAGAGGCTACTGTGGGTCGAGCAAGGCCAGATACACAAGAAAATATTGCAACTGGGAAAGTGACGCTGGCAGGAGGCTGTCAGCCACTGCAGGCCTGAAACAAACAATGAAACCTGCATCTGGGGAGGCCTGTGAAGATCTATGAGTCAAGTGTACACATTACATCCCAACAGGTAACATCTTAAAGAAAATGAGTCCTGTGTCCTCTCAAGGCCAAAGAACGTGGAATATTAATACTGATATTCATTATAAGATACAGACACATTAACCCCAGTATGTACTGCTTTCCATATGTACTGCTGAGAAGGTGTGGGTGGACACTGAGTGTGGGTGGCTTGAATATTTAAAGCCAGAGGGTGTGGATAGTGTAAGTGCTATTAACGAAGGCAGGTTTTATTCCAATTTTATAGAAAAGAAAAATACATCATTAAGAAGAAACAAATGAAATAAGAGACACCAAATTTAAATCTCAATAGAAAACTCAGTGATTTGAACCATGTGAAAGTTTACTTAGCATCTATGAGCCTCTAATTTATTTTCCCTTACTTTCTAATAGTAATACAAAGCCTTTTGTAGGGAATTTGTAACTACAGAAAATAGAAATAAATGTTAAATAGTCTATAAGCTCACCACATAAAGATGACTGTTATATTTCCTTCTAGTTCTTATCCTATGAATATATACATGACTGTTCCCCTATGGCATGATTCTTTATACATAATCTAGTATTCTAATTTATTCTGAATATTATATACCAGATATTTTCACTATAATTAAGATTCTTCAAAACCACAATTTCTAATGGTTGTACAATGATCCATTATATACGAGCATCATGTATTTAACTATTTTCATATTTTAAAATAATTACATTGTTTCTTATGTTTCACTATTATATAGCATACCAAGGTAGTCAACTTAAACAGCTTCCATTTCCTTGGGTAAAATGTGAGTTAAAACCACTCTTTGAAGATTATGATGGTTTCCCATGTCCAAAAATTATTTGATACTCCTCCCATGAATTGGTGGAGACTATGTATCCTTTCCTTAAAGTAGGTGGCCCTTTGTGACTGCCTTGATTAATGGAATTTTAGTGGGGGGAGTGATTTTAATAACTTTTAAGGATATGTTAGCAAAGACCCAGAAGCTCCTTCCAGTGATGGTTGTTTAAGAAGTCTTCCTCCACCAAATAAGAAGTCAACCTATATTAAGGCTGCCACATGAAAATACCATACAGAGATAACAACGAGGAGTAAGGGGCAGGGAAAGAGGGAGGTGGGGGAGAGGGAGACAGAGGGTGATAGAACGGGAGAGAGACCCAAGGATCCCCAGAGATTCTACCACTAGCTGTTTGAGTACCAGCCTGGTGCCAGAGATGTGGGTGAAGAAGTCCTTGGGATGAACCTAGTATCTATATTATTTGCATGAAACCACAAAACTGACCCCAAGTGAAAACTGCCTATAGGAGTCCAGTCAGTGTCCAGATTCATGAATCTACTCGGTTGTGATGTGTTTTTTTCCCCCGCTTAATAATAGACAACCAGAAGAGATTAATGGGGTGCTGTTAAAAAACCTAACATATGTCATAGTAGCTGTGACACTGGATGGTGAATAGAGTTTAAAAGAGACCTGAAAAGACTGTTAGTGAAAGCCCATTGGCCCCAAATCATAGAGGTGGCTTGCCAGCAATGAGGGATTAAAGTAAAGTAAGGATAAAGTTATTGGGAGCTGGATGTAAGGATAGCTTTTTATGTACCAGCAGTAAAATAAGCAATACTGCTGCTTGCTTTGATGTGAAAAAATAAAATAAAATATATATAATGAACCAGTGAGTTTGGCTAACAAGATTTCAAGGCAAAACATTGAAAGTAACCATTAGTTATTTTCTTTTAACTACCTAAGATAAAAATCAAAAGAGATGGATTAAATAAGGAACTCTTAATTAGAAAATAAAAATTTGCAGGGAACATAAAGGATCGAGGTAGCTCTAGGTCTAAAGACAGTGGAGCACAGTGGCTCATGCCTATAATCCCAGCATGTTGAGAGGCCAAGGTGGGAGGATAGCTTGAGGCCAGGAGTTTGAGACCAGCCTAGGCAACATAGTGTGGCCTCATCTCTACTAAAACATTTAAGCTTTAGCTGGGTAGTGTGATACACATGTGTGGTCCCAGCTACTTGGAAGGCTGAAGTGGGAGGATCACTTGAGCCCAGGAGGTCAAAGTCACATTGAGCTGTGATTGTACCACTGCACTTTCTCCTGGGTGATAAAGATCCTGTCTAAAATAATAATAATAACAAATACTAAAAATAAAAACAGTACCATTTATTGTTTTCAGTCTTGTAGATAGATGATTCTCAAAGTAAAACAGGGCCCCAAGTCGAAGATCAAATTGAGGTAGGAGTAAATTCTCTAATTAAGAATTCAGAAATATCTAAACATTGCTAAATTGACCTTGTCAAAGTACAAAAGACATTCAATCGTCAGGGCATCCTCTTTGATCTTCTCAAATAAACAGGAAAATCTCAAATCTCAGGGCTTTGTCCTACTGAAGCCTTACAGAAAGCCCAAGGTAGAGAAGTGATTATATCAACAAGATCTGTGAGCGTGGTTTTGTTCTGATAAAGTGGATTTCAATAATATTTATAGAAAACACAAATATTTCTTCAGAGAACTATCCTGACAAAAACGCAATGTTCTTAAAGAAACATACACGTTAAAAAATTAAAAGACGACTTTAGACACCCAAATTAGCATTAAACAGGTTGACAAAAGTTTATAGCTACAAATTCTAGATACTTCTTATTGAAAACAAAGAATAATGCAGAGGACAGGATGAGGAGTCCAGAGGGCTGACTCTGGGGCAATGGAAAATTGTTCCCAAGTAATGGAGCTAATTCCTAATCAAGGACCTGCTTGGTCTAATTTCAGAATTATGAAGGAACATTGATCGCCGTGTTTCTTCCCTTTTCAAAATTTCTGAAGTGTGTCTGTAGTGGTTACCTTATGCCAGTTCCATATTTTATTATTGAGCATGGTTGGGGGGACAGTAGCTTGTCTTTAGTTCCCAAGACTTCAGGCTGAGAAGAACAGCACTCAAGATGCTACCCAATGAATGAACTTTGAGAAGCTCCCTCTCCACCTGCATCCGGTTTATGATTAGATGTTTATGATGATAGATACTACACCTTCAGTCTGATGCTGTAATAGATGACATTTTTCGGTATCTTAGAAAATAGTGGGTACATTTTGCCTTTGGGAGGAATGTAAATAATTTTGGCAAGCGGATAGTCTTTGGTGGTTTTTAAACATCTGTAAACTCTATGACACTCTTCTCATCAGAAGGTGGAATCCGCTGAACTTGAATGGCTTTTGGGAATAACTAGATGAATAGAATGCGGCAAAGGTGATGTCGCATGACTCTGAGGCTAGGTTAGAAAAACCACATTGCCTCTGCTGGTATTCACTCTGGAATGTTCAACTATCACATAAAAATGCAGTCTATTCTGAGGCTGCCATGTGCAAAGACAAGTGAGAGGTAAGGGAAGGAGGAGAGGGGAGAGGAAAACAGCACCCATCTGCTTGAGTCTTCCTAACCCAGTTGTATCAAAATGACTGAAGAAGCCTTTAATGAGACCCTGGGTCATTGCCTGACTATAATCTAAAGAGAAATCCTGCACTCAGTTGAGCCTCGTTAACCCTCATACTTATGAGCAAAATACATGACTGCTATTATTTTAAGCACCCATGATGGGGAGGTTTGTTATGCAAGAAAAGGAGTTTAATGATACAGTGATATTTAATACAGAAGACATGACACATGGTGCGTATTGCAGTTACTTCCTCCCTCCTTTGTGGAGTATAAGCAATTGAAGAGTTACAAACAGTTTCTAGAAACCTTTAATTTGATCCTTCTTCCTTTGTATACCACCCTAGACAAAACTGTGACCATGTCCCTCCAGGTGACCTCTGTAGATGAATCTATAATGTTTCCTGGAAGTAAAGGTTTCCTGATGTAAGGTCTCTCTGGGTTGTTACTTTTTCATCCACTTAATTTAACATGAATGTACTGAACTCCTGCTACATACTCAGGATTATGCTTGATTGATGGTAAGATAAATACAGTGTCTATTTTTAAGGAAGTTTTAAAAATTATATGGCCAGTGCAAGAGCTGCCTCTCCTCAGTACTTGACCTAATTTACATTTCTAGAGCACTGTCACCTTTAACAGCCTCCTTTTCTCTACTTGTGAGCGTGTACACCTTTGAATGTGTGAATATACTGTGAAATAGAAAGTGAAATATTTATTGAGTTTTTTAATAGTCCCTGTATTAAGGAGGTTGTATGATTATCTCATTTTAATTATCTCCACAACCCTATGAGTTAGGCATTATTTTCATCCCTATTTTATAGAAAGTAAAATGAGTGAGGCCCCAAATGGTTAAATAAATGCCTAAGATCATGCAACTCTTAAGAGTCAGATTTGGGCATTAAACCTGGGTCAGACTGACTCCAATGCTTACACTTCTGATAAGAGAGGGGAATCAATCTCTCTCAACCTCATTTTGCTCATCTGTGTAATAACAACAAGATCCTCACTGGGTGTCCACAACGTCTTGCAGTTTAGTGGAGGCAGACAGACCTCGGTTTAATCTTCACACCTACTACTTACCACCTATCAAACGTTAGCAAAGTTACATCCTTAAATCTCCGTATCATTAGTAATTTAAATATAACAATGTCACTTTTATTAGTGGTTACTATTATGACTTAATGAGGAAATGGAATCACACTTATCTTGGGGTCTGGCACATGGTATGTTTTAATAAGTTGTGGTGGTGGTAATGTCGTTGATATTCATCCATCTGGTCTAACTATTCACTTACCTGTGCAATTTATTCCTGGGTTATTATATTTGTTGACTCTATTAACATGTATCTAGAGTCTGCACCACTGTGAAAACTATGGAATACTACATACCCATAAAAAAGAATGAGATAATGTCCTTTGCAGGAACATGAATGGGTCTAGAGGCCAATATCCTTTGCAAACTAACATAGGAACAGAAAACCAAATACTGTTTGTACTCTCTTACAAGTGGGAGCTAAATGATGAGCTCACATGGGCACATGAAGGTGAACAACAGATACTGGGGCTTATCAGAGGGTAGAGGATGGGAGGAGAGAGTCAGGAAAAATAACTAATGGGAACAAGGCTTAGTACCTGGGTAATGAAATAATCTGTACAACAGATCTCCATGACGCAAGTTTACCTATGTAACAAACCTGCATACATACCGCTGAATTTAAATAAAAGTTAAAAAAGAGAGTCTGCTCCGTTCCAAATTTTGAGAGTCAAATATTTCTAAATGCCACTTCCTTTGCCAAATAATATATGAAGCTGAAGCTCTGAGCAGAAAACAGACAGGGGATGCTAGTAAGAGGATCAAATGTTGTGCCCTAATAATTGCTGCATATACTTCAAGTATCCTGCCTCCCTTTCCCACCCAGCACCTCTATGACTCTCCCAGTCAACAAATTATGCCATTCTATCCCAAGAAAGGCATCTTCTTAGGTCTCATTTATTCTGCCCTGGGAGGGCAAGGGTGTCACAATGTGACAGCCTCCATCATGAAAAGCTTCTCCACCCAGGTTCCCAAAATGCCCTTTCCCATGCTTCAAAAAAGTAAGGTCTTGATGGCTAGAAATAAAACAAAACAACGACAGGATAAAGTGTTCCTCTCCCTGACAGTAAACAGACAGCAATATAAGCAAGTCTCTAATCATTGTGTCAGGCATTCCTCCTAGAAACTCCAGTCTCTCCTTCCTGAAAAGGGTAAGACAGACCTGTGAATTTTCTATGGTCCATCTGCTAGCACTTGGGGGAAATGTGGGGCCATGTGAGTGGATGAGGACCTATGAAGAAATGAAAAGAATATGGGGAGACCTAATTCCTCTTACCACCGGGCTTAAATGACCAGGAAAGTGACCTCAGGCTCATTTGCTATAAACTACATCATTCTGGCAGTCCCTGACGTCTCCCATTTTAATAGTAGGAAAGAGCAGGCTAGGAAAATGTCCTTTAGGGAGCTGTACTCTGTAACGACGTTCTGATAAATGAAAAGGCCAGAATACTACAAATTTCCTGGTTGACGATTTTTGCTCAAAGTATTTTTTAAGGTTCATGAGTTTGGGCCCAGTGACTGAACAATTAGAAACCTCTGTTTTCTCTTGAAAAGTAGAAATGATAATCATGCCTATTTATTGTGCTGCTTGAGGTCAGGTGTGTACAAATCTTGGCATAGAGCTTGATTGGCAATAAGTAATTCATACATGTTAGATAACAATACAATCATTTCTCAACAATTATGAAGCAAGTTCTATTTGCAAGACATGGCCATAGGCACTGCAGGAAATGACAACATCTGCTTCCCAGAAATATCCATCGTATTGGGAGTGAGGGTCAACTAGAAAAATACCAAACAACAGAAAACGTGCCAAACCAGGAGGGCTTTGGTACAATTCTGGCATAAAGTCACATTTTAAGAAATCTCAGGATGGTACACACAGATTATTGAAATATTTATTGTCTTTGAAGTCTATTTATGTGTCCTAAATGGTGATCCCATTTATAACCCTCAGCAAACCTTAAATTCTCTCTCACTCAGCCTTTCTCACTCATGCATGGCAATGAGGTTTCAAAATCTTTCTCTCCTTTCTTCTATTCTTAAATCTCCTTAAAAATACAAAAAAAAAAAAAAATCTTTTTCTAAATCAGCCTTAAGATCAAACAAGCTTTTGTGTTATTTTGCGCCACCCCTCCAACCCACCACCATTTCTGCCTTGGTTATTTTCATTCACATCAACTTAAGCTTGTTGCCACTTTAAAATTTTCTAAGCATCTTTACTAAGATTCTATGCCCTAAAGAAAGACCCAAGAGCTAACATGGAAATCAACAATGGCTCCTCCTGAAAAGTCAGCAGGGAAGAGATTCAATTGCAAATACTTACAAAATTGTATAATTTATTTTATCCTTGTTACAGCTGTAAAGAAATTTTTAGCACTAATATATTCCTTAAAAGATCTAAAACAAAATGCCATGTGTTGGGACGGTGTTAAAGCATCTCTGTTGTTTTAAGATGGGGTGAAAGATGTCAGGTTAAATATCTGAACCAGTTAAAAGAAGAGAGGATGAAGAGTGGTCCCTGTCAAAAAAGGCAAGGTTTCTTACTTCCAAAGCAAAGGACGTGTGGACTGATTAAAAGATGCTCTTTTTCAGATGCCTTCAGAGACCACCCCATCCCAGACATGTTATTAGGATGAGTAAGTTTAGTTCACTATTCATTTTATTATTGTATATTATAATATAGAAAACATTACTAGGAATTAGTTAGAAAGGTTGAAGACTCAGTGATGTGTTTCTGTATATTGTCTAGCTTTGAGAATTTGCGGTAATGTTCTTTCAGCTACCACATCTGTTGTTTCAACAAACAGAATTTAACATACAGATTAGTTAACTAGGTATGAAGTTACAAACAGGTAACCAAACATTTTAAAAGAAAAAAGACCCCCGGTATAATGAAGTTAGTGAATAAGGAAACACTTTCACTTTTAGAGATGAAAGCAAATGGATTTTAATTTGGAATTATTAAAATTTTGAAATATAAAAAAGAGAGGTAAAACTCGGCCCTCTAGAGAGAGGAAACATTATGAGATCAGGACCCAAACTTCAGAGGACAGGCAGCTTGCTGGCCGGTGCTGGCGTCACCGAATTCAGAGGATCACAGAACGCGGGACCCGGACTTCTAAAGATGGGTTGCTGGGCAACTGGTGCTGGTGTCCGTGTGGGAGTATGTGGAGTGCGGTGTGAGAGGATGGTGTGGAAATGATAAAGAAACTGATTCTGTAAGTGCTGGGAAAAGGGCAAACTGGATTCAGCTGCTGCTGCAGCAAAGAAGCATTTCTGGGGTGATGCTTTTGGAAACCACAAATAGACAGAAGGCAACCTGCAGAAGCACCTCCTGTTTGGATAGATTCCAACATCCAGTCACCCCTGCTCATGCTGTTTGTTTACCAAAACCAATACATTTCCTCACTGTGGGCTTACCCTCATTCCAACTAAGTTTCTGTCACATGTTATCATCAGAGTACTGCCTAAAAGAGAGAAGACCCCAGTATTGATGTTTGTGTGTTTACATCTTCTCATCTCTTTGATTTCAGCTCAGATGTTACCTCCCCAGCGAAGTCTTCCCTGATTATCGAATCTAATATCCCCAGTTACTCACTGCTGTGCATGCACACTTGTTTTATTGAACGCATAGCCCTGAAGCCATGTGTGGTGATCTCATTTGTAGTTTTGCTGTCCGTATCTCCCGTGGAATGAGAGTACTCTGAGGAAAATACCCTTGTCCATCTCGCTCTCTTCAAATCCGCAGTGCTTACAAAGAAGGCTGCACAACTCAAGCTCTTGACAAACATCTGTGGAATGAGACTAGCAAGAGAAGCTAGAAGCAGATGTCAGTAGATGCAGAGTCTGGACTTTATTCAGATAAGTCAGAACTGGGTATAAATTGTCAGAGCTGTATGTTGCTAGGGAATTCATCTGGTATGAAGGAGGCAGACGGTAGCCAGGCACAAAGGGCAGAAAGAGCAGTTCAGTAGCACATCCAAGCACTAGGTAATGTTTATTTGATTGAGCGAATGATCTGTGAGTTTCTGAGACTTTCCTCCAGATGATACTTGACAGCAAAAGAATGACAAATGGTTTGTGACTCTTCCTTTCCTCTATCTCTCTGAACAGGCTGTTCTCCCAGACTTTCATCTTTCTTCAGATAGTGATTTGTAACCACACATGAATAGTGTCTTACACATGAATCTGTAACAGCTATCTTCCCCCAAGGTAGCAGCTTTGAAAAGAGGACAGTAGCAATGGCTGCTCGATCAGATAATGAAAGCAGAGTGATTCTCAAAGTTCCAGGGCAGAGCCTGGATCTTGCAGGCTGCCCCACTCCAAGGACCCTGAGTCTCTGAGCCAGAGCAGGCCAATTAAACCTCCTGCCACCAGACTTATTTATAGTCCAGAATATTCTAGTCTAGAGTGAACTATGCCCATTTAGCCTTTTATTGGTTTGTTGTTTTACATACGCCCATAGTTGATAAAAAGTGGGATCACATTATATGTAGTATTTGGGACTTGTTATTTTTCTCTTAACCTTAGGTTTTAGCTTAATTAAGTTGAAATATTTAACACTAGTTGATTCATTTTTACCACTATATGGTTTTTCCCTTGAATGTATACACTACCAATTATTTAGCTATCATCTTGCTGGGGAACATTTAAGATAATTATAATTATTTTGGGTTTTACATGCAATTTTACATTGGACATTTGTCCAAATAATTCCTGTGCAAATATAATCTAGGATATATATATACACAGTTACAGTTGCATATGTCTTAGATATGCAAACTTCATTATCTTCTAAGGGGTACACACTTGATACTGTGTGTGTGTGTGTCTACGTGTATATTCTAGAGATATTATATGTTTTATACCTAAATTATACATGTAGGGTATATCCATACACAAAAACAAATATATATACAGACATATCCCTCCACAAGAGATTGGTTCCAGTACTTCATGTGAATACCAAAATTCAGGGATGCTCTAGTCCCTGATGTAAAATGGCATAGTATTTGCATAAACCTATACACACTCTCCTATATACTTTAAATCACCTCTGAATTACTTATAATATCTGACACAACGTAATGTTATGTAAAGTTGTTACACTGTATTTTTATATTATTTTTATTGTATTAAAAATATTTTTATCCATAGGTTGTTGAATCTGTGAACGCAAAATACAGAGGGCCAATTTTACACACATACATATATATGCACATACATAAATATATAACATTTCTTGTTCAAACAAACATAATTACTATTCAGCTTTACAAAGTATTTCCAACTTGCAATCAAAATAATTTTACCAATTCACACTCCTCCTATCAGTCTATAAGCATTCTAATTTTCAACATCTTTGCCAGCTTCTTGGAATTTTGCAAATACACTAAGTACAGAATGATACTTCACTGATATTTTAATTTACATAACCCTGGGAGTTTGAGAGGTGAGCAGTTTTTCATATCTTCATTGACCATTTGTGTGTCCTCCTTTCTAAATGGCATTTTCATACGTCATCCCCCTTTATTAACTTATCTTTTTCACGTGATTTGTGAATTATTTTTATAATTCTTTGCCAGTTTTATTCATTATAATTACCCCATGTCTGTGATTTGTATTTGTACAAACCTTTTTTTTTTTTTAATTTTTAAAAAGATCAAACTTTTTTATGGTTTGTAATTTTTCTGTCTGGTATAAAAAAGTCTTTCTCAGTCCTAATATCATAAATAGAGTCTCTTATACCATCTATTTAAAGTGTTAAATTATGGTTTATACTCAGAGAACTTCAATTCATCTGGAATTTAATTTTTATTTGCCTTTTTCTGCCTCTTCTCAGGAGCTCCACTCTCAAGTATCTGCATCTGATACTGCCCTTACCTAAACCCTGATTTCTTTCCAGTTTCATTGCAGGAATTTCCCTGACTGCTCCTGCCCTTACTGACTTTCTCCTTCCTAGGTAGCTAAAGCATCAGCCATTGTGTTTGTACTGAATTATTGCTTGATCAGAGGTTGTAAACCAATAGACTGCCAGTGCCAATAAGGTAACCCAAATGGGTGAAATGGAGCTGAATTACAACAATAGAAAGTATACAAAGTGTGGGAATATGGGCCCTGAGTTGCAAATCATCTGAAATTCTATAAATATAAATATCCTTAGGAATCTGTATTTTTATCTAAAAACTTGATTTGTGTATGAAAAAAAGTATTTCTACTAGCTTTTAAAGCAATAATAGACCAGAAAAAAATGTATTTACCTTCTTCATCTCTTTGGCCTTCAGTCTGTTCCCTTTGATTTATCTTTATTTAGTTGTCCCATTATTTCTAATCACTACTTGTCTCCTAAATAAAAACTTATGCCATTTGAATAAAGAGACTCTCATTAGCATCGATCACAGATCCAATCTCAGGGAAAAGTCACAAGATAACTGCTCAGTAAATCCAGTTTCGTGTTGATTGACAGGAGATTCTTGTAACTCACACCTTTGAGCACACAGCTGTCTCTATAGTCCTATATAGAGGAAAGGATTAAAAGGTAATTCCACATGTCAATGTGACCAAATGCCTTTCCATCCAGTTTTATTTTCATCCAGACCCATATTCAGAGAAAATGGCAAATGAACAGACGCCTCTCCTCCCAAAATCCAGATCTCAACACCCAACAGATGACAAGGCAGTAGTGTCTAAGATCTATTAAAATGTCATTGGCCTGAGTGCTATGGAGAGCAGTTATACATATCTCAGATATTAACTCCACCACTGTATTCTAGAGAATGCACACTTGATTCTAAGTTTATTTGAGGCATGCATATTACTGTTTAATTTCCAGAGCTGGGTACTTAGTATCTAAGTTAAATCGCTCACTTTTACACCTGGTCAAGTTCCCATACAACTCATTGTCATAGTGAAGTTGACCCTGAACTAGGAATTTGGTTTGTCCCAGAGTACCCTTCAATGGGGTACTCAATTGTCTTTTTAAACCTGTTTTATCATCTGTAAAGTAAGAATAATCAGAATGTCAATTCCAATCTCATTGTAAAATGAGGGTAAGAAATCTACCAATTTGAGTTGTTCACATGATTAAATGATATTAAAATCAAACCTGTAAAGCTCTCTATAGGTGAAGGTATAATAAAATGAGATTGACAGTAGGAATGTACTTTATAAATGTATGATGTCATTCAAATATTATTTTTTAATTATCATTTTAAGACTTCCTTTGGTGTGCTATTCAGATGTTCAGCACCCCATCCCAGGTCAGAGAGTGGGAAATTTTCAGTAAAGTTGCCTTTCTCATTAAAATGTTGAGTGGTTTCCTGCCTTGGGGCTACAGTTGCCATCTTGCTTTCTTCAATACCCATCTCAGTGAGAGATCACGGAGCCTGCACTGAGCTGGGCCAAGTCACATCCAGAGAGAGGCAGCAAATAATTTTCAATAACATTCCAATACCCTGCACAGAACAAAAAGCTAAAAATTTCTAAGGTCAATTTTTGAATATATGTGCATCTAATTCATGTCAGTTTATGGCTTGGTATCTAGTACCTGTATGTCTTGGTGCGGATATTTCTGTATGTGTTCGCCCTTGAATGTCTTTATTGTGGGTGTATCTGTGTGCTTAGGGCTATGTCTATATAAGTAAGCCTAATTATGTTCGTCTGTTTCTATGTCTGTCTTTTTATGTGTTGTGTATCTCTGTATGCTTTTATGTATACCTGTGTATACCGGTGTCTATAAATAGGTATATGCATGAGTGTGTATGACCATGTGCCTATGTTGTGAATGTATTTTCTGTGCCTATGCTAGATAATACCTTGGAATAGGACTGTGTTTCTGAAGTTATTTCTGGGACTGTATACATAGGTGTCCAAGCATGTTTATATGCCTGTGTCAGTGAAACTATCTTTGAACCATGTCTATGTGTCTGAGAGTTTCTGTGTAACAAAGGCAGAGATTAAGAAACTGCCACCTAGTCCAGATGCTCCTAATGCTCCTAAATTACTCTGTGCTACTATTACACAGATCCTTCAGAAAGTAAGGTCAGTTTTTCAGGTCTCGGCTGTAAAACAGAATCACCTACTTTTAAAACAGTAACATTCTATTGTTATAAAAATTTAATTATTACGTCTTTTCTGAGATGAGGCCCAGACATCAGTAACTTTGAAAAGCCCTCCTGTTGATTGTAATATAAAGCCAGGCTTGGGAATTAGTATACTGGTGAAAATCCTGAAACTCTTCATAGAAAGCTTCAATGTGCTTTGATTATATGTGACTTTGCTTATATCACAGTGGGGAAAGAAAGAGTATTTAAATAACTTATCTACGTAGAAAACATCTCCCCTCTCACCACTTTCCTGATGAGGAAGTAAGTACCCTATCAGACTGGAACCTGTGAGATAATAGCCCCAGATTAACCCACAGAAACCAATGAAGAGAAACTTCTTCCTCAGTCCACCTCTCTTTTGGCCAGCACTTGTATGCTGTTATGTATACCTCAGTATAACTAAGAAGAAAAATTGATTTCTTAATTTACATATAAACTCTCTGTAGCCACTGTGGGTCTTTGGCAAACAAAAAGAGGATTTATTAGTATAATAAAACAAGTACTGCATAAAAATTTAAATGCATGTTTTGAGATGTCCTTTACATAGCAATGAAAATAGGAAGGAAAATAAATGCATCAGAATTGATAACCTTGAAGAATGAGAATCGAAGGATAGGAGAGAGACAGTGATATGGTTTTGCTGTATTTCTACCCAAACCTCATCTTGAATTGTAGTTCCCATAATCCCCCTGTTGTCGGAGAGATCCAGTGGGAGATAATTGAATCATGGGGGTAACTGCCTTACCCCCATGATTACTTACTGCCTTTATTACTTACTGTTCTAAGTAATAAAGAACTTACCCAGTCAGGCAGTTCTTTATTAGCAGTGTGAGAACAGACTAATACAGAAAGGTTGCAATAATTGGGAAGAAAAAAAAAAATAAAGCTGCAGGTATTTAACCTTGGGAGACTGGTCTCTTTTTTAATCCTAAAAAATACCTTTGCATAAGCTTAAGGCCCCTCACACCTTCAAAATCCAACCCCATTTGCCTCCTCAGCAGACATCTTTTTTTCAGTGAATATACCAGAAGCTCAGATGGAGAGGGGCAGCCTGCCTGGTATCCACCTAGCCCTATTCTCTCCTCAGACTATCTTACTTGGGGACCTCTCTGTGGGACTCATAATTTGGACTCTGTCACCTATGAACATAACATCAGGTGAATAGACAGACTCTTGATTAAGGAAGAAGAAAGCCAGGTTTAAAAACACTCCTCAGTTTCATTACTGTATTTATCTGTGAGAAACATATTAAGATGCTGAATAAACATTTCTGGAATAAAGAAATGCATTATGTACTGTTTAACAACCTGTCAGAACTGAATGGGCCACTCAAAGAAACTCAACTAAAGTCAACAAGAGAGTCAAAAGGGAGCTCGATAACATCAGCATAGTTATCACCAAGGAGATATACCTTGGGAACAAAATATCCTTGAAAAAGCAACAGGAAGACATTATTTTATGATTTTCCTAATTGATACCCTCAACTACCCAATGGACAGAAATATCCATCAGATTAATTTCATTGATGAGAAAAACAAAGTCTAAGAGGTCAAATAGAATGAAGGTCCAGTGATATGTAAGTAGCAAAGCCTGAATTCCAGTTCAAATCACAGGACTCTAGAGGCCCATTTGCTTAACAGATACACCACTCATTCTCCATCCACCATTGACAAGATAATAGAGCAATTGAAGAAGTACGGATGAGTCCCATGTCAAGTTTTCTCTTATGATGTACCTCCATGTTACATCATACCCTAAGCTACTGGGGTATAATAAGATGCTTTTTGATCCTCAAAAAGTTGAGGAATGCTTTATTCAGGAAGGTGTGCAATTGCCTTACTTTGGAGAATTTTCAAAGAAGAAAGATGGGTCGGGCATGGTGGCCCATGCCTGTAATCCCAGCATTTTGGGAGGCTGAGGCGGGTGGATCACTTGAGGTCAAGAGTTCAAGACCAACCTGGCCAACATGGCAAAACCCCATCTCTACTAAAAATACAAAAAATTAGCCAGGCATGGTGGCATGCCCCTGTAACTCCAGTTACTCAGGAGGCTGAGACAGGAGAATAGCTTGAACCCAGGAGGTGGAGGTTACAGTGAACCGAGATCCCACCACTGCACTCCAGCCTGGGTGACAGAGCAAGACTTCGACTCAATAAATAAATAAATACATAAATAATGTTAATTTGGCAAAGTCCCCTGGAGGCTGTACAGTCCAGACCTCTCATATAATTTTGAGGAAAACAGTTTGCAGTGATACAAAGTTATTTATCTGTGGTAACAGAGCTTATCAATGATGGAATCAAAACCAAAGAGTATTTTCCTTTATCGTTTACTCTTTTTACTGTATCATGCTGCTTTACTTCCAATCTAGAATGTCCTGACAAACACAGACTTATTAACCTTGTGTCTTAATAAATACAGACTTGTTGACCCCATTAACCTTTTCCTGGACTATTCAGCCCTGATACATTCTGCTTCCCTGATCCACATTGAATTTATCAATACAATATCAAAATAATTTTCTTCATCTCTGAGAAATAATAAAGATTCTTCCTTCCATTTTCTCTGGAGGCCATAAATTTGTAACATGGGGAAAATGCTTCTAAGTACTATTGTGCAAGCAAATCCAGCCACTAAAAAATAAACTTAAATGACTCCACAATATTATTTTGACTGCTAACTTACAGATAGATCCCTGTGGGTGTGTGGGTGTGTGTGTATGTTTAAGGAGGCAGGGTGAATCAATGGCAGGTGCCCACATTTTTTATTAAGTCAAATCTCTTCATAAGAGTTGGGAAGAAAATGAAACAAAGAAGATTAATAAATAAAATTATAAATAAAAAAGGAATATATTTAACCAAAGAAGTAAAAGATCTCTACAAGGAAAACTGTAAAACATTCATGAAAGAAATTGAAGAGGACACACACGCACACAATAGAAAGATATCCCATGCTCATGGATTGAAAGATTTTGTTAAAGTGTCTATATCACCCAAAGTGATCTACAGATTCAGTGTGATTTTTATCAAAGTACTAATGTGATTCTTCACAAAAATTGAAAAAAAACAATTGTAAAATTTGTATGGAACCACAAAAGACCTCGAATAACCAAAGCAATCCTGAGTAGAAAGAACTCAAATTTCTAGAAGTTCATTTCTAGAAGTTTACCTCTAGACCAGCAGAATGTCACATTGTGGGGATAGGAAGCAAAAATTTTGCTAGTGGGTCATTAGGGGTGCTGGTGAATGGTACCACTTTCACTTCCACCTCTTGATTCTTGGACCTGTGAATCCTGGCTATGGGAGGAACAATACCATATATTGGATACTGATTCAGAGCATACAGGACCTTCTGGAGAACTACGCATCAGCCCTGCAAAGTATTGTCACCTAGTTGACATTGTAATTGTGACTTCAAAAGGCCATTCCGCCATTCTATCAAGCCAGCTGCTTCAGGATGATGGGGACATGGTAGTATCAGTCAATTCCATGAGCATAAGACCACTGCTGCACTTCTCTAGCTGTGAAACGAGAGCCTTGGTCAGAGGCAATGCTGTGCGGAATGTCATGATGGCGGATAAGGCATTCTGTGAGACCATGGATGGTAGTCTTGGCAGAAGCATTGTGTGCAGGATAGGCAAACCCATATCTGGAGTAAGTATCTACACAAGTGAGGACAAACTGCTGCCTTTTCCATGAAGGAACAGGTCCAATGTAATCAACCTGTAACCAAGAAGCTGGCTGATCATCCTGAGGAATGATCCACAATGGTGCTACTCTCCTTCAGAGATGTCCCGGAAAGGGGCTACAGTCGGCAGCTGTCCACTTTCTGGTGGTGCCTGCATATTGTGCACAACCATCTGTACACCAGGCCCTAGTCTTCTCTTCCTCTGTCAACTGATCATAGGGAACTCCCCATGAGGCCATCAGTGTAGGCTCCAGGAGGGAAGGCAGGGTGGCAGGAGTGGGAACCATGGGCATTCAAGTCACTTCCTCATGTAAGTTACTTGTGCCCTTAGGACCTGTTCAATCCCAATCATGTATATACCACTTCCATCTGAGAATGGAATGCTGTGTGCATGCCCAACTTTATGGCTAGATGGGTCAGATAGGAAGTTCAGGTCTCATGGTAACTTGGTGAACCATATTCAACTGTTCAGTTTCTACTGAGACCCAGTAATAGGCCAAGAGCTATCTCTCAAAATGGGAGTAGTTATCTGCAGAAGTTTGTAGGGCCTTGTTCCAGAATCCTAGAGGCCTCTGCTGTGATTCACCTATAGGGGCCTGCCAAAGGCTCCAAACAGCATCCCTGTCTGCTACTGACACCTCAAGTACCATTGGATCTGCTGGGTCATATGGCCCACATGGCAGAGCAGCTTGCACAGCAGCCTGGACCTGTTGCAGAGCCTTCTCTTGTTTTGGACCCCACTCAAAACTTGCGGCCTTTTGAGTCACTTGATAAGCTGGCTGAAGTAACACACCCAAATGAGAAATGTGTTGCCTACAAAATCCAAATAGGCCCACTAGGCATTGTGCCTCTTTCTTGGTTGTAGTGGGGGCCAAATGCAACAACTTATCCTTCGTCTTAGATGGAATATCTTGATAGGCCCCACACTACTGGACCCCTAAAAATTTTACTGAGGTATAAGGTCCTGAATTTTAGTTGGATTTATTTTCCATCTCCATCTCCTGGCAAGCAAATGTTTCACCAGTAGGTCCAGTGTGGTTGCTACTTCTCATTCACTGGGTTCAATCAGACTGTCACCAATGTAATGGACCAGTGTGATCTCTTGTGGAAGGGAAAAGTAATCAAGGTCTCTGTGAACAAGATTATGACACAAAGCTGCAGAGTTATATGTCTCTGAGGTAGAACAGTGAACGTATATTGCTGACCTTGCCAGCTGAAGGCAAATTGCTTCTGTGTGCCTTGTGGACAAGAATGTTTAAAAAGGCATTTGCCAAGTCAATGGTTGCATACCAGGTACCAGGAGATGTGTTAATTTGCTCCGGCAATGAAACCACATCTGGCACAGCAGCTGCAATTGGAGTTACCACTTAGTTAAGCTTATGACAATCCACTGTCATTCTCCAAGATCCATCTGTCTTCTGCACAGGCCGAATAGGAGAGTTGAATGAAGATGTGGTGGGAATTATCACCACTGTATTTTTCAAGTCCTTAATGGTGGCACTAATCTCTTCAATCCCTCTGGGAATGTTTTTATTTACTATTTTTCTAGGTAAGGCAGCTCTAATGGCTTCCATTTGGCTTTTCCCAGTATAATAGCTCTCACTCTACCAGTCAGGGAGCCAATTGGGGATTCTGCCAGTTTCTAAAGTATGTCTATTCCAATTATGCATTCTGGCACAGGGGAAATGACCACAAAATGAGTCTGGGGAACCACTCTGGACCCACTGTAAGTTGGACCTGAGCTAAAACTTCATTAATTACCTGACTTCCTTAAGCCCTTACTCTAACTAGGGGCCCACAATGACATTTTGGGTCTCCTGGGATCAATGTCAGCTCAGAACCAGTGGCCAATAGTCCCTGAAAGATTGATCATTCCCCTTTCCCCAGTGAGCAGTTACCCTGGTAAAAGGCCAGAGGTATCCTTGGGGAAGGATGAAAGAAAGATTAATAGTATAAATTATTGGGAGTATAGTGGAGTCCTTCCTCAAGAGGATGCAGCCTCCCCTTCATTCGAGGGGTTCTGGGTCTATAAATTGACTCAACTCTGGAAATTGAGGGGCTGTGATTCTCTATTTTTATAATTCAAAGTAGTCTTTTGTCTGCTTTACCAAGACCTTTTCTGCTTGTACACATTAAGTAAGAATGTAGTAGGATTCTTACTATTGCACTTCGAGGAGCACCATGATTAACTGGCCAATGCCAGAGCTCTACACATGTCAGACTACTCTGATTTTACTGCTTTGCCTCTGCTGTCCATTATGGTAACTATGCCCACCTTGCCTTTGACCATTGAGTGTCACCACTTGGCTCCTGCCACCTCAGGATCCAATTATTCCCATTGCATTTAAGTTTTTCAATTGAGTAACCGCAGTTCCCACTGTAAGATTAGGCAAACAGAGAAGATCAATCACAAAGCTCTTCATGGATGTAGGCGCTCTCCTCACGAATCTACTTTGCAAAGTATTGGAGAAAGCTATGTCTTCTGGACCCTCTCAGTTGGGACGAGTACGTCTAAAGCGACAAATCCATTCTAGCATTCCAATCTCCCTAAGCCTTTGAATCCCTTCCTCTACATTAAACCACAGGAGATCAGGCATTCTGGCTCACTTACAGTGGGCCATCTTTTGATCCATGTTTCACCTAGTCAAGCATATAAACTGTCAGAATCTATTTTAACTCCCCAAGCTACAACATTAAATACAAAATCTAAGCTTAGTGGGCCAATATCAATAAATTCAGCCAGACCTAACTTTATGTTTCTTCCACTATTATCCCACACAATTACTATCCATTCCCATACCTGCTGTCTGGATTTCATACACACTAGAAAAAACCCATCCTTGCTCTGAATTTTCACAGGCTTTTGTATTTTTTCTCTTACGGCATTTACAATTTACTCACTGTGGAGTTATTGATGCACATCTTATCTCTAACGGACCACACCCTCTTTGCAAATGCCTTGGTAATTGTTTATCTCCTTAGCCTCCCCCTTGTCTAGAGTAGAACTGGACACATAGAACTAATGCATCTATTCTGGCTCAATTAGAATCTTTAAAGGCAATAACTTAGTAGTCAATACACTGGTGATTAGTCATCATCTAAATAACTTTTAACCATAGAAAATAACATACTTGAGTATTTAAAATTCAAACCTTACACTCAGGCTGAGATTTGAGTTCTTGCTTAAGCACGTACTGTGACATCTTGGTTTAGGAATCTAACCATGCCGTGTCTCAGTTTCTTTTTTTGTAAAATGAGACTACAAATAAGGCATGATAAATTGAGGCTTTTTTTGTAAGAATTAAATGAGATGATGCCTTCAAAGCTTCCCCTATGCCTTTCAATACCCATTTAAAGTTGGCTATTCCTCTTTCAGTTAAAAACAAAAGACCAAAAACATAAGTTCTACCTCTTACTCTCTCACTTCCTCCTCCGCTTCCCCGGCGCCTCTCTCTCTCTCTCTCTCTCACACACACACACACACACACACACACACCCTTCACAGTGGTATCTGTAGTTGTCAATAAAAACAGATTGACAGGCTAGGTCATGCTGCAATAACAACTCTCAAACCCAGGTGGCTTAAAATACTTCTTGCTCTTACTTCATGCCCATCAGCCATGGCTCTCCTCACTGGTGTTCTCAATGTCAGAATAAGCATCCTCTAGGTAACTCCTAAGGTCTAGGAGAGAATGAGCAGCATTTGGCTTCAATTTGAGTGGGGAAAGGTAGGTCTGCCAGGCCCTTGTCTATCCTCTCTAGATAATAAACTTTGATAAAGAGGAAGCTGTTAGTTCCCTGGCTCTTGTTCTTACCAATGCCCAGAACATTCTGGCCCTGCCTTCAATGTGTGATGTTGGTGGATTGTGAGAAAATTTATTTTTTCCTTTCAAAGATTCCCCCAGTCCCTAGGGAGGATTCTCTGCCTAGACTGAAAAAAGACAGAGCACCGGGTTCACACAAACAACAAACCAACCTGCCAGCCCACAGCCAACTACGCCTTACAATAACTCATTATTCTAGGAGACTCTGGGGTCAGCCATGTTGGCTTCAAAACTTGATCTGGTTATTTATTAGCTATAACACTTAGGTACTGAATGAATCTCGGTCTCAGTTTTCTCATCCCTAAAACATAGAAGATAATGGCACCAAGTCTGGAGATTGTTTCTTGTGACAATTAAAAGAGATAATTCAACAAAATTTCACCCCTATATCCAGAGACCCAAAGTAGACTCTTAGTTGTTTATTTATTAACTATGTGAGCTCTAGTAAACTCCTTTCTCTCAGAGCCTGATCTGTAAAATAGAAATAACAGTAGTACATCATGGAGTTCTTGAAAGGAATAAATAGACAAGATCTAGTTAGAGATCTTGCCCAGCACATAATAAGTGTTCAGCAAGTATCTGTATTATAATGTTTCCTGTGCAGTCTAGCACTAAGGAGAGATCACTATACTAGAGATTAAGAGAATTAAGTTCTAATTCCCATGCTGACTCCTGACTTAGGCAGGCCATCTTTACTTTTTGAGCCTATTTTTGAATTTTCAAAATATGGCTTGAGGCCAGTCGCAGTGGCTCATGCCTGCAATCCCAGCACTTTGGGAGGCCGAGATGGGTGGAACACCTGAGGTCAAGGAGTTTGAGATCAGCCTGGCCAACATGGCAAAACCCTGTCTCTACTAATAACACAAAAATTAGCATGGCACGATGGCGTGCGCCTGTAATCCCAGCTACTCAGGAGGCTGAGGCAGGAGAATCGCTTGAACCCGGGAGGTAGAGGTGCAGTGAGCCAAGATCACACCATTGCACTTCAGCCTGGGCGACAAGAGCAAAACTCTATCTCAAAAAACATATATATGGCTTGAGCTGAAAGCTCTCCCAAGTCTGTTCCAGTTCTGATGTTATCAACTACTTCCAGCAAAACATGTCAATGTTCCGTCTGCTATTCTTGCTGCCTAACTCTCACTGGTCCATTTCCTTGAATACTTTCCAGTATCAGGGATTTGCCTCTGAACACTGATGTCCTGCTTGGGAAGGGCAGCACAAACTTCCTCTAAATCTCAGTTTGTATTGCAAATATGTATTTTTTAATTGTCAGTTTATTATGTTGTTTTGACATCTTTAAAAGTCTTTTTGTCTTGGGGAAGACTGCCCCTCTCAGAACTATCAAATCCCCAGATATCCCTAGAGATAATAAATCAAAACTTGCCTATCAGTGTACCTTTCATATACAAACCAATACTGAATTTATACCCCCAGCTACCTCTATATCTAAGTCTCACACATCAAGCCAATATTTTCCTTGCCCTATGTCACCTAAATTGTCCCAGGGAATACCTCTAGGCTTTAGAGTTCCCTAAAATTATTCAAACAACCCAGTTCTAAACTGATTGTCTTGCCCTACCCTGCCTTTCTCAAAGAAACCCCAATAAAATCTCTGGCCTAAGTTCTCCTCTGCCTCTTGTCATCTGCCTCCTGACCATCCTGGCTAAGGCATGCAGTGACTGCCTCTCTGGGACCTGTGAGCATAATAAACTTCTTTTTCAAGCCTCATTCTCCTTTTTTCATGTGGCCACACTGACTTTACCATATCAACAAGTACATTCTTAAAACATGTTTCCTTCAGACACACACAGTATCCTCCACCAGGTAAACAAAACAATAAGAAAATGAAGAGATACATATAAAGATTTCTGGCATGAAAGTATCATGGGGTTTAGCTCAATTGCATCTCATACAAAATAGATGTTCAATAAATTCCTGTTAATGAAGAGCAAGTGATAGAAAGAAGAAAGTGACAGACTCCCAACTGCCTGCAGCTTGTCTGGCTATCTCTGGGCAGTAGGGGGGCACCACCATGCTCTTTTTGGATGATTCAGAAGGGACCAGGGTTCCCACGGCACTAGATGTTGCACTGTCTTCTCTCTCTTTTGTGATCCAGGGCTGGGTAAGCTACTACTGGCAAATGGGCAGTATAAGGACAATGCCTACTGACAATAAATAAAGCAAAATTTTCTGTTTCCCAACTCTAAATTACAAAGAAATGAGGCTCAAAACTGTTAAGGTGACCCAAGTTTTTCTTGGGCTTCTCTGTCTTTCATCCTTTCACCTTTCATTTTTTTCTTTTTTTGAGACAGAGTCTCACTCTGTCACCCAGGCTGGAGTGCAGTGGCATGATCTCAGCTCACTGCAACCTCGCCTTCCAGGTTCAAGCGATTCTCCTGCCTCAGCTTCCCAAGTAGCTGGGACTACAGGTGCACTCCACCACACCTGGTTAATTTTTTGTATTTTTAGTAGAGACAGGATTTCACCATGTTAGCCAGGATGGTCTCGATCTCCCGACCTTGTGATCCACACACCTCAGCCTCCCAAAGTGCTGGGATTACAGCCACGAGCCACCATGCCTGTCCACTTGTTCACCTTTCAAGCCTTCAATCTATCCTCTTTCCTCAAAATATCACCATTATGCATAGTAACTAGATGAAATGATACCATCTGCAAAGATCTGTGTCCTACCTGAGGACCTAGAAAATCAGGTATCAGCCTGGGGTTGTACTAGGGAATTTTTTCATCTTCTACATCTTCTACCTTTCTTTCTTTCTTTTAGATGGAGTTTTGCTCTTGTTGCCCAGGCTGGAAGGCAGTGGTGTGGTCTCAGCTCACCATAACCTCCACCTCCCGGGATCAAGCGATTCTCCTGCCTCAGTCTCCCAAGTAGCTGGGATTACAGGCACCCACCACCGATCCCGGCTAATTTTGTATTTTTAGCAGAGACGGGGTTTCTCCATGTTGGTCAGGCTGGTCTTGAGTTCCCAACCTCAAGTGATCCGCCCACCTCAGCTTCCCAAAGTGCTGGGATTACAGGCATGAGCCACCGTGCCCAGCCTCTGTATATATTAATATCTTGCTGGTGACATTGGTTTTTCTTCACTTGCTGTTTCTGTATATAGTACTGCCCTTGCTTACTCTATCAGTGAAGATTGGTCAGGAAAGCAGAGCCACTGCAAGCATTATGAGAACTAGGGGCTTACTAAAGAAATTAGACCTTGCACATACCTGGGGAGAGCTGGATAAGTGAAGATCTGGAAGATAAGACAGAGTATCAGAGAACATTTTTGTTCACAATGGCCTGAAGCCTGGTATAAATGCACAGGTTGGTGTTTGCAGAAAAATCTTAGAACTTGTGTATGCCTGACACTGACATAGAAATGCAAATAAGGGATTATCTGAAACAACCTACAGTCATGTACTTGGTTGGCCTAGGAACCAGTGTTGATCACAGAAACCAACAGAAAGACAAGCTACAACCTGGAGCCCACTAGACAATGCTGGGTACCTGCCTGACCACTGAAGCTTTTGGGTAGTTACGATGGCGGCTTCTTATCTGCCTTCCAAATCTAATGCAAGTTCTTCATTTTGGGAAATGTAGTTCCTAGCCTTGCCAATGTGACATAACCAAATCCAATTCCTGATTTTTGTCTCATGCCTGTATTTCTTATTTAGAGAGAGATAAACTGATTCTCCCCAACTGTTCCCAATGCCTGGCAGAGAGATGGAACTCAGGAAATACCTGCTAGAAGGCAAGCCAGGATCAACTATCTGGATGTCACATTGAGGTATCAGTGGACCAATATCCTACTAGAATATAAATCAAACACCAGTCCAGGAGTTGCCTCAATCTTCTATCATCATTTAACTCCCTGATTCACAATGAAAAAGAGATGGCCACTTATGACATATTGTCTAAGATAAAAATGCTATCATTTTTAAATAGGAATGAACCTAAAGACAATGCTTTCTATATAATCAAGAAAATAAAAGCAGACTTTCATTTTACACAAGTGTTTGCCAAGGCTGAAGTTGTCATATATTTATTTGGGCATGACTTCACCTAGAAAGGCAGGAAGACACAAAAGCACTGATAATGTAACCCAGAAACCAAGACCTTTATATCTTTCAATGTTTCTGAATTTCTAGAGATGACACAGAGGGAGAGAGGAAATCAAATAAAGGAGGAAAATTAAGCCTAGAAAGGCACGGAAGTTAATGAGTAGTTATTTCATTCAACCCACAAAAAAATGAGAATGGAAGGAAAAAGTTTTAAAGCCCCAAATGAACTGGCAGTTAGTCCAAGGTCTGACTCCCTGAGCTTCCATTATTAATTAAAAGCCCAAAGTTAGATCAAATATTTTATAATCCCTTCTAGCTCTATCCCATGCCATATGACTTTGACTCCAACATTTAATCAAATAAAAATTCAGTAACAATGGTTTATGACTTTTCCAAGGCCAATTTTAATTGTCCTCTAATTACAAAATCATAGGCTCAGAGTGTTCCAAAGTCATACTAAAGTCTACCATGTAGTACTAAACTGAGGTATATGACTTCCTAAGAAGAAAGAAAGGAAAGAAAAAAAAAAGGTGGATTAAGGAAAAGTAGTACAGGAAAGAAACAGGAAGGGAACAGGGGAAAGAAGAGGAAGGGGAAAATTGGCCATTACTAGAAGTCACCATGGAATGGGTTTTTACAAAAATTATTATCCTCAATTTTCCTTGCCATCTGATATGGTTTGGCTCTGTGTCCCCGCACAGATCTCATCTTGAATTGTAATTCCCATGTGTTGGAGGAGGGGCCTGGTGGGAGGTGATTGAAGTTGGGGCTGACTTCCCCGTTGCTGTTCTCATGATAGTGAGCTCTCACAAGATCTGGTTGTTTAAAAGTGTGTAGTACCTTCCCCTTTGCACGCTCTCTCTCTGTCTCTCTCTCTCCTACTCTGCCATGGTAAGACAAGCTTGCTTCCCCTTCACCTTCTGCCATAATTGTAATTTTTCTGAGGCTTCTCAGGCATGATTCCTGTTAGCCAGAAGAACTGTGAGTCAATTAAACCTCTTTTCTTCATAAATTATCCAGTCTCAGGAAGTTATTTGTAGCAGTGTGAGAATGGACTAGTATACCCAAGACTGTATAACTACATGGGGACAAGGAAGATGCAGGAAGAAACACACTACACATACACACACACACCCCATTTTGAAAACAATATTGGTGCTGTCTTGATTTTCAAGATGGAAGAAAGGATTTCATTCTAGTTTATGAGTCTGATTAGGTTCAAATAAAATATAATGTTTGCTTTGGACGAACATCAGGGACAAGGAATATATTGGATGGATTCAAAATTGATTAAAACTCATACATGTGGCAACCTTGAAAGCTATTTCTAAGGTTTGCTTCAAGTTATTTTGTTTTTTTACTTGACCATGGCTGATAATATTATCATGTCAGAAACTTAATAGAGAAAGCTTTTTATTATATTGAGTTGCAATTTCATGTTTTTTTTCTCTTTGTGTTATTTTTACTTATTTTTTGAGTTGCAATCTTAAAACCAAATTAAGTGATCATCATGTTAGGGGGAAAATAATCAAGATTCAAACCAAAAAATATTTGAAATGACAATTTAGTAACATGTACCCAAAATAAAGTTCTGTAAAACTATACATACCATATAATTCAATGACTCAAAATTCCAGTACTTTATCCTAAGAAAATTATTAGGCAGGAGACAATGATATAACACTAAAATTTCTCATTATGACTTTACTTAAAATAGCAAATAGTACAACCTGCACATCCAAGAGTACAAAATTAGTTTTGATGTCATCAAATATTTTTAAAATAACATAAAATGATTTTCTGAACCATAGAATGACTATGATGTTTGGCAAGTGGGGGTTACAAGAAAGCTACAATCAGCATTACAGCATAATGGCATTTTCTATTTAAACATTCATTGATTGATTAATTAGGTACAATCACAAAGGTAGTGGCTCATGATCTCATGGACTTTCACAAGTTGAACCTGCTTAATTTAGCTGTGGGAACTGTCTGTGTATTCAATGCGGACAAGGTGTTCTGTTGGCTAAAATTCATAAGATTTATGCAGCAGCACATGGAACAAGAGAATCCGGAAACACAGTTAGAACTAGAAATCAAGAGCAAGAAACAGTGGCTCACACTTGTAATCCCAGTACTTTGGGAGGCTGAGGCAGGCAGATCATGAGGTCAAGAGATCAAGACCATACTGGCCAACATGGCGAAGCCCCATCCCTACTAAAAATACGAAAATTAGCTGGGCCTGGTGGTGCGTGCATGTAGTCCCAGCTACTCAGGAGGCTGAGGCAGGGGAATCACTTGAACCTGGGAAGCAGAGGTTGCAGTGAGCCCAGATTGTGCTACTGCACTCCAGCCTGGCAACAGGGCGAGACTCCTCCTCAAACAAGAAAAGAAAAGAAAATGAGCAAGAAACAAAATGCGCGAAGTTCTGGAAATAAAATAAAATAAAATGTGTGTGGAACCCAGTGAAAAATAACCAGCAGAGAACCAGGAAAGCATGTTATCTGAGGGTAAACAGTGCTAGGCATCCCAACAGGGTGAGCCTCTTTAAGACATTTTAAAATCACGAGTGGAAAGTGTGGAGGGACGTTCATTTGAAGCACAAAGCAAAAATACATTAAATACCAATATAAGAGATGATTTGTGAGTTTTAAATTTGCATGCCATTTTGTGATTTAGAATGTATTGCATAGAATTTTGTCTCACATTCATCTGATGGGTTATGTGGAGCACGCATTACCGGACCCACTTTAAAATGGGAAAATGCCGCTTGCTGTGTTATCCCACAACAACACAAACAATTGCAATCTCTCACAGCACAAATCTGAGCTGTCCTGTAAAGGCTTTATGGAGGTCATGCAATTTGGAGAGTCCAGATAGGCTGAACCATATAGTGACAATGTAAATTCCATGAGGGTCAACTGCCTTGTGACTACTGAATCATTGACGTTAAAGCAATAAATACCAAATGAAGGAATAAAAGAAAAAAATACATGAATGAAATGGAGCTGATTATAAATATCATTCAAGTATTGACTCCTTCAGACCAGAGACCACCAAGCACTCTCTGACCAAGAGGTCAAGGTGCAGCAAACAGCCCCCTGGGGCGCTTGAATCTCTGCTGTGTGGTCTCCTCCCACTGAGGTGAGAAGAGATAAATAGGTAAATATTTTTAAATAGGCAAATGTTTATCTAACACCCAGTGAGGGGCAGGTGCTGGCCTGGATGCTTGATTTTCCTGGCCTGGCTCAGGCTCTCTCATGGTTCCCCAGGAACACAGCAAGGGCCCTGTTGCCCTTGATCTCCTGCTGTCCACTCAGTCTTCCAGCCAGGAGGGTCAGTGAATAGGACCACCCAGTCAGAATCTGGGGGCACCAAGACATCAGGCTCCCTTGTACTGATGAGTGGACACATCAACTTTCCCTTTCCATCTGCACACCAGCCTTGATATGGGGTCAATCTGGCAGGAATCAGAGATGGAATCTTAGTTGTTTCCTCATTGTAGCCAGAATAAGAATCAAAGAAAAATGAAGAGTTGGAAGCAATTTCAGTTGCTTCCAGTTTCAACTGCTTTCAATTTCAGTTGCTTCCAGTTTCAATTTCTTACAGTTTCAAACTTCTTCAGAAAGAGAGACCTGGAGGTATAAATGGCTTGCCTAAGGCCAGAAGCTAGTAAACAGCAGCCTCTTCTCATTCTCCTACCAATATAGTCACTTTCTCCCCACCTCTGAAGATCACCCTGATGGAGCAGAGGGTCATGGAGGAACGCACCCTTTCAAAGGCAGCCACGTGCCTCTCCTGGAGCAAAGGAGTCTTTACTCAAAATGAAAATGTGTGTTGGGGGAGCAGAAGAAGCTGCTTCCAGGCCTGCCCTCCAATGCATAATAAACCGCTGGCTGCTGCCTAACAGCTGGAAAAACATGAAACATGAAGAAAACGTGATTTTTAAGAAGCTTCCCTGTCCACCGTTATTTTAACACTTATTTCTAAATGCAGTTTAACCACTCTGCGCTAACAGCTGCAATCAAATCATGTAAAATGCTTGCTCCTGTCAACAGGAAATACAGTCGGGCCGCTGCACTCACAGGTTCCGCATCCTCGGATTCAATAAATCTCAAACAGAAAAACATTCAGGAAAAAGAAACCAAAAAAATACAAGAGTAAAAAATAATACAGGTAAAAATACAGTATAACAGCTATTTACATAGCATTTATGTTGTATTCTCGGTACTATAAGTAGCCCACAGATGCCATAAAGTACACGGGAGGATATGCCTAGGTTATATATAAGCACTACGCCATTTTATATCAGGCACTTCAACATCCTTGGATTTTGCTATTCATGGGGGTTCTGGAACAAATTCCTTGTGAATATCAAGAAAAAACTGTATTGTAGTTTGAAGGGAGAAGACAGTAGTGGGTGCTTCAGGGGACTTAAAAGTCAATTCTCAAAAATGAGCTACAGGAAAGTTTATACACTTATTATGAGTTGATGTTGCATCTACAACTAAACCTGGAATATCAGGGACAAGAAGAAAAGTGACGAAGGGAACAGTAGAAACATAAGAAACAGAGGAAGCAAAATGTGCTTCTGATTTAAAGATGGTGAGCAGTTGTTCCCATTAAATGCAAAGCCGTATGCTTTAATTCAAAAGTCTGGTAAGATATGACCTCCTTAGGATTGTATGCAGTTTTAAAAATTTCTCCCCAGGCCAGACGCGGTGGCCCATGCCTGTTATCCCAACACTTTTGGAGGCCGAGGCAGGTGGATCACCTGAGGTCAGGAGTTCGAGACCAACCTGGCCAAAATGACCAAACCCCATCTCTATTAAAAAATACAAAAAATTAGCTGGGTGTGGTGGTGGGCGCCTGTAATCTCAGCTACTTGGGAGGCTGAGGCAGGAGAATTGCTTGAACCCAGGAGGTGGAGGTTGCAGTGAGCTGACATCGCACCATTGCACTCCAGCCTGGGTGACAGAGCAAGACTCTGTCTCAAAAAATAATAAATAAATAAAAAATACAAATACAAATACAAATTTCTCCCCAAATAATTTCCAAAGCTGTGATGTCACATAATTCTCACCACAACCCAGAGAAATAAAATAGCTTTCACCATTTTCCTTCGAAAAGTTAGTTCTCAGAAATACACAATATGACGTGCCCAAGGTCACTCCTCCGAGAGATAGTGCAAAAGCTGGAATTCTCACCTAGATCTCTTGCCTCTTCGATCTATGCTTTCAGCAGAGCAGGGTTAAGCAAAGTACCGCCCTGGGCCAAATCTGGCCCATAGCCTCTATTTGTAAACTTTTATTGGAACACAGCCCGTCTATAGCTGCTTCAGAGCTACAGCAGCAGAGTTGAGTAAGTAATTACTATAGAGACCATTTCATGGTTCACATAACCTAGAATATTTACTAACTGACCTCTTACAGAAAAAGTATATTGATTGCTGCTGTGCACCCACCCACCCACTTCAGGGTCATTATAAAACCTTTAAACCAGAGATCCACCTCTGATAATGGCTCAAGGGGTGGTTTGAGGCAGAATAACTGGCTCTGTTACATCAATTTTAAAATCCGTGATGACCCCCACACATCCTCTGTGGAGTGACTCATTTGTCATCAAGTTTCTTCAGTTCAGCTCATGAATTGAGCCAAGCACTCACTATATCTAAGGGACGGTTTGTACCACTTGCATTTTATTTCTTCAATAAAGAATCATAGCTCTATAAATATGCCTTTCATTTAGCCATATAGATGGCTTATGATTTCACAGATCTGAATCTAGCACCTCCCACCTGGTGCATCCACTTTCTAGCTGGGGTGTTAGTTCAGGCCACCCTCCCCATGACCCAGCTGTTGGTCTCTCACTAGGGACAATTTCACTGTGTCCTCCTTGCAGGCTGTAAGACCTTATCACCCAGCTGCATAAGAGGATGCAGCGTGTGATTTTTCCACAGGTTCAGAGAGTTCAGCACTGGGGTCCTCAGATGGGCTTCCTCATTGAGAGGCCAGAAAAAACGAGGAAGGAATTCAAGGGAGGTAGAAAGGAGAAGAGTAAAAACAGAGAGAGAAGAGGGAATTTCCCTGAATTATATTCCAACTATTATGTTTTCATCTATTTGTCTACCAGAATGCTAGCTCCATGAAAGAGGAGACCACGTATATGCTTCGTTCACTGACTTTCTGCCCTGGAACAGTGCCTGACACATAACAGGCACTCAATGAATACAAGCTGAAAAAACGAATAAAGTTAGCAGAGTCAGTCTTTCCTGTGGATTGAGAAGGGTAAATTTAGCCTCAAACACATATTTTTGTCAGCAATTACAACCATTGCATCTGTCAGTATTGAATTTTCATAAAATCACAGGATGGAATTTTAAACCAGTCTCAGCAGAGGGGAGATCCAAGGTTCGGGAGGGGAGAAAGAAGCACTCAAAAAGAAAAACAAACAAACAAAACCCTCAAAACAAAAAAACACCATCCCAGCACTATCTTTACGCAATAGCAATACACATTTCTTTTCAAACAAATTCTTATCTACAAGGACTAGCCTCTCGTAGAAGACAAAATCCCAGTTTAAATATAATTCCCTTGAAGTTCCCTTCCTTATATTTCTTTCAGAAAACTTTTTAAGCACAGGCACAGATTTTGAACAATAAGGGCACATCCAGTCACCATTGCATGCAATATCAAGTTTTGCAAGGCTGACTGGTTTAACTCAATAATTTCTCTTACCTTGTATCCTGTAGCCCAGTGAAAGATGTAAGATTTATTTGCCCTCTATTTTGCTTCCTCAGGACCTTCTATGAGATCTTTTAGCAGAAAAGCAGGCAACCAAACGTCTAATCCATGAAGCAGGAAAACTGGTGATGTTAATACTCACTCACGTCAGATGGCCAGTTGCACTAATGGGGTCTTTTGGGTGCCAGGTGGCTTGGTAATGAGATTAAATGAGCATGAATAATCAGAAAGTACCAGAAAGCCAAAAATTAACCTGCAGATTAGCCCTGAGCTGCCACACCTGCTCAGCGTTGTTATCTGCCTTTTCTGGGGTCAAATCTAAGCTTGTATCATTTACTGTGGCTTCTAATTACGAAGCCAGCTTCCAGCCAAGGAAAATTGTATACAGGAGAAAAGATAACTAGGTTCTGCTAAACTTAACCTAACATAAATATATATTTGTGAAAATAGAAACAGGTTGCAGAGTAAATTATGGTACATCCAAATATAATTAAAAAAAAAAAAAAAAAAAAAAAAAGAGGCATCCACATCGATAGCTCCAAGCCCAGCTGCCCTGCAGATTCATCTGGGTACTTTCAACCTAATTGAACCCCAGGCTAATTGAATCAGAATCTCTACAGGTGTGGGTGTGGACGTGTGCATTGTTTTCAAAGATCCTCAAATGATTATAATGTGCATCACAGGTTGACAAACAACACTATCTTCTACGTACTTAAAAACAATACATGACTTATTAATGAATAAAAAGCGCAAGTTTAGAAACAATATGAACAGTTTGATTTCATCTTGTTACAAAATCCAACCAATTTAATTGTGGGTGTATGTTTTTGAATGAGCAAAGAAAAAAATTAAAATATATAAAAATGTCAAGTTTTGATAAAGATGTTTTCTTGAGTGCATTAGTGCCCATTATACTACTTAGTAATAATTTATATATGATTGTAATATTTCTTTTTGAAGAAAATTATGTAAATATAATAAAAAGCACATCAAACCTTAACACTGAATACTGTTTACATTTTACTTTTTTGAGGCTTCTCTAAATATTGCTGTTAACATAATCTCCCACAGTTATGGAGGTAACAAAAGGAAGGAAAACCAGAGAGAAGGTGTCTCAGGGCACCTTTCCTTAGGGACAGTCCCTCTTATGGTCCAGGAAAAAGCCCCTAGCTTCAGATTTCCACTTGTCTTTTCTGAAATTCAGCTTCAAAATCTTTTATGCCATCATCCCTAAAGATTTGTAGATAGAATTCCATAACCCAGGTACTGAGAGGAAGAGCTGGACTAGGAAAAGACAACTGAAACAGTATCTCAAGAATCTGTTAAGCTACTTAGAAGAAGGAATGATGGCATGTGATAATAAATAAGAAAGTATGCAAATAAAATAAGCATCAGATCTTTCTAGCTCCTTAAATTATTGTGACACATTCTAAAGGTAACATGATCACAGGTTATGATTATCTCTAGGGTCCTTTCCCAAACTGTTATTTGATATGTACTTTTCAAGGCAAAAACATGGGTTCTGTAATAATCATTTGTTAGATTCACATTAACAGTCCACTGAGCATAGTCGCTCCCTTTCATAATTCACATTTCAGCTAAAAAAAAAAAAATTATCTTTAGAAAGTAGTTTCTTAGCCAACCAATCTAATGTATCCCTTTCCGTCACTTTATGACATCATCCTATTTTATTATCTTCATATGATTCATCATTATAAAAAATAATCAGTTTCATGTATTTATGTTTATCTCCTGTCAGCCTAGCTAACCTCTTCTATTAAACAATGTTATTATTTGTTGAATAAGTGAACGAGTGAATGGGTCAAGTACCTGTCACATATTGATTAATAATTGCAATGCCCTGTGGCTCAGAGAAGCGAACCGACTTGCCCAGGACTATTGACTAATTTAATCGCCATATGACTAATGAGATTCAAATTATTCTCTTTGACCCAAAGCTCATGCTCTTTCCACGACAGCACACTTAATCTAAGTATTGACATCTGTATATTTGCCTCACCCATCTCTACTTACTGGCTAAGCCAACATGAACAATGGAGACAGCTGTTACACTGTATGCTGTGTTCCTACCACACTTGGGTCTCCTCACCTGTGTCACCATACAAGTGTCCTCTTTCAGACACTGTTCCCATAAAATATTTGTCTCAGACCCAGGAATCTTGTTTCTGCTACCACTACCAACACAGTGCTTGGCATACTGGCTGTGCTCAAAACGTGCTGAATGAACTCAGTTGCAATTATGGTGATGGTCAACATGGCATAGTATTTTACCACATGTGGGATGTTGTATGCACAGCATCTTCCTAGATTCCTGCAATATCCCTGGACAGATAAAGAAACAGAGACTCAGAAAGCCCTTCTGGGTGGTAAAGTCTAAGTTGGAACTCATGGTTTTCTTTTTCTTTAATAAATTAATTTAACTATATTACAAATGTATGTTATAATCTCACTGAAGAGGGTTGAAGAGAAACAGCTGATCTAAGTAACTCTGAGAAATACTGTTTTGGATTGGATACTCTAACACAAAAATACCTGTATGAAAACACTACACCCTAGTTGGCAATTTTATTTATCCTAGGAGTATGGGTTAGCAATGCTAAAACTAACTCACCCATATACGAGGAAACAATAAATAAATACATAGTATATAACGTGAGCCAGTTTTTCACTGTTGGAAGAAAGAAGTTGCAAATAAGCAAGAATGAAAGGTTAGAATAAACCCTGTGTGCAAAAGTAGATTCAGTGACGTCTCTCAAGAAAGGAAAGCACCACTCCCTAGTACTTTGGTGTGGGTTGTGCACAGTGATTTCTTTACAAACAATACAATTTGTAAAGGGGGGAAAGAGTAAATTTCTAGTAGAGAATCCTAACATACTACCTTAGCCAGGTGCTCAAGATTAATATTGACAGCCATGATTCATATAAATAGCACATACCCATATCAGGTCATGAAAATAACACTTGGTGGCCTTCTCCTCAACACACCTAAATAATCACGGAAAAAAATCAGATAAATCCTAATTCAGGGACATTTTAAAAAATACCTAATCAGTACTCCAAAATTCCAATGACCTCAAAAGTAATGAAAACCAGAGAAAACTGTCACAGTCAAAAGGAATGTAACAGGAGGCATGCCAACTAAATGCAGCATCGTATCCTGGATGGAATCCCAGAACAGAAGATGCATTGGGTAAATACTGAGGAAATCTGAATAAAGCACGAACTTTAGTTAGTAGTAACTTATCAACATAATTTCATTAGTTGTGACAAGTACAGCATACTAATGTAAAATGTTAATCATAGGAGCAGCTGGGTGTAGGATATATAGGAACTCCAGCTCTGAATCTTCCTAATTTTCCTATAAATCTAAAATTACTCTAAAATAAATATTATTTTTAAAAAATCATAACCCCACCCTATTCCTGGGACAACATCAAATACCAGTTGAGGAACATTCTACAAAGCAGTGGACCAATATTCTTCAAAAGTGTCAATATCATGAAAAACAAGAAAACACTAAAAAACTATTAGAGATTGGAGGAGATTGGGGAGTCATAATATCCAAATGCAGTATGGTATCTTGGATCGAATCTTAGAAAGAAGACATTAATGAAAAAAGCTATAAAAAATAAGGTTTTTAGCCTAGTTACTAATATTTCACGATGAAAGTTGCCAGAAGCAACATGAAGTCACATGTGTGAAAACCTTGACAAACGGAGCTGAGGAAGGGCATAAATGGAGAGTTCTCATGCATGGATGCCTGATAACAGGAACTATCACTAAAGGCTGCAAAAACCACAACCTTGCACAAAGCCAGCCTAACACAGAAAATTCTTCTGCAAGGATATCTGCCCAACAACTGCCAGGCTAACCTTAGACTGGTGCCACCTTTGTTATTGATTTTTGTACCTCAGAATAATTATCTCAAAACAACTTATGTAATCCTCCTCATTTTACCATAAATATTCCTCCTTGCCTCAATCTCCTTGAATATACACATTGTCTACTATGGTAACATTGCATATTCCAACTGCCATGTTACCCCCAAGTAAATATCACTTTGTTTTTGAGAGTCTGTTTGTTATTTAATTTGACAGTACCAATGTTACCCTCTTCTTTCTGATAAATATACCATAGTTTTATAAGTTATTAACATTTGGGAAATCTGGGTCATTGGATGCAGAAACTCTCTTCACCATCTTTGCATCTCTTCTGTAAAACTAAAATTATTTCAAAATAAAAATTAAAACATAAAAATGTTGGCCTACAGAACATTCCCATATGATTTTTCTTACCTGGACCTCGGAATAAATTCTATTCTTTCATATTAAACATCACATAGTAGGTTCCACTTTTGTTTCATGTAAACTTTTTGAATATATTTCCCACCCAAAGTAAAGAGAGGCACATGCTTCTCCAAGGCAACCATTAATTTTGTATTTGTGTGGCTTATGTTCACATGAACCGCATCCCTGGTTTTCTATTACTTTTGATTGCTGCAGGAGATATTTGGCCAGTATCGCCTTTTCAGGAAAGACAGAATAATTGTCTTCATTTTTCAGCTAGAGAAATCATATAGTAATTAAGCTAACACAAAAAGGAAAAGCAGTATTTTGCATATTAATTTAGAGGAGGAAAATAAATTCTTACTTCTCAACAACTATGTACACCCTGAAAAAGCCACCTCTTCGTATGTTTGGAGTGGTTACAGAGAGAAGAGATTTCACTATTAAACATGCTTTGGTTCCTCAAATGTTTAACAAATGTTATCCCCTACCATTTATTCTTTGTCTCAGAAATCTCGTCCTATCATTCTCTTCCTATGTCCTGACACCCCCCCTCCCCCCAACCCTGGCAAAACAAACAAACAAAAAAACACTGTGATTTAGAGGATTTAGAGCACTTTAGGTAAAAGCTTGGCCGTCTTTCCTGCCATTTAACTGGAGTTTTGGATTTGCCAAAGATGTGCTCTCTTCTCCTCAGTCTTTTCAAGATCATTCTTTCAAGATGTGAACAAACACAGAAGCCAAAGAAGCAAGGGATATTTCCCAACTTAGATAGCATTTAAAAGAAAAATTAATTCAAGTCCAAAGTTCTTTCAATCCTGGCTCTGAAGTATTACCTGTTCCACAAATATAAATTTTCTGCTTAAATGCAGAACTTCAATTAATTACCTAAAGCTGTAGGAAAGTTATTAAATTAGTATAAGAAGATTCAAGTTCAAATTGGAGGATTAATTTTCAGGGTTATGATAGGAAAGATACGGTGATTGAGTTAGGAAGTGAAGACAAAAGTCTCTCAAACCTGAATGGAAAGAATTTCTGATTCAATTATTTGATTAAACTACTGCTGGGAAGGATATAAAATAATAACCTCTGACATGAAATCTGAATTGCAGGGCAACTCCTGCAAATCATCTCATTCTAAATGCTATTATCAAGGTTTTCCTTAATACAATATACACCTATGTATCAAGGAAATAAATGAACAGACTGTTATTTTGGAACGTATTCAACTCTTAATAAAAAGCTAAAGATGAGTCCTACTAACTCAAGTAGCACTTTTTCTGTAAAGGTTTCTGGCAATTGCATTACAACTAAAATCACTGGGAAAGATATTAGACTGGATGATCTGGGCAGTTTTGAGGAGGTAGACTGAGATTAAATTTGTCTGCGCCTTGGAAGTTTCCTGAACATGACTTTTGAATGAGATGTAGATAGTTTCGTCCTCAGCTAACATTAAGTCCAAGGAATAGGTGAAGGATTTCCTTCACAGGTGCTCTTAAATCCAGAAGCTCCCATCCAGCCCCATCTTCCCTCTGATCCTTCGCGGGCTTGAACCCTTTCCACCTTTCATGTTTGCACGCAGTTCCAATGCCTTTTCTGTAATCGCTCTCCCTTTTTAATTTAATTTAATTTTTTAACAGACCATTAGACTATGGCTTGTGTCTAGGCTGAGCCTCCCTCTGTCGCAGCCCTGCGGATGGTCCCCTTCAGCTTCTCAGTCAGGAGGCGGGCAGTTCTGTCTGTGTCTTACTCCTTCGGTTAAGGGCATTCCGCGGATTCCTGCTCCCTTCCTCCTCTCCACTCGCTCTCAGCAGAGGGCGCGCTGAGCGAAGTAGGGGCGTGGCAGGAGCCCCGCTCCGCGGATCCAGGTTGAAATTCCTCCCTCCTGGAATCCGACCGTGAGCAGTTCTGAGCCGTGGTAAGGAGGAGGCCACCGAGACCGCTCCCTCGCGCTGTGCAAAGGGACGCAGGAGCCCGGCGCAGGTGGGCGGCTTACCGCGCGCACGCCGGGCTGGAGAGGCGACTCCGCCGCCTGCCAACCTTGCCCAGCTTTTCCCATGATTGGAGCCAAGAGAGGTCCCCGGGGATCTCAGTTGGCCAATTGTAGGGGAAGGAGCTCAGGACACGGACATCAAGATGAAGGGGGAGGTCAGCGAAGACAGTTTTAGCGTAGGCGGCGGCCGCTGACAGAGCAGGAGCCACAGCCACCACCTGGGATTGGAGATGGGAGCAAGTCTCAGGCGGAGGGGGTTGCGGGCTGGCTGCCTGGACAGCAAATGAGTTGAGGGAGCTGCGGGGACTCCTGGAGTCTCGTCAGGCCTTCCAGTCGCTGTGGGGACTCCGGTTGCGCGCGAATCGCCTGCGCCACCACCCCCACTGACACGCCCGCCAGGTTTGCCAGTTACCAGTGCCACCTGCTCCCGCTCCCAACCCCACCTTTTCTCTGTCAAGGGCTTGTTTCCAGGGCTCCAGGACCTTTCAAAATGTTATTGGTGTGTTGGGGGGTGGGGGCGGCGGGGTTGGGTCGGGGCAGGAGTGTAAGGGAGGAGGGGCGTCTTCTTTTATCTTTGTCTTTGTAAATGGACACCTTGATCTGACCCAGAGCATGGTCTGAGTGTCCTATCTGGAGCATCCTAACAAGAACACCCCAGAGATGCAAGCCAGGGTTTCTACCTCTGTGGGCGGGGTGAGGGCTGGCGGGGGGGTGCCTCTATGTGTGTGGGGGGGGGGGGGCGGGGTGGGTAGGGGTGCTGGGCGCGTGCTTCTGTGGCAAACTTCTAATTCCTTTTCAGTTCTCAGAATCCTAATATATCTCCATTTAATCAATGAAAGAATCATGCCAAAAATACAAATAACAATCACAATAAAGTAACACTTCCAGTTTCTAATACTGTGTAATTTTGTCTTTTCTTAGTACTTAAACGGTAACCTCACTGAAAATTTAATCTCTGTTTCTCTAACGGTGACATCGTGAAGATCAAGCAATTGTTTCTTATTGAAAATGACAAATTTCAGGTGATGTCTAAAAAAATTAGTTACGACAGATTGTATTTTTTGAAAATGGCTGCAACAATTTTACTCATTCTAAGTGCTGTGCTTATCGTATGGCTGATACTTTCCACAGACAGGTTGGGTCTATGTTCCTTTTTGTTGTTGTTTGTCTGGGCAGGCTGAGGCTATGATAGAAGTGACATTATGCAACTCCCGAGATTAGCCGATGTAAGACAATACAAATTCTGCCTGATTTTCTTTGAACATTTGCTTTAGAATTCAGCCACCCTGTTACAAGGAAAAGGAACTGAAGCCCACACATCCCAGGCCCTTGCTGAGCTCCCAGCTGACAGCCAGAGTCAGCTAGCCAGTCATGTGAGTGAGCCATCCCAAATGCCTATTCTCAGTCCCCAGAAAAGCTCCCCCAACGGTTGCCATGTGAAACGGAGCAGAGCTGTTGCTGTCAGGCTCCACCAAAATTGCAAATTCCTGAACAAAATTAATGATTGTTGTTTTAAATCATTAAATTTGGAGCTGAAATGTAACACTGGTAAAAAACTGATATACTTTATGTTACACCCGCCTTCACAAAGTAGCGTTTTTCAACAATTCTCTTACCCAAAACTAATGTGAATGGAAGAAGAGGAGGCGTCTCAGCCTTTGATATTGGGTGAAAGGATGAGAAAGTGTTATGTCTGTCATCAGAGGAGCCTGGGATATGTGTGAGCATCTTTGTTACCCTTGACAAATGGCTTATTCTTGGAACCCAGGCCTATACACCAGTATAAAACTGATACCACCTGACTAGCTGTGGTCTCTAAATAAGAAAATGGAACCAGAAAATCTTTCCCCATCCCTCTATCACAATTAATGACAGCTTTTTGTGGAAGTCCAGGACTGCCATTCCTCTTTCCTTTTTGAATGGGTTTCAGAGATGTGCAGCACTGTTTGCTTAAGGTGTTTTCTTCATGTTCTGCTAAACTCCTTTCTCGGTCTGAATAAGTGAGTGGGAATTCCTCTAGGATAGGAAAACATATTAAAAAGTCCAAATTTAAAGAGATCTCTGTCAAAATATATAACTGAAAATGACAAAATGAAAAACAAACAACAACAACAACAACAAACAGTGAATTTGAAAGCAGAGAAACAAAGCTGATTTTGAATGAACACTTAATTACCTAATCCTAGGGTATTATTGACCTTGCACAAGCTAGAAATGTTTTTCCAAAATAAAACATTTCCTGCAGTAAAATATAGATGAATTTTTGTCTCTCCATAAAAATTAGACTTCCTAACTTCCCAAGCACACTGTCCCCAATCATGTCTTAAACAGGGGGTTTTTGAGATCAATTAGATGTCAATTTACTGAGACCTAAAGATTTTTGATGCCTTATGCTAGTTATTCCTGCGAGGGAAGTGTTCATGGATGTAGATTAAATTGGCTTCATTTTTCATATCATTACATTTAATTTTATGCATTTCTACCACCCACTGACCTCTGTCAATAAGCAGAAGTGAAAATATCAGAAAATCTCCAAACCAATCCCATTGCCAAACATGAAGAAAGTGAGCTAGTCTAATGAAATGTGTTTTTGATCCATTGGCTCATTAAGTGCCCTCAATAAACTTCAATGAACAGGCAGCCAGTGGAAAAACCACTGATGTTATAAGTTGGGAAGTGGGCATAGTCATGTAATTTCTGTAATAAATCTTTATTGTAAATCTCAATTGTAAATGAGATTATATATATCTTATTTTTATTTGTATAAGTAAACATAAATAAATTTATATATACATACATTTGTTTATATATTTTATATATAAATATATTTTAATATATAAACACTATATTTATATATAAATTAATAAAGTTTATATATATTGCATATAAAAACTGAAAATATATATCTATATATGTTTATATAAACATATTTTTACATAAACTTTATTTTTTATATATATATATATCTTAAAATCATTCCCTTTTTACCATCAGAATTGCCAGCACTCTAGTTGAAACTGTCATCTATCTGGACAACCACAGGAGCTGCATATTGCTGCACCCCCTGCCTCCACCATTACTCCTCTCCAATTCCTTTTTTACCACACTGTCTCCAGCATGGGTTTCATTCACTCAGCAGCACCACAGGACAATGGACACAGCATTAAAATAATAGACATTTTATGTATATGTACTTCTGCCTAAACAAAATAGAAATTTACTCTTTTTAATGTCCTGTTACCTAATGATTTCACTTAATGACTTCAATACTCTTGAGTAAAATTTGTTGGAAGCCATTGTTTTGGACCAAGCTTCCTTACTAGTCCCTACAGACCAAAGAAAAATGGGCCCAATCAACCTGAGCAGGCATGATAAGGACAACCCCTCTGCTTTAACCCTTCTAAGGAAGGTAACCTGAAATAACCTGGTGTTAACCAATCTACTTCTTTGTATTAAGCTGTTTCCTTGTTTCTGTTCAAGCTACCTTACAAAAAACCAACTGTTCTGCAATGTCCAGTACAATGCCTTTCTAATTTATAGATGAGATACTGCCCAATTCACACATCACAAATAAACCCAATTAGATATTTAAACTCAATTTGTTGTAATTTGGTTCTTTAACAGTTCATATACAATTTAAAGCAAAAATGGAAGATCTACTATTTCAGTGAAGCATTTTAATTGGAGATAATCTGGGGAGAAAACATGTCTCTCAAATTTTATTTAAGGATTTCTCAGTCGTAGTTTTTTCTTCTAATAAGATAGTCCCTACTAAAGCAAATTGAAGTTTTCATCACATATAATTGTGTTTTACAATTTTCAAAATAAAAATCACAATATTTTTACACTTGGAAGTCTGCATATAAATATACATTTGCTATATTATTTGCCAATTGGTTAAAAAGTGCTTTTTTCTTCTGAAGCCATTATTTCATACCATCATTTTCATGTGAAACTGAAAATGTAACTTATGGATCATTATACTTATAATCTTTCTTTCCCCATCATTATTCTTTATGCTCCAGTGAGCTCTTCCAGAGTCAAGTAAAAAGATATAGTAACAATGATGTGCAAGGTTATTTTGTGTTTTGTCAATTCAAATAAACTGCACCCTGGTACATAACAACCTATTTTGTTAGCAAGAATTAACATCTAGTAAGGACAAATGCATACACAGTTGCAAGCTAAAATGATAATATTTTAAATATTAGTCTTTTAAAACAAGCCATTATTTCTTTGACATGGTTTCAGCACATTCAGTGTCTTTACTCACCCCAATTTTTTATCATTGGTTTCATCTGAAACTCATCTGAAAAATAAGACACTGTCTCACACCAGTTCCCACTAAAAAACAATAGTTTTGTTAATTACTGAAGAAACATTGTCTTAATTATGAGATATATGATTTAGTGCATGATGAAGCCAAATTTATTCAGTCAGAATAGACTGAACTATAAGAAGGAGAGAAAAACAAAAGGAAAGTTATGTTACCTAGTACCCACACTGTAGTATCATATTACATGAATAGTGACCATGTTATTTATTTGATTGTTGTTGTTTCAACACAATAGCAAATTAAAATGGTAAATTTTTTCCTTCAGATACTTTGTGCAATCAGATTCGTTTATAAAACATAATTAAAATAACTCAAAGTTCATATCCGAGAGTCTGGACATAACGCCCCAATAATTATATTTTGTTGTAGAAGCAGTGTTACACAGTGGTTAAGCACATGTTGTCAGAAACTCTACATAGGTTCAAAGCTTTCCTCTTCCACTAACTTATTAGAAGAAAATCATTTAGAGATATGTGTCCATAAATCAGCACAAGAGATGTTTTAAATATAAAATGTGTCATGCTACAGCTCTGCTGAAAACCTTTCAATAAATTCCTATTCCACACAATGAAATCCAAGAACCTACAATGGTCTATGGGATATTGAATGGACTGAACACTGATTACGTCTTCAAAGACGTTTATATGGTATTTCCTCCTCTCACAGTGTACCTCAGGCTTCCTGGTCTATCAGTTCCTTCAGTGTGCCCAGCATTTTTCTCTTCTCGTTACATTTGCACATATGGTTCACCTACTTGGCTGCTTTTACCCGTATCTTTCACACAGCTGTCTCTCATCTGTTAAGCTGCTCACTGAGTACAGTAAGTGTTCCCTTCTTATTGAAGTATTGGGCTGTCTTCCAGATCCTGCAAGAGCAATCAGCTTCCTTCGGGGGGTCTGTGGGTTCTCTCAGCTTTCCTAATGTATTTCTGCAGTCATTCTGAAGTAAAAGTTCGGGATGTGAGCCTCCACACTCTGCTCTGTCTGAGTGGGATCTGCAGTCTAGTCCTGTCTCCTATCCACTATGATCCTGCACAATTATAATTTTTAATCAGGTGATACTGTCTGCGCTAAATTAAAAATTTAGGCACAAATGGTTGTTCTTTGCATTAAGAAATGTTTAAAGAATATGTCTTTTATTTAAGTTAGAAACTTTTCATATTAATATATATTTGCCCCATGATTTGCCAATTAAAAAAAGGTAGTAGATATTATAAATATAAATATAAATCACTATTTTCTATGAAAAGACCTTATTATTTATTTATAGATTTTATTAAAATACGCAGTTATTTTATTTGACTCAGTGTTTTGTTTATCTTCCATCCAGATGGAAATCTTTTGAGAACCAAGACCAGGACTGCTTGATCTTAAATTCCCTCTCAGTGTCTGGCTCCCTGTGGTGGTCACTAAATAATGTTTGGCTAAGTGATAGTTCTATAACAGCTGTATCTAAATATTACTACATAATATTTATCACATGTTCACTGTGTACTAGGAACTTGCTACACATCCTACATGTACTATCTCATTCATTTTTATAGAATCTAAAAATTATTATGGTTTAAGTAATAGTATAAAATATTGTTACTCATATACTATCACTTATGTACTATTAATTTAAGTAATTGCCCTGGTCACATAGTTGCTTAGTGAAGAAGGCAGGGTTTGAACCCTGGAAGTCTTTCTCACAACGCGTATATAACTATTATTATTGGATAACAACTATTGGTTGGTTATTATTTCTAACTCCTTTGATAAGCATTTTGTGTCCTTCTTAGTTGTTCTGTACAAACAAATCTGGTTGTACAAAGTGTTCAAAGGAAAAGAAAAGTGCCATATCAATTTGCTCTTGTGTTGAAAGGACAATAATCAAATAAATAACATGGTCACTGTTCAGGTAACCCTATGGTGTGGGCACTCGGTAGCATCGTTCTCACTTTGTTTTCCTTCCTCTTCCTATAGACTTTTTATATTTGACGGGTAATCTGGCTTCATTTTGCACTTAATTACATAATATGTCTTCTAATAAGAACAATGTTGTTATTAAAATTAACAAAATAATTTGTTCCTAATATTTATCAATGAGAAAAAGTGTCTTGTATTTCAGATCAGTTAAGAAAAAAAATCATAGAAAACTGGGGAGAAAAGGATATTCAATGTGCTCAAACCGTGCCAAATAGAGGATTTTTTTTAGGAATAATCTTTAAAATACTAGAGCACTACTTGTGATTATGTATACACTGGTCCTTTTTGTAGATATCACTGGATGTTTCTCCTTGCTAACAAAACAGCTTGTCATTTACTAGCTTGGGGGTTATTTGAATTGACAAGGCACAAAATACCCTTGCTCATCACTGTCACTATATTTCTTCGCTTGATTCTGGAAGAGCTTAATGGAGGACAGGAAATAATGATGTGGAAGGGAAGATTACAAGTGAAATGATCTGTAAACTGTGTTTTCAGTTTTCATTAATAATGGTTAAAAAATGACTTTAAAAAACTACCTTTTCTCTAATTTGCAAATAATGGGGCAAATATATATTAATATGAAGAGTTTCTAGCTTAAAGGACATATTCTTTAAACATTTTTAATGTAAAGAACAACCATTTATGCCTAAATTTTTAATTTAGTGTAGACAGTGTCAACTGATTAAAAATTATAATTGTGCAGGATCATGGTGGATAGGAGACAGGACTAGACTACAGCTCCCACTCAGACACAGCAGAGTGTGGAGGCTCACCTCGTGAACTTTTACTTCAGAATGACTGCAGAAATACATTAGGAAAGCTGAGAGAACTCACAGACCCTCTGAAGGAAGCCAATTGCTCTTGCAGGACCTGGAAGACACCCCAAATACTGTGAGGGCCCAAGCTGTGGAAGTGGGAAAGGGAGATTGTCTGCCCAGGAACACACACCTGCACTAGGGAACCTGAAGGTCTAGATTATGGGAGAACATTCTTACCTTACCTGAAACTGAGTCCATGTAGAGAGCCAAGCGTAATACAGGGTAGAGGAAGCAGCAGGAAAAGCCCTGTGAGCTCACTATGTCCACTAGCAAGCCATTTCTGCCTTGCCTCAAGGGGGTCCAGACTTGCTGCCTGGCTAGATGCAGAAGAAAGATAACAATCACTACAGCTTGACTCTCAGGAAGCCACATCCCTAGGAAAAGTGGGAGGGTACTACATCAAGGGAACACCCTGTGGGACAAAAGAATCTGAACTACAGCTTTGAGCCCTAGACCTTCCCTCTGACCGAGCCTACATAAATGAGAAGGAAGCAGAAAATCAACTCTGGTAATATGACAAAATGAAGTTTTTTAACACCCACAAAAAATCATCTAGCTCACCAGCAATGGATCCAAACCAAGAAGAAATCCCTGATTTACCTGAAAAAGAATTCAGAAGGTTAGTTATTAAGCTAATGAGGGAGGCAGCAGAGAAAGGCAAATCCCAGCTTAAGGAAATAAAAAAATAATACAAGAAGTGAAGGGAGAATTATTCAACGAATAGCATAAATAAAAAAATAAATAAATAAAAGCTTCAGGAAACAACGGACATACTTATAGAAATGCAAAATGCTTTGGAAAGTCTCAGCAATAGAATTCAACAAGCAGAAGAAAGGACTTTAGAGCTCAAAGACAAGGTCTTCAAATTAACCCAATCCAACAAAGGCAAAGAAAAAAGAATAAGAAAATATGAACAAAGCCTCCAAGAAGTCTGGGATTATGTTAAATGACGAAACCTAAGACTAATCAGCATTCCTGAGGTAGAAGAGAATCTAAAAATTTGGAAAATATATTTGGGGGAATAGTTGAGGAAAACTTCTCCAGCCTTGCTAGAAACCTAGACATCCAAATACAACAAGCACAAAGAGCACCTGGGAAATTCATTGCAAAAAGATCATTGCCTAGGCACATTGTCATTAGGCTATCTACAGTTAAGACAAACGAAATAATCTTTTTTTTTAATTTATTTATTATTATTATAATACTTTAAGTTCTAGGGTACATGTGCATAACGTGCAGGTTTGTTACATATGTATACTTGTGCCATGTTGCTGTGCTGCACCCATCAACTCGTCAGCACCCATCAACTCGTCATTTACATCACGTATAACTCCCAATGCAATCCCTCCCCCTTCCCCCCTCCCCATGATAGGCCCCGGTGTGTGATGTTCCCCTTCCCTAGTCCAAGTGATCTCATTGTTCAGTTCCCACCTATGAGTGAGAACATGCGGTGTTTGGTTTTCTGTTCTTGTGATAGTTTGCTAAGAATGATGGTTTCCAGCTGCATCCATGTCCCTATGAAGGACACAAACTCATCATTTTTTATGGCTGCATAGTATTCCATGGTGTATATGTGCCACATTTTCTTAATCCAATCTGTCACTGATGGACATTTGGGTTGATTCCAAGTCTTTGCTATTGTGAATAGTGCCGCAATAAACATACGTGTGCATGTGTCTTTATAGCAGCATGATTTATAATCCTTTGGGTATATCCCCAGTAATGGGATGGCTGGGTCATATGGTACATCTAGTTCTAGATCCTTGAGGAATCGCCATACTGTTTTCCATAATGGTTGAACTAGTTTACAATCCCACCAACAGTGTAAAAGTGTTCCTATTTCTCCACATCCTCTCCAGCACCTGTTGTTTCCTGACTTTTTAATGATTGCCATTCTAACTGGTGTGAGATGGTATCTCATTGTTGATTTGCATTTCTCTGATGGCCAGTGATGATGAGCATTTTTTCATGTGTCTGTTGGCTGTATGAATGTCTTCTTTTGAGAAATGTCTGTTCATATCCTTTGCCCACTTTTTGATGGGGTTGTTTGTTTTTTTCTTGTAAATTTGTTTGAGTTCTTTGTAGGTTCTGGATATTAGCCCTTTGTCAGATGAGTAGATTGCAAAAATTTTCTCCCATTCTGTAGGTTGCCTGTTCACTCTGATGGTAGTTTCTTTTGCTGTGCAGAAGCTCTTTAGTTTAATTAGATCCCATTTGTCAATTGTGGCTTTTGCTGCCATTGCTTTTGGTGTTTTAGACATGAAGTCTTTGCCCATGCCTATGTCCTGAATGGTACTACCTAGGTTTTCCTCTAGGGTTTTTATGGTATTAGGTCTAACATTTAAGTCTCTAAGCCATCTTGAATTAATTTTCGTATAAGGAGTAAGGAAAGGATCCAGTTTCAGCTTTCTACTTATGGCTAGCCAATTTTCCCAGCACCATTTATTAAATAGGGAATCCTTTCCCCATTTCTTGTTTCTCTCAGGTTTGTCAAAGATCAGATGGCTGTAGATGTGTGGTATTATTTCTGAGGACTCTGTTCTGTTGCATTGGTCTATATCTCTGTTTTGGTACCAGTACCATGCTGTTTTGGTTACTGTAGCCTTGTAGTATAGTTTGAAGTCAGGTAGCGTGATGCCTCCAGCTTTGTTCTTTTGACTTAGGATTATCTTGGAGATGCGGGCTCTTTTTTGGTTCCATATGAACTTTAAAGCAGTTTTTTCCAATTCTGTGAAGAAACTCATTGGTAGCTTGATGGGGATGGCATTGAATCTATAAATTACCTTGGGCAGTATGGCCATTTTCACGATATTGATAGCAGGCTCCGAAATTGAGGCAATAATTAATAGCCTACCAACCAAAAAAAGTCCAGGACCAGAGGGATTCACAGCTGAATTCTACCAGAGGTACAAGGAGGATCTGGTACCATTCCTTCTGAAACTATTCCAATCAATAGAAAAAGAGGGAATCCTCCCTAACTCATTTTATGAGGCCAACATCATCCTGATACCAAAGCCTGGCAGAGACACAACAAAAAAAGAGAATTTTAGACCAATATCCCTGATGAACATCGATGCAAAAATCCTCAATAAAATACTGGCAAACCGGATTCAGCAGCACATCAAAAAGCTTATCCACCATGATCAAGTGGGCTTCATCCCTGGGATGCAAGGCTAGTTCAACGTTCGCAAATCAATAAACATAATCCAGCATATAAACAGAACCAAAGACAAGAACCACATGATTATCTCAATAGATGCAGAAAAGGCTTTTGACAAAATTCAACAGCCCTTCATGCTAAAAACGCTCAATAAATTCGGTATTGATGGAACGTACCTCAAAATAATAAGAGCTATTTATGACAAACCCACAGCCAATATCATACTTAATGGGCAAAAATTGGAAAAATTCCCTTTGAAAACTGGCACAAGACAGGGATGCCCTCTCTCACCACTCCTATTCAACATAGTGTTGGAAGTTCTGGCTAGGGCAATCAGGCAAGAGAAAGAAATCAAAGGTATTCAGTTAGGAAAAGAAGAAGTCAAATTGTCCCTCTTTGCAGATGACATGATTGTATATTTAGAAAATCCCATTGTCTCATCCCAAAATCTCCTTAAGCTGATAAGCAACTTCAGCAAAGTCTCAGGATACAAAATTAATGTGCAAAAATCACAAGCATTCGTATACACCAGTAACAGACAAACAGAGAGCCAAATCATGAATGAATTTCCATTCACAATTGCTTCAAAGAGAATAAAATACCTAGGAATCCAACTTAGAAGGGATGTAAAGGACCTCTTCAAGGAGAACTACAAACCACTGCTCAGTGAAATAAAAGAGGACACAAACAAATGGAAGAACATACCATGCTCATGGATAGGAAGAATCAATATTGAAATAATCTTAAGAGCTGTGAAGCAAAAGCACCAGGTAACCTATAAAGGAAACCCTATAAGATTAACAGCAGATTTGTTAACAGAAACACTATAAGCTAGAAGAGATTGGGGCCCTATCTTCAGCCTCCTCAAACAAAACAATCGTCAGTCAAGAATTTTGTATCCAGCAAAACTAAGCTTCACAAATGAAGGAAAGACAGTATTTTTCAGACAAATGCTGAAAGAATTTGCCAATACCACGTCAGCACTACAAGAACTGCTAAAAGGAGCTCTAAATATTGAAATAAATAACAAATTATTATTGATTATTATGAATATCTACTTTGCTACAAGAACTGCTTCTCTAAGATCCATATAGCCATATTCTTGAGTATAAATCACATACTGAAAGATATTAAAAGTAAAATTTCAAACAGGCATCAATATACAAATTAGGCTTTTCATAGTGAGGTTTCAAATCATCACAGGTCAATGATAAAAAGCAATCTTGTAAGTAAACTCTACAACTTTTGTATCTCTCACCTAAATAAAAGAGTAATTAGTAAGTGAAGAGAGTATTTTTATTTATTTATTTTATTTATTTATTTATTTATTTATTTATTTATTTATTTTGAGATGGAGTCCCACTCCATTGCCCAGGCTGGAGTGCAGTGGTGTGATCTTGGCTCACTGCAAGCTCTGCCTCCTGGGTTCACGCCATTCTCCTGCCTCAGCCTCCTGAGTAGGTGGGACTACAGGTGCCCACCACTATGCCCGGCTAATTTTTTGTATTTTTAGTAGAGACAGGGTTTCACTGTGTTAGCCAGGATGGTCTCGATCTCCTGACCTCATGAACTGCCCACCTCAGCCTCCCAAAGCGTATGAGCCACCGTGCCCGGCCAGAAAAGGGTATTTTTAAAGAAATATTTGAAAAGTGCTTTTTCCTGAAAAGAGTGTTGTGTTCTGATTCTCCCACCACCTTGCTGTTTTAATTGTTTCACCTCATCCCCAGTGAGAGAGGTCATCCTGGGTCTATTCAGAATAAATACATACTCTGTGGTGGGCATGACTCCTACCAAGGATGGAATAACAATCCAAATAGTGCTACTTTGTGAGGCATCAAAATGAGGGTTTGCTATGGATTGAATGTTTGCATTCCTTCCAAATTTATGCTGAAATATAATTCACAATGCAAGAGCATTAAGATGTGAACTGGCAGGAGGTGATTAGGTCATGAAGGCTCCTCCTTCGTGGATGGGATCAAGAATTAATGCCCTTTTATAAAAGAGACTTCACACAGTATTTGTTCTTTCTCTCCTTTTTTCTTTTTCACCTTCCATTCCTTTCACCAGGTGAGAACACAACATTGACCTCTGCCAGCGGAGGTAGCAACAAGGTGCCATCTTGGAAGCAGAGAGAGAGCTCTCACCAGACAGCAAATCTGCTGGTGCCTTGATCTTGGACTTCCCAGCCTCCAGAACAGTGATAAATAAATTTCTATTATTTAAAAACTTTTACTCTGTGATACTTTGTTATAGCAGCAGAAATGGACTAAGATAGGGCAATCAGCCTACCTCCAATAGTTAGAACAAGGGATATGTAGGTATATCTTACAGAGAGATGAGAATCACCAAAAATGAGAACCAAAACTAGTTCATATTGGATCTTTTCCAAATCAAGTCACCACAAGAGATACACAAATCCCAGTAGCAAAAACTAAAGGGGGCTTTGCATTTCTAGCCATTGTATAATTTAGGGAAAATCATCATCCAAAAATGATTCATCTTCTTGTCCAAGGCATGTGAACTAAAGTGGGAGAGTCCTGTTAAGAAAGCCATAAAGAGTCTCTGACAATACCACACAAAAGAATTAAAAAAAAAAAAAAAAGATAAAGAATCAGCTTAAAACATCTCTGGGCCTCAGCTTATTACCATACCATTCAAATAACAGGTTTCACTTTCCTTTACTGTTGTGTACTCTTCTTGCCCCAGCTCTGTAGGGGTCAGAATGTGCCCAGCAGGGTGAGCTTAGGATACAAAAATACAGATAAAAATTTAAGAAGAAGCTGACCATGCCCCCTTTCCTACTGCAGGCTTCCATTCTAAAAAGCAAGTTCTCACAGAGAGAAAAGAGAGGTGTTTTTCTTTTTAAACTTTAAGTTCAGGGGTACAAGAGAGGGTTTGCTACACAGGTAAATGGGTGTCATGGGGGTTTGTGGTACAAATTATTTCATCACCCAGGTATTAAGCCTAGTATCCATTAGTTGGTTCTCCTGGTCCTCTCCCTCCTCCCACCCCGTCCTCCACCTTCTGAAAGGCCTCAGTGTGTGTTGTTCCCTTCTATGTGTGCATATGTTCTCATCATTTAGCTTCCACTTTAATGCTAAATAAAATTGAGTTTTGATTAATAAGTTGTATTGGATATTCTGATTTCTGATATGGCACTGGCATGTGACTAAAGTGGGTATAGAATATCCCATAGCCAAAAAGTGAGCATAAAATCACTGTCATGCTTCATTAACTTACTGCCTTCACATGCATTCAGACAAGAAGTTTGCCTTGATTCCAAATAGTCTAGAGAGGAAAAGCTAAGCCAGGTCTGTGCATTGAAGGCTATTCTGCAGCAAGTCCACCTGTGGAAACAAGTATAGATGTGGTAAGAGACACTGACTGTGGATTTCATTTCAGCATCATTTGTAAAGTTAAGGAGTCCATTCTCAAGAACAATGTGATATAATAAATCTAGACTTTTTATATTTGATCTAGTATTGTCTTGCAGCTCAAGGTCTGTTACCTTTTCTGTAATCCTTAACTTTTATATGTGCATCATTACACGCTGCACTGACTTGAGTTTATTAATGGTGAACTACAAACCTATAAAATGTTTATTCAAAAGAATTAATGAATAAATGACAAATTCAGTTGCAGTCCTTGCCATTAACTTGCAGTGTGACCTTTGCAAGTTTCCTAATTTCTCTTTGCTTTAATTTACTTTTTTATAAATATCTGTTCTGCATTCCTACAAGGTGAGCATAAAGTTCAAATAATAATAATAACAGGTATGGACATTTCTAAAAATTTAAAAACCTTACACAAATGTAAGATGCAATGGGAATTAAGATGGCTATTCTAAAATTGTGTTAAATGAACACTGATTTGTTTGAAATGTTCCGCAGTACAACCAAAGCTAGGGAGGGAAGTTCAAAACTATTTCACTTCCACATTCCATTTTTCTCTTTATCCAAACGATATATCCTTCCCTTCACTATTTCATGCACAGAAGTTCAGCAAAAACCTCTACCATCAATTCTACAATTTCACAATTCTTATAATTGCATATTTATTTCATTTAATCAAGCTATGTTGATAAAAAGTCAGATGATAATAATTGTTATCATAATTTGTGCTACCAAAAAGAAAACATTTTCTCTGAATATTGAAAGGGAAGAAATTCAACTTTAAACAAGTTAGGAGCTGATAACAAAGTGGTTTACGTTAATTATTCTTGTTTTTACGTGACATTGACTGTTTGCTAGAATTATCATAATACATCAGGCTAAAATATGTTCTAAAATGTATTTTGCTAATGGATTTGTAATCACTGCCTACAGAGAAATCAAAACAGGAAAATGTTTTGAATAAAATTGAATGATTCAGTATCTAGAGTTTGTGTGGGATAAACTTAATGATACTACATATACAAAATTCTCTCACTTGATTTATTAAATAGCAATATATAGATTTTTCTTTCACACATGGTTTCTTCTTGGCAACTGATGCATTTGCAAGTTCAGAATCCCGACAGTGGCTCAGCAAACTCAATTACATTTTTAACTTTTTTTCGAATAAAAGATTCTTAATAAGATAGAAAATTTGCATATTATTTCTCCAGAATTTTGACAGATCTAGGTCTCCTTTCTTGCTTGTATCTGTGAAATGGAAAACTCTTTGAGCCAATAAGCTAATCTTTCTCTCGTCTAATTTATCTTCCTGTAGCTTACATGTTAAAAACATAAGACTGTGAGATGCATTTATTTTTTAAGGCTTAGATCATCTCTGTGCCTCTGTGAAAGTTTCTGGTGCTTATTACTATTCCCAGAATACTATTATCTTTTGGGAGTAGGGTTATTTGGTATTTGGTCAATATTTTTAATTAGTCCTGGAGTAGGAGGCTGGCACACTTATGTAGCTTAGTATTACTAGAATTATTACTCGCTTAGCACTCTCAACATTGTGAGCTATGATATCTACGTGTTATTCCTGGCTTCTCATTTTCCTGCTTTTCTTCTTCCCACGGCCTCTTACACATTTGGTCCCCAGTGAAGAAACCAACCTCCACTAAGAGGTGCACGTTAGCAGTCCTGCAGTATCTCCAGCAGCCTTACCCACACAGCGAGCCTCTCCATCCTGAGACCACTGTACTTACTTCTCTCTTTCCTGCAAGCAATAATAGCTCTTGCTGCCATTCCCATAACTGATCCCCTTGACATAAAGAGATAGTGGTTACCACACTTGTCTCAGGCATTTCTCTTAGAGAGAGGAAAGTGTGAAGTGTTGAACCACATCCTTTCCTACAAGTAATTAAAAAAAAAAAAAAAAAAAAAAAAGTCCTAAAGCTTGCAGTCCAAGGTAAGAAAGATTTTCGTAAAATCATAAAAAGCTATTTTCAAATCCATTATTTAAAAAAAAATCAATCCAGCTGGAAACAAGTAACTATGTAATCCAAGAGAATCATTGTCTTCACCTTGTACATAAAATTTGTTCTTTATTAAAATTGCTGAAATTGAGAAGTTTTGCTTTCTCTCAATAAAAACTGAAAAAGTGACATTAGGTACTAATTAACTGACGATCTCTTAGTTACTAGGAATCATAATTCCTTCTGATGGAGACAATTAGAGGATTAAAAACATGCCCTCCACACTCTACTATCAAGGATATATTGTTTAGACATTAAGAGTTTAACTTCCAGATTCTACAAACCTTGGACAGAATTTCTGCCTCCTTTCTTACTTGCTGTGCATACTTAAGAAAGTTACTTAATTTCTGTGCCTTTGTTTATTTCAGAGGTATCTGGAAGGAGTCCAGAGGTATAGCCCCCCACCACAGCACGTTCCCACAAAGTAATTTCTATTCTAACCCTTTTCAATTTTCTGTCTCTTTGATTTGCTTTCTCTTTCTTTCTCTCTTTCTTTCTCTTTCTCTCTCTCTCTCTCTTTCTTTCGTCTTGCTTTGTTGCCCAGGCTGGAGTACGGTGGCACGATCTCGGCTCACTGCAACCTCCACTTCCCAGGTTCAAGCAATTCTCCTGACTCAGCCTGCTGAGTACCTGGGACTACAGGTGCCTGCCACTATACATGGCTAATTTTTGTATTTTTAGTAGAAACTAGGTTTTGCCATGTTGGCCAGTCTGGCCTCAAACTCCTGACCTCAGGTGATCCATCTGCTTTGGCCTCCTAAAGTGCTGGGATTACAGGCGTGAGTCACCGTGCCCAGCCTTAAATTTATTTCTTGATATAACAATTACGAAGACGGCAATAAAAAGAAAGCTTCAGAGAATATCTGTATTTAGTGCATTGCTAAGGCCAACTGGAGGACAGAGATTCAAACCAGGGAGAAGAGCCTAAGGAATCTTAAGATTTAGGGATGAATGGCTAGAGTATTTCTTTCCACAAGGAAGTTACAGTTCAGAAAAAGCAGGATGATGTTGGAAGACGTTTTGTTAGAAAGATGGACAATAAAGGGTGTGTTGGGTTTCAGCTGGGAAAAAGAACAAGTTTCTTTTGCATTCATTAGTATGGTGAATTTAGCAAAAATCTAAACTCTTTCTCAGGAGATAACTGAGTTTAAGAAGAGTTTAATTAAGAATAATAGGTTCAGAGTCTTAATTAGAATAACCTTAGTGCATGAGAGCAATAATAAATAAGTGGTAGTCCAAACATTTATTTTGTAAACCATGCAGTAAGAGTTAAATGCACAAATGCGATAAGATTCTTATTAACAATGCTTTATCACATATTAGAATATCACATAATCTTACAGTATGAAACAGACCATAGTTTGAAATAGTGAGATCTCATTGTCATTAAAACATTCTAGATAATGGCCCAATTAATCTATTGATTCCATGAAAAAACTATGATATTGGCTTAAGATGGAAAGACTGCATTATTTCTCTCTGTGTATCTCTCTGTCTCCGCCCTTGTCTCTCTCTGCTGCACTCTCTCTCTCTCTCTTCCCCAACCCACTTTCTTTCTCAGCCTTTTGTGACTGGATTATTTCACTTAGTATAATGTCTTCAAGGTTCATTCATGTTGTAGTATATTTCAGACTTTTTTTTTTCCTTTTAAGGCTGAATAATATTTAATTGTTTGTAAATAATTACATTTTAAAGGAAAAGAAACTGACTGTGGCTTGCAAAGCCACCCACCATCTGCCTTTCCCACTCCATCACTCCAGCCCCAATCTGATCCATTTCTGTTCCTTGTTGAATCACAATCATCTCCATTCTGTCTCTTGAATTAGCCACATTATTTTATCTGCTCATTGCCTTTGCACACATTATTCTCTCTGCCTGTATCGACAGTGTCCACTCTACACCCAGCTAACTTAGTTCACCTCGAATTTTTCCTGAATACCAGACCGGGACTGTAGTCCTTAGTATCATCTCTTGCAGCTACCAGGTTCATGCAATTAGTTAGTGGTGTTGCCGGAATTCTGGACTAGAAGAGTGATGTTAAACCCTGTGGGCTTAATAACTCTGTTCTGCTGACCAATCATTAAAGCATCTAATTTTATTTCATTTAGGATCTGACAATATAGAGTTATATTTTGTCTCATTGTTCAGAAACACAAACACTGGTTTCGAAACACATGCACTCTAAGGACTGAAACATGTAATGTGCTTCTTGCAAAAAGTTTCAGAGCCTTGCACATAACACAGTACCTCTTAGGGTGAATAATTTTGAGCATGAGTGAACATTAGAAGAGTAAAAGTAAACAGGAACCCACCATCCTAACATTAGTGTTAGACCAAAGGAGAAAAGCCAGTAATAATTCTATTTCTTGGTCCTGACCACTAGATTAAGGGTGAGCAAATTTTTTAGTAAAATGCCAGATAGTAAATATTTTAGGTTTTGTGGGTCAAGAGGCAAAATTGAGGATATTATGAAAGTATTATAGAACTAGAGAGAAAACACATTTCTACACATTTTTGATGACATTCAAAATATAATAAGAATAATGTAGTACATTTCAAAATAAAAGTTTCTCTTTTCAGAAGAATGACATTTTCAAGGGTGTGGTGGGGGATAATGTTTCACTTAATTTGGGTTCAAAAGTAGTTTTCTCTGCCATCAAAATTAATTGGAAATGTTCATCTATTAATGCTGATCTGCAATGAGATCTTATGTATTTCATCTTTGAAAATGTCTTATTATACAGTTAGGTACTGCATAATACCGATATCAATCCATGAGCATATGATTTTAATTGAGCACATTTATTGTTCAGAGGCATTGATACAATTCTATTGGGTTTTTTCTTGATATTCACCTCTTAGTATGCACAATATTGCAAACTAAAATCACTTCCAGTTCAAGGTTAGATTGAAGCTATTCAATTACATGGTTAAATAGATTTTGAAATACGAATATTATTTCTGAACTTGCACTGAAATCTGAAACACACTGTTGGAACTGTAGGTTGACCTTGAAAATGTGAACATTTAGACTACAAATTTGTGTAAGAATGATGATCTTGCTTCTTGTCTTAACTTGTTAGCATGGATAATTTATAAGGTGGTTTATTTTATTTTTGCTTCAGCCATTAGTGTTTTTGGAAACAACTTTAAACTAGCATAGGTTTCACGAATCAGCTTTGTTTTGTCTTGAAACTTTATGTTGAAATCACCAAGAACTATTATCAAGTCTGGAATAGAAGCTAATTTCCAAAGTCAGTCAATGTTTAATGATAGTGGATGAGGACAGTTCTTTTCATTTAGAAAAATTTCAATCTTGACCCTGAGCTCAAAAACAGTAATAAAATTTCTGCCTGGTTAATCATAGACCTGCTAAGTGGTAAAGAATAAGTATTAGTCTATTTAGCTTTTATTTCTAATAAAAATTCCTGGAACAGCAATGTTTAAGTCCACTAGAGCAAATTAACTCCACCATTGATACTGCTGGTTCAATAACACACTAAAGATTCAAATACTTTCTACATAGTGCATGCTGATGGATATTATTATAAATAAACATAAAGTTTTAAACAACTTACATTTTCACAGGCTTTTAAAATCTGTTCAAATAAGATTTTTCTGCTCCACCCATACTTTTACCAGCATTAGTTATGATACATCTTGGCAGATTCCACTTCAGGTTTTGTGTTTTCTGAACTAAATATGTGTACCTACTATGTATGCTCAAAAATTTTTTTAAAAAATTTGAAAAAGAAAAAAAATCGTACCTATAGTTGCTCCACATAGGGTATACATAGAGGCTGATCCCTCAGTCACTTCAACCTTAATAGTGACTCCTTGAAAAGGCAAAAGCTTTCTACTCATCAAGATTCAAGAAAAACAACTCAGAATCACCCAGCTAACTTTTAATTGGCTATTGAGATAGCTTCTAATGTCCACAGTTCTTCAATTAAATTTTCTCACAGAAAGACTATGATTTCAAACAAGTTTTATTTCTCAAGACATTTCTTCAGCTGTTGCAATCAAACGTGATTTAATTATCTCATTATTGATAAAGACGTTTATTATTTTTATTTTTTATTTTTGGCTTGGCTAACAAATGAGTCACAGAGACACTTTCATTAGTTGCAGTTTCATTTTTATGTTTGTAAAGAGATTCTGCTGCAAAGATGTTCTATTTTACATTTTCTAATTTTTCTCACCATCACTTTCTAGTGAGTGGGAGTATTTTGGTAAGCTGAGTGCTTACTTTGATCATGTTAATGTCTACTTTATTCTTTTAGAATAGCTAACATACCACTGCATCATAAACACAATGCTTTGACATTCAATTCAATAAAAAATAATTCACACTCTCCTGTGCCTTAAAATACGTTAGAAGTCAATTTTGTTCTTGTTGTGGTTTTGACATCATAAGTATGCAGTACTAATATAAAACATATATCTTGATATAGCCATATATAGCACACTCCAAACACAGTTAAATTATAACTGCATCCCTGCCGGGTGGTAGTGCACCAAGCAACAGTGCAAAGTGATACAAGCACCACATACAGTCTCTGTTGTAACTACGGAACTCTGCCATCACAGTAGGAAAACAGACATGGACATTACATAATGAGCATTGCTATGTTGCAACGAAATTTTGTATGGATATTGATATTTTAATTTAATATCAGTTTGTGTGGTTAGAAAATACTCTTTTTATTTTTTTCAACCGTTTAAAAGTAGCTCACGGGCCATCCAAGAATAGGCAGTGGGTCATTTTGGCCCTCAGCCTGTAGTTTGCAGATCTCTTGTTTAGAATATGGATTTTTATTTTGGTACCCTTGTCTCCATTACTTTCTTGGGCAACCGATTTTTTTTCAATAGCAAGTCTAAGCTTTACTCTCTTATAAAATGGGAATACCAATGACGATCTAATAGGGACATTGTGAAAATTACATAAAAGTGTGTAAGTTAGATGCTCACTTTGGTGCCAGGTACATAATAACATACATTGAAAATAATAATTATTTTTCGCTTTTGTCCCTCTTGACTACGAACTTGGGAGTTAATTTAATGGATTATCAATTAACCCAGGCATAACAATTACTTTATTCCACAGGATTTTCTAGAAAGATGAAATGCCTAATGTTTAAGCCTCAATTCTCATTTCATTTCTGTTAACCAATAGACAGGAAAAATACCTGCCCAGTGTTGATGAGAATAGAACATGTGGGGACACATTTGTGGAAAATGTATACCTGATTCACTCCATCATTTATATTATGAACTACAGGATGGGAATCCTAAAGCAGTCCTTCCTGTTCATCCACACCAGTGGCCAGATCACATCAGGGCACCTCTTGTTCAGGAGGCTACAAGCCGTAAATTGCTTTAGCTAAGACCATCTCAACACTTTTAGCAATTGTTTACAAATAAATTCAATAGACAACTTCAGTTTGCAGAGGTTAATCTAACATACTCAAGCTGTATTTCTTCTGTGTAAAATGGTTGGACAGAAAATTAGTTGCTGTGGGACACTTATTTTGAAATATCTAGTAGGCCGTGAGCGGAAAATAAGTGTAGAAGGACTTTATTTATTTTTTCTATACAGGACAAGGAAGCCTGGAAAAGAGTTATCGAGTCCTTGTTTGTTGGTGTAAACTGTCACAGAAACAAGTGTCATTCCTAGTTTGATCATTAGGAGTATGTTTACAGATTCATCTTAATTACTGCTGAAAGAAGAGTAGCCTGATCTCCAAAACTGGTGACATCTATGGGGTGACCTGGGAAACCTGTAACTACAACAAACCACACTCACCTCTCCAGTCCCAAACTACCTCAATTAATTATACAATGTAGATTAAAGCAATATCTGGTGTGCAAATGCAGCTTCAATACAAGTCTTAAAGTCCCAGCTACCAGGCACATTGTCCCTTTGCTGTACAAAAATACCCCTAAATATTTTAGCAGACACTATATCCAACTAACATGAGCATTCATAGAGCAGCCAGAATGAAACCACGCACACTTTGCAATAGACTATAGTATTCAAAAGATCACAGGAAGTGTAAAAAAGGACAGGATGTGTACAAAAAGATATATTTGCTTTGCTAATTCATTTTTAAAGATCATTTTACTTCTACTTAGACTAGTTCAATGTAGCTATGCCAGTGATAATAGTTTGAATGCAATTATAATTATTCATCCTTCATTGCCTGAGCCCTAGCATAGTTTGTTTATAATCAGTTTATATCGTTTGTTCTCCCTGCCTTTCAAGGATAGGGATGGAGTTGGTGGTTGTCAATAAAACTAAATTGCACAACCCAGTCCATTATAGTATCCAGGGAAACATAAACAGTATTAAACAGAAATGCACATTATGGTAGCTCAAGTCCAGCCTAAATTGATGCATTTTCTATTCAAGTGCTGTTATTACCATGATCATAACTGTTTTAATTTGCTAGTGTGAATAGATAGCTTTCCTCAGAATGAAACTGTGGCTGTAAATATAAAATTAAGATGATAAAGTTCTCTGAGTACCCATTTGGAGGGCAATTGATTAGGCAGCATTGCATTCAAGATGCGTGCAGCAATGTTAAGCAGAGCCTGGATTCTTACAAGTTGGGAGGAAGACGTGGAAAGAACACCACACTTGAAAACAAACTCTGTCACTGAATTCTTGCACAATATCGGACAAGGCATTTGTATTAATCTGTTCCAACACTGCTAAGAAAGACATACCCGAGACTGGGTAATTTATGAAGGAAAGAGTTGTAATTGACTCACAGTTCCACATGGTAGGAGAGGCCTCATAATTATAGCAGAAGAGTAAGGGACCTCTTCCATGGTGGCAGGCAAGAGACAGCTTATGCAGGAAAATTCCCCTTTACTAAAACCATCAGATCTTGTGAGACTTACTCACTATCATGAGAACAGCATGAGAAAGACCCACTCATCTCGTGATTCAATTACCTCTGACTGGGTCCCTCCCACAACACGTGGGAATTGTGGGAGTTATAATTCAAAGTGAGATTTGTGTGGGGACACAGCCAGACCATATCAGCATTCCATGTCTATGCAATTTGTTTCACATATATTTCTACTTAATGCCACCATGACTTTGCTAAAGGTCTTTCCTCTGCTGAGAATGCCCTCTTTCCTTTCACCTAAGACCCACTTGGTAAGCTCTTTCTCTACTTTGAAGTTTTAACTTAAACATCATCTTTCATACATGTCCTCATATCTTTTCAGGTAGAGTTAGCCATATAAAGCACTCAAAATATAACATTCTGGATCACCACATATTTTCCTGCCATTTTAGCACTTTCAATATGTCATTTGTTGTCTGTTGGTCCTCAGCTTCTGATGAGGAAGTTGCTGGAGTTCTTATTTTTATTCTTTTCTATGTAATACGTGTTTCATTCTCTTTCTGTCTTTAAGAATTTTTCTACATCTTTCATGTTCAGCAGTTGACTATGATATACATTAATAGATTTCGTTTGTTTGTTTATTCTGCTTGGGTTCCACTGAACTTTCTGGAACTCAGAGATCTTTCTGGAGCTCTGTTCTTGATGAAATTTTGAGGAAATAAAAATAGTCAACCAACATTTGCTCAGTTTGTTTTTGCCCCGTTGTCTTCCTTCTGTCTTTCTTGGGTTTCAATTTAATGAATGTAAACATATTTAATATTGCTCCATAGGTCACTGATGCTCGATTCATTTTTTAAATTTTTTCCTCCATGTACTTGTTACTCTGTGTGTTCTATTATTTGGTCTTTACGCTGATTGTTTATTTTATGTATTACTTAATTAAATTTGCTTCTTCATTTTTTCTCTCTCTCCTGAAGCTCTTAAGCTCTTTCCTACAGATTCATCATTTCCAGCGTACTCTGAGTTTATTTGTCAAAGTTATTTCAAAGTTTTTTTAAAAGTCTCCTGATTTTTAACATCTGGGTAATTTGTAAATGTTTTACTTTATAGCAAAATTTTACTTCACTATGGGTAACATTTTCTATTTTGTTTTCACGTATAGTGGCTTTTCAATTTATGCAAGGCATTGTGGGTAATATATTAATGAGAGTATGACTTCTGTAATCACTCTCTAAAGAATAACAAGTTTGCTTTTCTATCAGCCAATTAAAATATTAGCACATCAAACTCCTCATGTAGAACAGGGGTCAGTAAGCTATAGCCCTGAGCCAAATCTGAACCATCATCTATTTTTGTAAATAAAGTGTTATTGGAACACAGCCATACCTATTTGTTTAGGCATCATCAATGGATGTTTTGGGGCTAGAACAGCAGAGATGAGTGACTGCTATAGAGACTTCATGGCCTACGAAGCCTAAAAAATTAGATATCTGACCCTTTGCAGAAAAAGTTTATCAGTCCCTGTCTAGAATATAAGCCTTATAAGTATATTTTGGAATAAAATACTATTTCCAGATAATTCTAATGCATAGCCTGGGTAGAAACCACTCCATTAACATATTATAGTATCCCTAACATTTCTGAGAGTCCTTAATTCTAGTTATCAGTGTTCATATTGGAGTATAACATCACAAAATAGCACATGCAACTTTAATCTTAATGAGTCAATATCCCTCTTCTCCTGTAAGTATAGTCATTCTTATACCTTTACTGTATTTACAATATGAAAAACATTAATCAGAAGGCCAAGGAATCAAGAAAAAAACTCAAATAATTTAAAGATAGCTGTGGTCTAAGATTCAGATCATATTGATCATATTTTAGTTTTTTGTTCGTTTATTTGTTTGCTTTGCTTTATTTTGTTTGGGTTTATACCTTTTACTTCTTCCTCAAACTGGCTATTGTCTGCACAGCCAAGGAGAAAACACTTGTCCCTAGGAGGCAGAGAGACATCACAGCCAGAGAAGACACTCCACATAATTTACTTTGAAACAATGTATGAGAATTTTCAGATGTCAATTGCAGAGATTTTGGACATAAATGAGGTGGGAAATGCTCATTAATCAAGCTCAAGCTGCCTATTTCTCAAAGGACATAAAATCAATATAGGTCAAATTTCCTATTTCTCCAAAGCCTATCTCACTAAACACCTTGAAAGAGATGTTATAGACAGATTTCCTGTAGATTTACTGCTTGGCATGCAAGGACATCAACCTCTTTAAATGTTGGACAGAGAGAACTTTAAAATGTGAAACAAGCCTGATTGAAGGGTAAAAACAATCAAACACCAACTCCATTCTGTGGAAATTCATTCTGTAATAAGACAGTAGATCTGAGCAGGTGAACTTTGAATTTTCATGTTGCAAATATTGATTTTGGAAAGAATGGTTCTATTACCCTTTACCCCTAAAATAAATACATAAACAGATAGAAGGACTACCTTTTAACAACACAAAAGATAAATTCAGATAAAAGATTGGATTTATACATAAGAAAAAAGGAATTATTATACTAAATACATAAAAAGCTTCTACTATCAATGAGGAAAAATAAATATTAAATAATATCTAAAATACATGCACAAGAAAATATATTAAATACCAATTTTTATTAATGTTAAGATATACTAAATACCAACATTTACTATCATTGTATGATATTAGCAATAGCACTATTGTTAAGGTTTTTCCCTCAAAAAAGACACACACACTCACCTATGTACATGCCTGTAAATTGTGGTACATCGTTTTCAATGGAATTCAAAGTAATTGCTATAATATTAAATATTAAAATTTAAGTTATGCTTTTTTTCTCTGAAAAATATAACTAGCTGGAGAATTTATGTAGTATTATATGTCATTATGTGTCATTACTTATTATTTTATATGCATAAATGCAGAGCCAAAAATATTTATACCAGAAGGTGTTCATATTTGTGTGATGAGGTTATAATGATTTTTACTTTCTTCTATGTGTTCTTATTATGCAGTTTCTTTATTGTCTAAACTAAACATCAATTTCCTTTATAATTACTTAAAGGTAATAAATGCATTTTTACAAACGGGAGAAAGCCTATTTCCTTCACGGAACTTTTCCTGTACTGTACCTTATCTCTCTATTGCTCTTTCTTAATGGCAAAGGTCAATGGGAACACTCTCGGGTTTAAGAAAAGTAGAGGCATTAATGAGGCCCCTCTATTCAAAGTTCCTAAGAGCGTCCAGAGCCTATTATGACATTCCTGGAAGAAAGAAAATGTGGATTTCCTTAGGATGAACTTGGAAAGTAAGTTGGGGCAGGGGAAAGGCCATTGTCTTTAGAACTGAGCAAACTTTATACCTCAATTCTGCTATTAACCTGGAAAGAAACTTTGCAATCAAAAATTATAAATGTTATTGATAGAATAACTGTGGGATAGCTCATCTTCAACATCTGGCAGCTTGATTTCTCAGTAACTGTGAAAAATCTCCAAATCTGTTGAGCCGTTTTACCCTCTTGGCACTGTCACATGCTTTCTTCTCTCTCTAAGCTACTGCCTTCCTCTTACAAGGACATTTGTGATTACACCGGGCCCACTTGGATGATCCAGGAAAATCCCACCATTTGAAGACTCTTAAATATATCAGCAAAGTCCTTTTAAATGTGTGGTAGCATAGTCACAGCTTCTGGGAATTCGGACATAGATATCCTTAGGGGGCTTTATCATACATATCATACATATAAAGAAGCAAGAAGCAAATTTCTCTAAAGTCCCAAATTCAACAATATTAAACTGTTATCTATCTATCTATCTATCCATCTATCTAAGATAGGGTATCGCTGTCATCCAGGTTAAAGTACAGTGGCACAATCAGCTCACTCCAGCCCAGCCTCAAACTCCTGGGCTCAAGTGATCCTCCCACCTCTGCCTCATGAGTAGCTGGGACAGCAGGTTTGAGTCACCAAACCTGGCTAATTTTTAAAAATTTTTTGTAGAGATGGAGTCTCACTTTGTCACCTAGGCTGGTTTTGAACACCTAGCTTCAAGTAATCCTCCCATCTTGGCCTCCCAAAGTACTAGGATTACAGGCATGAGCTATCATTCACAGCCACAGATATATTTCTATTCCAACTTTTACATTACTTAAACACATATTGACCAAACAAATGGAGTGGTTTTAAATTAATAAATTAATGATATAACCCCAAGAGCAATTTCCTTTAAAAGGCTCAGACACATTAATGAATGAGTCCTATTTTATTGCAGAAAAACATTTCTCTCTATGAGATCCACCTGCTGCAGTCTCAATGCGTTACAAATTGAACACAACTTTCATTCAAAATAAGACTTTGAAACTGACTCTGGAGCAAAGCCTAAACCCTAAGGGTGAGATGACTGTGAATATATTTAGAACTTTCCTCTTTCTAGGAGCTCATGGTTTACAAATCTCTCCTCTGTGCACAGCACCTTAACTGGTAAACTGACTTGCAACAATTCTTCACAGATTCCGCTCCCCTTAATATGGACTGGTCTTTTCTGATAGATTGCCTCATGTAAAAAAACATTTTTTCTCCTTGCTTTGCAATATAGAACAAGAAGGTATATAAAATTCATATATATATATATACGTAAATTCATCAAAAACGCAGTGAATTTTAACAGATTAAATATCATTTCTTGGGAAATTATAATAATAAGTGAAAACATGTAGTTTAGCTCCAAACAACTTTATTTCTTTCTGAACTATTATAGGATATTATAAAAAATATTGCTCTTTCATACCAGTAGTTTCTTTTGTTGTTGTTTGAGTTTTTGTTTGCTTTTCAGATGAGAAGTTTTCCCCCAAATTGGGACAGGACTCAAGCAGAATTATGATCCCTTTCGCTTGAAACTGTGCTAGGTCTGAGAAAAGACCCAAAAGGTTTTTTTCAAGGAATTTGAAACTCAAGAAGGAAGAATCAATTACACAAAATCATACAGTGAATCCATCTACAGCCAGGATTCTAAATCAGGCCTTTTGATGCTCTTACTCTTGCCCAGTAGCTCAAATTTATATTTGGTTTCCTATTTCTTCCCCTTAGGAGTGTTCTGCTTGACCCTTATTCTAGACCACAAACGCTTTGTGGACAAAGATGCTATCTTAAGCAGCGTCTTTAAGTATATCTTAAGCATATATATATATATACACACACACACACACACATACATACATACATACAGTAGTGCTGCATAATTACATTCTGGTCAATGACAATCTGCATATACAATGATCGTCCCATAAGATTATAATGGAGGCAGGGCATGGTGTCTCACATCTGTACTCCCAACACTTTGGGAGTGTGCCAAGGCAGGAGGATCACTTGAGCTCAGAAGTCCCAGACAAGCCTAGGAATCATAGTGAGACCCTGTCTCTACAAAAAAGAAAAAAACCAAAACATTAGTCAGTCATGGTGGCTCAGGCCTATAGTCCTGCTACTAAGGAGGCTAAGGTGAGAGTATCGTTTGAGCCTGAGAGGTTGAGGCTGCCATGAACGACAATCATGCCACTGCGCACTCCACTCCAGCCTAGGAGACAGAGCAAGACCCCATCTCTTAAAAAAAAAAAAAAAGAAAAAAGATTGTCATGGAGGTGAAAAATTCCTATCACCTGGTGATGTCATAGCTGTGCTTGTAGCGTAATGATGCATTCCTCATGTGTTCTTGATGATACTGGCATAAACAAACCTACTGCACTGCCAGTTGTATAAAAGTATAGCATGTATAATTATGTAAAATACATCATTCTTTATAATAATAATAAACAACTATGTTACTGGCTTATGTATTTACAACCTTATACTTTTTTTTCATTGTTATTTTAGAGTGTAATTATTCTACTTATGAAAAAAATGTTAAGTATAAAACAGCCTCAGGCCTGTTCTTCAGGAGGGATTCAGAAGAAGGCTTTGTTGTTATAAGAGATGACCACTTCATGCATATTTTCCCCCCATAAAACTTTGTAGTGGAATAAGATGTGAAAGTGAGAGACAGTGTTATTGCTGATCCTAGGCCTGTGTATACCTAAGCTAATATGTGTGTGTTGTGTCTTAGTTTTTATAAAAACGTTAAATAAACAAATTAAAAATAGAAAAAATAATCTAGAACAAGCATACAAAGCAATAAAATATTTTTTGTACAGCTGCACAATGTGTGTTTTAAGTGTTATTATAAAAGAGTGAAAAAGTAAAAATAAATTAAGAAGTTTATAAAGTTAAAAAGTTACAGTAAACCAAGGTTAATTTATTATTGAAAAAAGACATTTAAAAAATCAATTTAGTATAGCTGACATGTACAGTGTTTCTAAAGTCTACAGTAATGTACGGTAATATTCTAGGCCTTTACATTCATGCATCACTCAATCACTGAATCACTCAGAGCAACTTCCACTCCTGCAAGCTCCATTTATTGTAAGTGCCCTGTACAGGTATACCATTTTGTATCTTTTACGTAATGTTTTTACTGTATGTTTTCTATGTTTAGATAAATAAATATTATTGCATTATAGTTGCCAAAGTATTCAGTAGAGTAACATGCTGTATAGGTTTGTAGCCTAGAAGCGATAGACTATATCATTAGCTTAGGTGTGTAGTAAGTTACACCTTCCAGGTTGCATTAGTATACTCTGTGATACATACACAATGAGGAAATCGCCTAATAATGCATTTCTCAGAATGTATCTCCATCATAAAGCAACATATGATTGTGTGTGTGCGTGAATGTGTATTTAGCCCCCCAAATTCCAATACATAAAAAAGACAGACAACTCAATAAAAATACTGGGTAGAACCCCAAATAAACAACACCAAAACCAACTTTTCCAGGCATTGCATAAAAGAGAATATCTAAATTACAATTATATCTATGAAAACTTCCTCAGCCTCATGAATTATCAGGAAAATATAAACAACATTACAATGCAAAATCTTTACATATTCTTAAGAAGAGCTGGTAGAAGAAGGTGGTGAGGAAGGGCTGGAGGAGAAGAAAAATGAGAGGAAGAAGAGAAACAGAAAAGGGAAGTGGAAAAGAACAATTTTAAGTAGCAAAAGCTACCAAGTTGGTAAGGATTGAAGCAACTATAATTCACAAACGATACCACAGGCAGTGTAAATTGATACGCCCACTTTGGAAAACTACAGGAGATCAATGGCATGGCTGGCCTCATTTCAGCACCCCACCTTGTGCTAATGTCCTTTGCCAGAGATAACCAAAGTATGATTCCCTGCCTTTCAGCAACTTGTTCATCTATCTGATTTGCTTCAGACAGTATTTGTGTTATACAAGCAGACTCTTATAGAAAGCGTTTGCCATCTCCATGTATGCCCTAGTATCTCTGCCTGTATAATGAGAACATGACTGGAGTAGGTTGCTGAAGGATGAAAGTCGTATGGAAAGATTTTGGTTACCTTTGTTCTAGCCAAGGCCATCTTAGATCAGCTAACAGCCAATCTAACCCCACATACATGAGTCAGCCCATCCTGGAACAGTAGAATCACCTAGCTGAACCTCTGCTTAACACATGCACTTAAACAATAAATGTTTATTTAGGGATACTGAGATTTTTATAGTTGTTCATTATATAAACTTACTGTAAAAATAGGAAACTGATACAAACTGTTTTGTAATACTCCTAAAGCTAAATATATGTACCTTATGATCTGGCAATAGTCTTCTAGGTATATTCCAGCAGAAATGCATCTATTAATATATTAACATATGAAACAAAATGTTTATAAAAGCACTATTCATAATAGCAGAAAACAAAACAAAACAAAAGTAAATCTTGAACTACTCAAATGCCTACCATAACTGAACATATGAATAATTTGTGGTACATTCATCCAAAGGAATATCATGCAGCAGTGACAATGACAAATCTGCAACTACAAATTACTGAGCAAATGAAACCAGACATGCACATATACTCAACATCTATGCTGTTAGCAGCTAGGGTAGCAGATATCATTATGTAAGGGTGGGGCAGGAATAGAAGGAAGAATAAGAAGAGCTTCAGTCATGGGGAAGCATACAGAAATAATCTACTTCTTGAAGGGGTTGTAGGTTGCATGGGTATTTTTAATTTGTGAAAAAATTGTGCTAGACTAGACCTCTATTTCCTAAAATATGTTGTTCAATTTGCAGCATGACCAACATAAAAAAAAAACAAATTCTATAGTCAACGGTTTTTGAGAAATGGTGCATACTGTACATGCACTTAGAGATTGATCTTGCATATTTTTAAGCTCTGTGAAGTCTGACAGAACATTATGTGTTCTTTCTGGGTAACATCAATTTATAACAGGCCCATAGGAGAAATACTCTTTGGGTTCAGTGCAGAAATCTCAAACCTCAAAGTCTCTTTTAGTTCAATAGTTCATAAATTCATGGGATAAATTTTTTTTCATACAATAAACTAGAGTTTAATGTTTGTTAATAGTTCTTTCCTTTAAGAAAAATTTTCATACAATCAAATGTACAAATCTTCAGTGTAGAAATGTGGATTGAAAACACAGTGTGACTTCTGGGTGGCAGCTTCCTAGTTTATTAAAACCGTGTGACGCTTTCGCTTTAGGGGACATAGAAGAACATAAGCCTATAAACCAAGCTGCCTTCTAAACTCAGCTTGCAGTGGGCTGTCATAATACTGGTCTAGGAAAATTTTAATATCTTATACCTTAATTTTCCCATCTGAAAAGCTGAGTTGATAATATCTGTCTAGTCTACCTTATGAGGACATTATATAAATAAGATTGCAAAGTAAATAAAATATATAAACTGTGGATTAAAATTTACTTCATATCCTAGAGAAATTAAAGCAGAATGAAGAACTGGGTTTGAAGGCTGTAAAAACTCGAGAAAGACTGGAAGAGTTGACCTCAGACTTCACACTAATGTTGAGAACTTGTTTGGAGACTCTGGGGAAGAACAGCTACTTGTATACTCTTGACCAAAGACCAGTCCTCCTCTATCGGGGATGGTCATCCTCTTCGATAGAGTGCTTAGCTTCTGAAGCGATGCACTTGGAGTGGTGAGGGAGGAAGGGGACACCTGCCTAGCCAGCCAGATTAGCCGAATCAACCCTGGCAATCAATGGGGTGACAGATGACTCAACCAGATCACCCTCACACCCAGACTTTGCACTAATTTTGGAAATTTTGAATATCAAAATAGATTATTTTGGAATGGATGAAAATAGTTTCCTTTTTTCCTCAATTTATATGTTTTATATATATATACACACACATAATATGTATCATTATTTATATGATGATACCATATATATCATATCATCATATATGATGGTCTTAAAAATAAAAGCGTTCTAAAGTTATTTTAGGTAACAGAGGGATACATACACACACATATATGTTTACATATGTGTGTGTGTGTGTATATATATATATCCATCTCATGTATATGTGAGAGAGAGAGAGAGAGAGAGATATCCATCTCATGTATATGTGAGTCAGTCACGAAGGAAAATACTCCAGTTGATTTTCAATGGTAGCCCTTGCTTTTAGAAGCTGAATCAAGGGAATCTCAGAGCTTATGAAGAACTTGCAGGTGATCTAGGTTTTTTATTTTTAATATTTCCCATCCAATTCCACACAAATAGTTGTCAATGGGACAGCCTAGTCCTCCTGTCATATTTCTCTTGGCTTTTTATGAGAGAGAGATTCTGCTCTTGAGCCAATATGTTATTAAACAAAGTCTGGAAAAAAAAAAAAAAACATAGTCACAAAGTATTCTCCAAATACAAAATGCATGATTGATTTATACAGTGACTCTCACTATCACAACTCTATGAGAAGTGACATATTGAAAAGCATATGACACATAATAAAATTCACTCTTTGTGCAAAAATTTTGGTCATTGTATAAACTGTGTGAAATAGTCACATTTGAAAAAGAACACATGTCAGAATAATGCATATAACTGCATCCTGGGGAAACAAGAAAAGAGTCTGAAATACAATATGTTAATATTCTTCAGTGCTTGTACTAAACGTTGTCTACAGATTTTGTCTTAGAGAAATGTCATGTGTGTCCTATGTTGCAAGCCACGCCTTGCTTTTAGACACACGTATATTTTCTGTTATGAAAGGTTTAACTACATGTTAACATTCAAGTAGCATGTGAAATCTTTGAAGGTAAGAATAATGCCTTAATTTCAGCTTTTCTCATGGTCTCTAGAAGGGAGCTTGGCAAAAAGTGGAAGCTAAATAGAATTTATTGAGTATTTATTCTGTCATATCACAGCGGTGGCCACTGATCTTTTAATTTCAACTTAAATAAATAAATATATGGATAAATGGATGAATGGGTGACTAAATAGATACCTCAGATTGTTTTAAAGTTACAGTATAAAATATCCAGTCTAATACAATGAATGAATATGAAGCCATGTTCCTGATTCGTACAGCAGATGCCTGGGTGCTCACCCCCTTCCTCCCCTAACCTAACACATTTACCATCTTCAGCCTCTTTCTCAGTGGAAACCACTGCACTGAACTCGGTGTTTATTGTATCTGTGTATCTCTCCACGTTAATGGATAAAATCATAAATAACACACAGGATTATTTTTGCTTCTTTTTTGAACTTCATACAACCGTATCATAAAGTATTACTCTGTGGCTTGCTTTTTTCCAGTCATGAATATATTTAAGAAATAAATCAATGTGAATACATTTGTCCTTTCACAATTTAAAAGTATTACATTATTTGAAACCATAATTTATTTCCGTTCTCACATTGATGAAAATGCAGATTGCTTCAGTAGCTTATTGTCACCTTCAATGCTGCCATGAACATTTTACCCACAACTGTGCGCGTGTGAGAAGTCTTCCAGGTCCATCCTGATGAGTAGAACTTTCTGGCTCATAGGATATACATTTCCTTACCTTTAGTAGTGATCACTGGATAACTATCCATAGTCATTGAATCAAATCAAACTCCTGCAAATTTTTATCTAACATGAGATTTTATCTCATTTATATCTAATATGAGTTAGATTTTAAAAAATTTTTTCTCATTTTTATCTAACGTGAGTTTTTCAAAACCAGGGTTTGGCTCTTTGGAAACTGAAATATGTAAATTACACTGCTTATTTTACATGAGTCTAAAACCAAACAAACAAAAAATTACTTGCCCTAGGTCACCTGTAGGGTTGGTGCAAGAAAGAAGGCTCGATTTAGGCCTTCTTTGGATTTAGATTTAGGCCATACAGTATTCATTCTGTCATATCACACTGCCCAGTGATCTTTTAATTTCAACCTAAACATGGCAAGGACGTAACTGATCTATTAAATGATGTCTCACTTTTTCTCCATATGGAGGTCAAGACTCAAGTTTGCAGATTTTCAGCCCATGTTGAATTCCTTCTTCCATGGCACCTCTCTACTCTTGAAACATTTTATCTCCACACACTGGCAGATGATTCTTAGAAACAAAGACTGTTTTCAGTCCATGTGGGACTGATCAAGAATGCAAAGAAAAAATAAATCATCATTCATGAGAGCTCACCTACTGGGAGATACCTAATTATGCAGCATTTTGCATCATATAAATTCAATAGGAGAGAAATATCACAACAAAATTCAGGTTTATGCCATTTATGTAACTCAAATCAAAAGAAATTCCATACCATATTCTAGAATCTGAATACATTCAATACTTCCAGATCTACTGCTTTCAAATGCCTCCAAGCACAATGCTCAGACTTAGCCCCCTTTTTTTCATCTCCAGCACTTAGCACAGGGTCTGGCACGTAGTAAGCAACAGATATTTGCTATATGAGTCAACCTACATCCATGACCCAAGTTTTCTTGTTTAGACTGGTAGAGTCAAATACATTATCTCTCAATTTAAATTTATTCCAATTTAGTCATTTTTCTTCATGACAAACAATCATTTTTTGTTTGTTTAAAACTGGTCTCATTAGCCTACTTTCCTTGGCTTAAATCATTTCAATGGACAATTGATCATTGTGAAGCCTCCACTACCCACTACTTCCTGTCAGTATTTAGATGATTGTCAGAATCTTACTCAGTAGAGTGCTTCAGGAAGCTGCATTTGTATCAATTGGATTTGTAATCTTAAGAAAACTTCATGCTGTCCCAATGATCTCATCTTCCTGAAGTAATATCACTCCAAATGGTAAGTGATTTGTGCCACTGAAGAACCGAAGAAATAGGATTCCTTTTTTTTTTTCTTCTTTTAAGAGATAAGGTCTTGCTCTGTTTCCCAGACTGACATTCAGTGGCACAGTCATGGCTCACTGCAGCTTTGAACTCCCTGGCTCAAGAAATCCTTCCATCTCAGCCTCTTGAGTAGCTGGGACAACAGGAGCACACTACCATACCTGCTAGTTATTATTATTATTGTTGTTATTGTTACTATTATTTGCAGAGAAGAGATCTTGCTATGTTGCCCAGGCTGGTCTTGAACTCCTGACCTCAAGCAATCCTCCCGCCTCAGCCTCCCAATGTGCTGGGATTACAGGCATGAGACACTGTGCCTAGCTACATTCCTTCTTCAAATGATATCTCAATCAGGTGTGAGGAAGACTGAGTAGTAGAGGAGGAGATGAAAATGGGAATAGGAAACAATTAGAAGAATACTGTTCTGTTATTGACAGAAGGGAACTCTCTGGGAGGTATTAATAGAAAGAGGAAGTTGAGGTGAAGATTTCAAAGAAATACTCTTAAAGACATCGATGACTTCTTCTGCTAACTCCATGACTTACCAGAGATGACTGGGAGCTTCAGGAGCTTCTATTTGGGCTTAGTTTAGATATCTGATTATCTTTGTCACCTTTTTAGAATATTCAAATTTCAACTTCATGTGGTAAATAGCTTTCCCCAAGTCACCATACCTCAAAGTGATTTCCAGTGCATTCTTCCTCTTGACTCGCTGGACTCTTTAGTGAGGAAAGAGAGAGTCATCTTCTGATCCAGGTGGCTCAGGGTTGGGGGTTGTTCATACGCAATAAACCAAAGAAATAATGCTTGGATCATAGCAATTTCTGTCCTTATTCTGGAAATGTATTTATATTTGCCTGAACTCATCTGGGGGCTGCAATTCATTTACTGATAAGTTTTTTAAGCAAAGGTTTCATTTTTTTAATGTCTGGATAAAGCTAATTGGTGGTACTTAACTACTTTATCTAATTTTCCATATTTTCTCTATTATTGCCTGTAAGCGTTTAGGGTTCAGATTTCAACTGAACTTTGAAACAGGAGCAGTTGCCCATGGCTTTAGGTTGATGCAAAGAGTACATACAGAAAGTTCATGACAAATTTATATTCTGTGATAATTTGAGCTTGCCTTGGTTGTTCTATTATTCCAGAAATATCAGAAAAAGAGTAGATTTAGCTCTATGTAGGAAAACTGAAAAATACCACTCTTGGGGATGCAAATATATACTCTACTGTTTACTATCCACACAAAATTCAAAGCTTCCTTGACAAAGTTTTCTATATTGCTCATACAGAAACTTTACAGGACTTACATTATAATATCTAATGAAATAATCATACAATTCACTGTAATGTAGACTCAGTTGGAGCCCTGAGCTTGTTTTCCTGCAACTAGATAGTCCCATCTGTGGGCCTGGGGGTGTTAGGAGACAGTGACAGATCATCAGGTATTTGATTCTCATTCTCATAAGGAGCATGCAACTTAGTCCCCTTGCATTCACAGTTCACAATGGAGTTTGGGCTCCTATGAGAATCTAATGCCCCTGGTAATCTGATAGGAGGTGGAGCTCAGGTGGTAATATGAGTGATGGGGAACAGTTGTAAAGACAGATGAAGGTTTGCTCCCTGTTGGACGAAGATTTCATGAGAAAAATGCCAAAAAGCAATTGTAACAAAAGCAAAAATTGACAAATGGGATCTAACTAAACTAAAGAGCTCCTGCACAGCAAATGAAACTGTCATCAGAGTGAACAGACAACCTACAGACTGGGAGAAAAATTTTGTAATCTATCTATCTGACAAAGGTCTAATATGCAAAATCTACAACGAACTTAAACAAATTTACAAGAAAAAAGCAAACGACTCCATTAAAAAGTGGGCAAAGGACATGAACAGACACTTCTCAAAAGAAGGTATTTATGTGGCCAACAAACATAACTCAACATCAGTGATCATTAGAGAAATGCAAATCAAAACCACAATGAGATACCATCTCACTCCAGTCAGAATGGCAATTATTAAAAACTCAAGAAACAACAGATGCTAGCGAGGCTGTGGTGAAATAGGAACACTTTTACACTGTTGGTGGGAATGTAAATTAGTTCAACCATTGTGGAAGACAGTGTGCCGAGTCCTCAAACACCTAAACCAGAAATACCATTTGACTCAGCAATCCCATTACTGGGAATCTACCCAAAGGAATATAAATCATTCTATTATAAAGATGTTCATTGCAGCACTGCTTACAATATCAGAGACACAGAATCAACCCAAATGCCCATCAATGATAGATTGGATAAGGAAAATATGGTACATATACACCATGGAATACTATGAAGCCATAAAAAGGAATGAGATCATGTCCTCTGCAGGGACGTGGATGATGCTGGAAGCCATTATTCTCAGCAAACTAACAGAGTGACAGAAAAACAAACACTGCATGTTCTTACTTATAAGGGGGAGTTTAACAATGAGAACACATAGTCACAGGGAGGGGAACAACACACACTGAGGCCTTTCAGAGGAGGCATGGAAGGAGGGAGAACATCAGGATAAATAGTTAATGCCATATGGGGCTTAATACCTAGGTGATGGGTTTATAGGTGCAGCAAACCACTATGGCACATGTTTACCTGTGTAACCATCCTGCATGTCTTGCACAGGTATCTTGGAACTTAAAATTAAATTAAGTTAAATTTTTTAAAAATGGACAGAAAGAAGCATAAATTTAAATCAAAATTGTAATCCGTTATAATCAATGGCAAGCCAGTTTGAGAGACCCTCATTTACGATTTCTTTTTTCAATCTGTCTATCAGCAGAGCAAAGCTATCTTTGTAAAAGGGTGAATTCTATATGTTAGTAGCACAATCTAACAAGCAATGGCTTTCACAATTTTAGATAACTTTAACACAAAAAAGAAGCCAAGAACACTTCACAAAAACACACTTCTGCTGAGACGAAGGGAGAAAAAATAGTACCCTGGCCTTACTGTCTGTCTTAGTTTTATTCTCAGTGTTCTCCAGGCCCACCTGTGTGCAGATTTAAAGTACTGAATTTCAGGGAGATCATTTCAGATAATCTTTCTGAGACTGGACAATAACTTCATACTAGAACAGTGAGTGATTACGAATGATGCTTCAAAAAATTCCAGGGCTTTTTTTTTTTTTTTTTTTTTTTTTTTTTTTTTTTTTTTTTTTTTTTGGCAAAGAGACCCAATTGGACATCAGATAGTACTCCAATTTGCCCACATACAGTGTTGTGGTACCATGCTTTATACAAAATTAGTGGACAGATTTCTCTCAAGTTCAGATTATTTAAATTTCATAAACCATATCCTTAGTATACTCACTAACGTAACTCGATATTTGAACCAATCTTGCAGTGATCCCTATGGAAGATCACCCATTTCTTTTACATCACGAATAAGTATGGCTCTAAGATATATGTCCACTTGGTTGTGAAAGTTTATATTTTCATGTTAGAAGATGATGCCTACATTTTTCCTCAAATGAGTTCTGAGGCTTTTTTCTTCAATGATGAGAGTAAGTTTTATTTTGCAGTCAACATGTTTCTCCTCTGAAAACACAGTCCTTTTCACTGGCATCTGTAATAGTATCATACTAACTATTGAATATGGGAAATGTAGTGCTCTAGGTTAAGTCCAGGGAAATAGGTAGAAAGATGAAACCAATTGGCACATAATTTATCATAATGCAACTGCAGAACAAAAATTTATTCCTGGCCAGGAACAGTGGCTCACACCTGTAATCCCAGCACTTTGGGAGGCTGAGGTGGGCAGATCACTTGAGGTCAGGAATTCAAGGCCAGCCTGGCCAACATGGTGAAACCCCATCTCTACTAAAAATACAAAAATTAGCCAGGTGTGATGGCAGGTGCCCTGTAATCCAAGCTACTTGTGGGGCTGAGGCAGGAGAATCGCTTAAACCCAGGAGGCAGAGATTGCAGTGAGCCGAGATCATGCCACTACACTCCAGCCTGGGCAACACAGCAAGGCTCCATCTCAAAAAAAAAAAAAAATTCCCATAGTGTAATCAAAAATTCTCGATCATAGCAATGAGCGTAAGTAGGAGAACTAACATCCAGAAAACTCACTAGGGACACTGATGAGGAACTACAAAGCCATTGTGTAAAGTGAAGTTCTACATTTACTGCTCTAATCAGTTGAGTTTTGGGTTTCACATTGTTTATTTCTAGTAGAAAAAGGTACATATATTTTTAAAATGCATAATTGTATGCAGCCAACAAATGTGAAAAAAAGCTCATCACCACTTGTCATTAGAGAAACACAAATCCAAACCAAACCATCTCATGCCAGTTAGAATGGCAATCATTAAAAAGTCAGGAAAAAACAGATGCTGGAGACAATGTGGAGAAATAGGAATGCTTTTACACTGTTGGTGGGAATGTAAATTAGTTCAACCATTGTGGAAGAGAGTGTGGCAATTCCTCGAGGATCTAGAGCCAGAAATACCATTTGACCCAGCAATCCCATTACCAGGTATATACCCAAAGAATTATAAATCATTCTACTATAAAGACACATGCACACGTATGTTTATTGCAGACTTGGAACCATCCCAAATGCTCACCAATGATAGACTGGATAAAGAAAATGTGGCACATATATACCATGAAATATTATGCAGCCATAACAAAGAATAAGTTTATGTCCTTTGCAGGGACATGGATGAAGCTGGAAACCATCATTCTCAGCAAACTAACACAGGCACTGAAAACCAAACACTGCATGTTCTCATTCATAAGTGAGAGTTGAACAATGAGAACCCATGGACACAGGGAGGGGAACATCACACACTGAGGCCTGTTGGGGAGGTGGGAGGCATGGGGAGGGAGAGCATTAGGACAAATACCTAATGCATGCTGGGTTTAAACCCTACATGACAGGTTGATAGGTGCAGCAAACCACCATGGCACATGTACGCCTATATAGCAAACCTGCATGTTCTGTGCATGTATCCCAGAACTTACAGTTAAAAAAAAAAAAAAAAAAAACTCCAGCAAAATGTCATTTCTGGGTCATTGTCCTAAATACAATTGAATACCTTTGCAGAGAAAATTTCAAGAGAGTAAAATATTTTAGTCTATTCTTATCTCAAAATATTTGTGTTATGCATAATTTTAATGAAAATAAGCCAAAACCTGCAAAGCCACTGTAAAAAAATTTTAAGTCTCATGTAAAAGGAAAACAAACCTTCAAGTAACTTTAATATGAAGAAGAGTTCTAGATACACCACCCAGTATTGTTTCACCATCTTCAATTTTTGGTATCTCCTAAGTTTCTCAGCACTTCATTTTGAGGAAATAGGGAATACTAAGTTCCAGATATGTCAGTGCAGGCTGAGCAAAGCTAAAGATACTGCCTATTACCAAAAAGTCATGGATTGGTTTATTGTGATCATAACTATACAATAAATTCCTGCTGCATACATAAAGAGAAAGTCTGAGAGTTAATCGCAGATTCACCATAGCAACCTGACTCCCTTCCCTGCGGTTGGTGTTGAATTATCAACTGCCTGGCTGTAAGAGAGGCATAATAACATGATACTGCACAGTAAGAACCTTTCTTCTGTTCAATCTGGACACAATTATTACACCAAATAATTTGAAGCTGTCTCTAGTTCTAGGATAAGTTGTGAACCTTCTCTAATTTGTTTTCCGAAGTTAAATCTCCCTTTATAGGCTCTACTGTGACCATAATCATCTCCTTTGTCATATTCAGTGAAATATCTAAGAAAACCATTCAGAACCATGAATATGTCTCACCTATTGTTGGATGAGATCCAAGAGTGAGAAACCACACATGTTTTTATTGCCATCAACTAGATCTGGGACTGTGAAGGCCTATGCTGGAAGGAGGGTATCATCAATTGAAAAGGCAATCTTGAACCTGGGAGCCCAGCATGAAGACAGGAGTTAGAACAAAGCAATATCAACCATGGGCACTCAGTCAAGAGAACTCCCTGACATTAGAGGTCAGAGCCAGCCTCAGACTTGGAAGCATCTTGTAATTTTACCGAAACCAATGGCAGGCTCTCAGGTCTTCAGACTACCTAGAGCCCAAGACCAGTGCAGGATTTACAAAATGTCAGTGATGGACGTCTAGCAAATGAACTAGTAGACTCAAAAAGTTTGACTTGCAAAATACACCACAAGTCAATTTACATTACCGCCTTTCTTAATTTTGACCAGATGTGTCCAAATAGTTCCCAATGATAGGCCATTGATGATTTTCACAGGTTTCAATTATGGTCCTGATTTCTTGGTCTGATTTTTCTTTCCAGAGAAATATCTAGATGCTCCCCATAAACTTGCTTACCAGATTCTATTTTTGAGGCATGTTGATTGAGAGACAGAGCAGAATTCTTCTGTTTTCCTAGAAGGTTATTTTGAATAATATAATCTATCTATTTTTCTGGATTCATAGATTTTTTGAAGGGTTTTTTTGTATCTCTATCTCCTTCAGCTCTTAGTTGTTTCTTGTCTTCTGCTAGCTTTTGAATTTGTTTGCTCTTGTTTCTCTAGTTCTTTTAATTGTGATGTTAGGGTGTCGATTTTAGATCTTTTCTGCTTTCTCTTGTGGGCATTTAGTGCTATAAATTTCCCTCTAAACACTGCTTTAGCTGTGTCCCAGAGATTCTGGTTCGTTGTGTCTTTGTTCTCATTGGTTTCAATGTCCCTAATTATTTGAAAAATCACATTGGCAGTTTGGCAGGATAGCTAGCCAGGCTAATAAAGAAGAAAAGAGAGAAGAATCAAATCGACACAATAAAAAATGATAACGGGGTCCCACAGAAATACAAACGACCCACAGAAGTACAAACTACCATCAGAAAATACTATAAATACTATAAATACCAAGGATATAGAACCAGAAATACTATTTGACCCAGCAATCCCATTACTGGGTACACACCCAAAGGATTATAAATCACCCTACTACAAAGACGTATGCACACATATGGTTACTGCAGCATGATTCACAGTAGCAAAGACTTGGAACCAACCCAAATGCCCATCAATGATAGACTGGATAAAGAAAATGTGGCACATATACACCATGGAATACCATGCTGCCATAAAAAAGGATGAGTTCATGTCCTTTGAAGGGACATGGATGAAGCTGGAAACCATTCTTCTCAGCAAACTAACATAGGAACTGAAAATCAAACACTGCACGTTCTCACTCATCAGTGGGAGTTGATCAATGAGAACATATGGACACAGGGAGAGGAATATCACACATCAGGGCCTGTTGGGGGATGGGAAGGTTAGGGGAGGGATAGCATTAGGAGAAATACTTAAAGTAGATGACGGGTTGATGGATGCAGCAAACCGCCATGGCACGTGTATACCTATGTAACAAACCTGCACGTTCTGCAGTTGTATCCCAGAACTTAAAGTATAATTAAAAAAAAAAAAAAAAAAAAAAAAAAAAAACCCTTTGGGAGGCTGAGGCAGGTGGATCACGAGGTCAAGAGATGGATGGAGACCTTCCTGGCTAACATGGTGAAACCCCATCTCTAATATAAAATACAAATACAAAAAAATTAGCTGGGCATGGTGGCAGGCGCCTGCAGTCCCAGCTACTTGGGGAGGCTGAGGCAGGAGAATGGTGTGAACCCAGGAGGCGGAGCTTGCAGAGAGCCAAGACTGCGCCACTGCACTCCAGTCTGGATGACAGAGCGAGACTCTGTCTCAAACAAACAAACAAACAAACAGGAAAACATTTCATGCTTGTGGACTGCAAGAATCAAAATTTTGAAAATGACCATACTGCCAAAAGCAATCTACAGATTCAATGCTATCCTGTCAAACTGCCAATGTGATTTTTCAAATAATTAAGAAAACAAATTCTAAAATTCATATAGAACAAAAAAGAACTGAAATAGCCAAAACCATTCTAAGCAAAAAAACAAAAGCCAGAGGCATTACATTATCTGATTTCAAACTGCACTATAGGGCTACAGTAAAAAAAACAGCATAGTGCTGGTACTAAAACAGACATGTGGAACAATGGAACAGAATAGAGAACCTAGAAATAAAGCAGCACACCTACAGCCATCTAATCCTTGACAAAGTCAACAAAAATAAGGAATGGAGAAGGGATATCCTACTTAATAAATGATGCAAGGATAGCTGCCTAGCCACATGCAAAAGAATGAAACTGGACCCCTACCTTTCACCACATACAAAAATTAACTCGAGGTGGATTAAATATTTCAATATACCCCTTTAACTAAAATAATTCTGGAAGAAAACATAGGAAACACTATTCTGGAAACCAGCCTTAGGAAATAATTTATGACTAAGTCCTCAAAAGCAATGGAAACAAAACAAAAATTGACAAGTGGTACCTGAATACACTAAAGAGTTTCTGCCCAGCAAAGAAAAATATCAACAAACAGACAACACAGACAACAGGAAAAAATATTATCAAACTATGTATCTAACAAAATCAATATACAGAATCTGTAAGAAACCTAAACAATTGAACGAGCAAAATCAAGTAACCCCATTAAAAATGGACAAAAGACATGAACAGACACTTCTCAAAAGATGACATAAAAGTGGCCAACAAACATATGAAAAAAAAGTTCATCATCACTAATCATTCAGAGAAATGCAAATCAAAATCACAATGAGATACCACCTTACATCACTCAGAATGACTGGATGAAACTTTTGTAACAGAGAACTTGGTTAAGTGGAGTAAGGGCATGAGTCATGGCTCAAATATCTAGATTCTCACTGTAACCATTGAGAATTAGTAGATTTTCTTGAGTGAATGTTTCTCCATCTATGCCCTTAGGAAAATATCCAGGGTTTTCAAATGACTTGTATTTGTTTAAATATAATTTTCACCCATTAAATTTTTGTTTTACTGGAAGGAACATCTGCTGAGCAACTTAGTCAAGCTCCTTACTCAGTCAACCTAGAAGTCCTGCACCTCCTTCCTTCTTTCTTTCTTGAATTATTGCAACAACCTCTTGAGTTGTCTCCCTAATTCTATCCTCACTTGCTGCCAATTCATTTAGCCACAATTCCTCCACAGTAAGCTCCACGAATGCGAATCTGACCTTGCTATTCCACTGCAAATAACCATTCAATGGCACTTCAATACTTTTCCAGGTAATAATCCATACTCTATAATATGGCTTGTATAATCCCTGATGATTTAGCGTTCTCCTACCTTTAGAACATAGTTATTAGCCTGTTATTTTTCTCTTTTTCTCACTTAGCTCTACTACACAAATATGAAAAACAATTATAACTTGTTACTTTTACATTAATTCACTTCCCTTCTGTTTTGATATATGAGTCTTGGTGAAAAGTAGACCTTTTGGAAACAGGATGGGTTTGATTATTGTGTCCATCACTTACCATCTACTGACTTTTCACTTTCTTATCTGTAAGATGGAGATAGTAACAGTAGTTAACATAGGATGATGGGGGTATGAAATGCAATGATGTTTGCCCGGTGAGCACTCTACAAAGGTTGGCTATTGTTCTTAATATTCTCCTTTTCTCTTTTGCTCATCTCACAAGTCCTTATTCATTTCTCAACTTGCAGACTAGATATTTGCAAACATCTTTTCTTGAATGACCTTGCCCCATCCCATACCATGTTCATTACTCAACTTTATTCCTGTTATACCCAGGACAAACATTTATAGTAGCTCTTACCAATAGCATAGTAATAATTTATCTCTGCCTTCCTTCAAACAATTGTGAACATCTTAAGGGCAGAGACTGGACCTTTCTTTTTTGAATCTTTAGTGCCAGAGTCTAGTCTGAGGAAGAAATTCAGTAAATACAAATTTCCTTTTCTGAATTTTGAAAACATCAGGGTTCAGCTGTAGCAGAGACAAGAATGCATAGCCATTGAGGAAGATGTCAGAGGTAGAGATTTCTTGGCTCAGGAAAGGTTATTCACTCAGTTGGCTTCCACATGAGTGCCTGGAAGGGCTATTTTGCCAGCCAGCTGAGTTCTGACTAACACAAAGAGCTAGTAATCCAGGCATCCTATGAGGTTTCTGGATTTGAACAACTGTGATCCAGCCAAGCCTTCGTTCATTCCAACTATAGCTAATTTTGATTCCAGCCTCTTCATGTATTCATGAACTCTTTCTCCCCCAGATAATTCTACATAAAATTGTTCTTCAAAACAGATGATTTATCCATAATTGGGGAAAAAAATTCCCTTGAGCAGCCAATATTTGAGCTGCATATCAGGGTTTACCCTAATCAAAATCATGATGAAAAAGTGAAGGCTTTGTTTTGATAAATCTGCCAATTTTTGTTTTATCTTTCCACAAACCACAAATCTGAGTATGGAACATGCCGTGCTTTTCCATCTGGAATTTCAAAAAAGCCCCTTATTAGTTTGGCCAAATTTTTCTTTAGGAAAGATTGTCATGTCCAAATTTAAAAATATAATATTTAACCCTGAGGCAATTTCTCCTGTTTTAAGCTCAGTTCCCACTGTAGAAGAGATTCCTTTCCCTTCACTAAAATTTTTTTATCTGAATACCCTGAAATTAATCATCAGTTAGAAAATACATGAGAGGTTCAAACACATATACACATTCCTACACACACAGACACACACACACACAAATTGTTCACCACAACAAAAATCATCTTTATAAACTCTTGCCTTTGCATGTAGACAATGCGTTACTCTCTAGATTGCTTGGCAATTACTAGTACAATTTTTGTTGACAAAGATATTTCAACAAAACCTGCATTTTGGCTTATAGTATGCAGTTTGACTCTCACATCCTAGCTCTTCCTTACTCTTTTCTTTCTTTTGTGTCTGACTTAAACCACTTCCAGGACAATTCTTCTTTCTGTGTTGACTCCAGAGCATGCAGGTATTATGCAATACCTAACTTTTGTAAAACATTTTCCTTTCTGTACTAAGATAATTGAGCTACTGTTTATACAAACATATATTACTGCCCCCAGGATATTTTGATAATCCTACACACTAAATGCAATAAGATACCCAGTTAACAAATTCTAAATTGTTCTACTTATTGATTCATGAACATTCACTTGGATTCCAAGTATCAACTTAGTATAAGTGATGAAACTATTTAGAAAGAAAAGTCAGTTATAAAATATTTTAATAAGCTTTCAGTAACTCAAAATTCTATGTTGTATTTCTGTTTTGTGATGTGCCATTAGTGAGGCTTTCTGGTGGTAGAGGTGCCTCATTCTAGTCAGGTGTTAGAGGACATGGAGTCATTCCATCACATACAAATAAAAATAGTATACAATGAGAATTAAAAACACCTGCTCAGCATTAAATACGATTACATTAGAGATCATAAAAAATGAGGTAGTTAATAGTTGGCATGCATGGGCTGGTTGACATAACACAGTATGTTGAGATGCTCAACCTCAATGGAGACTCGCAGTATTTCCAGATGCCCAGCTTCAATGGAGATTACATTTTACTTCTGAACAAAATGGGGGAAAAAGTTCAAGGATATTCTTTTATCACCTGTGCTTCTGTCATCAATCTGTTTCTATTATTTTCAGTGAAATAAACTATCCTTCACAGAATCTTTGAAACTGAGATTATACACTATTACCCACAACACAGGAAGCAGGGTTCAAAACTGATCTCACAACATGGAGTGATGAGTTGAGAATAAGAACATCCTCGGTCTCCAGAATGGGAAAATACAGCCCCACGCCCTTTTAGGCACAGTATGAGAAACCATGGGAAAGAGGTGATCTACCTGTGAATGCAAAGCTATTAGTTACTGGATATCCAGAAACAAAGTCCATCTTGCCATGGAACAAATAAGATCATCTTTGTGGTGCAGAGCAATGCACAATTAAATGGATATTATTTTATTTACAAACCCAAGGAATAAACTAATCAGGCACCTAAACCAGAGAGACTATCTAAAGAGATATGAATCCTCTTTCTTATGATCTCAATATTACTCTTTCTTAGACTTTTTCTGGACCAACGTCAAGGGCTAAGTACAAAGAAAAAGGTAATATGGTTTTCAATGAGATCAATTTGTGCCAGTAAAATAAGTTCAACTGCATACCTCCTTCACTATCCATGAAATAGTCTCACCAATTTCAATATCTGTTAGTCAAAAAGCTGAAGGATGGAGATCAAACCATCCCGAGTGTCAGAAATAGACATGACAACCCACAGACACCACATTCATGACTGAGGTGTGATTGTACCTCAGGCTTAAAACTCTGAAATAATTATTTAAGATTATTAAAGATACACGCTATTTAAAAGAAAATAAAGGGGCATTTAATCCGGATGATCATTGGTATTTATTTGCCTCTATTTTCCTGTTAAATTTAATAAAGTTCACGAGGTAAAGAGGCCCCAAATAATCAATAAACCAAGCACTTTCTCCATCTCTATGTTACTCTAAAATTTCCATCTGTACATTTGGAATACTTGAGACTACTTTTGTAAGAAGTGGAAATTACATTAGAGGGACAGGTCAACGGAGACCTGATAAATGAAAGGTGTACTCTGCTGTTAGATAACATAGCTTACAATAAAATTGACACTTGGCTTTAGGATACATATTTACAGGCTTCACCTCAGACTTCCTTATGTTTCGCTGCTAGGACAGAGAGCATTTTCCTCAACTTAGTTCATTGTGAAACTGGTTGTTATAAACAATTATGACTCTTGTGCAAACTGAGACACTACCTGAATGAGTCCAGTCTCATTCCCTTGTACCTAAGTGCCAACTGGAGAGCCACATTTTAAAATCTGAATTTTGGGCTGGGCATGGTGACTCATGCTGGTAATCCCAGCGTTTCGGGAGGCCGAGGCAGGTGGATCGCTTCAGGTCAAGAGTGTGAGACCAGCCTGGCCAGCACGGCAAAACCCCATCTCTACTAAAAATACAAAAAATTAGCCAGGTGTGGTGGCAGGCACCTGTTACCCCAGCTAGTCAGGAGGCTGAGGAACGATAATTGCTTGAACCCAGGAGGCGGAGGTTGCGGTGAGTCAAGATCACGCCATTGCACTCCAGCCTGGCAATAGAGCAACACTCTGTCTCAGAAAATATAAATAAACAATTTTAATTGAACTTTTTTTTTTTTTTTTTTTTTTGAGACGGAGTCTTGCTCTGTCACCCAGGCTGGAGTGCTGTGGCCGGATCTCAGCTCACTGCAAGCTCCGCCTCCCGGGTTCCCGCCATTCTCCTGCCTCAGTCTCCGGAGTAGCTGGGACTACAGGCGCCCGCCACCTCGCCCGGCTAGTTTTTTTGTATTTTTTAGTAGAGACGGGGTTTCACCGTGTTCGCCAGGATGGTCTCGATCTCCTGACCTCGTGATCCGCCCGTCTCGGCCTCCCAAAGTGCTGGGATTACAGGCTTGAGCCACCGCGCCCGGCCCTAATTGAACTTTTTATATGTAGAGGCCATTCTTTTGTTGCGATACTGACATCTCACAATTTGCCAGTTCTTGACTTTTTACATGTTCTTTTTCTTAAATCTGAATAAAATAAACAGAAATTGGAACTGTTGAAAAAGACATATAGTCATAACTAAAATCACCAGCTTTCATATTCTCCCAAATTCTTGCCCCTCCTGGTCCTCAACCATGAATACCTTGGCTTTCAACTTAAAATCAGCTTTAACTTTTTCCTTAACCAATCAGTTGCCAAATTGAATTCAGTTTAGTAAATATTTATTGGGAGCTTACTATATATTTGGCATGGAGATAGGCAGAAATTTTACCTCTAAATTGAGTGTCAAAGGCAATATCACCTTTCTATTTTTACTACCCTATTGTAGTAATCTCCTAGTGAGTCTTATTATCTACTTTCTCTCTTCCCCCATTTATTACATTTACAAGGAGTTAACTCAATTTATCTGGAGAAGTAACACACATATTGTGTCATAAAGAGGACATCAAGATAGCTCAAAACCTCAGTAAAGAAAGAAATATGATGGTGTGTCTTAGATGCCATTTGAATTCCTTGTTGATATTATCATGCAACTGCAAGACCCAAAACAATTAACTAAGTAGAATTGTTCATCACAATGGTCCAATTGTTGTTTTCCAGAAAGATCATTAACTCTAAATTTATAGTTTGTTTAATTATGCCAGTGTGTTTACAGTGCTTTCAGACAATGTGAATGTGTGTGTGAGTGTGTGTGTGTGTATGTTTGTGTGTATTGAACTTGTCTCAGCTATTTGCAATTCTGCAACAGATATGCATCACTGGCCCTTTCTCATGACATCTCCAAGCATCTCTGTTAAAAGAACTGGAAGCAACAAAAACTGGGCATTGATTTCTTGAGAATGAATAAAAAGAGTCAAGGCCAGGGAACCTTTACAATCTGGAGCCCATTTCAATTTAGTAAAATGTGGTCTTCCTTTTATGAATGGAAATTTCTTCTCATTTGCATTGGCCTATGCTGGAGAAAAGAGTAAACTAGAGAAGTAAACAAAACTCTGCTCTGCCTTGCTACAACTGTAGAGATATTAAAAATTAAAATGTTTGACACTGCAGGCACTGCCCCACTTCCTTCTGAAACAGGTCATCTTGCTTGTGTTTGTATTACTAGATTTTTTTCATGTTTATTACAGAATTCTGTGTGGCCAAGGGCAGTATTCATTAAATGTGGGCAGGTGGCCTAAAGGATTAATCAGATAAATAGTATTCCATTTAGAAAATACTTTCATTTGTTGTTGTTGCCTCATTTCTCTTCTCCTTACTCTTGACCCGGGATTTCATTTAATCATATATTCACAGATGTCAGCTCAGTGCTCAGGAGTAAGGTAACATCCACAATTATTCTGTTTGAGGAGAAGGACATTACAGAAGCTGGTGCTTGAAGATCTGTCATAGGTATTAGTTATTATTCTCTTCCTGAGAGTATCACCCCATCCAACACCTGGCCAGATCCTTGTATCCAAGAGCACGTTCTAAGGCACAAGGAAATGAATACTAAGCCTATGAGTTAAGGTATTATGGAGTAAATCTCCAAATTCAAAATTTTACTTCTTCACTTACCCTGTAATCTCATGGTTACCATTTATTTAACTTCTTGAAGACTCCTTTTTATCATTTATAAAACAGTAGCAATGAGTGAGCATAAAATGAAATATAGTACAAGTAGCCAGCGCCTGGAACAAAGCATTTCCTCAATAGATATTAATGATTACTTCTTTTTTTTTCTTTTTTGATAATCTTGGGGGTATAAGAGGTTTATGGAGACCTACTCCAGTGTTTCTGTTGAGAGGTGAATGCAACAGAATCACCCAGATATGTTTTATTAGAGTTACCCACTTTTTTATTGCATACATAGTGAGTCAAATGTTATATTTAATACATGCCTAACAATCTTTCTAGGTAATTATGGTGGCAGTCAAACTTAGAAACCACTATTTCATTCACTCAACCCTAAATTCCATTGTTCAAGTCCCTCTTGCAATATTGCTGCCAAGTGTTTCTGTAATCTTTGTTTAAATACTTAAAATAACAGTGAACTCAGAATGTCTATTGAAGCATCTCCATCTGTATACAACAGCTTTGATAACTGGTATCTTCTATCCAAACAAAATTTCTCTCTAGTGTCCTTCACTCACTAATGCAAACTCAAACCTCTGGAGCCATACAGAAAAAAATATTAATCTCTTTTTGTAACTAGTAGACTTCCATATATTTGAAATCACAGTTCTTCTGTGATTTCAATTATCCTGCCTCAGCCTCCTGAGTAGCTGGGACTATAGGTGCACACCACCATGCCCAGCTAATTTTTATAATTTTAGTAGACACGGGGTTTCACCACGTTGGCCAGGATGATCTCGAACTCATGGCCTCAAGCCATCCACATGCCTCGGCCTCCCAAGGTGCTGGGATTACAGGCATAAGCCACCACACTGCACCTGGTTTGCTTTCATTTAAGTCAATATTTAATAGTTAGAAACTATCAACTAAGCTAAGGATTCCTGGATTTTCCTGAAAAATTGCAATTGCAGTTCTGTTCCTGCTGTCTCACATAGCAGCAATGTTCTGGACCTCCCCCTTAGGTCCGATTCACTCTCTCCATTTTACCTACCTACTTTTATCTTATAACACAAAAAAGAAAGAAACTTACCTCTTTTTTCTTCCGGGTTCTCAGCTAGCAGATATCATCCTCATCCAGGCCTCCTGAGCTCTGCAGCTTAGGAGTTGAGACAATGCATAAGGCTGATGTGAACTGCAGATGAGAGTGATAATACATGCACTGGGGTGGCGAAGGGGGGGGCGGGGCGGGCATACTGAATTAGCCAGAGGTAACTGGAAGGATTTGCCCTGTGGGAAGGAATGCTTTACATCTTCTTCTGTGCTCTACTACATCTTGTAGCAAGGCCAAAATCCGATTTCACCTCTAGTGGAAGTACTATCATCATTTGTTCTTAGGTGCTGGCCTGAGGAGCACCTTATTTCCTGATCATACGTCATACGACTGCTGAATATCAGTGTATGCTCACCAAAGTATATACTTTTTGGAATTCAGCTTCTCACATTTTTTGGGGTGATCAACCTCCAGGTTCAGAGAGGGGCATGTGAAGTTGGCCTAAGCCAGTTAGCACAGTTCATCCCTCTGGGTACAAAAAAACTGGTTCAGGTTTGTAACGGATCTCAAATGTAGAAAATCAGCTCATTTCAGAACTTGGCTGGTGTGCTGGAAGAAAGGCATGATTTTCCTTCCTTTCGGATTTAACCCACAGTGGTGTAGCTTGGACCTGCTACTGAAGCTCCATGCCCTGTTATGGTGAGAGCCTTTCTGAGAGTGAGAACAATACAAAGGTGGACCCCAGATATAGAAAATGCACTGATGATATAATTTAATCTCATAATCAAGTTATTTTGGAAGCCAAACTAACTCCAGACTTTTTCATTTTCTGGTCTATGAATAAAAATACTACTTGATGCATAATTCATTTTTGTCATTGACTAAAAAGGTTTCAATTGATCTAATGAGGTGTTATGAGTCAAAATCGTTTACCTACGTTGATGTTTACAAACCATGTCAAAAATACCACAACTTTCTTTGAAATTTATATTCTGTTTACAATAGTTTGTTTCATTTCAGTTCAATTGTTTTTTAATCTCCCTTTGATCCCCTTCTTGACAATACACTATAAACAAACACTTAACATTTAAAGTTGTCACTTAAAGAGCCTCCCATTTTATTGTAGATCATAAGATCTTTTTGAAAATTGATAATCATCCACTTATGTGTCATTTTGTAAATCTCCTTTGCACATGCTACATTTCCTTAAGCTAGGGACCTCCTGTAACATTTTTGCATTTCTGAACCTTGGATATTGATTCTCCTGGTCACTCAGGCACCATTTTGCCATCTAAAATGAAATAAATATAGAAAATACATTTTTAAAATTTATTTATTATTATTATACTGTAAGTTGTAGGGTACATGTGCATAACGTGCAGGTTTGTTACATATGTATACTTGTGCCTTGTTGGTGTGCTGCACCCATCAACTCGTCATTTACATCAGGTATAACTCCCAATGCAATCCCTCCCCCCTCCCCCCTCCCCATGATAGGCCCCGGTGTGTGATGTTCCCCTGGTTCTCACTCATAGGTGGGAACTGAACAATGAGATCACTTGGACTTAGAAAATACATTTCTTAAATAATGAATGCTACCCATAGAATAAAAACAAGTATACTACAGGTTGATTTTTCATATCTGTATCAGACCAGGCTTTATATCTGTGAATCCAAAGACCATGGAAGAAGGCTAGGACATTAAAGAGGGATACAAATAAATGCTCACAACAGTAACATTATTTCTTCTGAGGTTGAAATAAGGTTATAATATGACAACACAAGGCACACATCTATACTAGTTGGTTAATCCAGAATAAAGACAACTTCTCCAATCAAGAGTGTAGCACAGATTTAGAAGACCTGAAATCTTTATCTGGCTGTTTATTAATATTATTATAAGGAGAAACAAAAAAGAAATACAGGTTTTAAGAGCAATTTCTTAGGAAACACAGGTCCAATTGAATCATTGGTCCAAGGTCCACAGGACAAACTTCATAGAATTTTTGTGAGAAGGCAAATGAGAAATGCTATGTAAAGTGTCTGGCACACAGAGAGGAGGCAATGAAGTCAGAGACATGGGAATGAGATACTACTGGGCTTGAAATTTACCTCTATTACTATGTCACTTAGAAAAGCTACTTAAATTGAGCCTCAATTTCCACATCTAAGGTCCACCCATATCTCCTTCTACAGCAGTTCTCCAATGTGCCTGCCAGGGCTGAGGTTTCCTTTTTCAATTAATCTCATTTTGCTGATCATCTATTTAGGAGTCTTTACAGTTGCTCATCCATTGAAGGTTATCCTTCTATATTCAAGAATGCTTATGGATTTTCTAAATATTCTTTCTAGCATTTCAAAAGATTTGAAGAAATTGAAGGAACCTGTATTTTATACTTAGGTCTCTGTATTGAATCAGTTCCAAAAGTTTGCTTTAAATACCTTCAATTTATACTCTTTTCTAAGAATGGTGTTGCATTCCCTTAAAAGGATTTCCCCCTTAATTGCATATAACCGTTGCCTTGTAAAGAGATTAGCATATGTTGTCTACAGCTGTCCTCTCCTGCTATAAAGAGTCTCTCATTTACATCCTAATTAACTAGCTTCTCTAGAATGAGCTTCTTCAGGATTTTAAATCAAATTTTAATCCTACTTTTGCTATATCCAGAGTGCAGGACAGGCTGATAAGATCTCATGCTCTTGACTTATAGCCTCAAATTTAGCACCAGTAAAAGCCACACACAGTTAATAAACTGGGGGAAAAAAAAAACTGAACTAGATTTGATCTACCTGAACACAAGTGTCACCTTTGGTAGTAGAACCTCCCTTCCTTGTCAGCCGATTATAGGTTGGCAACCACTCAGTCCTCAAACTAAAGTGTCTCAGCTAGCCTTCAGTAAAGCTGAATTCTGCACACTTCTTCCAAGGCTTACAAACCCAAATTAGCTCAGCGTCAGACTGCTAAACATATAGGCAAACACAGTAGCAGTCAGATATAGCAGCAAAAGAAACTTCAAAAGCCTCCAGCTCAGTAATTCTTGAGACAACTTCCATAGCAGAAACTCCAGGGCCACACTGCAACTTTCCCCCCTTTAATTGTTAAATTTTTAAATTATTATATAAAACATATGAAATATATACAAACAGTAGACCCTTAAACAACATGTCTTTGAACTGTACTGGCCCACTTATACATGGATTTTATTTTCAATAAATACAGTTGGCTTCCATAGCTGCAGGTTCCACCTCAACAAAATAATACAGATTAAAAATACAGTATTTGGGTGATGCAAAGGGTCAGCTTTTTATATAAGTGGGTTCCACTGTGGGACATGAGTATGCACAGATTTTGATATACATGGGGGTACTGGAATGATCCCATATGGATAGTGAGGGATGACTGTAGTATTCTATATGTAAATGTATCATATCAACTCAACAGTGAGCATAAGTCTAAAAATCTAATTATTCAAGCAAACAGGGTAGTTTGACTTAGAATCCAACAAAGAGTTCTCTTTGAAGTGAGGTACCTCAGGGTACAAAACGTGTTACAGTATACAGTGAACTTAGAGAGGCCCATAGTCAGTACTTTGGTTTCTCTTCAGATTGTATAAATCTTTTGCCTTTTAGAAATGCCCATATCCATTACTCAAGGCTTTCATATTATCATTGGCAGGGGAAAGGTTAGTAATGCACACCCTGATAATTTATGCAGGGTTTCACACCACTCCAAACGCAGAAGAAAGAATGGCCTGTGTTCTTTGGTCCTATTAAAAGTAAAGTTCAAATGTATGTTCTTTCTCAAAATTATGTACCCTAACTTTGGAATTTGTGTCATTATTTCAAAAAACCTGAAAACTAGATTAACTGACTTGATGCATTAAGATTCTTAATGAAAGACATCAGTGAGGTAGTCTGAGTTTTACAGGCAATTAATTTGTAGTCTCCTGTGTCAGGTGCCAACTTTACACATCCTCAGTCTATACCATCAAGGTAGTATATGGTGATTTTTGATTTGGGAGGCAGCTATCCTAGCTGCACATGTACATATGTCCACTTTTAGAGGATTCATTGCATTTACAGGATCATTCATTAATTTATAAATCTTTTTTTGTTTTCACTTAGTAGTACTCTACTAAGTGCTGGGCATGGTATGTTCCTGTGCCAACTAAGTTGTGGTTAGAATGAATGCCAGTATGTGGTTGGTGAGAAGTAGCTGGAGTCAGGCAGCTTCCCTAATCAAAAAGCACCTCCCATTGCCACTCCATAACCTCTTACTGAGATTTGAATTTTAAAAGTATCAGTTCCTTTAAAAGTATATAGAATGCACTGAAATCTACAGATAAAAGGAGGTTTTTATACATCAGTGATAATATGAAAATGCCCTTGGAAGAGGCAACATAAGAAACTTACCCATTCCTAACTTGCTGGAGTGAATCTGGGTTTTGTTTTTGTTAGTTTTTCAGCTGGTTGAGGGTGAGGCATCTCTGAGATTTTGAAGTTTTGAGACAGAGAGGTTATTATTCACTACAATGTAGAATACAAAGAGCAAACAGCAAAAGGAGCCTCACAGGGGAGAGGAACAGAGAGGAGGGATATGTCTTTTTTTCCACTTTGATTTTAAGATGTTCATGGGCATAAAGTAGGTGATGTCAGGCCAACAAGCAGAAGCAGAGGTCTACACGGTGAGACTGATTGGCATTGGGGACTCAGGTGTGAAGTCCTCAGCATATAGAAGGCAGCAGAAACCATGCATGTGGCTATGTTTAACCAGGGAGAGTTTTAAAATGAGAAGAGATGCTCAGAAAAAAATTTATGAGGCAGGCAATATGTTCCTATCAATAGGAAAATTAGCCGCAGAGAAGGTATTTAATATTCTGTTTCACACTTGGTTAGTGATAAAGCCAAAAGTCCATTCGAGCTTTAACTCAGTATGTTTTTCACTGATTCATACTGTATCCCTGGTCCACAAATTTTTGTTGACTGTCTATCATCTTCCCAACCTGTATAAGCTACATACGGAAAATAAATAAGAATAAGGCAAAGCCCCTCACCAGTCTGAAATGCTGTTGCACATACGCTATTTGATTAATTGCTAGTGGAAATGCTAATCCCCAGGCTTGGAAGCCCCTTAGTCTATTTTACACCCTTCTAATCCCTGGTCATTTATTACAATCCTCTTAGCTATTACTTATTCTTGGAAGGCTTCTTGTTCCACCACTCCATGATAATTTTGGATCAGATATTTTTTAAACTAATTTGATACAACATGTAATGTTAATTATCTTCTTACATGTACATATCTTATATCCCCAATTAGACAGAAGGATCTTCAAGGATCAGAATTCTACTTCAGATGTCCTTAACTGATCTCCTTCTAATACAGGAGATTAGTAGGAAAAATATTTATCAGAAGAATGAGAGAATCATAGACATTGAAATGTCAATATAAATAAAACAACAGAGACAGTTATTAGTGATGTGACCAGTTGGTAAAAGGTCCAGGAAGCAATTAGCCGGGCGAGGTGGCAGGTGCCTGTAGTCCCAGCTACTTGGGAAGCTGAGGTAGGAGAATGGCGTGAACCCGGGAGGCGGAGCTTGCAGTGAGCAGAGATTGCACCACTGCACTCCAGCCTGGGCGACAGAGCGAGACTCTGTCTCAAAAAAAAAAAAAAAAAAAAAAAAAGACATCCGTGTTGAAGATGCACTTGGGTGGCAGTAGCTTAGAGAAGTCTCTAATTTTGGCATATATTAAAATGAAAGGTTACTGGCACCCCAGGAGGAACTCTTCTCAGGAAGTCAATTAGCAGAGGCCCAACACATGACCCTATCTGTTCAGCACTTTAAGGTCATTATCCTATTCCCTTTCATATATTCGTGATCTGAAATGATCTGAAATTAGTTTTGGTTTAGTGTAATATCATAACTATAACAATGATTTAGCTGCAATATCAGGATCACTTGGTGAACAGTTAGTTCTAGGAAAAGAGGAAACTGGGTGCTTAGAGAACCTCAGGATAAAACATCCAACTCTCAGGGGTATGTCACTGATTCAAGAATAAAAATGAACCTTCTTGTGGTAGTGCCTAATAGAACTCCTCCATCCTAGGTCCTGAAAGTGCAGAGACAGAATTGTGTTTTGAAAAGCAACCTAGTGCTGGCCTTGGTCCTGAAATGCCTGTGACCCTCTCCCCACCGCCTAAGAACAGAGAAGGGAAAGAAAGAGCTACATCTAAGGGTATAGTGGTAGATAGAGCTGGTCTTTGATAAACAATGAAGTTAGGTCCAACTTGAGCTCTCAGTTTCTGCATATTGAATCACCCCTAATCCACACCTTACAGACATTTAATGATGCCCCCTCCACATTGCTTTATTTGTTCTCCAACCCTTCATTTGTTTGAAAGCATCTATGACTATGTCACTTCTCCCTGGAGTATATCCAGTGATACTCATTCTTTATCTTGATTTTTGTAAACTATTTGTTTGTTTATTTTGTTTCTAGTATTTGCTTGTCAGTCTGCTAAATTCTATGGAATATGCTGCCCTCAAAGACTATTATAGACTTAATAAGAGTAATGGGAGAACAATATTTGTAGCTCTCTGACTGCTGAACATCCCATGCTATAGATATACAGTTTTTTATAAATTTAACATCTATCATAATTGATGGATAATACAAATATTGTCTCTATATTTTAAGATGCAAAGGCTAAGATTCAGAGAAGTCAAATGATGTTTTTAAAGGCCACATATTTGTCAAAAGTAAAGCTCTGATTTAGCACCAAGTCTGATGACTTCAATGTTCATGTCCAGTCCAGTGCACTATATATTTATAGGTAACTATAACAAGTGGTTTGCAAAATAAAAAACAAATACTAACAATTGTAAGTGAAAATAGAGATAACGGTGGAGATGTAACCCAGATAATTTCTTTTGTCAAAGCCATATCCCAGGTGACTGAAATAATGTCTTTACAGGATTAAGATTTAATAATACACATTTATTAAACTTCTGATACATTTGATAAATTCTGGCTGAAAGTTACAGGAAGACAGAATTTCCAAGGAAGTGTGTTGTGAGTGTGTGTGTGTGTGTGTGTGTAAGTAGAATTTGAGACCGGCGTTAAAAAATGAGAAGGGTATGCATATATTAGGAATTAAGTGATGGGAAATTATTTCCTGGCACATGTGAACAGAATAATCTAAGACACTATGTAGGAAATAACTAGAAGACTTTTTAAAACGTAGTTAAGTCTAAATGAATCAACCCTGAAAGTCAGTAAATAAATTCTAACGTTAGAATTTTAGATCTTAGCCTACCTGTACAATACAGAGAACAATGCTTTTAGAGCTAGTACCATTCTATTCTACCTAGAACCTCTTCACATACAGAGTGTCTCAGGTAAGTCTAACTTTGGAGATTCTCTACCAGTCATCTTGTGTGACCTGAGATAGCCATATGAAATGACGAGGTATGAGTGAGACGTTTCTTCAAAGTGTCTGTTTATCTTTAAAATGCCAGTGTATTTTTGCATTTATTAATATTTGGTTTAGTATAAATATATTTCCCAATATCACTGAACAAAATAGGCACTCTTGGGAAAGTAGACTATATGTACCTTGTCATGTGTTCTATGACAAACTACCACTAACCATGAAGCTCTACATTAGTTGCTTGAAGTCTGTCTTTAGAAAGATTTAACTTAACTTCCTCTCAGAACAAAACAAAACAAAGTAAAACAAAAGGTGGTGTATAGTCCATTCTTGCACAAATGTAAAGAAATACCTGAGACTGGGTAATTCATAGAAAAAAAAAAAAAAAAAGAGGTTTGATTGGCTCACAGTTCCTCAGGCTGTACAAGAAGCATGGCAGCATCTGCTTCCCAGAAGACTTCAGGGAGCTTCTACTCATAGTGGAAGGCAAAGCTGGAACAGGTATCTTATTTGGCAGGAGCAGGATAAAGAGAGAGAGAGAAGCAGGAGGTGCTGCATGTTTTTTATAAACAAGATCTCATGAGAACTCACTCACTATCATGATGAAAGTACCAAGGGGCATGGTGTTAAACCATTCATGAGAAATCAATCCCCATGATCCAATCACTTCCATCAAGGCCCCACCTTCAACATTGGGGATTACAATTTGACATGAGATTTGGTGGGGACACAGATCCAAACCACATTAGGCGGTACAATATTTATTTGTTGATCACATTTAGAGATTTTAAATACATTTTGAGATTTGAAGAAGGTAATTGGTCAAGCTGTGGGCTTATAAAAATTGGATCTGTAAATGTTAGGCTTAAAGAAAACTTTAGAGAGAGAGAGAGAGAGAGTGTGTGTGTTTGTGTGTGTGTGTGTATGTGTGTGTGTGTTGGTCCAGAAGAGTTTATTTTAACATCCAAATAAAATTGTGCTGTGAACAAATTTTAAATAAAATAAGCAAGTAAACAACAAAATACTGTTCTACAAAGAAAAGGACAGATGAGAGCATTATAAGAGAGGATATCACTTCTCCGGATGCATATACTCTTTAAAGCTCTAAAGCACACCTGGTTGTTTCTTGTACTGACAGAATCCTTTCTATACTCCTGGCATAAAGCAGATGCCTGAAAAAGTCTTTTGAAGAAGCCGCATCATCTATAAACCAGTTTTACTCTTCTCTTCTTATTCTTTCTCCAACCCATTCAGACAACTGTTAAGTGAGCTCCACTGCCTTGGGTCCTTGCACGTTTTCTAAGCATGAAGGTGGACCAAACACTCACAAGCTACTCACCCGATGGCAGTGCAAAAATATTAACAGTCATAGAAAACAAGATGCTTTCATGGAGAAGAGCTGAAATTGGGAGTTCATTTTATTTTTGGCTAAACATCATAACAGTACCTGGCATTAAATCGCGCATTCTAAAATGAATGAAAACATGAAGTAATTATTCAATCAATAAGTGTGTTTTCCTTATCTTCCTTCCTTCCTCCTTTAAACCCATTTTGAGCACCTACTATGTGGCAATCACTGGTAGAAACACAATGAAGAACATACTTCCTGTGTCCTCATGGACTGTAGAATATAATAAAGCAAAGGAGATCATCAGGAATAAAGTGACCCATGACATAAAATAAATGGAAAGGGTGATCTAGTGGTACAGCTTTCCAGAGCAGGGGGAAATCACTTCACAAAATGGCCATAGTGGTCCTAAAAAAAACTATCAGGTTGATAGAGCTAGGATTCTCATTTTTAGGTGAATCAACTGAGGCTGAGAGGCACTAGTTAACTTGTCCTAGGTCACATAGCTAAAAAATGGTGTATCCAGGATTAAAAACAACAATCTACCTTTCTTTTTATCACTCCACACTCTGTCTCAACAATCAAAAGGCATATTTTAAAATGTTAATTTTAAGACTATCAGAATATGGCAACAAGTTATGCCTGCTCCCTTCTAATTAAAAGATTCAATGCTAATCAAGTCTAATTTGAAAATTTTGAATCTGAAAAGTTTATTGATGCAGAGATAATCTTCAACTTTAATATCAAATATTAATATTCTGTAATGCACACCTCCTTTCTCTTCTCCATATTTGACATCATCCCTCTTCTGTGCCAGAAGGAACAATTAGTCCTTCCATAAATAGATCAATATTCGCTCATGCTGTAGACTATGGAATCCAATCTCTAGTATCCTTTCTGCATGTTGGCATGAAGCCCACCTCATGAAACCAGCAGTGGGCATTTTTCTAATTCTACTTTCAAAGGTGAGGAAACAGTCTTAGGGATCTATTAATCAGTGTGACTTGTCTCATGCAGTTGAAAAGTGGTAGATAAAGGTTGTGAGCAGGTCTCTGGGAGTCCAAAGTTCTTGTTCTTTCACTCTGTCATTGTTCATTTTATCTTAATATTCTGTTTGCAGTACAATTACAGCTAGAGATTTTAGGTGCTTTCTGTGCTACTTGTTTTTGATAAAACCTTCCTGATTCTACAAAAATAAAAATAAAAACATTTTCAAAAATGGCCCCATTTTCTGCCATGTGATGCTTCATCCCTGAGTTTCACTATCTCACAGATGGAACAGCAGCAGTACAGCTATGGCAGAGCACACCCACAGGGTTTAGAAACAACGTTCTTGCCTTTTCAAGCAGGGCCCATCACAAAGATGTGCAGATGCAACCGGCTATTGCTCATATTTTGGCTTTATTTTCTAAGAAAATAAAATCTGGCTATAACAACGTCTGAAATGGAAGATTTGTTTATATGACCTGAGCCTCCTTATGCAAATCATTGACCATCTCTATATGAGTTTTCAAGAAATGTATTGAAGGTGGACATGTAATTTTTCCACAAATGTCAGAATAAAGAAGGGAACCTTGCAAAGCAAATTTTAATAAAAATAAATCTTCTTGACCCATATTCTCTATATAATATTTCCCTGGTGGAGGAGAGAGGTGTTCCCTGACTATTATTTTAATTTTCAAGGACTCTTTTTAACTCTTACAATAACTGATAAATAATGGCAGAAGATAAATGATAATGAAGTACAACACAAATTAGTTCCATAAAATATTTATATGCAGTGAAGTTGTGTTTGGTAGTATCTGAACACAAAGAAACATAAACAGGACATTCCATTGCAAACAAATTTTCCATACGACTCCTTCTCTTTTGCATTTGCGTTTGAAGGTCCAATTATGGGTAATAGAAAAGAACTTGAAAAAGTCTGTACTTTTTTTTTTCTCCTGTTTTCCAAAAGTTCATCTTCAAAAGGTAAGTATAATAATATTTAGCACTTCATAGTAACTGCGCGTTTATGGATCTAATATTCATTGTTCTGAAAAATTGCTAATGAGACCAAGGGTTGACTTTTATAAATAATCATGGTCCATCTGCATTTTTTTTGGTGACAATAAACCAGGAAATATAGAACACCTATGCAATAGCTGTTGTGAAAATTGAGAGAAAGAATGCCTGGCACTTAGTAAATGGTCAGTAGACGTTGAGCTTTTGTTGCATGTTTGAAGATTTGCAGAAGTCTATGAAAATAAATCAACTGTCCTCTGCGTGATTTAACGCCAGTATGTGACAATCACGTATCTCCAGGCTCCATGACATCTGATTTCTATCAAAAGTTTTGAAAGCTTCTGTATACTTTGTTCTGTTTTTAAATACTTAGTTGGCAAACATTATGGCTCATATGTAGTCAGTCTTCTCCCCTCTGTCTATGATGGTCAGCACTAATCAGCAGTTTCTAGCTGAGTCTAAACAAGGTTTAAGCATTCTTTCCACCACATACTCTGAACAACACTTATTAAATCATTTGAGTCAGCACAAGAAATGTAGCAAATTTGCCATTTGCCATGCCAAATTGTTACGATTCCTCTTCTAAAAATACAACCTAATGACATCATTCTGAACTGCAGTTTGAGAAGGGAGTGAAGTTGTAGGATAGGACTTAAGAGTCAGAAAAAGACAATGACTGATGCTCCTTTTAGCAAATCTGCTAAGCCCATTTCTTGTCATAAACACTTATTCTTTATTACCCCAGCATGGTGATTTACAAGAACATAAATTACAACATTTTGGAAATTTGTCAACATGATACTCCAATAATAAAATATCCAGATTCATGCAGGTGCTTCTGTAAACATGACAGCAGCATTTATCTTTCAAATGGCTTGGAATGAAATAAAGAGAATGACAACCAACAATTCCTTTTAACACACAGAGAAATATTACTGCACCTCTGCTCTTACCAATAGGAAAGGTAATTAAGCTTTGATGCAGAACTTACAGGGAAAAAAGATAGATAAATGTATAATTTATATTGAGGTAACTGAAAATATGGGTATGTTCTTAGCATATGATCTTTTATTTGAAGAGTGTGTAAAGGGGAGCTTTCTCTCACTGTATCCCTCTAAGAAGACAAAGGGCTCCAAAATAAAATGGAATGTTTTCACATGTGAAATGAAAGTATGGGGTAAGTGGTGAAAGAGTCCCTAGTATCTTGTTTCACAGAAAGGTAGCATAAAAGAGTCCTGTATTATGCCTCTTTTGTGACTCTATTCACGTAGCAATTACTCATCACAGCACAACCACATCACCCATATGAACTGAACAAAGCCAAAACGTGGGAAAATTGGCTGGGAGATCACTGACAGTCTTTTGATGAATGTGGAAAACAGGTCTGTTTCACCTTATGTCTGTGCAACTCATGTCCATTTTCCTTGAGATGTAGTCCCAGTTTTGAATGGCTGCCTCATCCACAGAAGTGGGGACGCTTTGTTTTAACCAATTTCTCCCATTTGGAATGGGTGTATTTACCCAATTCCTGTACCCCCATTGTGTCTAGGAAGTAACTAACTTGCTTTTGATTTTACAGGCTTATAGGCAGAAGGGACTTGCCTTGTCTCAGATGAGACTTTGGACTTGGACTTTTGAGTTAATGCTGGAATTAGTTAAGACTTTGAGGGATTGTTGGGAAGGCATGATTGGTGTTGAAATGTGAAGATATGAGATTTGTGACGGGCCAGGGGCACGATGTACAGTTTGGCTGTGTCCTCACCCAAATCTCATCTTGAATTGTAGCTCCCATAATCCCCATGTGATGTGGGAGGGACCCAGTGGGAGGTAATTGCATCATGGGGGTGGGTTTTTCCCATGCTGTTTTCATGATAGTGAATAAGTCTCATGAGATCTTACGGTTTTATAAAGGGCAGTTCCCACGCACATGCTCTCTTGCCTGCCACCATGTAAGACGTGCCTTTGTTCTTCCTTGGCTTTGTGCCATGATTGTGAGGCCTCCCCAGCCATGCTAATCTGTGAGTCAATTAAATGTCTTTCCTTTATAAATTACCCACTCGTGGTTATGTCTTTATTAGAAGCATGAAAACAAACTAATACAGGTGGTCATGGCCTGGTTCTTACTACTCCAAGAGTCACTGCTTTTTTCACCATCTCCATCACCATCTCCTTGGAAATTAATCCCACTTTCCAAAGATAAATGTTTCTCAAACCTCAATTAACATGTCTATGCAGTTTCACCAAGCTTCTACGGAGGGTCATCACCTGTGTTGATATTCTTTTCCCGAATTAATAAACAATCAGTCCAAATTTTCTAGCCAATGTGAAGAATGGGCCTAAGATGAACACACATGCTTTCCATGGGGCTATCTCCATAAGCCTCCATTTCTTGATCATGCCTGGTTTTTTGTTTGTTTGTTTGTTTTTATTGTTGTTTGTTTTTTGAGAGGGAGTTTCACCGTCACTCAGGCTGTAGTGCAATGGCTTGATTTCGGCTCCCTGCAAATTCTGCCTCCTGAATTCAAGTGATACTCCTGTCTCAGCCTTCTGATTAGCTGGGATTACAGGCGCCCAACACCATGCCTGGCTAATTTTTACATTTTTAGTAGAGACAGGGTTTCACTATGTTGGCCAGGCTGATCTCGAAATCCTGACCTCAGATGATCTGCCTGCCTCAACCTCCCACTTTCCTTTTTTTTTTTTCACTAAATATTATGACCAATGCTTATACCAGTTAAAAGTTTTATCTCTTTGTGTGTGTGCATGTGTGTGTACATACCTTTTCTGTGTGGGAAATAAAATCTCATTATCAGTTAAGAAATGGGACAAATGCCAAATAGCTGCTAAGTGGCCAAATTGAAATTTTAAATCAGGATTATCTGATCCCAGAGTCCAAAATTCCTTGCAATTCATCAGACTGCCTTGTTCATTTTCTTCTAGACAGGCAAATATCATCAGATCCTTTGCTTAACAATACCCATGTCAAATGAAGAAAATTTACTTGATTCAATGCCAAAACATTAATTTTTCTTTGAGTACTTTTTCTAAACCAATGCAAAGGGCTATTAGGTTCCATCTTGGCATGGACAGACATATGGGCTCTTCTGTTTGGTAGAAAGCTTAAAGACAAATGTGTCTCTTAGATTCCTCATAAATATATTTGCCACATAGAATATGATTATCTTTTTTGGTTTCTCAAGCTGTTGGATTAATCTCACCTTGACAACTCAATTTTTCTCAGTTTCATTTCACAAGTAACTCCCCAGTCTGCAATGAGTAACATATTTTATAAAAAATCTTCGAAGTTGTTGAGTGGGATACCTCAGAGTCTGAACATAGGCTCCTAAGTAGGGCTCAAGATAGAAGTTATGGAAGGATAAATCACTAAAATTCTCCCTCAAGAATTTTCTGTTGCTTCCAATTCAACTAATAATAAAGATCAGAATGAGTACTTTCCATAATATAAGTCCCCTAAGAACTATACATGAATTATTTAATTTAATATTTAAATAAACCTAAGTACAATATAATTTCCATATTTTGTAAGAAAATTGAAACTCATAGAGGATGAGAAACTTAATTTAAATTTTGTAGGTGCCAAAGCCACATGTAATATCAAAGACTGCAAAACTCATGCTGTGACCACCACGTTATTTCTCCCAAACTGGAGATCCTAGTCCTCATCTCAGCTGCTATGGCTCTATTTCCTGTCTTACTTTCCAAGATATAGCTGGGTATGGCAAATCAGCTTGCTTGCTTCAGCCTTGTAACACTTTTGGGAATAGATGGGTTGTAAAAAACTGATAATGAAGGGGAAGAATAAATTGGTGATGCCAATTGTTGCCAAAAACAGAGACTCATGCAATAACAAGCATATTCTAGCTCTTTAGCCACGTACCTGACTTTAAGGAGTGTAACAGACAACCTTGTAAATACTGAGTGCCAGCTTCCATATACTCCTGCCTTCAGGCGATAGATTTTCCACTTTGTAGCTTGTATTTTCCTTCTTTTCTCCTTTAAAGTTGTTGATGTTCATTTTACCCTGTAATTCACTTGCATCTCTTGTCTTTGCTTTTCTAAGTGTGTTCTGAGGAGCAGTAGTTCTGGCATCACCTGAAAGCCTGATATAAATGGAGACAATCAGCCCCAAATCAGCACTATTAAATCAGAATCTGATAGTTAATTAGATCCCCTCATGATTCAATACACACTGCAGTTTCTGGCCTTTGCTCAAAGCCTTAATCCTACTCAGGATATCCACGTCTCTCCCTTATTAATTCTTGCTCTTTTGCTTTATCCTCCCTCTTTTTCTCTGCTTCTGTGCAATAGAATCAGAAGCAGTTCACCTCTATTTCAACATGCCTTCATCACAAACACTTTCTCAAACCCTGGTGACTGTGTGGAGAAGAAATTTTGAGGACATTACAGAAGTTCTAAGAGATTTCATGGATGGAAATTCTTCCTTTCTAGGCCTTAAGACACAAAGCTTCAGTTTCTGTCCTCTGCCATCCACTCAAAAGCTTTCACGTTTACCTGTCAGAATGTTTTCCCATCTGCTTAATATGACTTTTCCAGGTGGATGGTGAGGGCATCTATTCTTGCTGCAATCTCAGTTGTTATGAACAGCTGTATACCAATTTATCTTCTATAGGTATACAGCTGTATACCTCTTACTATCGAGTCATTTCTCATTTTTGTTCCCTCTCCAAACAATGAACTGATTTAACCAATTCCACTGTCTACAACTCTGTTGAGATACACACTGCTAGTGGCTACAGTGGATCCTTCCAACCTCTTTATAATTTTGGAGACACACGAAGGCAGATTTGCCTATCCACAGGAATCCTCCTCACCTGCTCCCATCCTTCACTGCTCTCTTCTTCAAATCCCTGAAGTGATCTTGAAATAGCTGCTTACAAAAACATCTATGTGGTTATGCAGCGCTCAGTCTCAGGCTGGTCATGATAAAGAACATTTACTAGAAAGCTTATTTGTGTGTATGTTTATGAGTCCTGATGCCCTTATTTCATTGGTGCCTACACAGAACTCCAGTCTGGCAGGAATGATAAAGATCGCTTTCATTAAAAACCACAATTTATCTCCCTTCTGCCCATTCCCTTGAACTTTATTACTATAAGTCACGATAATCAGAAACCAGAGGAAAAGAGAAAAGGCTGCCTCTGTTTAAGATGTGAACACAGGAAATTCACCGCTTTCTCTTTGGGGATAAGAATCGACAAAGTAGCATTCAGGAGATGCATAAAACCTGCATTGCATTCCTTTAAGAAGATAATTGGCAGCACTAGATTGTTTACCTAGTTCAAGGTTAGAGGTTTCTCTCTCAGAAGGTTTATCTCCTTAAAATGAAAAATCATGGAGAAGGGAAAGGAAGCTATGAAGACAAATGGCTAAATGGCTGATTAATTGGTAAAGAGACAGACGGGCATGAGAAAGGAGGGGGGAAGTAGCTCTCTTGAAAGCAGCCAGTGCAAATAAAATAAATGATGTTCGGGTCTAGAAAAATGCATCACTTCCCGGCTTCCACCACTATAATGTATCTAAATCGGTCAAAGTGGAAGAGCACTCATTTTAAATGTTTCATAATAAATACTAGTCTTCTCCTGCTTTATATTTTGCTTAGCTTAGTTAGAAATTTGCAAGTTCCCCTTCATAAGGTAAAAAAAAAAAAAAAAAGAAAACTCAGTTTCTTCCTACCAAATAAAGTGGAAAATAAGGTCACCCCTGAATAATTTCCCCACCCCTACTGCTGGAGGGATCCTAAATTTGCCCCTTCCTTTTTTCTGTGCTAAAATCATAACTGTTGATTACAGTGTCAAAAACCCAATTTAAACTGAGTCCTGAATCCCTTAAGCTAAAACCAGAAAACAAACAAATCAACTGAGAAAATACCTTTGGGTAAGGCTGGATCTAGAAATTCAACAAAACTATTATGTATCTCCCTGTTTCTAACACTTGCCTCTGTAGCCCCTGCTTTGACAGTGAAATATGTGTATGGAAATTGGAAACTTAGGGATTATACAAATTTTGTTATTATCATGTTGTCTGGACATCTGTAAAATCATGATAATAATATAAATCACATAGAATTTATATTTATATTATGGGAAGAATACTTAGGATATAGTTTGTTACATACATAAAACATAGTCATGTTATAAATAAAGAATACACATCTTTCCACATTAACTCATTCAGTTCTAATCCAATCTTTCAGATATCAAAATATGTCACAGAGACATACAGTTGACCCTAAAACAATGGAGGGGTTAGGAATATCAACACACTATACAATCAAAAAAATCCACATATAACTTTTGACCCCCCAAATCTTAACTGCTAAGAGCTTCCTGTCAACCAGGAGCCTTACCAATAACATAAACAATTGATTAACACATATTTTTTATGTTACATAAATTATATACTGTATTCTTACAATAAAGTAAGCTAGAGAAACAAAGATGTTATTAAGAGAATCACAAGAAGAAAAAATATATTTCCTATTCATTAAGTGGAAATGAATCATCATAAAGTCTTTCCTTCTCATTATCTTCATGTTGAGTAGGCTGAAGAGGTGGAGGAAGAGAAGGGGTTTGTCCTGCTGTCTCAGAGGTGGCAGAGCCAGAAGGAGTGAAGGAGGTAGAAGGGGAGGCAGGAGAGGCAGGCTACTCAGTGTGACATTTATAGGAAAAAGTCCACATATAAGAGGACTTTTGCAGTTCAAATTTGTGTTGTTCAAAGGTCAAGTGTAATTGAAAAATTCACAATGTGGGTTGTTTTCTTCTTGATTACACAACTACTGGACGGTAAATAATGAAGGAAAGAGAGCTAGTCTACTGCACTGCCTCTGTGCTCCATCACTTTTCATAGCTGTGCCTACTAAATACTGGGACTGCACACCTGAGGGTTGCATGCATTGTACCTACTATTTTGCATAGTTATCTAAAATATGGGGATAATTTACCCAATCTCATATGGCTTAGTATGAGGAAAATTTAAAGTCAAGTAAAAAAAAAAAATACACACACACACATACACACACAGTGTGAGTATCACTTATTCTAAGTGTTTAGGACCAGAAGTGTTTTGGATTCCAGATAATTTTGCATTTTGAAATATTTGCACATACAAAATATACAACTTGAGATATCTTGGGAATGGGACCCAAGTCTAAACATAAAATTCATGTATGTTTTATATAGACCTTATACACATAGCCTGAAAGCGATTTTATACAACATTTCAAATCATTTAGTGCATAAAACAAAGTTTGACTATAACTTTTCGCATGAGATCAGGTGTGAAATTCTCCACTTGTGCAGTCATGGTAACACTTAAAAAGTTTTAAATTTTGGAGCACTTTTGATTTCAAATTTTCAGATTAGGGATGTCTAATCTGTATTTATTTTGCAATAAAATACAAAACAGAGTCATATTTTTTATGTTCTTGTTTCAGTTCTCACCACCATGGGCTTATAATGCCAAACACAGAATACAACGGGACAAGAGGCCATTAATATGAGTATACGACTAACCTGTTCTACATTCAGGTTCTTCTTGTTTCGCCAGTTTTTAATGATAACATGTTAAATGACTGCTACCATAAATATTCACTTACAAAATTTTCTTCCTTAAACTGAGTAGAAATGTAAAGGTTTTGGTTTTAATTTTTTAGTTTTATTATTTTTACTTTTTTTTTTTTTCTGAGATGGAGTTTCGCTCTTGTCACCCAGGCTAGAGTGCAGTGGCACAATCTCGTCTCACCACAACCTCCGCCTCCTGGGTTCAAGCAATTCTTCTGCTTAAGCCTCCTGAGTAGCTGGTATTACAGGCGCACGCCACCACGCCTGGCTAATTTTTATATTTTTAGTAAAAACAGAGTTTCTCCATGTTGGTCAGGCTGGTCTTGAACTCTGACCTCAGGTGATCGGCCCACCTTGGCCTCCCAAAGTGCTGGGATTACAGGCATGAGCCACTGTGCCCAGCCCAGGTTTTAATTTTTAAATGTACAACTTGAGGTTACAGGGAAATGTTTGGAAGCACATTACATAAACATATGCAAATAGTAGAATGCATGCAAATTCTTCCTAGCAGTCCTCTCTCTGCTTCTGGCCTCTAAAAATCTATGAAAGTTAGCTCAAAGGGCAGGCTGGAGTGGAAAAGGGAGGTGGAGAGGAATCCAAGATCCCAGGGCAATTCTAAGAGAATTCGCCTTTTTTTCTTTTTCTCCTATGAGTGGTGCTGTGGAGAAATAACAAACTCCATTATCTTGTAAACACATGAAACTCAGAAACAAAAATAACTACTTCTATTGTCAAAAGTTTGATGAGAGAAAAAAAAGAAATATTCCGTGCTCCAAATATTCTATTTAAGTTAAAGACATCAACATAGAAGTTACTTTTTATCTTGGAACTTTTATTTGCCTATTACTGTGAGCAAATGTTTCTAAAATGTAATGAGTAACTGGAACATTCAATCCTGGAAACATATGGGAATAATCGAAACAAATTCTAACATAGAAGAAAACAATAGAGCAATAACAGTTCGTAATAAGAGAGAGAGAAAAAAAAGGTCACCCTGGGGAAGCATTTTGATGTTTAAATATTTGATAAAACTTTATTATGGCAACCTTAGAATGAACAAATCTTGGGCCTATTTTTGCTGGACAGAGGTAAAATTTAAGGATAGCCATCGATATGCACTGTGGGTATACACTGATGTCAGGGAGCTGTATGTGAAATGCAAAAACATATTCTTGCTCTACTGATCAATTTGGTAATATATCGCATATAGGACGCAGGGATTTGTCTCGTTTATTTTATCCATTTGGTAGTGAATACAGAACAGTGGTGAAAAAATACACTTTGAAGTCAGACAAAACTGATTTTGAGCCCTGGGTTTCATCATGTCCTAGTTGTGCATCTTTAGAAAAATTTCCTCTCAATTTAATTTTTCTCATCTATGAAACTGAGATACTGCCATTACCTCTTACTGTAAGAACACATGAGAAAAAAATATACAATGTCTTTAGTATCATGTCTGGCACATAACATGCACTGAATAAATGTCAGTGATGATCTCAGATGCTGATGATTATTAATGATGATAGTGAAGATGCTAGATTTTGCACGTATAATAAGACCTATCCCCTTAAGGAAACATTTTTGGAGGAATGGGAACTTTTAAGACACTCTATAAGATCTTAAAATAGTTAAGACATTATTAAAACATTATCTGAAGCCCATCAAAAACATTCACAGCAAGTTGTAGAGGCACAGGATTCTAGGATCAATCAACGTGACTAACAAAGGGAAGCAAAACCAAACAGTTGTATTTTGTAGGAGTGGAAATTAAGAATCACAATCTAATTAGCAGCACCTGTTCCTCTAGACGCCTAGTCAGTACTCTTTGAAATGTAGTAAGTTGAAAACTATTCAACTATTCAGTGTACTCCCAAAACACTGTGACAAACTCTCTAAGAGATGAACTTTTTGAGTTAGCACCATGTGGACACAATCAGAGTCAGTACTGATAGAAGTAGGGTGAAAAATGGCCAACACATGAATAGACAATAAGCAGGCTCGTGTGCTCTCTGCCTCATCCAGAGAACGAGGATCACAGAGCTGAACACACCAGCCACAAGTCCTACAGAGCAAATGCTTTCCCTTGGTTATTTATAAAACATGACAAATTTTTCATGGAATGTCTACATCAATGACAGTATAAATATTTCATAAAGTACATTTTAAAAATTCACCTTTCCAAATAAATTCCCTTCTGCAGAGGGAAATACTAGCTAATAACAGGAGAAAGAATGGTAGCATTCAGAAATTAACATTTTGTAATCACCAGTGTAATCGAGGTCTGGCAAGTTTATCCAAGGATAGTAAAAGAAGCTGGGAAAGTTAGACAGGAAAAGTGGTGATCCTTGTGCACATCACATATGCTTTCATCTGTAATCTACACTGTGACCGAATGACAACAATTACAAGATAACTGTTGAGGATCTGAGCTGCAGCCTGGGGCTGGCCAGGAACTGAAATGTATCACTGTATTCTCAGAACTGCATACCAGTCATGGACAACTTCATCTATAATCACATCTTTGAGCCAGAATGTTATCATTCTTGTAATATGAGTCTCGGAGAAATGCCCAAACCAGCCAAGGGTATCTGAGAGTATTCGCAATGAGCAGCTGCAAACCGTGCAGTGGACACTGAATGATGCCCTTCCCTGAGACTTGAAGAGTGATGGCAACAGTTTCTTAGGCTCATATGAAAATATTCAGGACTTTATGTTGTGAGAAAGAGATATGTGTCTAAAGTACACATATTCAACAGCTTGTCCCTCCCCTCTCACCTGAGCACCTCCTCCATCACCCTGATAGTTCTGTCCTATTAGCCCCATGATGAAAGGAGAACCAGGACTAAGCCTGTTCCTCTGTTTGCTGTGAATCCCCCTGGTACTTGACAAAGCACATAAGTGAGATTCTGCTCACCTCTGTAGGCCACCCTTCCTGCTTGAATGCACACCCACAAATCCAAACAGTGTTAAAGGATATTGATGAACTGGATGACTTTCCAAGAATGATGGCCCAGGAGTAAAACAGAAATAGCACATAGTAAGCAATCAGGAAACGTCAGTCAGCCTTAGAGAAACCCTTCAAACACACCCGAGCACTGAGACAAACATGAAAACTAATGGAGTGTTTGTGAAGAGATGTGTGTTTGCTGAGAAAAAGGAGGTAGGAAATGAAGTGAAAAGTCAGACAGAAAGGCTGTGTGTGTTATTTAGGGGCTAATAGCATGGTCAAGAAAGAATACAATTCACAAGCTGCCAGTCTGTAGAAAGGGCTAGAAGGTAAGTTGAAGATGAAGCAAATGCTTGATACTTTTTGGCCGCCTTGCACTCATTTTTCCTCTAGTTATAGCCCCTCATTTTCCTTGGTGAACTGCCTCTCCAATATTTTCTTCACATGGTATTGAGGTGGCGAAGGCTTGGTCCTGTCTGATTATCAGGTATTACAATGTCAGTTAAGAACAACCAGTGAGAATGTCACAGACTCCTGGTCACAGTGATTGATTTAGAGTTAGTCATATAACCCAAACCAGAACAATCTGAGTCATTGAGACACAATTCTAGATCTTTAATTGCAACTCTTGGGACATAGAACATCTTTTTCTATGGAACTTACATAAAAGTCCTCTGGGAAGCAGAGGCCAAGATGAAATTAGACACATATTAGGAACACTTACACACACACACATACATGTGTATATATACATATATACACACATACATGTGTATATACATATACACACATTTATATATCTGTATTACACACACATATTTATATGTGTATGTAATATATTATATAATATCTATATATACATATATAGGTAGAGATAAATATTTGGAGAACTAAATGAAGAAGGAGCAGGGAAGGCTGACAGACAGGACTCTCTGCTTTGGTTGCAGCAGACTGTTCTGGAATAGTTCCCTCAGGATACTTAGAAGCCCCTCTGTCCAACTGAAAGGTCCAACAGGGGTCAACTTAAATGTTTCAAAGATTGTTAACAAGGAGTATATACCTATGCCCTTGATTTGTTCTTTGATTCAAGCTTTGCTTCACTTGAAACATTTTCTACTTTCTGGGAAGACTAAAGATAAACAGTTTTCCAACCAGGCAAGTCCTATCCCTCATACAGCTTCAAATGTTGCTGGCAAACCAAACTGTTTCTTCTTTAGTTCATTTCCCTCTCTTCCTACTTTTCACAGGCAGGAAAATGAAGCCAACAAGCACTAGAAACATCCTGCATGGAAATCATTCAAGGCTCACAAGTTTATTATGTAAATGTTGTAGCCTCCACGTAACCACAGGTGAAACTTTCACTTACATAATTTGGGTTGTCATTTCTTCAACCTAGATATTGCCTTTTTCTCACTGCTTTTCTGACTTTATTAAGCCATTTGTTCACCATTTTTATAGCCTTGGCTAACATTGTTACTGGATTCAGTTCAAATCTGGATTTAATCTCTAAACTTGGTGGATCATGCCTCTAGCTTAGAACAAAAAGGCTACGGAGAGGGCAATGCCAATGAAATAAAATTAATTTGCAACATGCTAATCAAGTAGAGACATCTCAATATCTTTAAAAGCTATTATTCTGACCCATTTTTTTTTTCCAAAATCACTGTTTTCCACAAGGATCACACCAACAGTAATGAGGCAGAAAAACCATACATATTAAGAAATTAATGTGCTCCATGATGGGTTATAAACTTGCACCTCTTCATTGTTCATGCAATTTTGATAAGCTTGACAAATTTTAGACCTCTTTAACTTAAAATATGGCAGTTTTTGTTCTTCAAGTTACAGTGGAAATAATTTCCCTATCAATCATTAGAATGACTCCATCCATTAATCAATCTACAAAAAAAAATTGTGCAGAAAGTGATTTTTTAATCTACTCCAATCATTCATGTAGCCTGCTTCAGAAAAGAAAAACGGCTATTTTCTGAAGACCCCAAATCTAGACTTAGGGCAAGTACCTCCATAAGGCATCACAATTTCAGAGGCGAGATTTACAGATAGAGCTGCTATTGTCCCTAAGTCTTCCTTGGCATGAGTAATGCCATTTGCTTTAGGTGAGACCATAATATCAACATTGCAGTAGGATACGCAGCACTGCTCCAGGACACAAAACTCCTTTTCTCATCAATACAACACAGGTCCGTGGAGTTGCTCATTTCTCTCTGGTCCTTCCCTCATTGACACCATCAGCTATTTGCCAAGTTGATGGGCCACTTTTGAAAATATTCAGATGAGGCACATCAGAGAAAGTTGTATCCACTGTTTCCTGACGAGCTCCACCTACAGTCCTGTTTTTGCTTTTTAAGTAAACTGATCACTTATTAAGATGGCTCTCTAGTTCTTCAAGCAGAACATTTAGATTCAATTTTAAAGTATATCAGAGAGAGGTAAGACACGTCTGCAATAATCGACTATTAAATTTGTCAGTCCACGGGTTGTGTGGGCCTCATGGATCCTCATCATGGGTGATTTTCTAAGAGTGGTACAGTATAGAAGACAGAGTGCAATATGTAGGAAAAGGCACTGAGAAGCTGGCAGATTGTCAGAGTTCCAAGTTGCAAGGCTCCAAAAATAGAAACACATACTGTGCTAGCAGAAAGCCTAGGCAACTAGTCCCCATTCTCAGCCTAAAATTTTGTGAATGATGAACCCCAACTGTTCTAAAAAGTGGTGTACTATTGACCCAGAATTGTGAACTTGGGAGAAAAAAATCAAAGAAGTGAAAGTAATTATAGTGTGGTATATAATGCACATTAATATTATCTCCTATCACTATTATAACAGTGGTGAGCAATGCATATTATCCCCTACATCACTAATTATAGCAATTATCTATTGCTCTGTAATAAAACACTTCAGCATTCAATGGCTGAAAGCATTTACAAGTTCAGAAGTGTACAGGTGAGCTAGAGGCTATTCTGCTAGTCTGGGCTGGACTGTTCAGGCCTTGCTTCTCATGAATTTATAGTCAACACCAGATTTGTTTCAGGGCTAATTGAACTAAGACGGCTCAGCTGGGACAGCCAGTCTTTGCCCCTAGATGGTACTTAATCCCTTAAAAATATTGTGGACTCGTTCAAGAGATCTTAGTGGTATAAGTTATAGGAGCAAGAGCAGAATCAAACAAAGCCTCTTAATGCCTGGGTCTCAAAACTCAGAACAAAATTGCTTTGACCATATTCTATCACCTAAAGGAAGTCACAAGCCAGTCCATATTTAATGATCAGAGAATTAGATTCCACCTCTAGATGTGCGTAGATGCAGAAAATTGTGACCATTTATGTAAATCCTAATCTGTCCCCAAATCTTTTCTGTGACGGAATGAGAAAGCCTCAAAATCTTTGTGAGTCCAGCCCTCCAAGCAGCCACTTCCAACTTTTCAACCAGACACAAATTTATCATCCATGATGCAAGACAATATCTAGTGTTAGTTTGTTCATTTGTGACTAGGATAATCACAGATATGCTTGTTATAACCAAATAAAATTGTATGTCCTAATATGGTAAGTCCTAATCATTTGGTAAGTTACTAATGAATGGAAAATTATTTTTATATAAACTATCTATAGGCTTTTCTTCTCTTTGCTGTTAGAATATCTATTGTGTAAACCACATATTTATCATATTGTCATGTACTGCCATCAGTGCTTCTCTTTCTCTGTAGCAAAATGAATATGTGTGATATGATGTTTTAGAAATTATGAAGTACTTTTTATATGAATTTACTTCTTCGCTTTATGAAATAGGCAAGGCAGGAACTATCATTCTCATTCTAAGATTTAAAAATATAATGATTCGAAATTTTAATGACTTTTGAAATTAACATATTTAGTAAATGGAAAGCCTAAAACAATTCAAATCTAAGCACAGCAAACAGCTTTTGTATACCTTACAGATTGGGGAAATTTCTCTAAAGGAATTTTTTAAAATTAGCTACTTAAAGAGGTTGAAAAGTGGAAAATAAATCATACATAAAGTTCTTTACAAGTTCTAAATATCCTATGGCTAAGATCAGAGAGAGTTTTCTCAGTTTTCTTGAAGTCTTAGTTGTGACCTATTTGAAATCGAAAGCCAGCTTGACAAATCCAGAAATTCTGCCCCTAGCATTAACAATATCTCAAAATTCTAAGAGAAGAAAAACCGGAAAATAACGCAGTAATGTACCATGGGAGAGGAAATTAGTTTCTGGTCCTCCAGGCATTTGTTACTGAAACAAGAACATTTGAATATTATCTAAGCTGTCTTACAAAGAATGGCTGCAAATATTAGGCACTAGGAAATTACCTGGCCTTTCTGAAGCTGCAGGAACAATGTCCCACCTAATCATGTCCTACAGTCATGTATCACTGAAATGAGCCACACCATTGGTAGTCACAATGCCAGGTCCTGGTCTCCGGAAAAACCCAGGGTCAAAATTAATGAATTGTATTCTGCTCCTCAAGCCAACAGATGGGAAGGTGAGCTAATATCAAGCCTCAAAAGCAAGAAGGATTTAGAAGCTATAAACAGAAAATTTCTAAATTTTAAGGTAAAATAAAAAGCTGAAATACAAATCTCTGATGCAAGTCATCAAATTTCAGAGCAATTTGAAGAAAAGGCCTGAAGTCTTCCTTGGTCTATGTTTATTAAGTGATGATAGTTTAACCAACAAAACATTTAGTCATTTTCAACTTCAGGTGCACCACCACCTTCATTATCTAGTATGTGCAATTACTTGAATAACTCCTCTGTGTAAGGCACTGCACTAGTCATGTTTCATAAGTATCACATTTGTCCTTATAAATGCGATAGTAACATTATGCTAAATGTGAAATAGGTACATTATCCTCAATTTATAGAAAAGAAAATTGGGATGTTTGCAGCCAGAATTCTAACTCAGGTCTCCTGGAAACCCTGATTTCAAAGCCTGGTCTCATATTGCCTGTATCACACTATCCTTCCAGGATCTTTCATCAGAAAACCATGATCTGGATAGCCCAGACTATATGAGAAGCACTACTTTAAGAAAGAGGCTTCACAGACAGACAAAAATGGTTTACAGTAAAAAATCAAATGGAGAAGCAGGACACGGTGGCTCATGCCTGTAATCCCTGCACTTTGGGAGGCCGAGGTGAGTGGATCACCTGAGGTCAGGGGTTTGAGTCCAACCTGGCCAACATGGAAAAACCCCATCTCTACTAAAAATACAAAAATTAGGTGGGCATGGTGGCGGGGACATGTAATTCCAGCTACTCAGGAGGCTGAGGCAGGAGAATCACTTGAGCCTGGGAGGCAGAGGTTGCAGTGAGCTGAGATTGTGCCATTGCTCTCCAGCCTGGGTGACAAGAGCAAAACTCTGTCTCAAAGAAAAAAAAAAAAAAATCAAACTGAGAAAGGGCTTTGGAAAGTCAGTCTCAGGCAGAAAGCAATAATGATAATAAAATGACTGATTTTAAAAGTTGAATAGATTTGTCTAGAGGAGAACACTTAGAAAGAAAATATTTTGCAGCCATTACATGGGCATAGAGTTGTCCATCAGATGGCCTCTTTGTATTTTACTGGGAGGCAGAGGAAAGGCCAGTTGGTGACAGCCATAGGGAAGTAAATTTTACCTCACCTTGCTCTAAGGAAAAAATTGTGTGTGTGTATATATATACACATATATAATGTATATATAAATTTTAAGTTAAAAAGCTGAAATACGAATCTCTGATGAAAATCAGAGTATATATATGTGTATATATATGAGTATATATGTGTGTATATACATATATACACATATACACACATATACACATATATGTGTATATATGTATGTATATATACGTGTGTATACATATATACATGTATATATGTATATAAGTATGTATATACACATATGTGTATATGGTAAGATAATTTATCTATCTACCATCTATATGCATATGTAAAATAAAATAGATCAAAGTAAATGGGGTCTTATAAAACAGAGAAATTCCTATCATTGAAAATGTTCAAAACAAAATAAGAGAATTAAGTATCAATGCCAAATACCGGGAAGAATTTGAGGAAGAGAGTGTAATAATACCAAAACCAACAAAAACTCAGTCATACAGCCATCCACTCAATTATTTAAATTAGCAAAGCCATTTGCTGTACCAAGAGTCAGCAAACGTTTTCTACAGAAAGCCAGATAGTAAACATCTTAGGTATTACAGGCCTCACAGAGTCTGAACATACTTTTTAAAAATTTATTTCAGTCCCGTGTAAATAAAAAAGTGATTCTTAGTTCATGGGCTGTAATGTGCCAGCTCCTGTGACAGTGTGAGCCTTCTTCAGCTGTGATCGAAAGGAAAGCCTACTATCATCCCAGACTGAACCATTATCTTGCAATTAAATTGTAGAATCATTAACTTTCTCTTTTGTAGCCAGCTTTACACATTTCACTTTAGATCACTCATAAATGAATTTCTTTTTTAAAGACTCATCAGAGAAGTGGGGCTGTTTCACTAGGTAAAGTGTCACTTCACTATGTACACAAAACAACTTTAAGAACACAGATAATTTAAACATCAAAGACAAGCATTTTCCCTATTTTGAATAATACTGGCAATTACTGGTGGTCAATTCTAAAAGTGACTTCATTTCAAAATGCCAGCATCCTCTAACCTGGAACCAAATCTAACATGCCAGATACATTCACCTCAATGATTTAAGTGCACCTCAAACCTAATACGTCCACTCCCCAAACACACATCTCTTTCAATTTACTGTTTTCTTTTTGTCCCCAGTGCTAATCATATGTCACAGTCTGAGCTGTCTCTATAGTTAGAAACCTTGAAGGTGTCCTCAATCCCCTGCTCCTCCTTTATTCCCTACAATAGATCGATCATTAAGTGTAGTCATTTGTACCTCAAAACGTCTCTGAATTCAGGTGTTCCTTGCTAAGCTGCAGTTACAATACCCAAGCATGCCCTGGCCTCTTACACTCCCCTAACAGGCTTCTTTCTGATCCTTCCAATTTCAGTAACTCTGTTCTAATGTGTCTACCTAATAGAGGCGACATCCCCTCCAGAAATAGCTTCTTCAAAATTAAAACGGGTCTTGATAGTTCATTGTTAGAAATTGTTTCGGTTTCCCTGTGGCTGAATAATTAATCCAGACAAGGTAAGACATAGTTCAAGGCCATGCACATCTCCCTTGTTTCTACCTCTCCAGGTACCGTTCCTGGGAGGATTCCTTGATGGACCAGGTGAGCAGCTTCCAGAACACCAGTCATTAAGGGGCACAAAAATGTATTTCAAATGTAAGAAAAGGAGTGCTACATTTGGTACACACGAGTGTTTTGCAAATCATTTTGTGGCGGGGGTAAGACTTCTAAAAGGCAAGCTGAATTATAGAATGTGGTGATTAAACTTCTTTTTTAAAAAATTTTACTTTAAGTTCTGGGATACGTGTGCTGAATGTGCAGGTTTGTTACATAGGTATACAGGTGCCATGGTGGTTTGCTGCACCTATCAACCCATCTAGGTTTTAAGCCCCACATGCATTACATCTCTGTCCTACTGCTCTCCCTCCCCTTTCCCCCCACCCCTCAACAGGCCCTGGTGTGTGATGTTCCCCTCCCGGTATCCATGTGTTCTCATTGTTCAACTCCCACTTATGAGTGAGAGCATGTGGTATTTGGTTTTTTGTTCCTGTGTTAGTTTGCTGAGGATGATGCTTTCCATCTTCATCCATGTCCCTGCAAAGAACATGAACTCATTCTTTTTTATGACTGCATAGTATTCCATGTTATATACGTGCCACATTTTCTTTATCCAGTTTATCATTGATGGGCATCTGGGTTAGTTCCAAGTCTTTGCTATTGTAAACAGTGCTACAATAAACATACATGTGCATGTGTCTTTATAGTAGAGTGATTTATAATCCTTTTGGTATATACCCTGTAATGGGATTGCTGGGTCAAATGGTATTTCTGGTTCTAGATCCTTGAGGAATCACCACACTGTCTTCCACAATGGTTGAACTAATTTACACTCTCACCGACAGTGTAAAAGTGTTCCTGTTTCTCAGCATCTTTGCCTGCACCTGTCATTTCCAGACTTTTAATGATTGCCATTCTAACTGGCATGAGATGGAATTAAACTTCTTTCTAAAGACTTTGTTGTGCTAAGACAGGAATGTATATTTAAGGTTGAAACAGATTGCTAAGAATAACAGACACCAAGCAGTCCCACAACAGTCCTCTTTCTCAACCATTGTCTTAAAAGATTTTCAGTGAATCCCTTTAAATAAAGAAAGAGGCTTCATGTTGATTGAAAGGAACATCGCAACATTTGCCTTCACCCACATCCTCTTGTCCTGTCTTGCTCTAGTCCAGCACCACTGAAAATCTCACTTGCCCTAAAGGAGCTGTGTCTTTTATACTCCCGTGCCTCTGTAAGGTTGTTCTTTGTTTCTGGAAGTATTTCAGTTCCACACTCTCCTCCTTCAACCCCACCATTCCACAGGCACCGATATCAGCATTATCTTTCTCATGCTCAAAACGGAACTTAAAAAGAAAAAAAGCCTTTCTTGCTGGCCCTTGGCAAGTTTTGCTCCTTCCTCTACAATCCACACTCAGGTTCACACCTTTATAATATCACTTACATGTTGACTATAATGTATTTGTTTACAAGTCTATTTCCTATAGTAGTCCTTGAGTTACATGAGGGCAAGTGGAATTTCTTATTTATTTCTGAAACCCCAGTTTTTACCACTACCCATCACCAGAGATTGGCTCAGTAAATGTTTGTTGATTTAATTGAATGAATTCATTCAGAGAGAGCCTGGATTGCATTGCCTCTCAAATTTTATAAAATGAGTTCCGGTCCCAACTGAGTCACTAGGCAGGTATTTAACCTCTACTTTTGAGCTTAGTGTTTGGGAAAAAGTAAGAAAAATCTCTAGTGTTCTGTCTAGTTGAAATGGTTGTTTCAAGAATAAGAATGGGCTAATGTGTGGGAGAATGCTACAAAAATAGAAAAAGACTTTATGTACTAAATTGCTCTTCTCTGGTGTTTAACATCGTGCTAGCATACTCATTAAATTGTTGCTAAATTGAATGATGTGTTTCTGTCATTGATCAAGGTCTATGCTATGACAGAAGACATTAATATAAAAGTCCAAGACTCTGGCTTCTGCCAAGGAGAAGGACAATCAGCAACTACCACATTTTGGAACCTTGATTCTTGCAATAAAATCGCTAAAGTAGGTATCCATTTCCAGTAAGTATAATACAAAAAGAGAAGTATAGTTTAGTGTAGGAGCATATTCTGAGAAATTCTGTGAGGAGGAATAAAATGTAGGGAGTTGAATTTGAAAGGAAAGGTAAAATTGGACAGTATCAGCAGAGAGAGAAGAAGAGAGAAACATAAGCCGCTGAGCATTGAGATAGTTTGTTATGCAGAATAGATCCCTAAAACAAGCAGTGTTTCAGTCTACACATATTAAATACAGTGAGGTAATTAGGCATCTTAAATCTAGTCATCTCGAAATAATGTATTATTTTGCACATTCTAAGGCTATCTCACAATCATCCCTTCACTCAATCGTATACATTCTAACAGATCTTTCCTTCAACACACAGCTACAAAGCATCTACCAAATCAAAGGTGAGTAGAAGATATGAGAGGTACAACAGTGGAGTGACACAATTCTTGCCCTTAAAGACTTCAGAGTCTAAAATAGCACAAAGATGAGTAAGTGAGCAATGACCATAAAATGTGGAAAATGTTCCAATGGGTTACATGTGAGATTCTTGGAGGGCATTATGTCGCCCATCAAAAGAGTCTTTGTGCCAGGGACAGTACCCAATAACAGATATTTTTCTTCCTAATTGTATTTGAATAAAAATTTCAAAGATCTAACCTAGACTTTCAAAATCAAAACTGTTGAAGTCAGGCCCTTCAGGCTAGGCATAATGGTTCATGCCTCTAATCTCAGCACTTTGGGAAACCAAGGCTGTGGATCACCTGAGGTCAGGAGTTTGAGACCAGCCTGACCAATATGATTAAACCCCATCTCTACTAACAACATAAAAATTAGCTGGGCGTGATGGTGTGTGCCTGTAGTCCCAGCTACTCGGGAGGCTGAGACAGGAGAATCCTTTGAACCCAGGAGGCAGCGGTTGCAGTGAGCCAAGATCACACCACTGCAATCCAGCCTGGGTGACAGAGCAAGACTCTGTCTCAAAAAAAATGATAATAATAATGAAGTTAGGGTCTCCAAATATGCATTTTTAAAAGATTCTAGGTAATCTTTCTGCTAAGGAAGTTTAAGAAACACTATTCTAGATAACTGGCACTTATGCTGAGACCCTCTTGAAAAGTAGGAGTTAACGAAACTCTTTTTCATTATATATATAATAACTTAAAATCTGTAAGAGAATGCAAGGTAATGAATGTAATATATAGATAAAATTTTGAATTAAATATAAATTATTGACCAAATTTTAGAATAATATTTAGCAAAAACCTACTTCCAACTTATCACATGACTAATCACAACCTAGAAGGTAAATAATTACAATCTTGCCATCAAACTGCCTGGTTTCAAAGCTTAACTTTGCAACTTACCAGGTATGCGGTTTTGAGCAAGTAACATAACATCTCTATGCATCAGCTTTCTCATTTTAAAAATGTGTGTAATGAAAGATCAGTACCTACCTCACAGTTAGGATAAAGTGAAAAACATAAGTACTGAGACACCATCTGGCATGTTGTGTTAGATGTCATTATTAATCTCCCTCTGCTTATCTGTTCCCTCTCTGGGCCTAACTTTGGCTCACTGCTTATCCCAGGTCAATTCTCAACATTCAACATTTGTTTTCCTGCAGTTATTTTTCCTGTTGCTTTTTCTAGTGGTACATAATGAACATTGAATAATATCCTATTGAAGCACATGAGAGAGACCTGATCTTCACCCAAGAAATGTTTAAATGAGATATTTGTTTTTCTTGAAGTGTTAGTCATAGTCTTACTTAGGATAGTCTTTGGCAGTCGGGGAGGAGCAGGGAATGCTATAAACTGAATGTTTAGATCCCCAAAATGTGTATGTTGAAATCTTAACCCCCATTGTAATGTTATTGGGAAGTGGGGCCTTTGAGAGGTGTATTAGTCTGTTTTCACACTGCTTTAAAGAACTACCTGTGACTGGGTAATTTACCAAGAAAAGAGCTGCAATTGACTCACAGTTCCACATGGCTGGGGAAGCCTCAGGAAATTTACAATCATGGCAGAAGGCAAAGGGGAAGCAAGACATGTCTTACATGGCAGCAGGTGAGAGAGGAAAGGGAAAGTGCTACATTTTTAAACCATCAGATCTTGTAAGAGCTCTATCATGAGACAGCACCAGCAGGATGGTGCTAAACCATTAGAAACCACCTCCATGATCAAATCACCTCCCACTAGGCCCCACCTTCAACACAATGACATTTGGGTGGGGACACAGAGCCAAACCGTACCAGGAGGTAATTAGGTAATGAGGGTAAAACCCTTACACATGGGATTAGTGTTCTTATAAAAGAGGCCTCAGAGAGCTCCCTTACTCCTTCAACCACATAAGGACATAGCAAAGAAAGGGCTTTCTATGAACCAGGACGCAGGTCCTCAGCAGACACTGAATCTGCTGACGTCTCAATCTTGAACTTCCCAGTCTCCAGAAATGTGAGAAATAAATTTCTGTTGTTTATAAGCCACCCAGTCTATGGTATTTTGGTGTAGTAACCCAAACAGACTAAGACAGGAGATAATCATTCAATTTTGTTCTTAGGATAATGTAGATCTAGAAATCTGAAGATTCATTTTATTCTCTCATAACCAGAAAAATAACTCTCCTTTCTATTCAGTGGTACACGATCCATCCATCAAAATTAAGTAGTTGGAAGAAACAATTTACCAAGAATAAAATATTAGGAAATTGTTGTTTAACTTACAGCAATCCTCCAATGTGGTGGGTGCAAATTACCATTTCTTTCTCTCCTTTACCTCATACCCCCAATTACTTGTATTTGATTAAGTCATCCTCTCCTCTTTTTATCTTCCATCAGTTTATATCTCCTAACTCTTCACCAGGTAGCTCATTAAAGTTCTCCACATTGTGTAAATTCCTTTCACTTCCACAAATCTTCTGATGAAGGGCTTGAAAACAGGACCTGGACAATTTGCAATAACATCATGTATGTGACTACTCTAAAACTCCATAAAATTAAAGTGCAATTAAATGAGTTTAAAATTATATAAGTAGAACACTTAATGATCCTGCCCAAGAGCTTTTAGGATGCATTTTTATAATGTGCATTACTTCAAAAATTAAGATATTTAAGTTAGTGGGGAGATACTTTAAAGCTATAGTTAAAAGAACATTTATATTAAAATGTAGTTAAAAGTTAGAATACAATCATTTACCCAGTCTCAAAAATCCCAATGGAAATAAATGTCCTCTGCACTCTTAGATATGTTTGACAGCATCGACATTGTGCTGAAGGAACCATACAAATATTGCAGTTAAATGAGAACATTGAAATTGATTAAAGAGTTTTTCATGGAAGCTAAATGTATTACAATTACAATAAGCCAAGTAGAAGCATCATACGTTTTTAAAGACAATTCACAAAGGAAAGTTTTTAATTTGGAATGTTTACAAATGTTAGATAGGATATATTTGGAGTAATTAGTACTGGGCATCCTGGAGAGGAAATAATCATTGAGCACTTCAACAGAAAGCACCTTGATGAATATTACATTATTTATGAAATTAAAGTTCTAAGTTAAAGTTCTAAAACACTCTGATGGCTATAACTACCAAGATAGTCAATGTCATTTTATGTTATGCTGTTTAAGAAGTTTGAAACACTTTTTTGGAACAAAGTGAAAGTAAAGAGAAAGTGAGATAGAGATCAGAGAATGATAAGAAATCAAGAATTTCAAATGTCTGAAATATTCTCAACATTATGCGAGGTACTAAGGGAATACAGGAGAACCAAACAATTCATGAGGTAGTTGGAAAGATTAAGTTAACAAGCCTAAAAAAAATGCATACTGTTCTGTACTCAATAGCTTGCAGTTTCTAAGCTGCCATTAATTAACAGAGAAAGAGAAGAAAAAGCAAAATTTAGACATCAAAACATGACAAAACTCATCACACTACCTTCTATAGCATACAAATAAAGTTACTTAAATAAATAAAATTATCAATAAGTAAAAAAGTACTATCTAAAACATTATGAGATATTCTGAAGGACCAAATATATAATGTATTTTGAGACTTTATACCAAGAAATGCAAAATGGCTCATTAATATTTTTACATTGATCACAGGTTAAATGATAATATTTTAATTTTTATCTATATTAGGCTAAATGAAATACATGATTAAAATTCTTTTTATCTATTTTATTGTGACTACTAGAAAGTCTTAATGAAATACTTGGCTTGCATTATATTTCTACTGGGCAGCACTGATCTGGAAGTGCTTACTTCTCTGCATATAACAGTGATGAATATGAATATTAACTTTAGAAATTCAGTAAAGAAGAGAGATAAGAACAGAGACAGGATAATAGGAAGTCCTCCTAAGGGTAGAAGGCTTGAGCTGGGCCTTGTTGATACCAAGGGAAGGAAAAATGGAAAGGGGCTAAGCCAAGACATAAAGATGACAATGAGTTTGACATAGGGTGATGGCGATTTGGCTACCATTATTATCACACCAAATAGCATGTGCAAAAGATCAAACAAGAAAGAACAAGTTTGAATTTTTTTTCAAATGAACAAAAGGGAATAAAAAAGTTGACGTGTATTTCTGATTTGACATGGTAATGAACAACAAAAACTAATCCAAGAACTGCCCTGAATTGACGAACATCAGCTTCCAGTTTGAAAGTCTACCAAGGACTCAGCACAATGAACGAAATGAGAAAATTAGGGTGTATCTTTTTGCAGTTTCAGAATCCCAGAATACAGTAGTCCCTTCATATCACCAAGGATTGGTTCCAGGATATCCCCAATACCAATATATTTGGATGCTCAAGACCTTTATTTAAAATGACATAGTATTTGCATATAACCTATGCATATAACCCAAATAATTTCTAAATTAGTTAGTATTTAATTAGTAATAAATTAGTATTATCTTAATACAGTGTAAATACTATGCAAATACAGTAGTTATTATACCATATTTTTATTTGTATTATTTCTGTATTGTTTTTTTTTTTTTTTTTTTTAATTTATTTATTATTATTATACTTTAAGTTGTAGGGTACATGTGCATAACATGCAGGTTTGTTACATATGTATACTTGTGCCATGTTAGTCTGCTGCACCCATCAACTCGTCATTTACATCAGGTATAACTCCCAATGCAATCCCTCCCCCCTCCCCCCTCCCCATGATAGGCCCCGGTGTGTGATGTTCCCCTTCCTGAGTCCAAGTGATCTCGTTGTTCAGTTCCCACCTATGAGTGAGAACATGCGGTGTTTGGTTTTCTGTTCTTGTGATAGTTTGCTAAGAATGATGGTTTCCAGCTGCATCCATGTCCCTACAAAGGACGCAAACTCATCCTTTTTTATGGCTGCATAGTATTCCATGGTGTATATGTGCCACATTTTCTTAATCCAATCTGTCACTGATGGACATTTGGGTTGATTCCAAGTCTTTGCTATTGTGAATAGTGCTGCAATAAACATACGTGTGCATGTGTCTTTATAGCAGCATAATTTATAATCCTTTGGGTATATAACCAGTAATGGGATGGCTGGGTCATATGGTACATCTAGTTCTAGATCCTTGAGGAATCGCCATACTGTTTTCCATAATGGATGAACTAGTTTACAATCCCACCAACAGTGTAAAAGTGTTCCTATTTCTCCACATCCTCTCCAGCACCTGTTGTTTCCTGACTTTTTAATGATCGCCATTCTAACTGGTGTGAGATGGTATCTCATTGTGGTTTTGATTTGCATTTCTCTGATGGCCAGTGATGATGAGCATTTTTTCATATGTCTGTTGGCTGTATGAATGTCCTCTTTTGAGAAATGTCTGTTCATATCCTTTGCCCACTTTTTGATGGGGTTGTTTGTTTTTTTCTTGTAAATTTGTTGGAGTTCTTTGTAGGTTCTGGATATTAGCCCTTTGTCAGATGAGTAGATTGCAAAAATTTTCTCCCATTCTGTAGGTTGCCTGTTCACTCTGATGGTAGTTTCTTTTGCTGTGCAGAAGCTCTTTAGTTTAATTAGATCCCATTTGTCAATTTTAGCTTTTGCTGCCGTTGCTTTTGGTGTTTTAGACATGAAGTCTTTGCCCATGCCTATGTCCTGAATGGTACTACCTAGGTTTTCCTCTAGGATTTTTATGGTATTAGGTCTAACATTTAAGTCTCTAATCCATCTTGAATTAATTTTCGTATAAGGAGTAAGGAAAGGATCCAGTTTCAGCTTTCTACTGATGGCTAGCCAATTTTCCCAGCACCATTTATTAAATAGGGAATCCTTTCCCCATTTCTTGTTTCTCTCAGGTTTGTCAAAGATCAGATGGCTGTAGATGTGTGGTATTATTTCTGAGGACTCTGTTCTGTTCCATTGGTCTATATCTCTGTTTTGGTACCAGTACCATGCTGTTTTGGTGACTGTAGCCTTGTAGTATAGTTTGAAGTCAGGTAGCGTGATGCCTCCAGCTTTGTTCTTTTGACTTAGGATTGTCTTGGAGATGCGGGCTCTTTTTTGGTTCCATATGAACTTTAAAGCAGTTTTTTCCAATTCTGTGAAGAAACTCATTGGTAGCTTGATGGGGATGGCATTGAATCTATAAATTACCTTGGGCAGTATGGCCATTTTCACGATATTGATTCTTCCTATCCATGAGCATGGTATGTTCTTCCATTTGTTTGTGTCCTCTTTTATTTCACTGAGCAGTGGTTTGTAGTTCTCCTTGAAGAGGTCCTTTACATCCCTTGTAAGTTGGATTCCTAGGTATTTGATTCTCTTTGAAGCAATTGTGAATGGAAGTTCATTCATGATTTGGCTCTGTGTTTGTCTGTTATTGGTGTATAAGAATGCTTGTGATTTTTGCACATTAATTTTGTATCCTGAGACTTTGCTGAAGTTGCTTATCAGCTTAAGGAGATTTTGGGCTGAGACAATGGGGTTTTCTAAATATACAATCATGTCATCTGCAAACAGGGACAATTTGACTTCTTCTTTTCCTAACTGAATACCCCTGATTTCTTTCTCTTGCCTAATTGCCCTAGCCAGAACTTCCAACACTATGTTGAATAGGAGTGGTGAGAGAGGGCATCCCTGTCTTGTGCCAGTTTTCAAAGGGAATTTTTCCAGTTTTTGCCCATTCAGTATGATATTGGCTGTGGTTTTGTCATAAATAGCTCTTATTATTTTGAGGTACGTTCCATCAATACCGAATTTATTGAGCGTTTTTAGCATGAAGGGCTGTTGAATTTTGTCAAAAGCCTTTTCTGCATCTATTGAGATAATCATGTGGTTCTTGTCTTTGGTTCTGTTTATATGCTGGATTATGTTTATTGATTTGCGAATGTTGAACCAGCCTTGCATCCCAGGGATGAAGCCCACTTGATCATGGTGGATAAGCTTTTTGATGTGTTGTTGAATCCGGTTTGCCAGTATTTTATTGAGGATTTTTGCATCGATGTTCATCAGGGATATTGGTCTAAAATTCTCTTTTTTTGTTGTGTCTCTGCCAGGCCTTGGTATCAGGATGATGTTGGCCTCATAAAATGAGTTAGGGAGGATTCCCTCTTTTTCTATTGATTGGAATAGTTTCAGAAGGAATGGTACCAACTCCTCCTTGTACCTCTGGTAGAATTCAGCTGTGAATCCATCGGGTCCTGGACTTTTTTTGGTTGGTAGGCTATTAATTATTGCCTCAATTTCAGAGCCTACTATTGGTCTATTCAGGGATTCAACTTCTTCCTGGTTTAGTCTTGGAAGAGTGTAAGTGTCCAGGAAATTATCCATTTCTTCTAGGTTTTCCAGTTTATTTGCGTAGAGGTGTTTATAGTATTCTCTGATGGTAGTTTGTATTTCTGTGGGGTCGGTGGTGATATCCCCTTTATCATTTTTAATTGCGTCGATTTGATTCTTCTCTCTTTTCTTCTTTATTAGTCTTGCTAGTGGTCTGTCAATTTTGTTGATCTTTTCAAAAAACCAACTCCTGGATTCATTGATTTTTTGGAGGGTTTTTTGTGTCTCTATCTCCTTCAGTTCTGCTCTGATCTTAGTTATTTCTTGCCTTCTGCTAGCTTTGGAATGTGTTTGCTCTTGCTTCTCTAGTTCTTTTAATTGCGATGTTAGAGTGTCAATTTTTGATCTTTCCTGCTTTCTCTTGTGGGCATTTAGTGCTATAAATTTCCCTCTGCACACTGCTTTAAATGTGTCCCAGAGATTCTGGTATGTTGTATCTTTGTTCTCATTGGTTTCAAAGAACATCTTTATTTCTGCCTTCATTTCGTTATGTACCCAGTAGTCATTCAGGAGCAGGTTGTTCAGTTTCCATGTAGTTGAGCGGTTTTGATTGAGTTTCTTAGTCCTGAGTTCTAGTTTGATTGCACTGTGGTCTGAGAGACAGTTTGTTATAATTTCTGTTCTTGTACATTTGCTGAGGAGTGCTTTACTTCCAATTATATGGTCAATTTTGGAGTAAGTACGATGTGGTGCTGAGAAGAATGTATATTCTGTTGATTTGGGGTGGAGAGTTCTATAGATGTCTATTAGGTCTGCTTGCTGCAGAGATGAGTTCAATTCCTGGACATCCTTGTTAACTTTCTGTCTCGTTGATCTGTCTAATGTTGACAGTGGAGTGTTGAAGTCTCCCATTATTATTGTATGGGAGTCTAAGTCTCTTTGTAAGTCTCTAAGGACTTGCTTTATGAATCTGGGTGCTCCTGTATTGGGTGCATATATATTTAGGATAGTTAGCTCTTCCTGTTGAATTGATCCCTTGACCATTATGTAATGGCCTTCTTTGTCTCTTTTGATCTTTGATGGTTTAAAGTCTGTTTTATCAGAGACTAGGATTGCAACCCCTGCTTTTTTTTGTTCTCCATTTGCTTGGTAAATCTTCCTCCATCCCTTTATTTTGAGCCTATGTATGTCTCTGCGTGTGAGATGGGTCTCCTGAATACAGCAGACTGACGGGTCTTGACTCTTTATCCAGTTTGCCAGTCTGTGTCTTTTCATTGGAGCATTTAGTCCATTTACATTTAAGGTTAAGATTGTTATGTGTGAACTTGATCCTGCCATTATGATATTAACTGGTTATTTTGCTCGTTAGTTGATGCAGTTTCTTCCTAGCCTCAATGGTCTTTACATTTTGGCATGTTTTTGCAATGGCTGGTACCGGTTGTTCCTTTCCATGTTGAGTGCTTCCTTCAGGGTCTCTTGTAAGGCAGGCCTAGTGGTGACAAAATCTCTAAGCATTTGCTTATCTGTAAAGGATTTTATTTCTCCTTCACTTATGAAACTTAGTTTGGCTGGATATGAAATTCTGGGTTTAAAATTCTTTTCTTTAAGAATGTTGAATATTGGCCCCCACTCTCTTCTGGCTTGGAGAGTTTCTGCCGAGAGATCTGCTGTGAGTCTGATGGGCTTCCCTTTGTGGGTAACCCGACCTTTCTCTCTGGCTGCCCTTAAGATTTTTTCCTTCATTTCAACTTTGGTGAATCTGGCAATTATGTGTCTTGGAGTTGCTCTTCTCAAGGAGTATCTTTGTGGCGTTCTCTGTATTTCCTGGATTTGAATGTTGGCCTGCCCTACTAGGTTGGGGAAGTTCTCCTGGATGATATCCTGAAGAGTGTTTTCCAACTTGGTTCCATTTTCCCCCTCACTTTCAGGCACCCCAATCAGACGTAGATTTGGTCTTTTTACATAATCCCATACTTCTTGCAGGCTTTGTTCATTTCTTTTTCTTCTTTTTTCTTTTGGTTTCTCTTCTCGCTTCATTTCATTCATTTGATCCTCAATCGCTGATACTCTTTCTTCCAGTTGATCGAGTCGGTTACTGAAGCTTGTGCATTTGTCACGTATTTCTCGTGTCATGGTTTTCATCTCTTTCATTTCGTTTATGACCTTCTCTGCATTAATTAGTCTAGCCGTCAATTCTTCCACTTTTTTTTCAAGATTTTTAGTTTCTTTGCGCTGGGTACGTAATTCCTCCTTTAGCTCTGAGAAATTTGATGGACTGAAGCCTTCTTCTCTCATCTCGTCAAAGTCATTCTCCGTCCAGCTTTGATCCGTTGCTGGCGATGAGCTGCGCTCCTTTGCCGGGGGAGATGTGCTCTTATTTTTTGAATTTCCAGCTTTTCTGCCCTGCTTTTTCCCCATCTTTGTGGTTTTATCTGCCTCTGGTCTTTGATGATGGTGATGTACTGATGGGGTTTTGGTGTCGGTGTCCTTCCTGTTTGATAGTTTTCCTTCTAACAGTCAGGACCCTCAGCTGTAGGTCTGTTGGAGATTGCTTGAGGTCCCCTCCAGACCCTGTTTGCCTGGGTATCAGCAGCAGAGGCTGCAGAAGATAGAATATTTCTGAACAGCGAGTGTACCTCTCTGATCTTGCTTTGGAAGCTTCCTCTCAGGGGTATACTCCACCCTGTGAGGTGTGGGGTGTCAGACTGCCCCTAGTGGGGGATGTCTCCCAGTTAGGCTACTCAGGGGTCAGGGACCCACTTGAGCAGGCAGTCTGTCCGTTCTCAGATCTCAGCCTCCGTGTTGGGAGATCCACTGCTCTCTTCAAAGCTGTCAGACAGAGTCGTTTGCGTCTGCAGAGGTTTCTGCTGCTTTGTTGTTGTTGTTGTTGTTGTTGTGTAGCTGTGCCCTGTCCCCAGAGGTGGAGTCTACAGAGACAGGCAGGTTTCCTTGAGCTGCTGTGAGCTCCACCCAGTTGGAGCTTCCCAGCAGCTTTGTTTACCTACTTAAGCCTCAGCAATGGCGGGCACCCCTCCCCCAGCCTCGCTGCTGCCTTGCGGGTAGATCACAGACTGCTGTGCTAGCAATGAGGGAGGCTCCGTGGGCGTGGGACCCTCCCGGCCAGGTGTGGGATATGATCTCCTGGTGTGCCTGTTTGCTTAAAGCGCAATATTGGGGTGGGAGTTACCCGATTTTCCAGGTGTTGTGTGTCTCAGTTCCCCTGGCTAGGAAAAGGGATTCCCTTCCCCCTTGCGCTTCCCAGGTGAGGCGATGCCTCGCCCTGCTTCAGCTCTCGCTGGTCGGGCTGCAGCAGCTGACCAGCACCGATCGTCCGGCACTCCCCAGTGAGATGAACCCAGTACCTCAGTTGAAAATGCAGAAATCACCGGTCTTCTGTGTCGCTGGCGCTGGGAGTTGGAGACTGGAGCTGTTCCTATTCGGCCATCTTGCTCCGCCCTCTTCTGTATTGTTATTTTTGTTTTTTACCAAGTATTTTTGATCCACAGTTGGCTGAATCCACGGACGCAAAAGCCATAGATACAGAAGGCTGCTATAATGAGAAGTCCTAAAAGCTTCCAGAGTCCAAAAGAGTAGAAACTCAGAATGATATCAACCTTCTCAATCACAGCATTAAATAGTAAAACATCAAAGTGACAGGCTTTCAATCAATTGCTACATAACAAACCACCCTAAAACTTAGTGTCTTAAAGCAATAGCCATTTGATTATGCCTAAAATTTTACGTCAGGGCATAGCAGTGGCGGCTTTGCTCTTCCCATGATGACTGAGGCCTCAGCCTGGAAGCTTGAACAGCTGAAAACAGTTGGGATAGATTGACTGGGGCCATAACCTAGGACTTCAATTTTGTTAGATGGGGTTTTTTTGTTTTTGTTTTTCCTGTCTTCAGTTACATCCACTGGGCTAGAAATGTTCAAGATGACTCCTTTCTGCAATATCTGGGTTCTGGGCTGGGATGGCAGGAACAGCTGGGGACTGCCCACTCATCTGTCATTCCCTGTCTCCTCTTTACATGGCTACCTTGGACCTCTTTGTGACATGGTCATCTCAGTGTATTGCTTCCCTAGAGCAGGAGTTTTAAGAGGTAAATGTGGAAGGTGCAATGGCTTCTAATGACCTAGCTTCAGAATTCCTAGAATATTTTGGCATCATTCTATTAGTCAGCTGAATCATTAAGACCATCCCAGACTCAAGGAGAGGGTAATTAGACTGTATCTCTCAAAAGGAGTTGCAAAAAATCTGCAGTTGTGTATAATATCCACTTAAAATAAAATTATTTTTAGTTTAGAATCATATACTCGGCTTAGCTTTCAATTGGGTGTGAAAACAGACATTTCATGCATATAATAACTTGGTGTTTTACTCCAATATGTCATTTCTTTGGAATCTACTGAAGAACTATTACATGCCAAAATAAAGGAAACTGATTAATAAAGAGAAAGACACAGAATCCAGCAAACGCAAACTATGAAACAAACATAAAAACCCACTAGTCCAAATTGTAGTACTGAATTGAGCCTCACAAACAGAGGAATTCATGGGAATTAAATAAAGAAAAAGATGGAATAGCAGATGTGTGTGTGTTTGGAGTAAAAATAGATTAATAGGCATTTGATAGAGGCAATAAAGCTAACCAATTACAGGCATATTGAAACTGATCAAAATAACACATACTAACTAAAGAAAAACAAAAAATTATAAGAAAAAATACAAAAATATTTACGAGAAACCTACTGAGAGAACGGGAGAAGCTGGAGATGAGGGGCTGTATAATAACAACAAATCTTTATCTATTATAGTATATCGAAGTGTAAACTTGACAAAGCAAGGAAGTTTTTTTTGTTTGTTTGTTTTTTTGTTTTTGAGACAGAGTCTTGCTCTGTCGCCCAGGCTGGAGTGCAGTGGCCGGATCTTGGCTCACTACAAGCTCCACCTCCCGGGTTCACGCCATTCTCCTGCCTCAGCCTCCCGAGTAGCTGGGACTACAGGCGCCCGCCACCACGCCTGGCTAATTTTTTTTTGTATTTTTAGTAGAGACGGGGTTTCACCATGTTAGTCAGGATGGTCTCGATCTCCTGACCTCGTGATCCGCCGGCCTCGGCCTCCCAAAGTGCTGGGATTACAGGCGTGAGCCACCGTGCCCGGCCAAGAAAGTTTTATTTAAAAACACTATAAACATATTATTTAGAAATATGGAGATAAGTATCTAAATAAACAACTAAAAGAAATAAAAACAGGTTTCCTCTGGGGAAAAATAACTGATTTCAGGGTCACACTTTTAAGAAAAACTGAAATGTATGGGAGCACCTCAGAGCAAAGTGAGCAGAAGAGAAGCATGGCTCTGCCAAAGCACATGAGAGATTAGCCACATGGGCTACAACCCTAGGGAATCTGGTGGCTTTGCGTATCTGAAGACTGGGCTGTGGGCAAAGACCTGACTTAATTCTTTGTGTCTTTAAGAGACAAAACTGGAACAAGTGAATGAAAGTTACTCTTCTCCTTAAAGAAGATTTTTCCTATGATGAAAACTGTCTGAAGACAGAGGTGCAGAAAACTCTCTGCCCCTAGAGTTGTTCAAGTAAAGCCAAAGAGCTTTTATCAATTATGACTTTACAAAGCTCCCAAAACGTAACCCCAGATATGAATTAAAAAGTAAATGACAGGAGGCCGGGCGCGGTGGCTCACGCCTGTAATCCCAGTACCTTGGGAGGCCCAGACGGGCGGATCGCAAGGTCAGGAGATCGAGACCATCCTGGCTAACATGGTGAAACCTCGTCTCTACTAAAAATATGAAAAGTTAGCCAGGTGAAGTGGTGGGCGCCTGTAGTCCCAGCTACTCGGGAGGCTGAGGCAGGAGAATGGCGTGAACCCGGGAGGCGGAGCTTGCAGTGAGCCCAGATCGCGCCACTGCACCCCAGCCTGGGTGACAGAGCAAGACTCTGTCTCAAAAAAAAAAAAAAGGAAACGACAACTGGGACCCTCGAATTACCTTATTCATTGTGTTTTCTCTGACAGGAATATGTCAGTGTCTTAACATATGATGAGTCAGGCTCAGCATCGTCCTCTGCTAAGAGATAGTTTAGGTTTTATTTTTCAAAGGGTATGTGGAACAATGAGCTGGCTCTGGACAAGGGATGGCAGATACAAGCCACCACAGCCCCTTCCTACCCATGGCAGACATCACTACACCCACAGGAAACTGTCCTGCTGCCTAGGTTGGAATCCTGCTCAACATAACATCCAGTGATTATCAACTGTAGTTGGCATACAAAATGAATCCTGCTTGTCCTGTCTGCTCTAGGATAAATTTGGCTTCTTACTTCATGTCACAGAAGCACCCTTGCCCATCCTTCTGATATTTCTTTTTTTATTCTGTTTTGTGTTTACATGGATGCTTATTATGTGATGTTGATAATCTTTGCTTAGATATTAACTGATAAATATTTTACATGATCACCATCTATGCTGTTCAGGTTGTATCCTAAAGATATATGAGGGGAGGCATTTGAATGTGCAATCAACATAGATGTAGATGCATTACATTTTCTTTAGCAGATGAGGTATGAAAGGATCTTTTCTTCTTATTTGCATAAAAGTTAGCAGTGAGATAGTCTGAACATAGAAGTGATTAACTGGTAATGAAATTTTACTGGAAGTGGTTCTACAAGTTTAGAGCTATATACACTTTCAACAGCATCCAGTCCAACTACCTGTTTATAAATACAGAAACTAAGGCCCAGACTGGTAAGGAGTTTTTTGTAGCATGCAACAATGAATTGGAGCCAGAACAAGAAATGAAGTCTACTTGAATAGAATTTCATGGCCTTTTGACTACATAGTGATCTTCTGACAGGGGTCTGATCCAGAAAATAACAAGATATATATATATTTTTATAGGAACTTAGCAAAATTTGTATCTGGAATGACAGACAGGAAGGGTTACATTTTGTGACAATAATCCAGTCTCAGGAAACATCACTAAACAACTTCACAGTCCCTTTTGCCTGGAAAGAGAAATTCATGAGTCCAGGCTGTTGGTAGGTGAGAGGAGAAAGTTGCACCCAGCAAATAAGACTCCATAAGTCAGTTGTGGGTATTGTAAATTCTGAGAGAATAGGACTTAAAAAAAAAAAAGAAAAGGAAAAAAACAAAACCCACTAAGTCATTAAGAAGCATTTTCAAATGTGTTAGAAAAAAAGATGAAATTTGAAAAAAAAAAAAAAAAGAGGAAAGAAACAGCATATTACAGGCAAGCCGTGGGCAATGTATGTTCATGACTTAATTATTTTATGCTGAATAATATCATTAATGGCTTAATGTGATATAATTAATGCCAAGATACAGTAATTATAAAGTGATTATAATTAAACCAACAATTAAATTTATGGGCAAAAAAATGAGATAAAGGAAGTAAGATGCATACTTCATCAATGAAAATATTCCTTAATGAATAATGAATCAAATACTTCAAAAATGATGATGTTTGTAGAAAGTCTTCACACAGTTACTTCTCACCTCATACCTCATGCATAGAAATTTTTATGTACACCTGGCATGGTGGCTCACGCTTGAAATCCTAGCACTTTGTGCAGCCAAGGCGTGTGGATCACCTGAGGTCAGGAGTTTGAGACCAGCCTGGCCAACGCGGTGAAACCCTATCTCTATTAAAATATAAAAATTAGGCGGGCATGGTGGCGTGTGTCTGTAATCCCAGCTACTTGAGAGGCTGAGGCAGGAGAATTGCTTGAACCTGGGAGGTGGAGGTTGCAGTAAACAGAGTTCATGCCACTGCTCTTCAGCCTGGGTGACAAAGTGAGACTCCATCTCAAAAAAAAAAAAAAAAAAAAAAACTTATGTACAGCAAGCAAACACAGAAATGAGCACTGAATCTGTCTAACCCCATTATGTAGTCAATGCATCCAAATAATGAATTTGTTTCATAGTTTGTGAATTTTATATTAACGGATACCACTTTGTGATCATGCACACATTTATCATGTATGTATATCTCAAACCATTATATCCTCCCAAAATTCGGTGGGATGCATTATTTTCCCTCATATTATTTCTAGAGGTAGGTAAGGAAACTGACACTCAGAAGGCTTATGGTACTTGCTCAAGATCTCAGCAGGCAGTGGTAGAGTCAGAATTTGAAACTTGGTGACTGTCATGCAAAAGTCTGCTCTTTTCTAAGCACCCCCAGTTGCTTCCCTCATTGCCCCAGCCTCAGTGTTCCTGTATTTACAAGGCTTTTCTAACTTTCCTTCTAGATTCTCAGAGATACCTTAGTCAACTACAGATGGCTTTAAACTGTTGACTCTAGAGGACACTCTCAAACCACAGCCTCCTAATGCTAGTGTCTCAGGATCTGAAACTGTGGAGGGAGAGCAGAGGGTGGGGTGTGGCTGGGGCAGGAAATGGAATGATGGATTGTGGGTGATACAGGAACAAAGGACTCTGCTTGCACTTTGATTAATTGGTTTGTTTCTTCTGTCATCATGGGTATCACTTTGTGTTAGAATTTTTCAGAGAAATGGAACCCACGGTATATATTTATATATGTGAGTGTGTATGTGTATGTGTGTGTGCATATATACACATATTTATATATACACATATATATATGTAGAGAGGGAGATTTATTTATTACAAGGTATTGGTTCATATGATTATAAAGACTGAGAAGTGCCACAATTGATCAACCACCTGGAATCTGCAAGCTGGAGACCCAGGAAACCCAGGGGTGTAGGTCCAGAGTCCAAAGGCCTGAGAACCAGGGGAGCTGATGATATAAATTCCAGTCTGAATTCAAGGGGAGAAGGAGACCTATGTCCCAGTTTTACAGTCCACAGTATATTACCCCCTCCTCTGCATTTTTGTTCTATTCAGGTCCTCAATGGATCAGAAGATGCCAGCAACATTGGGGAAGGCAAGCTGCTGTACTCAGTCCTGGGACCCAAATGTGAACCTCATTCAGAAACATTCTCCCAGACAAAGCCAGAGATAATGTTTAGCCAAATATCCTGGCACCCCATGACCTGGTTAAGTTGACACAAATTAACCGTCACACATGTTCACATACCTCTATGGCCAACAGTCTCCTGTCCCCGCTCTTAGAAACAGATTCTGCCCTTTCATAAGAAGAACTGCCTTCTCCAAAGCTGCATGTGTTCACTACTTTTGTCTATTTTAATTTACACAAAGGGAAATCCTTGGCCCTTCATATATGCTGGATTGTTTTTTGCTTGTTTATATTTGGAGGGATATTTTTTCAGTGTTTTTAGTTTGCTGTTAAATTCCAAGACGTATTTTATCATTGTATCTTGTACACAAAAGAAGTCTGACACCCTGGAGACTCAAGTCAGTGAAAGGAAGCATACCGTTGCTATCTTCCTAGTGTCCACTGATACCTACCGTCATTCAGATTCAAGAGAGGAGACAGCCTGCATCTGCAATGTACCCAATCAAAACCCGGCCACTCCAGCAGAGAACACAGAGACTCTGGAAGATCAAGCAGAGTGGGAAGTAGGCTTGGAATGCCAAATACCTATATGGAGGAGAGTAGATGGGTATTTCAGTTACATCAAGGGATGGATTTGTTCCTAAAACTGCACCACAGTGAAGGTTTAGCTGGCAGCTATAATATTCCAAATGTTCCCTGTTGAGAAACAGCCATCCCAGGTTAAGAATTTAATAAGCCAGAGAGAGTTTTCTTCCTCAATAATCCAAAGTTTTGAGTCAGGCACAAGTCAATAATGCTTTACTACCTAGGGTGAACACATATAATGACGCTGGGAATATAGAAATGCCAAAATGAGAACTAGGGACAAAGACAGCAAGAAGTTCATCAGAGAAATAGCACAAAAGAGCAAATAGCTCATTGTGATGATTTGCACCAGATTGACTGAATTTGCTTTTAAATGAAAAATTGTTAAAACTGCCACTTCGAGAGAAAACAAGGTGACCATATAAGGTCTTTGGAATCTTCTTACATGTCTGGGTTCATAAGAATGTGTCTGCAGAGAGTTTGAGGACTGAGTACTCCTTTGAGAGGCTTTGAGTTTTGTTTTGTTTTGTTTTTTTCTGAGACAGAGTCTTGCTTTGTTGCCCAGGCTGGAGTGCACTGGTGCAATCTGGGCTCACTGCAACCTCTGCCTCTCGGGTTCAAGCAATCTTCCTGCCTCAGCCTTCTGAATAGCTAGGATTACAGGCATACACCACCACGCCTGGCTAATTTTTGTATTTTTAGTAGAGATGAGGTTTCACCATGTTGGCCAGCTGGTCTTGAACTCCTGACCTCAGGTTATCCGACCACTTCGGGCTCCCAAAGTGCTGGGATTACAGGCGTGAGCCACTGTGCCTGGCTTGCATTTTTAATAACAATTCTTCCTAAAATTTTACAAGGAAACCTATAAGATATTACAAAGAAGAAAAGTACCAAGTTGTATGGAACTCACCAAATCACATACTGCTGACATCAGCAATATGTGAAGATGAGCTGAGAATATTCACACATCCCCATTTCATTTCCCAACTACCTTTTCTGTTCAATACCTCAGAAAGCTACAAAGTGCAAAAATGCACATTATTCGCCTCCCTAGTAGATTGGGAGATGTCGACGTGACATAGTCTTGGCCAATAGTACATACAAGAATTGTGCTGTTTCTGCCCCTTGCCCTTACTCCTCCTTGTTGGAATATATGATGCCTGGAGACACACTAGCCATTGGGAACCAGGAGGTGACAACCATGAAAATAAGAAGTCAAAAAACTAAGGATGACAGAGTGGGCCGGAGAAAGGTCCCTGATGGCATCACTGAGCAGTTGTACTAGGTTTGGACTGCTGACATCTGAAATCCCTCTTAGTTGAGGAAAACAGTATTTTGAATGTTTAAGTCATTTTAGGAACAGTGATGATTTTTGTTCCTTGCAGCCAAGAAGATTCCTAACCAATATGACATTTAAAATGTTATTAACATCCTCTGACATTAAGGTGATTTTTTTTTTTCCCCCAGAAAAGAGCTGTTAATTGGTTTTAATTGGGAAGAAGCCTACTTCTTTGTTTATTCTAAATAAAAATACACCTCCCTCTTTTGCTCTTTATTTTCTTATGAGTTGACTTATTAGTGCTTTACTGGCCCCACCTCTAAAAGAAACTCAAAAGTGTAAGGACCCTGGCACTTCTTAAAATAAAATAAAATTCCAATCTTAAAAGGCTGATCAGGGAGGTAGAATCCTCACCCAGTGGCAGAGATGAGAGGAGGGAGATTCCTTAGGGATAAGGACAATGGTATGTGTGGGGTGTGCATGAATCAGATTTCAGCATTCAATCCATCATCCTTCTCTGAGTAGAGACCCTCCCTCATTAAGGGACCTTGCGAACTTAAGTTTAATTTCACAAAGAATGCAGATGAGCTTCTTTATGCAAATCTGTAAGGATCTGAGAAGTGAAAACCCAAACTCCTGTTTAGATGTGGAGAACCCAAGATACCTATATAAACTCCTAAGAGGAATTATAAAACTAAATATTCAAGAACAAGAGGAACAACAAAAAATTTTGTGCTAATTCTTCTAACTGGAAATTAAAAGGAGCCCAGAATCTGGCACAAAAAACAAGATCCATTTTTTCCAGAGCAGAGGGGGCTATGTAAGAACAGCCTCACCTGTAAGACTCTGCCAATGCCATGTAGAAGCCCTTTGTAAACAGTATTTCCACCTCTCCCCAATTCCAAGCCTACATGGCTCCCGCAATATGGTTTGTATTCATGAAATAGTTGTTATTAAAGATGATGCAAAAGAAATAAAACATTTGCTTATTTATTTTGATTCACTCAACAAGAAAAACTGATAGCCTGATAATTATAAAGGAAAAGGAGAAACAGTTGAATTTTTTTCTAAAATCATTTTTCACATATTTCATATAAACAAATTTCAGTCATAAAATGAAATATAAATCTTTTATGTGCATGACCAGCAGTTGGATGCAAATAACTGCATTCTGAAGCGAGACATTTTCATTCTTCAACCACACTGCTGAACAGAGAAATTGCAAATATTAACTTTCTGTGACAAACATTAACAATTTCATAAAGAAGCACTAGATTAATATTTTATCAAAAATGAGCTGAATATTTTCTTCCACTATTTTTTTCAGCTAAGCAGAAATGTTGTCTGAGTTGAGAATCAGTCTAAAACAGATGCTTTATTATGCACATCTCATTTTTTGAAATATGACTAATGTTATTCATCGTATAGTAGCTACTGAAGTTGCCACTGAAATAAGATTGATTCTGAATTTCTCTCAAGAAACTTCCTCTTTTATCAGTATTAATAAAATCGCTGTGCCTTAAATAATTCAATTTCAGTTTATTTTCTACCTAGAGAGCTTTAGAAACTTTAAAAATCCACTGATTTTAGAAAACATAAGCATTGTTCCATTGGATAGCTTTTTTATCCTACTGTAGTTTTGTAAAATACATATTCTAAAAAAGGACTCAAGGACAGGGAAGCATTATAATGTCTTCAAACAAATCCTTTTTGAGGAATAGAGAGTAATGACTTTTCTTAAAGAATTTCGTGGAGGGTTCTGTCTGCAAATTGAAGCTAAAGTTGAACAGGACTCTGGAAATAATTTTAGTCTCTGCTGGAAATTGGAAAATACAGGATTTTGTTACTTCCTATGCTCATCAGAATAAAGCATCTCTACAAACCACATGCTTAATCTTTTCTTAAAATATTGCTGTATTGCTTTTATACAGTGTTAATAAATGATTTACATTGCCACAAATAGAAGCTTAATACAATGCTATTCCATTCATTCAATCTTTCATCAAACATTTATTAAGCATCTTCTGGCCAGGCATGGGGGTAATCCCAGTGCTTTGGGAGGCAGAGGTGGGCAAATCACGAGGTCAGGAGTTCAAGACCAGCCTGGCCAACGTGGTGAAACCCCGTGTCTACTAAAAACACAAAAAATTAGCCAGTCATGGTGGTGGGTGCCTGTAACCCCAGCTACTTGGGAGGCTGAGGCAGGAGAATCACTTGAACCTGGGAGGCGGAGGTTGCAGTGAGCCGAGACCATGCCACTGCACTCCAGCCTGGGCAACAGAGCAAGACTCCATCTCAAAAAAAAAAAAAAAAAAAAGTTCTCCAAATGTAGATTATTGACCATGAATTGGGGAAGCATACTTCTTCCTCACAAACAGCTACATAAACAATAACATAAACTCTACTATAATCTTTTCTGTAGTGTGTGTGTGTGTGTGTGTGTGTGTGTGTTTGAAAAATTATACAATACCCGTCTGTGTGAAATACAACAAATTTCATTATATACAGAGGTTGTTATTCAGCAAGTAACACAACCTCTTTGGACTTCATTTTCACCCATGTGAAATGAGAGAAACAATCTTAGAGTTTTATGATGATTAGAGTTAATTTACTTTCTAGTGGGTAGGCTGCCACAAAATTCTGTTCTTATCCCTAAGTAAGAAATGTCTGACTTCAATTCTGTTGCTGATCGATGGAGCTGGGTGGCAGGGGGTTGATCTTTGTTGTATATTCACTGAACTGAATGTCTTGGAACAAGTTCCTCTGTAAGAAATCCTTCTATAATCTCAAACTCAGAAATAAGCCTATTCCATTTATTATCCATGGACCATTCCATGGATATCAATTATTCCATTCATTATCAAAAATATGAATATGCCTCCATCCAAGGCTGATCCTTTTAGTAACACACTCAAGTAAAATGTTATATACTGATCCTCCTTGGGGAAGGGTGTAGAGTTTCAAACTACCAAGTGATTGTCACATTTGGTCTTGATTTCTCACAATGTCTTAATGACAGAAGGAGAATGATGGAAGGGGGGAAAATGTTTCTTTTTCTTTTGTTGTTTCATTAGAAGCAAGTAATACCATGAAAAAAAATGTTTCAAATCTTCCTCTTAGATACTTACCAAGACACCTACATGATTTTAAACACTGTTATTATAAAAGTTTGTACAGTAATTATTCTCTAGTTTTTTTTTAAGACTTAGAGCTATTAATACCTCATTAATTATGGAGGAAGACATTTGGAAACAAGTTGCTTATTTTTCAACTGGAGAACAACATGCCAATGAAGGCAATTAAGCCACAAGAGCTGCCACCAAAAACAGCAGACCCAACACAAGAACACAAGAGCAAATAATTCACTAAGTTCCCTGCTTTGAATTTCTTAAATCCATATTCTTATAAAGTATACATATATTTCAAATTTATTTCACTAAAATAAATCACCAATGGGGTCTTATTCTGATGTTCTCTGACCATCTCTGAATGTTCTGAATGTATCTGAATCTCTGAACGTATCTCTGAAATGATTAACTGCTACTACTCGGGAATTCTCAGATGAGCCCAGATATGATTGTGTATGAGACAAATTCTAAAAACAAATAATAGACATTATCCCATGAACACAGAAAATATATTTTGATAAAAAGTGATATTTTTATGTACCACTTATAAATTCCAGATGTCCCAAACAGAAACTGATATCATGCATAAACTTATTTGGAGGAACATATAGTTTATATGACAGCATTTGATTGATTCATTAAGGCACACAGATAAAGTCACATGCAAATTCTTGTCAAGAATGGAAACACTACAATCTTTAAGACCACCACTTAGAAATAAAAATAAATTATACAAGGGATGCTATTTGGGAAAAGGGTTAAGGCTATAAATTTGACTATGTGGCTAATATTTCTTAAATCATTTCTCTCTAGGCACAAATGTAATGCTTTCTTCATTGAGACACGTCTACAATACACATGGTCCACCTGGATTATCAACTACACCATAGACACAGCACCTGACTTAAATAGCAGAAGAAAGGAGATTTGAATATTTGCAGCCTTTGTTTGGACACATTCTTCTGAGACAGGACCTTCTTTGTTCCCTAAACCTGGATGGGACGTTAGAGTATCCTACCCAGTATGTCCCAGTGCTCAAACTTTTTTTTTTATTATATTCAGAGTGCTTCTTTCTGTCTTAATTAAAAGAGTAGTTTTTACAGAGCTACAGAATAAATAAAATTCTGAAATATTTTCACATTCACACATTGAACATTTCATGTATGTTTGACAGTTCAATATTAAACCTAAATTCCCTTCCCCCACCATAAATTATGAAGCATATATTGCCATCTAGTGTCCTTCTGAAATGACACTTCTGCCAAGATTATGAATTAAAACATGTTGAGTCAGACAAAGGAGATGTAAAACTTTTGCAAGGGGGTATCTTGGATTTGTATAATGTTTCAAAAATATTTTTGCTGAAACTCACAGAATGATCCAACAAAATTGTCTTAAGATCAGTGTCTTCATCATCTCACTAAAAGATAGAGAGTTCCAGATTTGGTTACTTAGGAAGCATAGTGATGTCATCTATGATTCAGGTGCTTCTCTTTCTACTCAACATCTTGAGCACGATGGCTTAAATCCTCAGGCTAATGCCCTCATAATCACCAAATGCTGCTACTCCTCCATGTGCCATATTTTTGCCTAATCACACCTGCAGGAAGAAAGTGGGCAATCCCTCTGTATATGTTTTGCCAGAGGGTCTTCCACCCTCTTGACTGTATATTTTCCCTTAGGTCTGACTGCATGGATTAGATCACTGTTTATGCTCTAAAGCCAAGGAATTCTGAGCAAGTAAGTGCACAATCTGGAATTTTCCATCTATCATAGGCTCTTCTTATTAAAGAAGAAGAATTAGGGATTAATCACCCATGTTGGAAAGATGTAAAAATGACAAAAGACAGAAAGAAACAGTTTCAAGCGGCCTAGAAAATGCGCTTTACTTTTCGTATTTCCACATTCCATAGAAAGGGTCCTGGACATATTGCTGAGATCTGTGCACTAGGGAAAGGGTGCGTACTGAGAAGAAGAGAAAGGTACAAAATGAGATAGACCTAGAAGGACCCCAGCAAAAGCATTTCTATGATGGAATATTGCATTTGGCCAAGAATAAAAAAATGACCCTGGAACATTCAAAGGACATGAATTAGTGGGACGCTGCAAAAGGCCAAGTGAACTGCAACATGAGAGTCCATGTAGTGTCCATTCCTCATGGGTATGCCCTGATTTAATAGATAGGAAACTCAACATTGAAAGAGACCTTGGATGCAGCTCACAATCTGCATGGCAGCTTGGCAGGCACCAGGAAGTTCTGAACTCCACTAATCTTGCACTGTGTGTCTTACATGTAGGACATACAAAAAAGGGGCTTTGGCACTCGTATTCAGATAGCCAATCTATACATGTGAAAATTGAGGCCTGAAGAAATCAACAGGGTTTCTGTCAAAGATTAGTATTAGTGGCTAGGCACAGTTGCTCATGCCTGTAACTCCAGTACTTTGGGAGGCCGAGGTGGGTGGATCACCTGAGGTCAGGAGTTCAAGACCCGCCTGGGCAATGTGGTGAAACCCCGTCTCTATTAAAATACAAAAAAATTAGCTGGGCATGGTGGCACGTGTCTATAATCCCAGCTACTTGGGAAGCTGAGGCAGGAGCATTACTTGAGCCTGGGACGTGGAGGTTTCAGTGAGTCAAGATTGTGCCATTGCATTCCAGCCTGGGTGACAAAGCAAGACTCCATCTCAAAAAAAAAAAAAAAAAAAGGATTAGCATTAGCTTATTTTTCAAAAGTGTTGTTCTGTATTCAAGCATTTAGTGTTTTATCCCAATGACTGAAAATAGTGTTTATCTAAATTTCTTCTATTTACACTATGCTCTGGGGACTGGAAATGTCTTGGGATAGTTTAGAATTTGAAAAGGTACTCAGACATATTTTGACATAGAACAATCACATAATCATACAGTATCATTCTGAAAGAAAACAGTGGTAACTAACGCCAATTCTTTTACATGATATAGGACAAAACTTCAGCCTTAGAAAGGTACTAACTTATCCAATGTCCCTTGGTGATGAAATAGAGCTGCTGGGTTTAAAATGTAGGTATTTTAATTCCAACCCAGTACTCTTTTCACTACCTTGCCTCTGAAATTGTACAGAATATTTGTTAAGAGTTTGGGATTTGGAGACAGACTTGCATATGAATATTCAGTCTGCCACTCAGTGTCTGTTGATTTAAAATGACAAATTTAATGTCTCTGAGACGTGGGTCCATCATCTGTCAAATATGAATATAAATAAAAACTATCTTGTAGGAAATTTGAGAAAATAAAATGCAGACTCTATAACATGGCATTGGAAGCCCACACGTATGGTGCTTCCAAATGTTAACGTCAGTCATTTGCTCTGTCAGGATTCTATTTTCAGGAGATGCGTGTGGCCCTTGGGGATTCCGTGGAAATTTAAGGCCTATCTAATTTAATCTGTAACCATTATACCAAAGTCCTGTGGCTCAGTGTAAAAGTATGGTGGTGTAGCCCAACCGTGTGGATGCCTATATTAGCGGTGCCATTTGTTATTTTTACAGACTGCAAAAGTAACTTCGAGCGAGTAATTTAACCCCTCTTTGCCTCAGATTCTAGAACTCTCACATGAGGATTATAAAAGTATCTATTCCACAGGGTTTTTGCAGGGATTACATGAGTTAATAATGTATAGGGTTTAGAACAGTGCTTGGTAAATGGTAGGTACTATATAGGTATTATTTTTGCTTTTTGTTGTTAATATTATAATCAATTATGAAACCATCTCATTGGCATCTTCAGCCTAATTCCAGAATGGATATTCTAAATTGCAGTTTCTATTTAAAAAAAATGCAAAACACACACACTTTCACCGATGAGCAACTGTTTTTAGTTCTAGGAGCCTCCAGTCCCTACAATGGCACACACTGTGTGATAGGGGAAAGGTAGCATGGCACGGTCTGTCCTGGGAAGCCTACTCAACAACCTGCGATCCTCTGCCCACAAGCACTGTTGATCCCGGCTGTATCACACACATCATTGCTTTGGTTCCTCCTTCATACACAGCAGCCCTGGATCAGACAAGTGTCCAGACTCCAGAAAGCCTAGATATCAGCTGGGGATATGCAAACTATTCTAAGACAGAAAGAAGCATCTGTAATCGTCAGATGGTTCATTTAAATACACAAGAAAGTATCCCAGAAAGACTTGTAGTGAGGCTTAACCTGGAAGAACTAGAAACTTTAACCTATTCCACATTAGAGGGTAGGAAAAAATACTGCCCACTTTTTCTTAAAAGCCACATTAGTCCAGCATGGTGGCTCACATCTGTAATCTCAGCACTTTGGGAGGCCGAGGCAGGTGGATTACTTGAGGTCTGGAGTTCAAGACCAGCCGGATCAACATGGTAAAACCCTGTCTCTACTAAAAATACAAAAATCAGCTGGGCGTGGTGGCGCACACCTGTAATCCTAGGTACTCTGGAGGCTGAGGCAGGAGAATCACTTGAACCTGGGAGGCAGAGTTTGCAGTGAGCCGAGATCGTGCCACTGCATTCCAGCCTAGGTAAGAGACAAAGACTCTGTCAAAAAACAAACAAACAAACAACAACAACAACAAAAACCCACCACACTAGCAAGACTTTATGTCCCAAGTGCTCATTTTTCCACTTTAAAACAATGCATAAAATCCATTATAAGCTGATTATCCTTCTACATTAAGAAATGAGGCATCACTATAATTTTTTTCCAAGTTCTTCTCTGCGTAAAGGTCAGTGTGGTCAGGGGTGGTATTGGATGGTGAACCTCAGATGACAGAAGTCATACTTGGCAGCCAGAGTTACAGCTGCCAGATGAGTGCAAACTTGCTTCCATTTGTAGGTGCTGACATTTCCCATCCTGCAGTAGAATTTTCGTGTCAAGGTTATTGTGAAATGAAAGTTGATTACCTCTTGATTTTCAGGCCTTTGAAACTAAAAGTACAAGAAGACTCTTTCTTCTCTCTTGATTTTTTTTAATGGACAAACTTGCCCCACTTCCTGTTTTCTTTTAAAGAGTTTCATTGAAATATAGTCACATTCATTTGCTTATGACTGCTTCTACAACAGCAGAACTGAATAGCTGTGACAGAGACTATCTAGCATGAAAACACTAAAATACCTGTTCATTTACAGAAAAGCGTTTACTAGCCCCTGTTTTAAAAAGGCTAGCATGTCTTTCATCTAAAAGTTTCAGTTCTAGGAATATATATTAAGGGATATAAGTAAAATATAAATTCTAGACGTATATACTAAGTAGTAAGTGAAAAAGAAGGATATAGACAGTGAGATGTTCATTGCCATGCTGTACACAATAGCAAAATATTTGAAATACATCTAAAGTACATCAAAAATAAATCACAAATATTAATACATATAGATGTATAAGGTACATAAAAATAGTGAATGTTATAAAACTGTTGAAAAGGATAAGACATACCTATTCAGTTTGACACAGAAATAGATGAGCAACAATGATAATAATAATCACACTTTTATTCAGTGATTAACATGGGCCAAATACTGTGTTAATCCTTTTTATCTACTATTATCCTCAATTCATAGAAGAAAATACTGAGGTTTGGAGAGAGTGTATTGTTGTTCAAATCACGTAACTCACAAATGACAAAGCTGACATCAGAACCAAGATTCACCTGTTTGCTCAACTACAAAGGAAGAGTCAGAGAAAGAGAGAAGAAGCCAGTGCACACTAGCTGTTAATAGATTGCAGGTCATAAAAGCAGCATTGGTAGCTTCCATATACTCTCTATTGCTATAAAAAAAGATGGATTAAATGCTTAAACATAAGACCTAAAACCATAAAAACCCTAGAAGAAAATCTAGGCAGGACATAGGCATGGACAAAACTTCATGACTAAAACTCCAAAACAATGGCAAAAAAAGCCAAAATTGACAAATGGGATCTAATTAAAATAAGATCTTCTGCACAGCAAAAGAAACTATCATCAGAGTGAACAGGCAACCTACAGAATGGGAGAAAAATTTTGCAATTTATACATCTGACGAAGGGCTAATATCCAGAATCTACAAAGAACTTAAATTTACAAGTAAAAAACCAACCCCATCTAAACGTGGGTGAAGGATACGAACAGACACTTCTCAAAAGAAGACATTTATGCAGCCAACAAACATGAAAAAAAGCTCATCATCACGGGTCATTAGACAAATGCAAATCAAAACCACAATGAGATACCATCTCATGCCAGTTAGAATGGTGATCATTAAAAAGTCAGGAAACAACAGATACTGGAGAGGATGTGGAGAAATAGGAATACTTTTACACTGTTGGTGGGAATGTAAATTAGTTCAACCATTGTGGAAGACAGTGTGGCAATTCCTCAAGGATCTAGAACCAGAAATACCATTTAACCCAGCAATCCCATTACTGGGTATATACCCAAAGAATTATAATTCATTCTACTATAAAGACACATGCACACAAATGTTTACTGTGGCACTGTTCACAATGGCAAAGACTTGGAACCAACCCAAATGCCCATCAATGATAGACTGGATAAAGAAAATGTGGCACATATGCACCATGGAATACTATGCAGCCACAAAACAGGATGAGTTCCTGTCCTTTGCAAGGACGTGGATGAAGCTGGAAACCATCATTCTCAGCAAACTAACACAAGAACAGAAAATCAAACACTGCATATTCTCACTCATAAGTCAGAGTTGAACAATGAGAACACATGGACACAGGGAGGGGAACATCACACATTTGGGCCTGTCTGGAGGTGGGGGGCAAGGGGGGAGGTAGAGCATTAGGAGAAATGCCTAATGTAGATGACAGGTTGATGGGTGCAGCAAACCACCATAGCACGTGTATACCTATGTAACAAACCTACACGTTCTGCACATGTACCCCAGAACTTAAAGTATGTTTTAGAAAAAGAACACTTCCTCCCTGAACCAACTGAGAGTAAGTAGCTGAACTGATATCCCCTTACTCATACATACAGCCATCTTATTCCTATTACCAAAAAATATATGATTTTCTGCATAATTACAAACAATGATCACCATTAAAGCCATAAATTAATGTTGATGCATTACTGCCACATAGTACTCAGATATCAATGCTCCCAATAATGGCTTTATGACAAAAAGATCCCGTTCAGAATCATTTGTTATGTTTTATTTTCATGTCTCTTTAGTCTGCCTCAGTTTTGAAACATTTCCTTTCTTTCTTTGACTTCCATAACTTTGACTCTTTTGATGATTGCAGGCCAGATATTTGGTAAAATATATATCCCTTGTGGGTCTGCCTGCTGTTCCCTCATGATTAGATTATATGCATGTTTGATTCTTTGTCCTTTCCCTTTAATCTTATCATACAGTGGATGATTTCAATTTGTCCCGTTACCGATAATGTTCACTTCCTCGTTACAAATGATGTTGTTGATTAAGTAGTGCTTCTCCACTCTGAAGTTCCTCTTTTTTTCTTAAGTATTTTGTTTCAGAAGGGTCACTTTGAAACTATTCAAAGATTCTTTTCCTCTTCAAATTTACTTATTTATTCACTTGTTTAAACATGGTTAGACTGATGGTTTCCTATTTTAGTCAATGGGTTATACTGTGTTACTAGTATTACTTATTTTGATGCTCAAATTATGCTCAATTTGGCACAGAGAACTTCTCCTAACTGGCTTCTGTGTCTTTCTGACACATTCCATCATTAATTATTTATTTACTTTCTGGCACACATGCAGAAAAATATTCCTGGTTCCCATAGTGAAAAATATATTTAGAAGATAAGATATGGGCAGAAGGAGCGCTCCTATTTTTAAAAACACTTTACTGAGGTATGATTGACATATAAAAACCTGTGCATTTCAATGTTTACAACTTGATGACTTCAGAAATGTGTAAACTCATAAAATCATCCCTACAATCTATGTCATAAACTTATCCATCACCTTTAAAAGCTTCCTCCTATTCTTTTTAAATTATTATTGTTTATGTGTGTATTTGTGTATGCGTGTATAATAAGAACACTTAATGTAAGATCTTACTGCTGTAACTGCTCTGAGGCCCTTTCAATTAATAGAACAAATAATTAAAGAAAGCCAACAACACACGTACTGCTGTGGTTTAAATGTAGTGCCTTCTCTAAAATTCGTGTTGAAACCTAATCACCAAGATGAAGGTATTGGAAGGCAGGGCCTCCGGGAAGTGATTAAGTCATGAGAGATCCACCCTCATGAATAGAATAATGCTGCTATGAAAAGAGGTTGCAGGACCTAGTTCATTTTTCTCCACTCATCTGCCCTGTGTGGACACAGCAAGGCCCTCACCATACCTTCCCACTTGATCTTTGGCTTCTCAGCCTTCAGAACTGTGAGAAATACATTACTATTTTTTAAAAAATTACTTGGTCTGTGCTCTTTTGTTACAGTAGCACAAATGAACTAAGAAACACACACACCCTTCCTTGAAGTCATACTGATACTTCAAATTCCAATCTACCAAAACTGAAAAGATTCCTTTTAGTTTTTACATTTTTGACATTTGATTTCCCTTCTCTGACAGTGAGAAACTGGGCTCTCGTTATCCTTAATTTATTTTTCTTCCTTTCCTTCTATCCCCTTGCACATAGCCAATATTTCTTCTTTGCCAAACCCCACCTTACCTAACTTCGGTTCCAACTTGCTATGTGGGCCACCCTTTGACAGGAAAGCCCTCACTCCTCATCCCATTTCATAACCAATACGCCAAGCTGGGCCTCTCTCACCACCACTGCATGCATGTCCCCCTCACCTATTCTAAGCTGCTCCCGCTCATGTGTGTCTTCCTCACCCTGCACAGAACAAGGTGAGATGCTCCTCATTCCTGCACTAGGCCCCTCCAGCCTCCCTTTCCTCCCAGGACACCCACTTATCTTTTTTATTCTGCCCAATTAAATGGCTTCAGGACTTAATTGTTCAAGAAGAGGAGAGTAAAGAAAGAAAGGGATGGAAAAAGAATGGGAAGAGGAGGAACAAAGGAAGATAATTTAACACCATGCAGTATAATTCAAAGTTGGGAAGAGAGAGTGAGGCAATATGTCCATGAAACAGATGTTTTCCAAGGACTAAGAAAATGAGAATGACATGGAGCGAGCAATCTAGAAAGATAACGAAGCAGCAGTGTCAATGGCTAATGAAACATTCACTAAAAATAAAGAGATGATTAAGGAAAACAGAATCTCTGGGCTTGGCAGAAAGAAAAATATTTCCTATTCAAAGTGGATTTTTGATAGCTTTGAAAATAGAGATATCCTCCCTTATAGACACTGTGCATTATAAATATGGGGCTATAAATCTTGGATTTTCCAAGACAGTCACAATTGTAGATAATTTTGCTCTTTTCTATTAGGCTGCTTTGATAAAAGCACAACTGAATCCATTTTTAAGGGTTGGTAAGCCTGTGTTGCGTGTGTGTGTGTGTGTGTGTGTGTGTGTGTGTGTGTATGTGTGTATACATAGTCATACACCAGAACAAAATTTTTATCAAAGGAGATGATCCTATTTTCATGGTTTGGAAAATATGATCATCGTAACCACATTATTTTTATTTAACAATTGACTTTTTAGAAGGATTGCACAAATACGGGAAAAATCTAATTATCCAGGATTTTCTGAATTACTCAGTATCTACATAAAAATCTCACTTTCTGCTCCATATTGACCTCACTATAGGAATGCTACTTCTGTAGTAGTTAATATTGTTATAACAAAATAATAATTACCCTTCTGCGTTAAACTTTGTGCTAAGTGGTTTGCATGTATTCTGTCGAGCAATATACAGCTCTAGAATATAAGTACTCTCATTTCCACTTATAAAACAAGAAACTAATGTAGTCAGTTATGTAACTTTAAAAAACAAAAGCTTTTAAGCAGAGCAAGGAATTCATAGTCTGGTTGGTTGACTCAGCACTTCTGATTGAACAACCTCACCATGCTGCCAAAAGAAAATATGGAATTTATTTATAAATATTTCATGCCATCAGGAGCAAATGCCATAGCAAAGGAGACACAAGAGTTCCATGAAGCTTGCCAGGATATTCATCTCTTACGTTAAAAGAGAAATTGGAGGCATTTGGGGGTTATATCTAGGGACTTGGAATCACAACAATGCATAGTGGTTAGAACGTAGCTGTGGCACAAATAGACAGGCTCAAAACCCAGCTCAGCAACTTACTTGGGACTTTAAGTGAGTTGTTTAATTTCCCTGTGCCTCATTTTTCTCATCCATAAATGGGAATGGTAATGAATAACTCTTTTCTTCTAAATGAAATAATACATAAAGTACTAAGTGTATGCCTGGCATATGGTAAGCACTCAATAAGCATAATTAGTTTTTGTTATTATTGCTGCTGCTGATGATGCTATTATTTCATAGCCTCTAGCTGTGCCTTACATCCCCTCCTTTTTTTCTAATCTTAATTAACATCAGTCTTAAAAAAAAGTGAAACCTGAGAAATGACAATCCTTGGTAAGAATAACTCAACACTAATTATGAGAGCTTATAAAATTTTATTGCATATATTCAATCAAGTCAATTAATATGAAAATACACCAAGAGCACCTCCTATGTGCTAGATGCCATCTTAGGCATTAAAGATCCAGTAGGGAAAGACAAAGAGGTCCTTTGCCTTCACAGAACTCGCAGTCTCAGTCATTCTTTAGTGTGCTTCATGCCATGAGTAACTTAAAATAATAAGAGTGAGCTATAGTGTCTGTTCTCTTGCATGCATAGAGACATAGAGACATAAAAATCACACCTAATGAGGTTAGAAAGGGATTTGATGATAAGCCACAATAACAATGAATCTTAAGCACAATGATCCTGAGCTGGATCCCAGATCAAGGCTGAGAGGGTTTCTACTTCTGGATCAGCGCCTTGAAAACAAATAAAAAACAACAGCCAAAACAAAATATATAAGAATTCAGTCTGAAAACCAAAGTCAATAAGAGGGCGCTCTTTGTTAGTGTCCTACTTGTGTTTGTTATTAGAAAAAGTTCAAATCCACTAGGAGTATCAACATATGCAATGACCATCTTAACACATGCCTTGCAGTTTAAGGAATAAAACATCATCTATCAATTAAAGCCTTCTCAATATCTATAATTATCACAGATGTATGGATCTGATCACTTCCCCAATGAACTATAATTTAACTTCTTCAGGGTCTTCATGGATGAGCTCATTTAAGTACTTCAAGGGTGTAAATGGCCAACCACTTACCAAAATAAATGCTTTCTAGTGAAGCAAAATACCTTTACATGAATTAAAATGGTGCTCATCGTCTGCCTTTGAGATAACTATAAAGCTCAGAATCAAGCCAAGTTCACCTACTTGATAGCAGGCAAAATGCCAGACACTCACTAACTTTGGTTGATTTCATTTTCACCAAGTCTTACAATTTTCTGCTTTTGACAGCTAAGAAAACCACGTCTCCATGAGATGGCCCTCGGGCACCTCAATGAGTGGGAGAGCTACTGGTCACACTAAGTCCACTGGGCTGCAAGTCACTGCTGTCTCTCTCCTCATCATCAATCTGTCCATGGTGCTTTGAAAGCTTAGTGCTTTGAAAGCTTAGACTTCGTGAGTATTTCAAGCAAACCTCCGGGCAGTACTGACTTTGCCCCATACTGTCTTTAAGGCTTAATTTCTTCATCTGCAGAATAGAGATGAGGTTAACATCCATGTTTTAGGATGTTTTGCTAAAAATACTAAATAAAATAATTCATTTAAAGTGCTTAGCACAGTGCCTAACACATAGTAGATGCTCAGTAAATAGTAGGTGCTACTGTTCTTTCCCATGGGAAGAATAAAAGGTTATTTGAAAACCCAAAAGCAAACTGCACAGTGCTAGTCCTCAGATTCTGCCAGGAAAGTGAATGAATTTGCGCAGGAGGGGACTGACATGGACACCAGGTGTGGGAGCTGCTCAGAGAGCACCAGCCATCTGTAAGAACTGCCATATTTATGTGTGTATTCCACCCACAGAAGACCATTCTGGAGTAACTGTGAACCAACCTCTGACACCATGGCTTATCTCAATTCACTACCACAGCTCAGCATGTCTGTGCCTCTTCCCACACAGGGCAAATTGCATTCTGCTTCAAATGACTATGACTAGAACCATGGAGAAAGCTGTGACTCTCACAGAGGGAGTTTCAGTGGGGTGATTAGAGTGACTTCATCAACAGCATTGTCCCTGGGTTACAGACTCAGTTAAAAGATGGGGGTTTCTTTAGCTCCTGTCAAAGAAACAACACACTTCACATTGTTAAGAGGGGTGAATCTAATTCCTTACTATTTTCTGAAGGAACTCCTTTAATGCCTCAGCTAAGGGAGTTTTTAAAAAGTAGACTATTTCAGGGATGCAGGTTGCTGATGACTTTGTCATCCTAAAGCAAAAATTGCTTTGGTGTGAAAAACTCACAAACTATTTGGAACTAGTATTTTAAATACAAAAAAAAAAAGAAGGAAAGGGAGAAGGAGAAAGAAAAATAAAGAGGAGGAGGAGGAGAAGCAGGAGGAAAGAAAGAAAATGCACTATTTCCTGGCAGACTAGAGCTATTGTGGTTGTCTCAAGTTTGCTATAAAATAATGTGTTTGCAAAGGAAACTTTCTGAGAGGAAAGTTCTCCAGATTGAGATTCAATTCTGAGGATTTTATTTTGTCTCCCCTGGAGGGGGCTTTGGTATGTTCTAAAAAATCAGCTTGTAGAGAGTCTTTTGCAGACTCACCAATATGTGTGCCAATATTTTTTTTAAAATTAACTTAGTGACATTTTTACAAGAAGCATGAAAAACTCTACATAGAAAGAGCCGACTTTCACAAACCCCACAGGTCTTTCCTTCAGCCAAGAACCATCTTGGCATGAGCAGGAATGTTTGACAGAGACGGGTTTCAAGGACTCTTTCATGTGGGAAGTACAGAGAGATGCATCAGCACATCCATGACCTTTTCCTCTGACACACTTTGATGCCATCTGATTCACATTCTGACTTTGCAAGAGACTTCTTTGAACTTTCCATCACAATGGGTGGACCATAACCCATTTGTTGGAACCGCAGGCCACTGATGCCCTCTGAGTTACCTCAAGAGAAACCAATTTTATTCCTGTACTCATGAGTGAGGGTTGCCTGAGCTTCTGTACCTGTACACTAAGGGATTTCTTAGCATGCACTACAAAGCTTAAGGCCCACGTCTCCACAATAATCCCACCTGCTGCTCCACCCTCTGTCCACATACACAGCCCAGTTGGGCTGTTCTTTTCTTTGCTTCTTGAGCCTATGGAATCCATTGTGCCCTCAGATTCTTCACACAATCTCATCCTCCCTGAATGCTCTCTCTCTTACTTCACTCACTTCACCAGGCTGTCCCCTACTTTTATAAAACTGACCCTTTCTCCACCTTCAATCAAAATTTTGCTTCTTCCTTGAGAATGTCCCCCTATTTCAATATATTTAAGCCTTTTACAATTCTATGTTCTGTAGCCTATAACAATTCCAATAAAGATTTCACACATCCTCTATAAATACTCCTAGTGACAGGGACTTCTCTACTGCACAAGCAAGCCTATTCTGTTTTGACCAGATTTTAACATTAAAAAGTGATTCTTGATCAAAAAGGCATTTATACAGAGACTAGAGGATACATGACCTAGATGAAAATGCAGAAGGGTGTTAATTCTAGATAAAAAGAGCATATGCAAGGGTTCTGAGATGGGAGAAAACAAAAACAAAGATGAAAAAATATAAACATCACTCTGGAAGAATGTAAGGAGCACTGGCATTCCTACAACGGAGAAAGTGAGGCAGATAATTTGGCAGATATGTTATATCCATATTAATTTTTAAAATTTAATTCTACATTTAAAAGACAACAGACAAAGATGAAATTTGACTATTTTTTTTCCTTTTTAAAGGGAGTTTCTGTAACTTGGTGACAGTTGAATTGTAAAGGGGAAGAATGGAAGGAAGGAGAGAAGTCAGAAAGTGAGTGCTAGGTGCAACCTTTGAATCACCCCTCGGGTGTGATCTTTCCCACCAAGCCCATCTATTCTGCCTTCGTTCAGGCTCTCATAGCATCTTTACTCATCTAGCACACTGGTCTATGATTCCCCATTTCACAACTGATTTCCCAGGTTCCAAAGTGTGTGACATGTATGTGTGCCCCCTCATTCCCATCACCAGTAAACTCATGGGAAGTTCTGAAGGTGATCTGCAGTAAAATCCTGGGAGTGATCTACAGTAAAATGCTGGAGGTGGTGTCTACCAGCTTTGTGGTCATAGGCAAGCTGCTTTTCTCCCCTGCCTGAGATCCATCATCAGCAAAATAAAAATCATGTTATCTACTTTGCAGGATTATTCTAGTCCATTAATGCTATGACATCCATAAAGAACCTATTATAAGGCTTAGAACATAATAAGCCAGGGCTCTTATAGTTTATTTTTTAATTCCTTTATTTAAAAAAATAGGTTGTAAAGCTCTTCTGATTAACAGGATTGCAGAGGATTAATTCCCTGACTTGAGACAGAAATTATTTTATATTGAGCCCACACATACTTCTTCAGATTACTCTGCTAATAGCTCTAATTCCCCATCCTGCCTCTATATACTCCAGAAACACTGATACCCTCATTCTCCCTATACCTCTTTACAACTCTGTATCTTTTGTACATATTAATCTCTCTTTGTACAATGTCTGTCACTGTTTCTTCACCTGGAAAATTTTGACTTATCTTTAGGGCCTACAAACAGTCACCCTTTTATATGAAGGCTTCTTCAGTTATTTCAGAGACAATTAATCACTTCCCTTGTCTGTACCCCCACAATACTTTGTTAATAACTCATGAAGTTTCTTAACAAGGTGTTTGATCTTTTATCTATTTACATGACTCCACTAGACTACAAACATTTTCAAGGCAGAAAAACAGCAACTATCCCCTACCACCACCACCTGAATAGACAGACATTCCCACCAAGTAGTAAATGCCCATTAGGCTGAATATATACTCATGCTTATATAATCATAAATACTTTTGAGTACTTACATGAGCCAGTCCCTGTGCTTGACTCAAAGATGGGAATGAAAAAGAAAAGGCACTTGTTGGAAGAGACCTAACTAAACCATGTAGACTCAGAAGCTCTGAGTTATTACTAGCTTTAAACTCATCAGGAAATTTTCTCCCTGAGTCTCAGTTGCTTTATCATCAAAACAAAAGTATTAATGGCTCATCTCATAGAATGTATAAAGCACATACATGAAATCAGATTGTAATTATAGAACACAAATTATACAGATATTAGTTGTTTTTGACATACTATCCTATATCTTCCTAAAGAGTACAATTGTGGTGCTGAAACATATAGAAAAAGTCAAATAGAATAACACATATACAAAAATATGCATTAAAATACACCACCAATACAGCACAATTGAAATACAATACATATAATTAAAAATACATGGAAATATATATATATATATATATGTACAAAATATGTTAATACCCATACACTGATTATAATTCAAGGTAATTTAAGATAGGTATGATGATGTAATTAATTTTTTTTTTTCTGGAGACGGAGTCTTGCTCTGTCACCCAGGCCAGAGTACAGTGGCATGATCTCAGCTCACTGCAACCTTTGTCTCCCAGGTTCAAACAGTTCCCGTGCCTCAGCCTCCTGAGTAGCTAGGATTACAGGCGCCTGCCACCATGCTTGGCTAATTTTTGTGTTTTTAGTAGAGATGGGGTTTCACCATGTGGCCAGGCTGGTCTCAAACTCCTGACCTCGTGACCCACCCGCCTCAGACTCCCAAAGTACTGGGATTACAGGTGTGAGCCACCATGCCCAGCTGTAATGAGTTAATTCTATTAAAAATAAGACAGGAATAATCCCCATGAGTGAAGGTGGTTGAGGACATCATCATGGAAAAGGCATGGCTGGAAAAACAGGTAGGATTCAAATGGAGTGAGAGGAGGCTACCTGTGGTTACTTGTGGGTCTCCAGGTACTGCAGAGTACTCAGTGTACATGCTCTTTTTAATTTACAGAGTACCAGTGTACATGCTCTGTTTTTCCAATGTATGTGCAGTTATAGGGAGAAAAAGGATTGCTACAATTGTGTAATGACAAAAGTTCCCATCCCCAGAAAATTATAATTTGAGCAATGTCATTAAAAAACCTGAGATACAATTAAAAAGTACTTTTGAAAACAACACGGAGAACTAATAAAGAGGGTAATAAAGCTGAGAATTTAACTGGATCCATATTTGCCAACTCCTGAATCCCTCCACATCCACTCCCAATATTCCCCATCCACGTGCCCTTTGACTTAGAGGTGATTTATGATCCTCAATTATTTTGACTTGTCAGGATGCAACACAGTTTTTTTGCTCTCTTTGCCTCTGTCAGGGGTGATCCTATCCACTCTGAATAGTGATGGATTTTGTGATCAATTCTGCCAGCCATTTACACACACCTGAAAAGCCAATATGATGTTTAGGTGTGCTTTTCCTAAAGGGTCAAAATGTAATGAGCTTCCAAACCAGGTTTCATCATCAGGAGCTGAGTGAGGTTTCTATCTGTAGTTTTAACAAAAAGTGTATATCTTCTAACTCCCTTTCCTCAGCCCTTGATTCACAACTAAGATTATTTCCAAATTCCTGCAATACCCTAATCCCCAACTATAGACATGAAATTTTGTTTTATATTGCTGTTTGACTGGACCAATATTCCAATCCTTCCTAAAATGTCTGTACACACAGCAAAAGTATCCAATACACCTTGGGTTTTACTTCTGCCTACAGAATTTTTTTTTTTCCTGAAGAGTCAATGCCCTTGTCAATCACCCAGGCACAGCCCTAAATACAATGAATAAATATGGATTTTAAAGAAAAAGAAATAAACAGAACAACTCTAAAATGAAATCTTATTCAGGAAGAAAATCAAGATAATATGTACCTAGCATACCTATCCAAGATGAGTGTCAAAAAGAAACTCTTAAAACATAAAGGAATTGAGGAATCTTGAAACATTAGGAAGAAAGAAAAACAAAGTGCAAGATATGGGTAAATGTGATCTTGAGTTTTATCAATTACGTTGAGAAGCAAAATTTATAACATTTTCTGATGTGGTTGTCAATGTATTTAGAGGAAATACTGAAGGTAATTATACTAGAAACAGGGGAGGGTAACGGGATTTAAGAGGAGATACTCTTTCTACACCGTAAAATGTCAATAACAGTAAACTATGATAAGATATATAGATAAGTTTTATATAGAGAGATAAATATATATCGCCTAGAACATCTACTGAAAAATCTACCCAAGAAATATAGATAAATCAAATTTGAATTGTTTTCCAGAAAATATCACAGTTGCCCACAACACAGCTGTAATTAGAAAACAGAGAAATGAATAACAGAGAGGGAAAAACAGAACCCCCCTCCCAAAAAAAGCTACACCACAAAACAAAACATAAAATGGCAACATAAGCCTTAACATAGCAATAATTATATTAAATAAATATGGTCTCCACCTTTGAACAAAATTTTACTTCTTCCATGAGAATGTCCTCCTATGTCAATATATTTAAGCCTTTTAAAATTCTCTTTTGTGTAGATTATACAGTTTCCAGTAAAGATTTCACAAATCCTTTATAAAAACCCCTGGTAATGGGGAGCTCTCTACTGCACAAGTAGGCCTATTCTGTTTTGATCAGATTTTAACAGTAAAAAGTGATTCTTGATCAAAAAAGGCATTTATACAGAGACTAGAGGATACATGACCTAGAAGAAAATGCAGAAGGGTGTTAATTCTAGACAAAAAGGCAGAGATTGTCCAAGTTGATAAAAATACATGATAACTGTATGCTGTTACAAGAAATGCAGTTCAAATATAACTATAATAAATGCAACATTATATTGCCTTGGCATGCATTCTGAGTATAGGGTTAACTCTCTCATACCAGAAGCAGGACTTCATTACTTTTGACATGGTTTTCAGTTCTCTAATTCCTCCTAGTTCCTCAATGTAGTAGATGCATAAATCTGCCCAATGCAGCTTCTTCTTGGTAACCACCTCAACATGGGACATACACATACAACATTTTTCTCAGTCAGGGCTCTCCTAGAGAGTGGCTGTCTTGGTAGGAATAAACTGGACACAGGTCAGACAAGAGTCACAAGGACATCAGTCAGTATAAATAGGTTTCTTGTAAGAGGAATACCTGTTGAAGATCAGGTACTTAGGCATTATGTCATCCACTAGGATTAAGAAGTATCCCATGAAAGGCATAGTATAAACATCCATGACCACATCCCTTGGATTACTGTCAGGGAAGGGTTAGAGTTTATGGTTACTTTCAGGAGAGAAATATTAAGTTTGGATTTGAGGAAAATACAGCAATAACTATACATGTAGGTTGAAATTAGATGGTAGGAAAAGATTATCCAAGAGCACATGTGTTAATATCAGGTAAGTAGACTTCAGAGAATGAATTACTAGGGACAGAGAGGGATGTTACATGTTGACAGAAGGTTCAATCCAACAAGAACCCCAAGTAATTCTTAATGAGTACTGACTAAAAATCAGAGCAGCAAAATATGAGAAACAAACACTATACAACTGAAAAGAGAAGTGGCAAATCCACAATTATAGGTAGAGTTCAATACTCCTCTCTAAACAATTAATAGAACAACTGACTATCAAGTGTAGAGATGAACTCAGCAAGTGGCTATGCTACTTGTTTTGATCTGTAAGACAGAAATGATAATAATACTTATATCCTGCTTAATTTTTGTAATGATTAAAACTATGTATTTTTGTAAACAGCTTAGAAATATAACCCACATATAATAAACCCTCAAATATAATAACCTATTGGTACATGAAAATCATGTGTTTAAAATATAGTAAATAAACCAATACCCCAAAAGGAAAATGGGCAATGTCATAAGTAATCAAATCATAATTGAAGAAATGTCATTATCAAAACATACAGCCTCATTATTAAGTGCTTTCAAAATGAAAGCAACAATGAGAAAGAAATCCTTTTGGAAACAACTCTAATCACATATCACAGGTTGTGTTGTTTCTATATTTGCCTCAATTTAATTAAAGTAACATAAGACAAGCCTTGTTTTCAAAGAATCAGGAATGTATAACAAGGTTTAAAAAATCATTTCACCATTCAAATACAAGGAAATTGACAAATATTCTTTCTTGTTTCTTCCCTGGACACAGCTGGTTACAAAGTCATAACTAGTGCTCGCACTTTGATATTGTTAAAAAATTAATAATAAATTATTAGTCTCAAATTGGGCCAATGGCTATGGACACATTGTCCCACAATGAAGGCTCCTCCCTACTGACTCTATTTTAGCCTCAACCCACTTTGCTGCTACTTCCTTAAGGTAAATAACTTTTCATGAGAGGAAAAGATCCTGATTTAATAGGTCACTGAAAATGAGACAACATTTTAAGCCCAAAGTAGGAACTAAAATAAATAAAATTAATAGCTAACATAGTTAAAGCATTCTTACATAGCCAGGCAGCTTACTATGTCCTGTGTGTGTGCTATCTCATTTTCTCAGCACAACTACTCCTGTGTATTTTCTAGTTTCATTTCTCCACTCAGTCCTTACACTCTAAGCACATCAGATTACTCTAACTTCTTATATACCTTATTTGTTCCCATCACAGGTCCCTTGAATATGCTGTTCCTACATACAGAACTCCCCATTCCATAATCCCTTTTTACCTATCAGATTCCTGATCATTCTTTATATTCCATTTGAAATATCAGCTAAAATTAGGTCCAACAAGTTCAATATCCATGTGAAACAACTCCGTTGTCTGGAGTATATACCGTGGCTATTGGTCTCAGTCAAGAAAGAATTCAGGAGACAAACACACATGAGGAGTGGGTTTAGTAGTGGAAAATTTAATAGAAAAAGAAGAAAAGAGAGAGAAAAATCTTCCCGATGCTGAGAAAGTGGGTTTTGCAAAAGAGGGTCTCTGGTTTGCAGTGGAATGCAATTGTTTTTCTACAGAGGCTTGAGGAAGTGGTGACTGATTTACATAGGGCTCAGGGGATTGGTTTGACCAGGAGTGCCATTAACAAAGCCCGAAAAAGACTGGTTCTCCCACCCTAGTCTTTCATTATGCAAATGCAGCCTCCACCTGGTGGTAGCCCCACTGGTAAGAAGTTTTTACCCTTTTGCCAGCATGTCAGGCTTCTGGTTTCCCTTCCCCTAGCTCACCTCTAAGCAAAGCATTTTAAGGTTTGGGAAAATTAACTTTTCTTAGTTTGGAGGAAAATTATAAAAGAGCCATTTTAAATTTGAAAGAAGGAAAAACACCATAGAAAATTCTGGGGGTTCCAATTAGGGTTGTGAAGAGGTATTGCCTCTCTTCCGATGGAGAATGGTGTTTCCCCTATTTCTTCGCCCTCCCTACTTTCTCTTTTCCTTTAAGGCCTACAATAAGAGACATATTACACACCTCCAAATTTTTCTGTGGTCTGCAGTGCTGCCTGCTTCTCAGCTGTGATTAGGGTTTAGCTTACGAGCAGCATAACATCCCTCCATGAGAGGTCAAATACCTGAATTAAATTTTGGAAAGCTTCTATATACCTATTAGGGTCTTTAGAAAATTGGCCTGAGTTCTCCCGTTATTTGCCTAAGGTCCAATAATGAGAAGGGAATTTGAAGGGTGCCCAAATAAGGGGGATCCTCAGATGGTTCCCCTGGAAGTTGCTTCTCTCTAATTTGGGGGAATTATTCACTTTTGCCCTGCTCAATATGATTGCTAAAAGAGCTAGGTTGATTTTACAATGCTTGCAAAGGTCTAGTAAAAAGACCATACCCTTATGCAAAAGAAAATGAGCTGCTTTTTTTTGCTAAAGTTTCAGGGTCACAGGAGTCCTTGTGCTTCAGAATGCATGGGAGTGCAGGCTGAAGATGGTACCCATTTAGAAAGAGAAGGGAGAAAAAGATGTCCCTTTAGACAGATTGTAAAAATTAATCTTGCAAAAATGTGTAAACATTAACTAAATTCAAAAGGATATTATATAGTTTTTTCGTAAATTAAGCATTGAAATAGAAGCACAAGGTTGTCTTAAGACACTAGTCTGCCTTTAGCAAAAGGTGTTATAAATGGTTTGTAAAGATTTCACACATGGTCAAATTGGTTCAGATTAGATGGAATTATCTATAAGGTTTCATTTGAAGCAATTGGGGGTAACACTAATAAATGAATGCAAGGGTAAAATTTGGCTTTCAACACGGTTTTCATGTCATAGTAAAGGTTAATAAGAAGTTTTTGCCTTTTGAGTCATCATTTTGGCAAAATAAATAATTTATGACAATTTGGAATTCTATTTCCTAACATCAAGTGTTTTAAACCTCTAACATTTAATAGGCATCCCAAAATCAAACTTCTGTTTTCAAAATTGTCTTTTCTGATGCCTGGCTTTCTGGATGGTTCAGAGGGCCCCTGAAATATCCAGAGAAGAGGTAAACAGGATTATCTGACATATTCTTACTAAAAACTTTATTGTTTACCTTTGAGTTACAATACACATGTTTAATTAATTCAAGTCCACCTTCAAATAATACTATGCACTTTACATGTAGTGCAGGTAGCTTATGACAGAGCATTACCAATTCCATCTTTCCATTTCATGTGATAATCCAGTCATTCATTTCACATATCCATTCAATATCCATTCATATATCCATTCAATATAATCACCCAATGTATCACTATCATTTCTTTTAACAGACAGATCTTTTACATCAATTAGCAAAAAGAAAACGTTTTATTTTACCTAACTTTATTTCTTCTGTCATGCTCTTTCCTTTTCTACTTATATCTGAGTTTCTGACCTATATCATTTTCCTTCTGACTAAAGAACTTATTCTGACATTTCTTGTATTCTTATTCTGACATATTCTTGACATTTCAGGACATGTCTACTGGCTATGATTTTTCTCTATTTTTATTTGAGAAAAATCTATATTTTTCGATTTAAACTAATTCTTCTAAATATGGAATTCTAAATTGGTGGTATTTTCCTTCCCTCCTCCAAACTTTAAATATTTCACTTTATGCTCTTCTTTCTTGCATTTTTTGTGAGAAATATGCGATAATTCTTATATTTGTTCCTCTAGAGAGAAAATGTTTTTTCTCTCTCTCTGACTTCTTTCAAATTTTTCTTAATCTTTTGTTTTTTGTGCCTTGAATGCAATATAGGTACATGTCAAATTTTAAATATGTATCTAGTTTGATATTTTCTGAGCTTCCTGCATCTGTAGTTTGATGTCTGTCCTTAATTTTGGAAACCAGCTAGTCATTATTAATTAAAATATTTCTTCTGCTGAGTGTTCTATTCTCCTTCTGATATTCTAATTGTGTACATAATATGCATTTTGAAAGCATCTCAAAGTTCTTGGAGGTTTTGTTCTGTTTGTTTTTTATTTTTATTCTACTTACTTGTTAGTCTGGGAAGTTTCTTTTGACCTATCTTCAAGCTCTGTGTCTTTCCTTAGCCATGTGCAGTCTTCTGATGACCTCATCAAAGTTATTCTTCCTTCTTGTTATGATGTTTTGATTTTAAATTTCTAGACTTTCCTTTCAATTCTTTTGTAGAGCTTCTAACTCTCTGCTCAAATTATTCATCTGTTCTTGCATGTTGTCTATTTTTTTCCATTAGAGTCCTAATACATTATTTACAGTTATTTTACATTCCCTCTCTGATAATTTGAACATGTATGGCATACGTTAGTCTGATTCTGGTTACTGATTACTTCAATGTTCTTTATTGCCTTTTGGCATGTATTGTATTTTTTCCTGAAACCAAACATGTTATGTTGGTTAATAGGAACTGAAGTATACTTGCCTTTCATGTGAGGACTGATGGGAATCTGGCTAGAAGCTGGGATTTTTTAATGTTTGCTATAGCTTCAAATTCATCTAGTATGCTTTTTGTTATCTCTCTCTTGACCTTGGGTTTTCCTAAATATTTATTCTCAGAGGGAGTATGTATCTCACAACTCTTTCTCCTGTAATCTATTGTTATTTTACTAGAGCCCTATTAGTGTGGAGGATGGGTTGTCGTCTATAATCTAACTAAATCCCTATCTCTTATTTGACCTGTTTCTCAGGGCTGCTAATTTGAGAAGTATTTCTCTAGTAGTAAAACTCTCCCCTGCCCTCCCTCCTTTTTCCTTCCTAATCCATTCCATGTTCCCAGTAAGTTTCCTTGAAGATCTGACCCCTGTTGACTCTTCTTTCCCACTTAGATAAGACAGGAAGCTTGGAGGGAGCTCAAGTGGGAAGAATTCTCTTTCCCCAGCTAGGATAAAGCTCTTTCAGAGTTCTTTTCTGTGAAAAATATGCCTTTGTTATTATTTTTTGCACTGTGCATCATAAGAGCCTTTCCCTATAGTAGGCACTCAGTTACCACTTGTTATAGCACTCAAATAATTTTTAATTTAAGGCCAGATGCACTATTGGAGTCAGATGGCCTGTGTTGGAATATCAGCTCTATTACTTCCTGTGAGAACTTTTTCAAGCTACTCTCTGAGTCACATTTTCACAACTATAACATGAAGATAGTGATTGAAACTGTATGAAAATGCATATTTAATCAACACATTGAATTGTGAGTATGTGCAAGACAATTTGCAAGATGTATTTTTATATGAGCTAATTCAAATACTATATAAGCCTTCTGAGATTGATATTATTCACTTTACTGATTGGGAGAAACTAGTAAGTATCCTATCACTCCTCTGAAATGTTTAGACACATATCTTCTCTGTAATTTCTACACAGTTTTTAAAAAATTGTTTATTTACATCACGGATACAGTTAAAAATGCATATTTGTTGCTGGGGACACACACAGCTATCTAAATGTGGCTCCATTATCACAAGGATTTGCTGGTAAGTAAATATACCAACTATTAATAACACGTAGAAAAAATGGGAATGTCACACTTTTCTGTGACCATGTCTTTTTCTATCCCTACCGCTCAGCTATACTTGCCTAAGTAAACATTCTCTCTTCCCATGGTTCTGTTTAAGGCATACATTTCTTGTGTAGACATAAGGGTTCATGTTGTAACTTGAGTTCTCCATCACTGCCCTAAAGAGATAATGTGTTTATTTTTATAATAATAAGCATTACCTTAAAATGGATCATACGTAGGCTATTTGCATATGTCTGCACCCAATATTTCATCTGTGACCAAAAGATAAATTATCTTTTCGTTTCACATCATCTACTTTCTATTTTCTTCAATATTCATGGTATGTAAAAGAAGTCATCATAATTTGTACTAAATTCTTACAACAAAACTGCAAACAAAAATTGATTAGTCTTGCAATACATTTTTCATGTAACACGTTGTTGTTCTTTCAGTACACTCACACATGATAAAAATGATCACCCCTCTTTTCTTATGGATAGTTTTCACTTCGTTATACTAATAATGTTGTGTTCTCTCTTTATCTGTGTCTTACATACACTGCAGGAAATAATACATAATTGGTGGATCAATAATGTAGTCTATTGTCCAGTGGAGAATTTCTAGGAGAAGGTGAAAAGCTAGTGTTGAAAGAAACAACATAAGATTCAATCTCCCTGATAACATTATTCAAAGGTGAAGGTGTAAATAGCCATCAGCTACTGGAGGCAATTAAATATAATTATAACTTCTGCATCTACCCATGATAAACAAACTAGTATTGACTAGTCTTCCTACCCCAAACAACTATTATATAAAACTGGATAGAATATGTGCAACAACTGTTTTTAGACACTGCACTATTAGGAAATATTTGAAGTAGCCCCTTCAGTTCTTCAAGTTCTCTGCCTTGGGTTGCTTTCCAGACTTGGCATGAGTTAGAGAGTTAAGAGTTCTGGCAGAACATGGCAGTCTGTTTAGAGGAGGGAACAGAAATTGGAAATTGGGCTACTAAGGTGACTGGAATTTGTGGGACAGAATACTAAGGAAAAAGTTGCAGCAAAAAGAAAAAGGGAGCTCCAGAAGTTTAGAAATGTCCTGTGGTGAGGGTCTGAAGGTCAGCAGAGAACTGGGGAGCTCTAAGATAAACAGAGATAGAGGAAGAGGCAGAAAAGTGGAAAGCATGATCGTTCTGGCTGGGTGAAGTGGAAGGGCTGGCAGAACTCTCAGATCATTCAACTCAATACACAAGAAAAGTCACTCCTGAGATGTAAATCTCTTAGAATCTAGAATAAGAGATTCTCTATATCTGCCTTAACAAGGCTTAAAATCAAGCCAAAGAAGATCAATGTATCCATCAGTGGGTGTTACAGAGCTTATCATATATATTTAAACTCTTCACTCACTTTTGGGGTTTATAAGAATGTTATAAAACTGATTGCATATATCTATGCATACACTAAAAGTCAATGAACTGTATACTTTAAATAGATGTATTATATGATGACTTATATCTTAATAAAGCTGCTAAAATTTTTTAATGTACACTTGATTATATTATTTCCTATGTAAATCTTCTTAATATCTTCCCAGTATATACAAAATAAAATTCAGACTCCTAATGTACATACATTTATAAATGAGTGTGTATACACACACACCCACATCCACATGCACACATGTATATATGTATACATAGAGGAATACATGAATTCAATGGTTTATAGAGCTAGGGCCTTTACCTTCCTCATGCATAGGTTCTTATGCTTCCTACAATAATGTGCTTTAAACCTGGAGCCACCCAACGTCTTCATGACTTAGGTCTTACGCTGTTCTTGGCAGTCCAACATTACACTGGAATCCTTCTCTGGTTTTCCACAGCAGCCCTACTAAGACAAAAATGGCCTGTCTCTTTAATTCTCCCTTTTTTTTATAGTTACATATGCCTTTAAACTCTTGCTTATCTTGATGTTTTTAGATGAAATACTCCTTATTGTCTTTCCCCAAATATTTAAGAACAAGGCTTCTCCTGTTTGTCTTGATGGGCCTCCTCTTGCAGCTTATCTACTGATTAAAGTAGGCAGAATAAAAATGTGATTCTGCAGTCTTAATTCGGTTAGGGACTTCTTCACCATGGGATCCATGTGGAAATTTGTCACACACACACAAACACATGCACACACACATTTGTGTAATTATGTAATTATCATTTATTCCAGTTCAAAGGGAAATTCAAACCATAAACCCTATTCATTTAGTGCTGGTCAGGAGCAAAGGTTAAAACTTGCAAGTTGAGCCAGTTCTATATTTTCTGAGAGTAAAATCTCTTAAGAGGATCGATAAGAATGTAGGGCTAGCTGTCTCGTCTCTGAGTTAGATTATTTACTGATGTATGTTTTCAGCCCTGAGTTATTCCTTACATGTGCTTATTACTTGCTCTTTGGTCTTCTATATTTCTATCAGGGAATATGTTGGTATCTAGAACTCCCTCTAGGTCTAAAGCAGAACTTACCACATTCTGGCATATATCATATACCTGCATAATAACATAACAGCTTTGGCTTCCTTTTCTCATTCTATCACTTGCCCACACATGTGAGTTCTTCCTAGAATCATTTACTAAATTAACTACTTGATTCAAATCCTTGTCTTAGGATCTAATTCTGGGAGCCAAATCCTAGACAGCTCCCTGGCTCATATGCTGCCTATGGCTTTCAATTCCCTGCCATGTGAAGTCCAAATTTCTTAGTGTATACAGCCTTTGACAATTACTCTAATTGTCACTTCTAATGTTTTTTGTTTGTTTGGTTGGTTTTCTCAGCACATTCCCCAGGAGACAATTTGTTACAGCCAGACTAGGCCTGTTTTCTCCCCATAGCCACATTCTCCTGTCCCTGCTCTTATGCCGTGCTGTTACTCACACTGGAATTTCCCACAATAGAGTGATTAAAATCAAACACTCGAAAGTCAGGGTCTTTGCATTTATATCCTGATTCTAGCTGTGTTCTTGGTTGAGCTACTTAGTCTCTCTGCCTCCATTTGCTCACTTCTTTCCAGGGATAAAAATAGGAACAATCTCGTGAAGTGACTGAAAATTAAAACAAAAAAAATAGTGATTAGAATTGTACCCCATTGCTTAGTAAATACTCAGTGAATGTCAGCCTTATTCTCCCATCTTTAAAACTTACCATTCTTCAAAGCTAAGCTCAACCTTCTACATCAAGGAGGCTTTTTGGAACCAAAATCTGTATATAAGTTGCCTCTCTTGAAGACTCTTCACCTGTATTTCTCCCTTTGCATTTTTTCTATCATGTATTATAAATAAATGCATTTAATTCCTCAAATAACTGCAAGCTCCTTAAGAAAAAAAGATGAATCCCTTTTGTAATCCAATTCAATGCTTAATATATAGTACATATTTAACAAATATTAAATAAATGTTTATTTTCACAACAAAATGAAATAAAAAGATATATTTAATGCATGTCAATTTAGAAGATCTTAACCAATTTAATTTACAAGAGCAATAAAAAGTTTCCAATTTAGGGCTACATTTTAACCCCAAGAAACAAATTATAAGTTAAAACTGTAAAAATTAAGTAATAGTTTACTTCATCTGCTCATTTCTACTAAACATCAGGATTAATTTCACTGTAGAGATTCATTTATGTCAAATAATATAACATGATATGACAAATATGGCTATTGTGGTGGTGGTGGTGGTGGTGTAATAATTTTCCTGGTATACAACTTCCTGAGCCAAAATATTATGTTCAACTACCTCACATGTTTATTAATCACATAGAAACTCTAATGAGCCAAAACACTTACAAGGAAGCATTATTTTCATTCAAACATATATTTCTTCCCCAGTCTTTCATCAGCTTTCTGACTTAAGAATCTGTTCAGTTCACATAAACAAATAACCACCGTGTAAAGATGATGACTTGGAGGGCAGTTACATGGAGCAGCTTCCGCTCTATAATATAGGAAATACTCCCTCATTATTTATCGCATGAGTTCAAATCTCTAAATGCGGCTCACTACCAATTTCTGGGGCCAGGTTCCACAATATTTCAAAGCAAAATCTAGAATGATGTTTCTATAAGAGAAATAGAATTGGAGCTCACTTTTTGTTTTGTTGTTTAATTTTCCAGTTGAAACATAATTATTGTTTTAGAAACATGGAATTACTATGGGACAGTAATTCAGAAAGTATTTACAATGTATCGTCTGAGTACCAGCTATTGGGCTGTTTGCTTTAAGGGATTCCATGATGATGAGACAGTCTCTGCCCTTAAGGAGCATTTAGGAAGTTAATACGGGTGCTTAAACACATTAAAGAAAAAGCTCATTGTAATAAAATCCACATGAGAAGCCTAAGTGCCATCTGGATTAAATTGGAGAAGAGAACAAATTCACCCAAGATAATGGGAACTTGAATCAGGATATACATTATGGAGGAAGTAACACTGTAGACAGGACTGGAAGGAAGAGACAGACTCAACCTATGGAGGTAGTGAAGGAAGGGTCTCTATGGAAAATAAAGAACAGGTGTGCTATTTTATTTTTGCTGGCTGGCTGGTACACAACTATTATTTTCCTGGCACAATAGCTCTGACTTTCCTTTGAGGAAGCACCACTCTATGTCCGTGTTCTTTAAATGGGTTTAATGTTACCAGTGGCACATAATCTAGACCCGTCATTCCCTTTTACTACCTACAGTGATTGGTTTAGAAACTGGCCAGGTAGGTGTGTTTAGAGTTCATCCAAGACTTTTTAGTGACTAGAAAGGAGCCATCCACATTGGCTAATGGTCTTGAGCATGAGAGCATATAAGCCTGAAGGGACTATTAGCCATCTTCCCTCTCCATGAACCCTGGGACTAAAGCTATCATAGAAGTAAGAATCAGGGGATAGAGAAGACTCAGTCCTGATGATGTCATTGGAGCCTGAGTATCAAGCCCACATGGAACTAGCCAACTCTGCACTTTCTGGTTACTTGGACCAGTGAAATTCTTCTGCTCAAGGTTATTTGAGTCAGGTTCTTTGTTGCTTCTTAAATAAAAGGTCAAAATGAATATAGCAAATAAATACATGGTTCTGGAAAAATATGTGTAGGAGAAGCAATATCTCAGCTAGTAGAAAGGTCTCTGCTGTATAGACATTATCGATAACTGTCAATATCTAGCACTCTCAGGGACTGGCATTCAAGTTCAGTGTCAGATCTCACCACATAAGCTTCTATTAAATGCATCTCAATGTAAAATGAAAGTGAGAGCAAGACAATGAAAGTTCTTTTACTATGAATATTGGATTTCTTTTGTTTATCTCCATTCCTGTCCCACTTAGTGGCTGATATGGTTTGGCTGTGTCCCCGCCCAAATCTCACCTTGAATTATAATAATCCCCATGTGTCAAGGATGGGGTCAGGTGGAGATAATTGAATCCTGGAAGTGATTTCCCCCATACTGTTCTCCTGGTAGTGAATAAGTCTCAAGAGATCTGATGGTTTTATAAAAGGGAGTTTCCCTATAGAAGCTCTCTTGCCTGCCTCCATGTAAGACATGACTTTGCTCTTCATTTACCTTCCATCATGATTGTGAGACCTCCCAGTTATGCAGAACTGTGAGTCAATTAAACCTCTTTCCTTTATAAATTACCCAGTATCAGTTATATCTTTATTAGCAGTGTGAGAACAGACAAATACAGTGGCTTTCTCCACCTAACACAGGGTTAACTGGCACAGAAGGCTTCATCAGTATACAATTTCCTGTCCAACCTTCCTCTTATTGTGTCAGAATGGTAGTAAGCTGAGAGCTGGTAGTGAGATTTGCTGATAACAGTATAATAGCTCTCATTCTTGATGGCTTCCTATATTCTAGGAACTGCACTGAGAGTGCTACATGTATAATTCCTTCATACTTTCATAAAAATCCTTATGTGACTTATGCACCATTTTTCTATTATACAGATAAGGAAACTAAGGCTCATAAATGTTAATTAACTTGTTCACATTCCCCTCAGAGGTCAAATAGAATAAAAGCTCTATCTGATTACAAGTCCCACTCTCAATCCTTATCCTAATGATAATCTGTAAGTTTGCAGCATATAAGAAGCTTTTAGGTGCTTAATGAAAACTTGTTTTGGAGGCGAATGGAGAGCTTGCTCCCTTGCTTTTATGGATATAGAGTCAAACACACGATTTTGTGCAGACCCTAAGGTTGCTAGATAGATGCCCAGCAAAGTCCAGATTCTTAGGGGAAAAATTGCAGCATTTGCTTTTTACAGTTGGAATTCACAAATAAATTATTGCTCTGAAATGTGCTGTTCCTATTGATCACAGTTACACAAAATAGATGAAAAAGATAAGGTCTCTGAGAGCTGGACTGTCAGAATGAGAGCCCGGCCACCCTGACTTGGCCTTCTGTGTAGATCCTGCTTCTCAGGGGAAGTTAAATTGCAACCATAATTAAAGGCCTGGAACTAGGGTTAAATTTAAAAATGTGGCAGTCCAGTGGTCAGACCACCAGCTCTCACTGAATTTTTCTAGGGCAGCTGTGTACTGGAGAGACAGGAAGTTCTGCTTCAGTTAAGAAATAAATTAACGTTTGTTAAAAACCACCTGCAACCTGATGTTTGTATGCGTTATCTTTCCTAATCAAATGACAGCACACGGAGCCTTTTTGTGGTAGATACTATTATTCCTATTTTACCAAATAAATAAAATAAGGTTCAGATCAGTTATGTAAGAGCCTCAAATTACCAAATCTGAAATTTTCTAAACCAGAATTAGATCTCTGTTGTCCATTGTATTTACAACTTTAGAGTGCATCACACCACACACTCACTCCCACTGTCAGTGGCGGCTGTGGGTCAAAGGACAAAACACACACACACACAAACTATTCCATCAAAATGTATGCCATTTTTAAATGAATTATAGATACCTTATCTGTTGGTATAGTTGTTGTTGTTAGTCACTGTTTTCATGTGAAAAATTAGCTGAGATAGCTTCTTCTTCAAAGAAAAAATAGAAATCAATCTTGATGCCTGATTATCTAGTTTTCGAATACTGTGACTTGGAAAGAAGAGACTTTGATAAAAGCACAATCTGACAAATTTTTTTGTTGTTATACCAGGAGCTTATATCAACTTCCTAAGTTACTGACAAAAGTTACAAAGCAGCCGTTGTTGTGTTTCGGTAATGCAAACTGCACAAACAAGAGGACCCAAAAGACCATGAGATTCCAATTTGGGATTCTGTTTTTCTCAAAGGGTTTGATAGATGTTTGCATTTGCTAAAACATGCCAACAGTTGCTTTGTGTATCTTGTTACCTACTATTTGACTTTGGGAAAGTCAGCAGTATTCTTGGTGCCCTCATCTTTGAGTCTGTAAACTGGGGAGGTTTACCTTCTAGCTAAAGACAAAATGCTATTTCAGAAACAATGGCGGAAAAATAATACATCAAGTCAGTCCCCTGGTAGTGTATAGTGAACAGGACTAAACTCCAAATATCTACTCTGTTCTTAGAGGCTACAAAAGTAGAGACACTATGGTAGGTACTGAACACTTAAATGCTTACAAAGGCTGGACAGGTGATGTAAACGAGTGATGTGAGAACACAGGCAGTAGCCGAGCATGCCATGTCTGGGATCATCTAGAAGGTGGATATGCAAAGCAGCTAATAGCACCAGAGTTAGGAGTCAAAGTATCTGGGATTTATCCTGGCTCTGCTTGCTAATTGCTTGTGTTTGGATAAGTTAGCTAAACTTTTCATGTCTCAGTTTCTTCATCTATAAAATGAAAGTAATAAGACTCACCTTAGAGAATTGCTATAAAAATTAAACAATATTGTCAATATATGCTCTTAGCGCAGTATTTGACAATGCGCAGTAGCTTGATTTTTTTAACCCCTTTAGAAAGAACAGGGATGCCTTTATATTTTCAGTGAAGTCTTGATTCGTTTGACTTCAACTACCTGGGCCTTCCAAGTCACTGTAAATGATGTCACCATAGACCCATTGTATGAATGCTTACCGGGCGATATCTGTGTCTGTCACTGTGTTTGCTGCAGTTCATTCAGTCGTGAGCAGGACAGGCAAGAAGGTTGTGGTCTGAGACCTGGCCCTAGGCCTTCCTAGAAACAGTTCTGAGGATCCAAAGGTATTCAGAAAATCCATAACAAGTTCATAGCAAACTGTTAAATATTATTATCCTTGTGAAATGTGTGGCAAAAAGGAAAGCCAGCTTCTAGCTCCTTGTAAAGAATTTAGTCACCCAGGTGTATAGATACTATGGAAAATTATCACAAGCACTGAGCATGAGGACTAACAACCTTTATCTATTTCACAGTCTGGGCATTATACGACATCCATGGCTATACTGCACTTGTGAGTCTTTTCCAACCATTTCAGAGTATCTGGGGCCAAAACCAGAATCGCTCCTCTGGAGGTCTTAAAATCTCTATATCTCACAGGCAAATATTGATTTATCTACAGCCATAAAATATAAGTGACAAAAAGGATAATAAAGATGAGCAAAACTACTCTAAAACAGCTGGAGTCCTGGAAGAAGCAAACTGAACGTGTTTAATCTGGTCTGGGCATTTGGTAACATTCTGTCTTAAGAGCTCTAATGGTGTCAAAAAGTGTGGTCTAAAGGATGGGGTCCTCATGTATTTCACTTGCCTGTAGAATTTGCTCACTATATCTTCATAGTCATTTCTAAATACTTAATTCATGTTATCAGTCAGTCTCTGCTTTTAAAGAGTTTTCCAGTAGATATTCCAGCTGGCAATAGATACCAGTCGTATAATAAAAGCTCTTCTAAAAAAAAAAAAAATTAAGTGTGCTGGGGGCACATAGCTGGTGCATTTAACCTCGTTTAGGGCATGTTATTCAAAGAACCCTTTTTAAAAGAGGAGACAGAAGAAAAAGTCAATTAAACAAGCATCTCTTATGGATTAAGAGAGAAAAGAAATGAATAATGGAAAAGATTCTCTCATCTCAAAAGCTTCCTCCAGGTTCCTGACTTCTCTATCTCTACCTGTGGAGATTTTGATGCAACCTACGTTCTGAAAGTACCTTCTTCCAGTAAACAGCTGTTATTTTCTAGGCTGACCTCACCAGGGCAGGAAAAGGAGTGGGAGAAACAGGACGTCTTCTTAGCCCTGAAATAAACTAAATGCATAGGAACCACTTTTGTCACCTATGCATTCTCCCTTCATTCCAGGCAACTAACATTTTATTTTATTTCTTATCCATAAATTATACTCTCCGCTTTAACATCCTAAACACAGAATTATTCTTGAAAAATTAAGAACTGTAAAAATATGAAATAAGTATAAAAGCAAAAGAGGAAACTGCAAAGATTTTGCTTAGCAAAATTTAAAACCCCCATTTGAACACAGACGAAGAGAAGTATTTCCAGAAAGTACAACAAACAACCCAAAGGTTTTTCTGCAGAAATTATCAGAAGCAGATAAGCAATACATATGACCAAACTAAATAAACCTCAAACATGAGAAAAACAATTCACAGAGAAAGTGTATTAGAAAATTAAGTGTATAGAAAATTATCCTTCACTGTGGTGACCCTGACGCTATAAAGGAAAGAAGAAAAGTCTCCAACTTTCAAAAATGCTGGTTAAAACAACCGTGATGTCCTTTTTTCACTTATCATGGGAGCCAAAATATTTTTAAATAAAAATAACCAGTAATTGGAAAAATTCATAAATTTCTATTGAGTGTGCTATGCTATAGGGAAGCCATTAGAAAATGTATACTCAAGCCTGAAAAATGTCCAAAGACAGACTTTGTAATGATAATTATGAGAGTCTACCCTGTGAAAAATAGTTCAAAGTACAGAATAAGCTTTATGCAGAGATATATTCTTTTTTGGCAAAATATTTAAATTAGGTATTTTCATTTTATTCATTGAGCACATAGTGATGTCATAATATTAAAATAGTAAACATAAGAAGAAAATACAAAATGGCATGCCAAGAATTTTTCTGTAGGCCCTGTCTTCAAGAGATCTGCAATCTAATTGAAATGAATATAGTACACATTGGAAAAAAAAATTAGAATAATATTAAAAGAAAAAATTGGATGTGGCAGAAAGCAAAATAAAATAACAGATTAATCCATCAATCATCTTCTTTTGTATCTATTTTGTAATAACTAAAGTAATAAAAACTATTGCAGAGAATTTGAACAATACAAGAAAAAGTAAAATGAAGAACATAAAATTGTCTCTATTTCCTCAGGTAACAAGAATTAATATTTGTTTAATTTCTTATTTTCTCCTTTACATATGCATGGCGTAAGAAGCAGGGTGCTTGCTAATGTACATACGATTATATGATAATTATTTAGACACTAGACTAGTATCATTTAAGGCCCTATATATTGTTTTTGGAGAAAAAGTTGCAAGATAAATATGCATTTGCAGGGGCAGAGTCTGTATAGACATCATCTTTTCTAGTCATTCTTTTTGAATTCACAAATAAAAAATCAAATGGGTTTTAATTTAGGCTAAGTTCCCAAATCTGAATCTTTAGTGGCTCTAGCACAAAAGGTCAGACCTCTTGACTTACATTGAGAGTGACACACAGGACAGATTTAGTACATGGCATTGGAGTCGGGCTGCTTGGTTTCAAATCCTAAGTTCTGTGATCTTGGACATGTTATTTAAATGCTTATTATCCTCAGTGTACTCATAAGTACTTATGTATAAAATGAGCATGATAGCAATAAATCTATCTTCATAAGATCATCATGGGGATTCAATGACATGACTTGTAAAAGCACTTAGTCAAGTGTCCACCTCCTGGTAAAACATATATTAATAGTTATTATTACTTTTAGTTAGTCCTATGCTTTTCTCCTACATGTGTCACAGTACTTGAAGCCATCATTCAATTTCTTTTTTTTTTTTTTTTTTTCTCGCTCTGCCACCCAGGCTGGAGTGTAGTGTTGCGATCTTGACTCACTGCAACCTCTGTCTCCCAGGTTCAAGCAATTCTCCTGCTTCAGCCTCCCGAGTAGCTGGGATTACAGGCACACACCACCACGCCTGGCTAATGTTTGTACTTTTAGTAGAGATGTGGTTTCACCATGTTGGCCAGGCTGGTCTCAAACTCTTGATCTCAGGTGATCCATAGCAGTCATTCTGTGGGTTGCTCTGATAGTCCCTCTCCTAAACATCAAGAAAAGCCGATGGGTTTGGTCTGGGTGTGGCTGGGGAAGCTGGAGGAGGGTGGTTTGGAGCTAGCAGACTACATTCCTATCCCAGTTCTCCATGTATAAACTCTAGGGCTTGGGCAAACATGAACTTCTCTGAGCCTCACAAGACTCACAAAGAGACAATTCCAAGACCTACTTCAAAGGATTGTTGAGAGGACTAAACTCAGAAAAGTGGCTAGCACATTGTCTGCCACGTGGTAAGTTCTCAGGAAACAGTAGCAGAAATCAAAGAATGGAAAGAGTGCCCCGTAAGTCCTGCAAGCTTTTGGCAACAGGCACACTCATTTGAATGTTCATCACTCTTTTTCTGTTGGGGGGTGGGGGTATTTAAAACCCCTTTTAAAGGATTTTGTAATTTATTAGGAGTGCTAGTGATGCTTAGCAATTGATTCATTTGCCCCTGTAATTAGTTGGGGTGATTAGAGAAAGCTTTCCTATCACTGCAAAGTTTGGTTTGCAGCAACCCATTAAACCCAAAGGGAGGGAGTTGAGAAGAAATCAGCACCCTCCGCTAACAAATACACGCCCTCTTGTACAGATGAATAGTCCATTTTCTTAGTAAGGTATTTGAAATTTAGCACTATGGGCTGGGGCTTTTTGCCAGCAAGATTTTAAGCTTCAAATGAGGGGTGCTAAAATTATACCAACATTTCCCAAAATATATATTTATTTATGGGAGGACTAGTCACCCCATGAAACACACTGTAGAGAATAAAAGTGTCTCTTAAGTTCAAATAACCTTGGAAGTCTTACTAAACTAGTCTCTCAGGATTCACAAGACACACAATGGCCCCCCCATGTACTCAAACTGTTTAACTTTGGGAGAATCTGGATAATGCTAAATATTTAATTCTATGAAGCTTTTATTTCTGTCAATCATCATCTCTTAATGTTCTAAAAAAGTAACATACACCAAAATCTTCTTGGGAATTCTTATCTGTATTAAGACATATATTAAAAGTTTCAAATAAAACAGTATACCTATCCTCAGTTCTGATACATTATTTAATTTAAGAAGGATTAGAAACTGGAAAAATCATATTCTAAGTGAAAGAGGAAATTATTTTTCTCACTTAACCCATTGCTACTCTTAACTGGCTTACTGTGCCTGAACCAAGAATTATATGACATCACCAATATAGCGGATGTTAAATGGATACCCCAAGAATAATTAGCATCTGTCTCCAAACTTGTATACTTATGTCTTTTCTCGCTGTATAAAGTACAAATTTCAATTCTAAAATCCTTTTATTCTATTTATTTTTATCTTAAGATATTACAGAGTTCCTGATTTAAAATAGTTTGACTTACGATTTTGACTTCATACTTTTTTACTTAAACTTTTTAAAATAGGTTTAAAATAATATATTTTAAGTCAAGGAGCATATGATGTTAAATTTTTCAACTTTATGATCGATTAATCGAAGTATTAAGCACACTTTCAACTTACAATATTTTCTATCTACTATGGGTTTCCTGGGATGTACCCCATCCTAAGGGGCCTCTGTGTTTGTGTGCAGGCTGGGTAGTAGGGAAAAACAGGAGCCCTTAATAATCAAAATATTTTGAAAATCAGTGACAATTTGAAGTTTCAGTCATTCTATAGAAAAACAGAATTGACATTCCAAAATAGATTCCTTCCAGTAAGCTCCATTAAATATAGTTATATGTAGCTTGACGATGAGAATACATGCTGAGAAATGCATTGTTAGGCAATTTCATCATTGTGTGAACATCATAGAGTACTGATAGTGACAGGAGGCAGAGAAATTCTAGGCAGACAGGGGCAGGTTCCTGCCAAAACCCCACCTTTGAACCCAAAAGCCTGAAACCTGGCCCCAAAATAAGAACTTCTATCCCTGTTTGCCCACTCTCTCCCAATTGGTTCTTTCCGAATAAATGATATACTTTTACCAATCAAATACTGTCTTTCCTAAAACTACCTACGGCCCTCCCTGCCTCCATCCTGTGCCTATAAAGACCCCAGACTCAGGTGGCAGAGAGAAGCAGCAGCTGAACCTTGGGAAGACCTTGGCTGGATGTTGGGGAGAGGTGACTTTGAGATGGTGGCTGGATGAAACGACTTCAGAAGAGAGAGGCAGGGAGGTGGCTTGAATTCTCGGGAGAGCAACCTTCCCTTCCTGTCCACTTTCCAGCTCCCCTTTCCACTGAGAGCTGCTACAGTCTTGCTCTGTCACCCAGGTTGGAGCGCAGTGGTGTCATCTTGGCTCACTGCAACCTCTACCTACCAGCTTCAAGCGATTCTCCTGCTTCAGCTGTCTGAGTAGCTGGGACTAGAGGCATGTGCCACCACTCCTGGCTAATTTTTGTATTTTTAGTAGAGACAGGGTTTCATCATATTGGTCAGGTTGGTCTTGAACTCCCGACCTTGTGATCCACCCACCTTGGCCTCCCAAAGTGCTGGGATTACAAGCGTGAGCCACCGCGGCCAGCCAAGAGCCGCTTTTATCATGCAATAAAGTTTTCCACATTCACCATCCTTCAGTTTGGCCATGTGACCTCATTCCTCTTGGGCACCAGACAAGCATTTGGGATGCGCCACATGCAGGTGCCCCAAAAGGTTGTCACACTGGCCCTTTGCCCTTGCTGGTGGAGGGCAGCCACCCCACATGATGAGGCAAAGGGCCCACTAAGCTGATAACACACTGCTGTCTGCGGATGGTGGAGCTAAGAGAGCATTGTAACATACCCTCTGGGGCCTTGGGGTGACAGGCACCCCCACCTGGAGGCTGCCACGGGGCCTGCACAGAGTTTGCTTCTGCTGGCGCTGAAGCAGTCAGCTGGTTCTTGCACTCCTAGGCTCACACACTTCCTCCTGCAAGGGGTGGAGACTGGAGGACCTGAGTGAACAGAGGTTGCTCCTGCTGGACCACTGGCCAGTTCCTGTGGTCACTCACCCTGGCTCCCTCACTCAAGTAGCTCATACGTTCCCTTCTGCAAGCGGTTGAGCGGGGAGGGCTGAGTAAACAAGGCACCCCTGTCGTGAGTCCCATGGAGGGGTCAAGAAAATATCCTGCATCAGTACTTACACAAACCTAGATGGTATGGCCTACTACACACCTTGGCTATGTGGTAAAGCCTATTGCTCCTAGGCTAAGAACCTGTTCAGCGTGTTACTGTCATAAATACTGTAGGCAACTATAACACAGTGGTATTTCTGTATCTAAACATATCCAAACACAGAAAAGTTACAGGAAAAAAAATACAGTATGATAATGCTACAGGACCACTATCATGTATGTGGTCCATTGTTGACAGAAATGTCTTTACTGAACAGGACTGTATATGCACTTTCCTCAACTTAAAGATAAACAGTAGAAATACAGTTAATTTACTTTATCTTAAGATTAAAAACTCAAGATACATTGTTACAAAGCTCAGGATTCTGTTGGCTTGGGGCTAATCTTCAGTTTATTTGATGGAGATAATGTTGCTTTTAGTGATCAAATGCCGGCTTGAACTAGGTGGGATATTGAGGGTACAAACTCCGTGATGTTCAAGAGCATGGTGTGTGATCCACACTCTGAGCTGGTGCAAGCTCAAGCACGAAGTTCAACCCATCAGCTACTCAGTGTTTGTCAAGTTGTATGTGTTTTCTGGGTTTAAATGGTTTCCTCTTGTCATCAATGGTAGAGCATTTATTTTTTTCTGTTACGCCTGATTTTTTTTTTAAAGTTTGTTTATTGAAGACAGAAAAGCATTAATTATTCTTGTTTGTAAGTAGAGAGCTTTAAAACACACTGATAGCTGTCTCTTACATAACTGTTAAACAAAATTTGGACTGAGACTGTCTTCATACTTTCATTTCCTAGTAACACATTGCATCCTAAGTTGAGAGTAATGTTGTTGTAACAAGTGACTGTGTCTTAATCACAGCAGCTGAGGCTCAGCCAGTCACAGCCTGCTAACTCATCAGACCATGTCCACAAAAGGCAAATGACTCACTACACCATGCCCAAATAAGGAAAAGGCTCAGCTGTAACCAGTCAAGCTGTTTCTGTAATTACTTTGTTCTTCTGTCTATAAATACTGCCTGCCCATGATGCTGGGTGCAGCTATCTGAACCTCTCCTGGTTCTCAGTGCTGCCTGATTCATGAGTTGTTCTTTGCTCAAATAAATTCTGATAAATTGTCTAAAGTTTGTCTTTTAACACTATCAAAATTATTGTATCCTAGATAAAGCACTTCCTTCCCTTAAATGAGACAAGCAACTTTTAACTTTTATGGGTGAAAGCATCACAATATTACAAAGCCAATTAATTAATTGCCTGCAGGTAATTTACTGCTGAGGCAAGATGTGCTGAACACTGAGTTTCTACATTTAAAAAAGTGTTTATACCCATATTGTGTGAGTGTGTGTGTGTGTGTGTGTGTGTGTGTACGAAAAGAGAGAGAGATAAGGAACTGCCTGAGACAGGGTCTCACTCTGTTGCTCAGGTTGGAGTGCAGTGGTGTGAACACAGCTCAGTGAAGCCTTGATCTCCTGGACTCAGTCAATCCTACGGCCTCGGTCTCCTTCCTGAGTAGCTGGGACTACAGGTACGTACCACCATTCTGGCTTTTTTTTTTTTTTTTTTTTGTAGAGACAGGGGAGACAGGGGTCCCCTATGTTTCCCAGACAGGTCTTGAACTCTTGTCCTCAAGCAATCATCCAGCTGATACCACCTGATTTTTAATACCTTCTCCAGCTATCCCTTTTAATAATATGTTTATAAGTCTAGGAAAGTTCTAACATGGCAGTACTTCAGGAACCTAGGAATTGCCTAGAGTCATAAGGAAAAGATTTACCAAATGCAAGTAAGCCCTCCTCTCTCTCTCTCTCTCTTTCTCTCTCTCTCTCCCTCTCCCCCGCCCCATACACACACACACACACACACACACACACACCCCTACACAAATGCACAAATATGACAAATATGTTGCTCTGGGGAGAAGATCCACAACTTTCTCAGGAATCCTAAGAAGTTTCCATAAACAAAAGAGAGTAACAGCTACTGTTCTAGGTCTGGAGACTAATTTACCATGTGACCTTACACAAATCACCTGGCCATACCATACTGCACTTTCCCCTCCTGTCAAATCATAATGATATAATTATTTTCTGGCAAACCTTTCAAGTGTGAATATTGAATGATCCCAAGGACTACATATACATTAACTATTATTATTTCTTTACTCTTCCTCTTTCCCTTCTGGGGTATCTTGTGAAATTTAGTCATGAAGGTTCTTTTGGGAAAGTTCCAAAATCTGACTTATGCAATGCTTTATTTAGATTTCTTTTTTGAAGATATTTTAGTATTCTGTATTTGCCACTGTTTGCAAATTACTTTTCCAATCTGTACCAATAGACAAAAAAATTAAATTAAGAATAAATAAAAACAGTAAATATGCATTTCTGCCCATCATCTTATAAATGGAAGATAAAGTGACAAGTAAACATCAGAATGACACACCATCATTTCAGGAGGACTTAAAAACCTGAGCAGGTCTATTTAAACAACAGAGCAGCTTTTCTAAAGAAACAGGCAATGCTATGTAGCAGCTCCAGAACTAAGCTTAAATAACAGAATATTTCTGCCAGAGAAAGAATTTCAGCTAATGTGCTTTGGACCCAATGCCATGATTGCTGTCATGGCTTTGCTGCTCTGTCCGTGAGAAGCAGCACATACACATGCAACACACACATGCGCACACTCACAAATACATACATAAATGCGTCAAAGGGATAGGTAGCTTTCACACTCTCAGAAACAACACTTAAGGAACACCTCATTGTGTGATTTCTGATAATTATGATCTGGCCTGAATTTCCTGCAGGAGCTCCATAATTGGCCAACATTTGGGAGGGAAGTTTTATTGTTTTTACTGTTCTGGGGGCAAGTGGGTGCTTCTAATACTTGCCTGGGAAATACAGAGTTTCTGAAACCCAAATCATAGGGAGAGCTATTTTAAGGTCTGGTGAAGGGAATAAAGAGACAGCCACTTGATTTCTTCAAAACATAAAGCAATTTTTCCCCGTAGTCCCAGAAAAAGCACCTGGCTCTCTTTCCTCACTAAGTACCAAGAAATTGATGGTTTTCTCCCTGTAGAATTCTGTATAGTTAGTGGAAAACTAGTTCTCTAAAAATTATGTTGACGGACTGCTACATATAGATAAAATGCATGCTTCAAATTAAAAGAATTAAAATGAATTCTAGAAAGATTACTTTGAGGTTTTCATAATTAGAACGAGCATTATGTGTCATTTCTACATCATTTTTTAATCCTGCTATAAAGCTCACAATGTATAATTACTTAGGCAATGCTAGAAAGCCTCTAAAAGCAGAGCTCAATACTTCAAATGTGAAAATCTGTAATCATCATTCATCTATGCATTAACCCCCAGATTTATTAAATTTCTAATATCTTGAAGACATTCCAAATGGAATGCAATAGGAGATAGGAGATCTCTGCCACAGACAGCTTGGAATCTAGTAGAAAATACAACTAAAACAGAAATAACCTTAGAGCACTACTTAGTTTTAACCAAACTTCCCTGTATATAAATCCCACTCATTTTTTTTTGGCTTAAGCCCCTATTAATATATATATATAAGTCCAATTTATATCCCATAGACAAATTCATAAAGCATTTGAAGACAACTATTACCAGTTGCCAGTTAAAAAACCCTAATCGATTTATTCAGTACTTTTTTTGAGCATCTACTGTGTGTCATGTTACGGAGACACAGCAGATTAAATGCTAACACAGCCTCACACAGCCTCCACCTTCAAGAAGTAGATACCTATGCTTGCATCTACAAATTTTTGTAGATAAAAATTTTGTAGACTAGATCCAAATATATTTTTATGTGCCACTTTAAATATTAACAATGAATACTGAGCAGAGATTTATTCATGTACAGAACTAAGTGACACAGTCCCTGCCATCAAAAAGCATATGGGCTGGTTTAGAGCCAAGAGTAGCTACTCCACTCATGTCATTTATCATGAATTTTCTAAACTAGGCATGTAGATTCTCCTTTTCCAACACTATCAAGGGTAACTAAATATGTGGGAAAGATAATACGATGAGGTTTTGCATTTATCAAAAACAATGTAAAATGAATATTGAGTTCTGAGTATAGTGGCTATGTGCAGTCTTTGAAGATTTCTAAATTCGAAAAGCACATCGATCTAACCCAAGGTAATTGATGTTTTATTGCTTTTTTTCTAGGATCTTTTTTAAGACCCTGGGCTGCAATTTATTCTGTATGGGGCCATTCAACATTTTGAGGCCTTACTGAAACACTAAAGCTTGAAATTTGCCGGGGAAATCCTCTCAGCAAGTTCTCCAACTCAATCTTCTCCCTTTCCTCTTCCTGTTCACTGTATTTCAGCTTACTCTGGCTTAAATCTCTCTAACTCCTGCCTTTGGGAATGTCAAAGAACACAACATAATCGTTGCCTGTCTTTTTTCCATCAAAACACCACACACTACATAAGCTGCCTCCAATATTTCCAGAGGGGTGGGAAGTATTTTGATAGTGGTTGTCATCTTTCCTTTCTCTTCTGCTTTCTTGACCTGAGTCTCTGACTTGCACCATTGAGTTTCCCAAGGGTCTGTCTATCCATGTATCGGTTAAGCATTACAAGCTCTGCCATATTTCTTTAATGGATTACTTTGAGACGATCTTTAGTTCATAATAATATATTAATATGGCTAATACTGAATAACTCAAGCTTCAGCTTTTTAAATTATCACTTAATGAATGTTAAGTACATTCTTATTCCATCACTGAGTCTCCTCCCACCCACCCATTGGTAACTCTCAGCCCTGTGGTGGAGTTTGGAGATAAAGGACAGATCAAGGATCATCCAGTAGACAAAGCACAGGTATTCATGCTGTCATACCCTCAGAAATTCCTTCCTGGTACACCCAGTCTAAAATAGTAGCCATAAAACTCTTTCATTTCAAAGATATTACTTTCAAAGTAGTATCTCCTTACTTTGTTTGTACTTCAGAGAGTGTTTCATACTCGAATTCCTTTATTTATCTATATTTTAACTTTTTATAGTCTGCATATCATCTGCCTTAATGCCACTTCTAATTTGAGGTAAACCATTCAAGGACAGAGGCCCTGCTCACCTTATTTATCATGCTACCTCCAGCTGGCACATGATGAGCTGATAGAAATGTTAAGTAAATGATTGAACTAGAAGACATGCCTTTCATAGTGACTCGTCTAGGAAAAAACTATCGATCATTCTAGACCAAGTATTTGTTCTCAGAATTCACTTGTACTTTATATAGACTTATCACATCCTGATGTCTCTCTGACAATAACTATTGAGAGCACATGCCTATTTTATCAATTAAATAAGATATTTGCTGACTAAATCACCAAACTTATTCTATTTGCTCTTTGAAAGTCTAGTTTCTGAACACCTGAGTTTCTGTAGGATTCCTAATATTTCTTTAGGTTAGATATCGGTACTTGTTTCTCTTAATGTGTATTGTGCCCCAGAAGAGAAATATAAACTTTGAACATTTCCATAGCAAAGGGTCTCAAGTTTCTTGTAGAAAGTTACTTTATAAAATAATGTAACAGGCAATAAAAACAAAAGGATATTTTGTAAAGTTACTAAAACTCATTCAAAGTAGAATCATTAATTCACTTATTATTCAATTTACCCATTTAACAAACATATTGAAAATGAAATAAATACCAGATACTGAATTAATACACAAGAAGAGTTAGACACCAGCACAAAATTCCTGTCCTCAGTGGTTTCACAGTATTGCACCAACAGCACATATGATCACAAAACAGTAGAATCTAAAATGTGAAGTTAAAGCACAATAGAAAGGTAGTTAGCATATCTAGAGGCAAAGTAAGAAAGGAAGGGTGAGTAACTAGAGGAAGTACTTTCTATGAAAGGCAATATTTGAGTCTAGATTTAGGAACAAGGTAAAGAGAGAGAAAGGCATCCAAATAGAGGAAACAGTGTGTACAAAGGCCCAGAGTGAAGCCAGATGCTTTAAGGAGAATACAAGAGGCTCAACAAGCTAAAGCAAAATATTTGTGCAGGTAAAGGTAAACTACAAGACCCCAAAGCAGACAAGAGCCAAATTGTGGAGAATAGTGTATATAGCATGGTAAGAAGTTGAACTTTATCCTGAAATTCAATTAGGCAGTGAAGGAGTTTAAAATAAGAGGATACATGCTCAAAAATCACATGCATTTAGCAATAATCAATCACACAGGAGATAGAATGAAAAAATAATTGAAAAAAAGATAAGGCCTGAAGGCCTAGAGCCAAGCTAGGAGGTTACATTTGTAATCTAGGCAAAGAGAAAAGAGGGTAGAGACTCCCCTCATGAACTAGGGAGTCAACAGATGGTGAGAAAAAAAACTGAAAGTATATTGGTGATCAATTAGAAATGGAGATTGGGAGAGAAGGAAACACAGGAATAGAGGCCTCTGGATTAGATGACCATAAACCCAAAGATGCCTTTATTATCTGAGGGAGAAAAGTGGTGCTCAAGTGGAACAAATTGAGTGACATTAACCTGCAGGAAAATTAACTGCATGTCAGTAATAGGCATCAAAAATACCAAAAAGAGGTGTCTTTTAGAAATATCATTTAAGCCAAAGAAGCAACATATTTGAATTTGCGCAATTCAAAGGAATGAGAAAGAGAGAGGCAAATGCATTTTAAGTGAGAAGGAGGTGGATCCTAGAAAAGCAATTTGTAAATGAATAAAAACAGTGATAGGAGAGGTGAAGAGAAATTACCAACATATGAAGACATTTAACTTTCCACGAATTTTTCCTGAAGCTGTCAGATCAGGGAGGCTATTCCAAGAAGTCCTTTGCTAAATTTCAATTTAAGAAAAACTAAAGAAAATAAAAACTAGTCTTCGACATAGTCTCACTCTCCTGTAGCAGTGTATACATTTGATCTGCTCTGATTAAAAACTACTATTCTCTGCACCACTGGATTTTAGATTTTCCAGTAAATATAATGAGTTTAAGGTGACATTTTTCATAGCCCTCAGGTCCATCTTTGAAAACTGTCTTAATCTGTTTGGGCTGCTGTAACAAAATACCTTAAACTGGATAGCTTATAAAAAATAGAAATTTATTTATTAGAGTTCTAGAGGCTGGAAAGTCCAAGATTAAAGCACTGACAGATTCCATGTCTGGCGAGGGCCTGCTTTCTGGTTTGTAGATGATACCTTCTAGTTGTGTCCTTACATGGTAGAAGGGAAAACACTCTTTCCAGCCTCCTTTAAAAGACCACTTATGAGGGCTCTGTCCTCATGACCTTATTGCCTGCCAAAGGCTCTGTCATACCATCATCTTGGAGATTAGGATTTCAACATATGAATTTGGAGGGGACACAAACATTCAGACTATAGCAATAATCCTGAGTTCTACCATAGATCATCTTCCACTGACAGGCCCAACAATAAGCTTTTGGCTACCTCCAGAATGAGGTGTCAAGTTGCTCATTGTCTCTCTTTATCAACCACAGCCACTACCAACTATGGACATGACTGTCAGACATAGGATGTGCTTCCAAGTCTGATGTATATTTATGGCCAACATTGTAGCTAAATAATGAAATTCAGCTACTTTAGCACATGGCAGCATTGAGAACTCCCTCCTGCCATAAATCTTTACCTGGTTGACTTGTTGAGAGCAAATCCACATAGAATGCCAGAACACAAAGTTTTTTCAGGAAAACAAATTTGTTCTTATAGGAAGCCAGCAGTTCATACGGTCCAGGAAAATGATGGAAGCAAGTTGCCATTATTTGAAATGGCGGAGAGAAGAGAAAATAGTAAATAGATCACTGGACTGTCAACTACAAATAGTAGCCGTCAATCACCTTCCTGTTTACCCTAAGAGCCTAGCAGAGTGAAATAGCACCTAGGTTGGAATGCAACCACCAAAATGGACTGAGATCAAACTGCAACCTTAAAGTACATTTCCAAAATAGACAAATCATAGCATCTGCATTCACCCACATTGGCCTCATTGGCTGATTGGGATAGAAGAACCAATATTATTCAAGAGCTTAGCAATGACCACAAAATATGAAGGACACGAAGACATAGCTCATGGCACAACAAAACTTAATGAATTGGTAATACCCTATCTTATTCCAGAAAGTACTGTCATGAAGTGGTATTTGTGAGAAATGAACTTTGAATTTCTTTGTTTCCTTACAGTCAGTTTAAAGAGGAAAACTGGTGAATTCCATAATATATAGTAGTACATGTACTATAGCTGTAATACTCATTGTATGCAGATGCAATACTTGATATGGACAGACGAGAAATAGAGAACAGCTTAAATGTATTCTGATACATATATGGCAATTTCAAGGCATAACTGAAGAATGGTATAATTTAAAAGGTGTAGGATAGTTGAATTGGGCCAACTAGAAATCCAAGTGTCAAAGTTGGTTGGAAAAGGCAGTCACTCAATAATAATGTGGAAAGAGAAGTTGAAGACCTACCAGATGACTTTGTAGCTACATTTGTACATATACATGTTTATCAACCTCAATAACATCATCCTCAAACAACAGAGGACAGTGACAAATGCATAAAATGTGTGTGTCAGAGCCAGTATCCAATAATTACTTCATGTCCAGAGCAGAGAAGAAAAATGACCAAATACATTAGTCACACTTCTATTGCTTGAAGTCAGTCATTTATTATCAGTGGCATCACCAGCCTTATTCAAAGCCATTCGTGTCCATTAGTAAATTAAAATGTGTTTGTATTTTGAGGCTTCTGTTTTTATTTCACATATTTTGCTCCATATCTCATCAGGAATTCCTATGTTACGGTTCTATATTTAACCCAGAGCATTTTGTTAAAAGTACATTTTCTTTCAGAACAGAATCTAAACAGATTTCCAATTCATTAATTTTCAGAATGTTCCTCACCCTCTTAAATCATAAAACTACTGATGATTTTTCCTGCCTATAAATCTTAGCCACATATTTATCAATGATGTTTTGTGAGTCCCGGCTTAATAATGAACAGAGTCATCTGTCATTCAGTCAAACTATTTTGTGAGTGAATAAGATTTTCTAGTCCTAGAATGTAAAACGGAATACACTGTATGTAGAAGAGCTTTCATTTCTTCTATAACTTTGTTCAGTGTTCAGGAAACATACTGGCATTCTAGGCAACTTATATAACCAAACCATTTACTGCCTTTCTTCATATATCTTCAGAAGCAAAGCATCCAAAAATAACTCTTGGCTGGCTGATTTATTTTGGATGCATTCATTATCTTCTATCTAGTCTTTGTCACCTCAGTTCACTCTTTTCTCTCCCTCCCCCAACTTCTATGTGTGTGTGTATTGTGTGTGTGCTTGTGTGTGTGTGCGTGTGTGTATAAAGGAAAGTAAATATCTTCAGTTTAATCAGAGCAGTAGGCAAAGGTCAGAGGTTCAGAGGGTCACTGAAATCTTGCTAAGCAAAGACGCTCAATCCCCACTTCATTTACACTCTTCCCCAGAATCCCACTCGCAATGGCAGTATTTGCATATCTTCTGAGAGTGAAATTTTCTACCTTCTTTCATTATCATTGTGACTATTCTGTGTAAACATATTTCAGACTAATTGGATTCTGAGATGCATACAAGCACAAAGAACCATCAGGCAGTGAAGCTGTGATGTGGGTTAAAATCAACTATCAGCCTAGAGGCCACTCTGCACTGTCTTTCATCAGTCTGCCACAAACAGGAACCCCATTGCTTTGCAAATAAATATTATATCTAAATGTTTCAGCAAGGCAGACATTCTAGAGAGATCCATAAGGGATTCCCTTCTGGAAAATATATGTTTAATTTTTCTGGTACTCTCATTGCATAAGCAAAAATTATATAAGCATGGTCAGAGAGAAAAGAAAAATAACTGAACTTGAAGATTTGCCTTCAGTTCTATGTTTTTCTTCTTTTTATCCTGTCACCATAGTATACATCAAACTAGAGCTCTGTGTTGTAATTCTGCTTTCTTGCTTTTATTTCCCCCCATGAATTTTTCAGCATTTGAACTTTTGCTCAATATACTAAGATGCATGGCAGTCTTCCTTGATAGGAACCAACCTAGGCCTTCCTAGCCAATGACATATGTTTTCTCCTCTGATTTTCTATTATACCTAAGGCTCATTTCACTGCTCATATTTTTGGCATACTTATTTTTTAGATATCTATCTTACGACAGCTGATTTTCAAAGTAACAATAGTTCAGTATTTATCCAAATGATTTTATTTATTTAGTGTACAGTGTGGCATCCCAAATACTGCAGCCACTCAGCAGTGTCTCAGGTTTCCTCCCCATCATAAGACCCACTCTGCCTATCTGAGAAAGGTCACAGGCAAGAGGAACGAACACTAGATGTATCTGCATGAGAGAAAATATATGAAAGGAGAGAGTATCAACAGGAAAAGTGAAAATCATCCTAGCCACCTTTAGTGTACTCGTTTTTCCAAGCCATTGTTTCGTTTTTACTTCATCTGGCCAGTTCAGTGAAGAAAAGGGCACCTAAAATATAAAACCCAGCACAGATTACAAAATATTTACCTAAAATTTAATTATTTAAACAGCCAAGTAGACATCAGGGAAATGTTACAGGAGCAACAAGGCTCAAACACAATGAAAGAAAATTATTCTTCATATAATCTGTTGAATTCTGGGCCTTGGCAGATGGGAAATCACTGGAACACGTGGTTCCAAGGAGATGTAAGAGACGAAGTGTCTCCTGGAGAGATGACCTCTGTGGGTATCAGAGTATTCACCGATGGTTGAATAGAGCAAGACAACACTAGCAGTGAGCTGCTATTGAGAAATTACCACGAGGTAGGCACTGCGCTAAGCCCTTCCCATCGGTTATCTCAAACGACAACTCAATGATACCAGTACTGTTATTATCCCCATTTTACAGATGAAGAAATTAAGGTTTATGAAGCTTAAACTGCATGCCGAAGGTGAAAACTAAGCCCTGGAGCCTGAATTCAAATGCAGGCAGTGAGAGGCTTCACCATTTTGCATACAGTAGTTGCTTTGTATCTTACAGGAATTTGCAACCGCATCTACTTAAGAAGGGAAGAAAATTTGTGTGTGTGTGTGTGTGTGTGTGTGTGTGAGAGAGAGAGAGAGAGAGAAAATACTCTGACTAGCCAACCAGTGAGAAGCACTGCCTCCTCCCTTTCTGTGCCAGGCGTGTGTTCCCTGGAAAAAGAGGACACAGGAGACCTGACTCTGCCGTTCGCTTCCTCCGTCTCAGTTGTCAGCATCTCTCACAGTGGGATCTTGTGTGTGGCTTGGGGGTCTTTTCAGCATATGAAGCACAAGACTTTCTCACATAGCATGGCCCTATAGATGCATCAACTACTTCATCAGATGCTCAATCACAGGAAGATCCTTTGTCCCTACTCCCAGAGAAGAATTACACTTAGACTCACTGAGAGATGGCACATTTGTTTCCAGTGTGGCCTCTTCTTAAGGGGTTTTCAGAAGTGATATAACCTTGCCTCATGTGCCACTTTTAAAACATAATGCCAGGGTGAAAGGCAACTCCTCTGTGCTTCCAGACAGCAAAATTTACACTCTTTTCCAGATGCCACGTGATCTTCTTGGATGCCCTTGGGTGCCATTCATATTTCAGGTTTCTATATTACTGGGTAGTATAAAATAATGCGCAACTATTTTTTGATTTCTTTAGAAAACATTTTAGAAGCAATTCCTCAAGAACAGGTGTTTTTATTTAAGACAAGGTTCATTGTAGTAATCATTTTGAATGGCTCCATCTAGTCTCTTCATTGCCCTAAGATAATCTTTGCATTGGTAGAAAAGTGAGTAAGTGAACAGATCTTCAAACTGGGATATGGTGATAAATATAGAAACAAAATCAGGAATTAGACATGAAGGACTGGACATAAACATATACATATGCAAATACAGACAGATGTCCACCTTTTCCCCTTTTATTTCCAGCTTTGTGCAAGGAAGGATGTAACGTCTTTAGTAAAGGAGAGAAATGTGTTTGCATTCCTGCTCTGTCAAATATTAGCTGTGCATCCATTATTTAATTCACGTGAACCCCCCTCCCTAGCATTTATAGAAAGTTTATCTTGATAGCTATTTCAGAGGATTACTGGGGAAATTAGTATAAAGTTCCTGGAGTAGAGATCTTTCACTAAAATTGCAGCCTCCACAACTTCCTCCTACTCACTATTTCTTTTCCTTTTCTTTAAGTTTTTTTCTTTTTCTTTGAAACAGGGTCTCACTCTGTTGCCCAGGCCCAGACTGAAGTGTAGTGGTGTAATCTCAGCTCACAACAACCTCCACCTCCTGGGTCCAAGCAATCCTCCTACTTCAACCTCCTGAGTGTCTGGGATTATAGGCACGCATCACCACCCCTGGATAATTTTTGTATTTGTTGTAGGGACAGGGTCTCACCATGTTGCCCAGGATGGTCTGGAACTCCTGAGCTCAAGGGGTCCACCTGCCTCAGCCTCCCAAAGTGCTGGGATTACAGGTGTGAGCCACCGTGCCCAGCCTCACATTATTTCAAGAAATAAAAAGTAGACAACCTCATGCACATAATCAAAATGTGACTATCCAGGAATCCATTCTAAAGATGAGGGTGAAGATGCTGTACTCTTCAGTTCCCAGTCAGGGGTGTGCTGGCTTCTTCTCCCACACAGTTTGTCTCTATTTCCAGAATTTACACTTCATTTATTTCCCTCTCTGGCTTCTTAACAATATTTTTGGAGTCTGTTAACCGCATGACAATATCACGCTCTGAATCCGAGAATGTTTTGAAAAAAATGAGTGCCCCTGTATCATGGCAGGTTCATGTTGTGAGTCATAATAACGTGCAGATGCTCTGTCCACAGGGAGTGCTGCTTTCACCATACAACTGTCACCAAAAAGTTACCTATTTCTTGCTAACACCACACCTGCTTTCCACTTCCCTGAATTAAGATTCGACAATTTCATAATGACTTTTATTTTATTTAGTCCCAAAGTGACCATCTGATTGATCCTGTTTTTTGTTTGTTGGTTTGCTTTTGTTTGGTTTGGCTTTTGCTTTGTTTTTGTTGTTGTTGTTGTTGTTTGTTTTCTGTATTTTACTTTGTCTTAAAGGAAAAAAAAACATATTTCTTTATGAAAAAGTTCAGTTAAACCACTTCAATTTACTATTTTTATATCAGTGCCTAAGTGTAAAAATACAATCACTGCTTTCTTCTCTGACATAGATGGGACTGACCGGCTGGCTCTAAAATCCTACAGGACAAATGCTTCAGCCCCATGATTACATGATGGAAACTGGCAAATAAGCAAGGATACAGATGACCCCATAATATCATCTCAATGGGTCCGAGACTTTCTATTTATAGCATATTTCCCTCCTTAACTAAGTTTTAATCCCTCTAATATGAAACCGTTTCTGACGCTGAGAGCACCCCATTTTACTTAAATGGGGTAAGGGGGCATAAAAAGATGTTTAGTGGCTGAAGGAGTTAGTCTGGTGCTTACATTTTGTTAGGATCAATTTAGCAGTCATGTATTGCATATCTCCTTTGTGCCAAGAACTAAACCTTCCTGACGGTGAATCTAAGTGTGGCCAGCACGTGCTGGGGCCCTCCTCATGACAGGTCATAATACACCATCTCTAAGTCACTCTCCAAGCTTGTCTCAGAAAGGCAGTAACAGACACTTTGTATCTTCCTTTTGACTCTGTTCCTTGTCTATGTTTTGCTGCTTGTGAGACTCTTCTTTACAAATTTCATAATAGTATATAATGTGTGTACTGAATATCATAGTAAAAAGATATTGTACCAATTTATTTATTAAGAGACAGATTGTAGGCTGGGCCCAGTGGCTCCCGCCTGTAATCCCAGCACTTTGGGAGGCCAAAACGGGCGGATCACGAGGTCAGGTGATCGAGACCATCGGGCTAACACGGTGAAACCCCGTCTCTACTAAAAAATACAAAAAATTAGCCGGGCGTGGTGGTGGGCGCCTGTAGTCCCAGCTATCTGGGAGGCTGAGGCAGGAGAAGGGCGTGAACCCGGGAGGCGGAGCTTGCAGTGAGCCGAGATTGCGCCACTGCACCCCAGCCTGGGTGACAGAGCAAGACTCCGTCTCAAAAAACAAAACAAAAAAAAAAAAAAACACAGAAAACAGATTGTTTACGGTGTCTTGCACCAACATCTGCTCTTCCCCAAATTCAGCACCCAGAAACAACCACCTTTAATTTTTTACTTGTTTATTCACATCTTCATTTAAAATGTAATTTCTATTTATAGATCTTCAATACAATCCTCAGCTCAAGAACTCGGCTCTGCTGAGTCACACTAACTCCAATTAAGATAAATTATAACTTAAGCCACTGAATGGTGAGAGCAAGAACAGATAGAGGAGTGTCTCACACAAGCACCTGGAGTTATGATATCAATTTCCTTCTCTGGAGTCATACTTGAATTCAGTGCTAGAAACAAACAGGGGCTAGGTGCGGTGGCTCACTCATGTAATCCCATCACTTTGGGAGGCGGAGGCGGGCAGATCACCTGAGGTCAGGAGTTCAAGACAAGCCTGGCCAACATGGTGAAACCCCGTCTCTACTAAAAATACAAACATTGGCTGGGCTTGGTGGTGGGTGCCTATAGTCCCAGGTACTCAGGAGGCTGAGAGGCAGGAGAATCATTTGAACTCAGGAGGCAGAGATTGCAGCGAACCAAGATCACACCACTGCACTCCAGCCTGGGCGACAGAGTCAGACTCTGTCTCAAACAACAAAAAAAGAAACAAACAGGGAAACATTGTCTTATAATACCCTCCCTCAATCTCCATTCCACTCTTATACTTAACCCAAACTTCTTCCAGATATTTTTTCCATTCTCTTTCTTTCCCAGTGCCACTTTCTCTCTTGTTCTTAATCTTCATATCAAGGTTTTGATGAACAATACTCAGTGTATCGGAAAGGCCATATTGTTTAGAAGGTAAGCACATGGTCTTTAGAGTCCAAAAATGTGGTGGGAGTCCTAGCTCTAAGGGTGACCTTGAAAAAGTTGTAAGTTAGGCCGGGCGCGGTGGCTCAAGCCTGTAATCCCAGCACTTTGGGAGGCCGAGAGATAGGCGGATCCGAGGTCAGGTCGAGACCACCCTGGCTAACAGATTGAAACCCGTCTCTACTAAAAATAAAAAAAAAAAAAAACTAACCCGAGGCCCGGTGGCAGGCGCCTGTGAGTCCAGCTACTCGGGAGGCTGGAGACAGGAGAATGTGAGACCCGGAGTGAAGGAGCTTGCAGTGAGCTGAGATCCGACCACAGCCTCCAGCCTGGGCAACAAAGCTGAAGACTCCCTCTCAAAAAAAAAAAAAAAAAAAAAAAGAAAAAGTTGTAAGTTTGTTGTACACCCTCTAAAATCATGACAATAGACCTACCTTTCAGGATTCTATGAGAAAAATGTATAAGAAGCACCCAAAATAAGTATAAAATAAATATTTTGAAACTTCCTATAATAAAACACTGTTGCTGAAGAGAAAACAATTAAAAAAAATAAAGTAGTTGCTGAAAGTAGCAATAAATTCTGATTATGGCAGACATATTGGCTATGAGTACCCTGGATTTCTCTTCTAACTTTGACATTGATTTGTTACTCTTGATCGAGAACATTTCTCTGTCCATTGATTGGTTAGTTCTATTTTGGGTTGTTCTACTAGTTCTGAAAGACAGAATAAGATATTTATTCATGACTGTGGCAGGTACTGGAACCTTTGAATTAAAGATGCTTTTAGATGAGAGGAGAAATGCAAAATTGTTAGGACATCAGATGTTCACTCCATAAAGATAAACAGTAGGCTCTGGTGTTTGCTAGATGTGAAATGTTGAGCAAGTTAATTAACCTCCTTAAGGCTCATCTGTAAAATGGGAATATTAGGATTGCTTCTTACTTTGTAGGATTTTTGTGTAAATTAAATGAAAAAAAAACTCATGTAAAGAAGGTGCTTTAATACATTTGGAAGTCCTCATGTTTTTTCTGTAACTATTACGGTGATCACACAAAGATGATCATAATGGATGATGTCATGAAATGTCAAAAAATACTAACATTTACAGACAGCTTGGAGAAGTCCTTCTTTGGTAGGGTCCTGCAATCTTGATTTTTAATTAAGGAGCTTACTTCTGCCATTGCCATAGATAATTAATCAGACTACTGATAATGATATATAGTGATTTTATTTTTCTACTAGAAAATAATTGGATCTGTCACCTGTTAATTATAACATCAGTTAAATATTTTGGAAGGTCATTAGAGGTAAACCACTGAGAGAAATACCTACTGCATTTATTTGGCATATATCTGTGGATTGCAGATGCTAATAGCCTCTGCATAAAATTAGTCATTTATGACTTCAAATAGTGCCTCTATCCTCTGAGACTCCACATAAAATGAAATTTGAGCAACATAACAGTACAAAGGACAAAGGAGATGAATGTTTGCTGTAGCTCTTTTTAAAAATAGGTAATCTTCATATTGCACACAGGGGACATTATCAAACCAGGCTATTAGAGTAGATAAATATAAACTTCAGATATACACTAGAGCTTTTTCAGTGTGTCTTTATGTTCCTATCTGTTCCTTTCATGTCGTTGTTCAGTCCATAAGGCATGAACCAAGCCCACATCCTCTGGACGTAGTGGTGCAAACAGTGCCCTAGCGGACAGGTAAATTACAGACCAGGGATACCCATAGCAGCACTATTTTCAGGTTGGCTAAATAACATCTAGCTAATTCATCAGTTCAGAACAGCTTCTGATAGCCATTCACGAAACCTTCCAACACCCCAATGTGTGCTCTATACCCGATTTATTGGGTAATAGAATGAGTGCTTAAGAGATTGATTGATCTCTGGCCTAGTTCCACATTTTTTGATACTAGTACCTAATAAAAGAGGAAACAAACACACACAAATAATTGCAAAATGGGGTTACAAACTGTGGCATATTTTTAATATTTACATTTTTTAATTAATGTTTTAATTCAAACAAAAAATGATTATTCACAAGATAATTATAGGATTAATTAAAAACAATTTGTGGCGCAATTTAAATAGCGTGAAGATTTTTATATCCTCTTTGGAAAAATGTCTATTCAAGTCCTTTGCTAATTTAAAATTGAGCTATTTGTCTTTTTATCACCGAGTAGTGAAAATTACATATATTTTCTGGATATAAGTACTTTAACAGATGCATGATTCATAAATATTTTCTCCCATTTTGTGTGTTACCTTTTCACTTTCTTGATGGTATTGAGTACACAAGTGGTTAATTTTGATGAACTTCAATTGATCTACTTTTTGTAATCTGTGTTTTTTGTATCTTATCTTAGAAAACATTATATAACCCAAAGTATAAAAGATTTATACCTATGCTGTCTTCTAAGTGTTATATAGCTTTTGCACTTACATTTACATATTTGATCTATGTTGAGATAAATTTTATATATGGTTTGAGGTAGGATATGAATTAATTGTTTAGCTTGTGAATAGCATGTTGTTCCAGCAAAATCTATTGAAAAAACCATTCCTTCCCTATTTGCCTTGGTACCCAGGTGAAATATCAACTGACCAGATATGTAAAGATTTATTTCTGCTTTTTTTTTTTTTTTATTCTTGAGACACGGTATTGCTCTGTTGCCCAGGCTGGTGTGCAGTGGCACAATCACGGCTCACTGCAGCCTTCACCTTCTAGCTCAAGCGGTCCTCTCACATCAAACTCTGGAGTAGTAACTGGAGCTAGCACATGCCACTATACCCAGCTTCTTTTAAATTTTTAATAGAGATGAGGTCTTGCTATGTTGCCCAGGCTAGCTTCAAATTCCTGAGCTCCAGTGATCCTCTTGCCTCAGTCTCCAAAAGTGCTGGGACTACAAGCATGAGCCACTGCACCCATCCATAAGGGTTTATTTCTAGACTTTCAAATCTATTCCTTTAATCTGCGCATGCCTACCTTCTATCGGCAACACACTGTCCTTATTACCGTAGATGGGTAATAAGTTTGAAGTTAGGAAGTATGAGTTCTTCCACTTTTTTCTTCTGTTTAAAGGTTGTTTTGTTTTTTCTAGGACCCTTGCATTTTCATATGACTTTTAGGATCAGCTCATCAATTTCTTACAAAAAGGAATCTGTATTTTGATAGACAGTGTGTTGAATCTGTAGGTCAATTGGGGGAGTAATTTCCATTTAAAGAAAGTAAAATATTCTTCCATTTACTTAGATCATCTGTAATTTCTTTCAACATTATTTTGAAAGTTTTAATGTACATCTTAAACTTATTACTGAGAAATAAGTTTGATATTATTGTAAATGGAATTGTTTTCTTAATTTCATTTTCAGATTGCCCATTGACAGTGTATGGAAATAGAATTGATTTTTGGAAATCAATCTTACATCCTGCAACCTTACTGAATTCTTTTATTATTTCTAATAGTGTGTGTGTATACAGTAAACTTTAGAATTTTCTATATACAAGACCATATGGGTTGTAAATAGAGAACACTTTTTATCTCCTTTCTAATGTGGATGTCTTTTATTTCTTTTTCTTGTGTAAATACACAAGAAAACTCCCCCAGTACAATGTTGAATAGATGTAGCGGATGTTTTTCTCTTGTCTTGTATTGATCTTAGGAGGAAAACATTTAGTCATTCACTGTTACATATTATATCCTCTGTTTGTTTACATAGATGTCCTATATCTGGTTGAGAAAGATCACTTCTATTTCTAACTTGATGAGTGTTTTTTTTTTCTAAAATAGTTTTGGGTTTTGTCAAATTATTTTCTTGCATCTATTCAGATGATCATGTGGGGTTTTCTCTATTAGATGGTGTATTACTTTGACTGATTTTTGGATGTTAAAATAAACTTGCATTTCTGAAATAAATCCCACTTGATGTTTTATGTCTTTTTTTAATGTGCTGGATTTAGTTTCTTGGAACTGTTGAGGATATTTGTGTTTATATTCACAAACAATATTAATCTGTTAGGGTTTTTTTTTGAAAGTGTATTCGCATATCATTCTCAACTTTAGTATTTCGAGTTTTTTTTTTTTTCTTATTCATTTCAACTAAAGGTTTGTCAATGGTGTTAATCATTTCATAGAACCAAATTTGGTTTCAGTGACTTTATGGATTTGCTATGCTGCATTTTATTAATTGTTGCTGTAATCAATATTATTTTATTATTTCAACTTCTTTGGGGTTTATTTTATTCTTATTATTCAGGATTACCAAAGCAGAAGATTAGGCTCTTGATTTCAGTAACTTCTTTTTTTTTAACTAAAGACATTCACAGCTATTAAGTTTTCTTTAAACACTAATGTAATTATGTTCCATACAATTTTGTATTTTTTGTTTTCATTGTCCTTCATCTCAAATTGTTTTCTATTTCTCTGGTAATTTTTTCATTTAACCCATTAGTTATTTATTAGTGTGTTGTTTAATGTCTATATATTTATGACTTTCTGTTATTTATTTTTTATTTCCAGTATTGATAAAATAATTTCTTTTTTTTTTTTTTTTTTGAGACACAATCTCATTCTGTCACCCAAACTGGAGTGCAGTGGCACGATCTCAGCTCACTGCAACCTCCGCTTCCTGGGGTCAAGCAATTCTCTTGTCTCAGCCTCTGGAGTAGCTGGGATTACAGGCACCCACTACCACACCCGGCTAATTTTTGTGTTTTTAGTAGAAACGTGGTTTCACCATGTTGGCCAGGCTGGTCTCAAACTCCTGACCTCAGGTGATCTGCCCACCTTGGCCTCTTTTTCAAAGTGCAAAGTGCTGGGATTACAGGCATGAGCCACTGCGCTCAGCCTATTATTCATTTTTAATTGACTTCTATTGCTGTTAGAAAACATATCTTGTATGATTTTAATCATTTTAAATGTATTGAAGATTATTTTGTTCCCTAACATAATTGTTCTTGCCCCACCCTTTCTCAGGCTTGGCATAGTCTTAAAGACTACAATCCACCTGCTCAGTATGGGACCCTGAACCTAATTCTAGAGGAAGCAGAGCAGAAATTATTCTCAAATAATCGTGTCTGTTTGTCCTACCCTGTCTGATGATTATCTGAAGGACTTGACTTTGTTTCACCTAGCTTGGGACTCACTCGGAATGGGAAAGTTGCAGCTTTTTTCAAAAACTTTTCTAAGGCAAATGTACAACATGCAGTCACTAGAAGCTAAGGTTTAAAATAGAGGTAAATAACAGGGTGCCTAAGCCCAGGACAAAACATTGAGACTTTCTTTTCGAAATTAGGGTGTTCAAAAGTATCTGTGCCTGGCTTATTTCACTTAACGTATTATCCTCCAGGTCCATCCACTTTGTGTAGCAAATGACAGAATTTTTTTTTAATGGCTAAATAAAATTTTATTCCACAATGTGGCAAAAATATACCACATTTTTGCACAGTAGGATGACTTTAGTTAACATTATTGTATATTTCTAAAAAGAGGATTTGGAATGTTCTCACCATAAAGAAATGATACATGTTTGAGGTGATAGATATGCTAAACATCCTGACTTGCTCATTACACAATATGTACATGTATTGAAACGTTACACCATAAACATAAACAATGAATATGTGCCAATTAAAAATAAAATAAAACTAAAAATATGTATATACTGTGAAATTTAGAAAACCACACACATGCCCCAGACAGGGCACATGCTCAGGGCCTGATAAGACCCTAAACTTTCACCTCTGGCTAATTTCTAGTCATAGTGCAAGCAGAAAGTGAAAGGCAAGGAAGAGGTGTAAACACTATGGATATTGAAAGAGTACCCCAGGGCAGAGTCCATCTGTAAAGACTGAGAGAGGTGGTTTTCTTTCTTCTTTTATTTTCTTCTTTCTATCCCTCTTCTTTTTCATTTTTTCTTTCATTTTTTCTTTTTTGGTGGGGGATGGGGCTGGGGTGCTCCTGATATTCAAGGAAATCTCTGTCAACAAACTAGCGGAACAGAAGCTTAAAGAACAGATTTCAGAGATTACCACTGCAAGAAATAGAGACTTTGCAAAACTATTTTAGAAAAGTCACTAAACAAATAAGCAGCTATAGCCTGCAGCAAACAACAAAAATAAACCCCGATGAAGGTAAAGAACAGAATCTGATATCCAAAGTTACTATATCATAATATTCAAAATATTCGGTTTTGAACAAAAAAAAATAAACTATAAAAAGAGGCAAGAAAATATAATCCATCCATAGAATAAACTAATAGAAATTGTCTGTGGGGAAGCACAGGCATTGTACTTACTAATAAAGACTTTAAGTGTCCTAAATATTCTCAAAGAGCTGAGGAGACAATGAAAAAAGAGTAAAAGAAAGCCAGGAGAATAATCTATGAATAAATAGAGAATATCAATAGACATTAAAACCATAAAAAAGGAACCAAACAAAAATTCTGGAGTTGAAAATGCAATAATTACCATGATAAACTCACTAGAGGATTTTAATGGCAAATTTGAGCAGGTAGAAGAAGGAATCAGTATATTTCAAAATAGCTGATTAGAAGCTAGATCAATTAAAATTCTCCAATTTGAGGAAAGAAAGAAAGAAAATGAGAAAAATTAATACAGCCTAAGAGATCTGTAAGAGAGCATCAAGTGTAGCATCATCTATAAAATGAGAATTCTAGGACAGAAAAGAGAGAAAGGGGCAGAAATAATATTTAAAGAAATTTGACCTAAAACTTTTTAAATTTGATGAGACTTAAATCTATACATTCATGATGAATAAACCCCAAAGAAGTATAAACACAAAGAGGTATGTACCCAGACATATTACAATCAATGTATTGAAGGGTAAAAAGAATATTGAAAATAGAGACTCATCAAGTACAAGGAGTTCTCCATCAAAGTAACAGCAAATTCTCAGAAAACCATGGAGGCCAAAAAAGAGTGACGAAAGAAAATTTAAAAAAACACCTATCAACCAAGAAATGTACATCCATCAAAACTACTCTTCGATAATAAAGAAGAAATGAAGACATTACCAGACAGAGAGAAGCTGAGAGACTTGATGCCAACAAATCTACCCTACAAGACATGCTAAAGTTAGTCCTTCAGGATGAAATAAAGGACAGTAAAAGTAACTCAAAGGCACATATAAAGAACTTCAGTAAAAGTAACTAAGTAGATTAAAATAAAAGCCACCATTATTATAATTTTGTTGGTAACTCCTCTTATTTCCTGTATGGCTTAAAAGACAGAAACATAAAAGAATTATAAATATAAATTAAAGGAAAATTTGTAAATGTATAATTTTTTAGAATAACAACATAAGAGGAGAAACTAGGTATATAGGAACAAAGTTTTCTAGGCTTTTGAAGCTAAGTTGATATAAATTCAAACTAGAGTGTTATAAATTTTAGATGTTAAGTTGTAATTCACATGGCATGGTAACCACTAAAAATATCTAAAAACATGAACAAAGGGAAATTAAAATGAAATTTTAAAAGTACACAATAAATATTCAATTTAACACAAAGGAAGGCAGTAATGGAGGAAATGAAGAACAAAAAAAGGTATATGACATATAGAAAAGAAATAGCAAAATCACTTTTCCTTATCAGTATTTCAAATGTAAATGCATCAAACTTTCAAATCAAAGACAGAGATTTCTTAAAGAATTTGAAAAAAATACAAAATAGCTGGGTGTCCAAGACTGGTGACCAACTCTTCTCAACCCACTCAATGAGGGTGCTCCCCACCAGCAGGCAGGAGGCAAAGCCCTATCTGCTACCAACAGTCCCTTCCAGAGCCCACCTGTCCCAGCCAGGCCTGCCCTGCCACACCCGGCTCTGCCCATCTTGGGGTACCTTACTCAGCGTTGGGCTGGCAGGGCTGCACCCAGCCTGTCTCATAAGCAGAAACTCAAGAAACCTCTGGGGTCCTACTTTCTGGTCATGTGGTCCCAGGGGTACCTATGGGCCACCTGGGTGTCCAAATCAAAAAGCATGGAAGAGAGAGTCACACCTCTGCTGTCTTGCTCTGCTAGTTTAGCGGGCAGTTGCCCACCCTATCCCACGCTGCACATTGGGCTACTGAGTCAGCAGATTAAGCATTTTATAAATTGCATTTTAAATACATGTTTTAAACTTGCCAAAAAAAAAAGAACCTGCAAAAAATAAACAAACAAACCCAACCAGAGTTAATAAACAAATTCAGCAAAGTTCCAGGATGCAAGATCAGCACACGGAAATCGGCTGTGTTTCTACAGATGAACAATAAACAATCCAAAAAGGAAATCTTAAAAAATTCCATTTGCAATAGTATCTGAAGAATAAAATACCCCCAAGAATAAAGTTAATAAAGGGAGTAAAAGACTTCTACACTGAAAACTACAAAATATTGCTGAAAGAAATTAAAGGAGACCAAACTAAATAAATGAAAATATATCTCATACTCAAGAATTGGAAAACTTAATGTTCTTGTCTATTCATTTTTTGATGATGTCTTTTGATGCACAAAAGTTTTAAATTTTTATGAAGTTCAATTTAGTTTTTCTTTTGTTGCTTATAATTTTGATGTCATATCTAAGAATTCGTTGGCAAACATAAGGTCACGAAGAGGTAAGGTAACCATTCAATTGAATATTATTCACCCATAAAAAATGAGACACTCATATGTGCTACTGCATCCTCAAAAACATTATGCTATGTGAAAGAAGCCAGGTACAAAGATCAAATATTCTATGTTTATATTCACATGAAATATTCAGAATAACAGAACCCATATTAATAGAGAGCAGAGTTGTGGCTGCCGTGGGCTGGGAAGTTGGGGGAATAAAGGTAACTGCTTAATGAGTACTGAGTTTCATTTAAGATGATGAAAATATTTTGGGATTTAAAAGAGGTGGTTGCTCAACGTTCTGAATGTAATAAATGATCCTGAGTTTTACATTTTACAATGGTTAATTTTACCTTCTATAAAATTCAACCTCATTACTTAAAAAAAGTTAGGTATTGAAGCTGAACTCTCCAACTATTATTGCTATATCACTGATTTCTTCTTTTGATTCTGTCAGTGTTATCTTCATGTATTCTGGTGCCCAGCTGTTAGGTATATATTTGTTTAAGATTGTTACATTTTCTTGAAGGAATTAATGTATCATTGTAAAATTTTATTTTGTCACCTTCATAACATTAATAACAACATTTGTCTTAAAGTCAATTTTGTCTTATATTAGTATAGCTACTCCATACCTTTTAAAAAATTTTTGCATGGCATAAGTTTTTCCATCCATTTAATTTTAATCTAGTTGTGTCTTTAAATCTAAGATGGGTGTCTTATACTCCAATGTGGTTGAATTATATATTTTTTTCATTCTTTCACTCTGTCTTTATGGGTATTTAGTCTATTTACATTAAATAAAGAATTTCTATTTGACATCTTCTATTTGTTTTCTTTATGCTGTATGATTCTTGGTTGGTTGTGTTTTTTTGTGTGTTTTTCGGCTATTGCTGCCTTCTTTTGTGTTCAATAGCTATTTTCTAGTCTAACATTTTAATTGCTTGTTGTTTACTTTACTATATGTTTTAGTCACTTTCATAATGGTTGCCCTGGGGTTAGAAGGATTTTACTTAGGATTTGACTTGTATAAAAATTTGCTTCCAGATTTTCTGCAAGAGTTCCCTATGATATTTAGTTTCCTTTTATTCATTTCGGAATAATCAAGTTTTCTGCAAGTTTGCAAGTTTAATGGTATGCTTTTCTGTCAGTCTAGCAAATGCCCAGAAACTATTTGTTTGTTTTGTTTTGGTGATTGAAAACTGAGCTAGTTGTGAGTCTGATTTTATGACTCTCTTCTGTCCTAAAGATCCTATATTTATTCTTTTTTGTGCTGTGCCCTTTACCACCCAATTACCAAAGTTACTTCTTTTTTTTTTTTTTTTTTTTTTTTTTGGCTTATTTTTCTCCCCTAGAAGCCATAGGTTTACAAGACTGCCTCTTAAATTGTCCCTGTCCTTTCAAATCAGACGTACGTCTTTACGTCAAGTGGGTCTCTTAAAAATCTCACTTGGCTCTTTCTATGGAGTCTACCTGTTTAAATATAGCACCCCAAGCCCTTTATTTATGTTTATTTTGAATCACAAATACTTTGACATCTTTTCTGTGTAGTAGTGTTCTGATCTGCCATGTTACTTTTTTGGTATGTTTAGAGTTAAGGGGGATAAAAGGTTTCCTGGTGGTTGCTTCAACTCTCCCTCCAGCCCCTTTACTAGCTCATTCCTTTGTCTTCCCTCCAGCTTCCCTAGGACTGCCTTTGCATTCTGCAGAATCTTGCCTGTGGTGGCACCAGGGTGAGAGTGTATAGGACCCTGGCTCAGGGATTTGGTGAATTTCCTCTTCATATTCAGTTATTTTGTGGTTTTCACTTTCTCCGTCTTCAAGCAGTACTGTTACTATGGGATTTCCTGGAAGTTTCCTAAGTGTAAAAGATATTCTGTGTAGTGTGAAGAGGAAGTTTGGAAAGGATGTTTTCTAAACTACCATCGTTGACTACAGCCATCCAAAATTTTTTTTTTTTACATTTATTATTTTTTTAATTTATTTATTATTATTATAATACTTTAAGTTCTAGGGTACATGTGCATAACGTGCAGGTTTGTTACATATGTATACTTGTGCCATGTTGGTGTGCTACACCCATCAACTCGTCAGCACCCATCAACTCGTCATTTACATCAGGTATAACTCCCAGTGCAATCCCTCCCCCCTCCCCACTCCCCATGATAGGCCCCGGTGTGTGATGTTCCCCTTCCCAAGTCCAAGTGATCTCATTGTTCAGTTCCCACCTATGAGTGAGAACATGCGGTGTTTGGTTTTCTGTTCTTGTGATAGTTTGCTAAGAATGATGGTTTCCAGCTGCATCCATGTCCCTACAAAGGACACAAACTCATCCTTTTTTATGGCTGCATAGTATTCCATGGTATATATGTGCCACATTTTCTTAATCCAGTCTGTCACTGATGGACATTTGGGTTGATTTCAAGTCTTTGCTATTGTGAATAGTGCCACAATAAACATACGTGTGCATGTGTCTTTATAGCAGCATGATTTATAATCCTTTGGGTATATCCCCACTAATGGGATGGCTGGGTCATATGGTACATCTAGTTCTAGATCCTTGAGGAATCGTCATACTGTTTTCCATAATGGTGGACTACAAAGTTTCAACAACGATTCTGTTAAAAGATCTTTGGGATATGTCACAGATTCGGGAAAGTAGTTTGTGATGGTCCTCAGGCTACAATAAAACCATCTCTTCTCTCTGTCCCTCTTGTCCTCTTCTCTCTGTGTTCTCAGGTACCTTCTCTCTACCTATTAGCCAGCTTTTTCTATACAGTCAAAACCAGGACTACCTCCTGAGTATTATCACTATAATATCAATGTATTCATATCATTGCTTTGTTCCCTGGAGACTGGCCTAACACTCTTCATGTTTCTCCATCCCTAAAGCATAGAGAAGAGATTCATTCATCCAACTTGGGCCAGTCACCCCATCCTTAAACAAAGGAAACTTCACCAGGAGAATGGGTTGTATATAAATGCCATCTACTTAGAAATTGTATATTTATAAACCAGATAGTATCGGAGGGTATCATTTTAGAAAATACTTCATTGTTTTTGCCATAAAATCAAGTATTAAAAGTCAGGCAAAATAATTAAATAGCAATTATAACCATATATATGAAGAAAAGCCTTGCATCAAATAAAAGGAGTGTACCTTCATATAAAACCAGAAGAAGAAAAAAAAGAACTTGGATCCTACATTCTCATTCTCAGCTCTAATTTGAATAGCCTTTCTCTTGCATTTTATTTTATTTCAATTCTCCTCACACTGAGATACTCGATGGATTTCTCTCCCGTTCCTAGAAACTTTCACCAAGTACTATATACAAGAGCTGTCAATCTCTTCCCCAAGAATGCATAATAATGATTTGCACATTGCATTCCTTGATAATGGAATGCATTTATTGTCCATTACTTTTTTTGTCATATAGCTCATCTATTATAGATTATAAGCTCCCTAAAAACCTTATAAGAATTATTATCTATTAACATAGTTAAGAAAAAAATATCCTTCCCATATATTCAACAATTTGTATCATGAACCTTGCAAAACTCTGGGCAATCCTATATTTGGGAACATATTTTAGGAAGAAGATGCTGCCCATATGTTTTATAAGTATTGCTTATATGAAGCACACTAAATAGCCCCATAGCAAGCGGGATAGTTAAGTTCCACAGTAATGGACTCTTTTTCAAGATGTAAAAGAGCTCCCAGTCTCTGAATAATACCGTCGGGAATCATCTCAAGCTAAGTGATCAAATTCAACGTTTGTCATATACCAGACAGCGTTTTGTCCACCCCAAAGTATTGTACTAATTATGAGCATGCAGTAGGGAAACCTATATCCCATTTCTTTTATTATCTATATAGGGCTCATCTCAAAAGAGAAAGTTAAAACAAGCATTCCTTATTTCCCAGGAAACAAAATGATGTTTGTTTTCAACACAGATTTTTAATGCCGAGGCTTGTCAAGTCATGCATTAAAAACTACTAGCAGCCAGACACAGTGACTCATGCCTATAATCCCAGCACTTCGGGGGGCCAAGGCAGGTGGATCACAAGGTAAGGAGTTTGAGACCATCCTGGCCAGCATGATGAAACCCCGTCTCTACTAAAAACACACAAATTAGCTTGGCATGGTGGCATACACCTGTAGTCCCAGCTACTTGGGAGGCTGAGGCAGAATTGCTTGAACCCCAGAGACAGAGGTTACAGTGAGCCAAGATCGCACCACCGCACTCCAGCCTGGGTGACAGAGCAAGACTCCATCTCAAAAAAAAAAAAAAAAAAAACTACTAACACACAAGCTCACTAATTTTGACTAAAGTAATAACCAACTTGAATGTGTAAAAACTCAGAATTATGAAGAGTATTTTTAAAAGGTAAAATAATTTGAATCTGAATTAATGCTCCAAAAAACATTCCTTAGCAAACTAATAGTGAAGATTTGACATTAGCCTGTTTGTTGTTAGTATGTAAACAATTATCGCTGCATGGCTAAAAACAGCTCGTTCTTCGAAATAAGTTAAATTTTCCCTTTTATAGGAATATACACAGTATTGTTTATTGACCATTATCATGTTTTCTTGAATATATGCACTAAAGTTTAAGGTGACAGTCTCATTTAATCATTGCGTGCCTTCATGAGGTAAGGAAAACTACTTACTTTAATAGACCAAATAGTAAAAGGTTAAAGGTATTTTGTGACTACCCAAGGAAAGGAGTATGCAGGGAGTGGAGCTAGCAACGGATAAAATCAAGTTCCTTCTCATAATTAAGGTAAGCATTGACAAAAATTTCTGAGGCCTAAGTCAATGAAGTCTGAATAAATAAAGCCATTTAAAAAGATATATAGATAGATAGACTACAGTGAAAAAAATCTTCTCTGTCTGTTAATTCTTAAAGTTCTTAGGGACTTGGAATATGAAATTCTAGGAAGTAGGATGAAGGAGTCTATCTCCCTTCATTTTGACTGGCCTGGACTGCATTATGAAATTTATCATTTCTTTATTTGTTGCCTATTCTAACTTATAAACAATAATATATGTTAAAACAAGTTAATGATATTTTCTTTTACGTCTATCTATCAAGAGCGGAAAATTGGAACCAAAAAGATCTTTTGAAGTTACACTGAGCATTCTCCCTTCTTGCCCCTCTGTCTGCACCACTCTTGTACAGGAATTAATGTTTATGAAGGAAATTAGATTCACTCTTTGCATAAACCAATATATTTTGCTGGCGGCTATGCAAGTCCAATTAACTCCTCTGACAACATGGTAAGATTAGGATATTGCATTATGTTTGTAGCCAATTAGAAATGTCATGGTTGACTACTGATTCTTGTAACATTATTTGGAGTTATGAAATCCTAGTACTGAAAGATATTTATGGACCTCATATATGTTTAGGAATAAATTAAGGGCTTTTTCCATAAGAATCATAAATATGTAAGGCACAACATAGTAGAAAGTAGAAAGACCTCTCCTTATTATCATTACCAGTATTATTACACATTCGAAAAATTAACGTTATCAGGGGAGAGAATACGGTAAAGTAGACAGAATATTTGGTTGGAAAATTAATAGACCCAAGTCCTAATTTTATTTCTTGTGCTTCATGAGTCACAGTCTCTATCATTTTTAAAGAGGAAATAATCATTATAATATCATGAGGCTCACATAAGGTAAGAAACATGATGTGCCTTGGAAAGTATAAATAATAAGGTATGAATTATAAAATACAATTGGAATCACACGTTTCTTCTGAAATTAGTTTAAATTATAGTATAAGCAAATCATACTTTACACATTAGAAATATACTCAAAAAGTACTTATGAAAAAAATTGAGAACCAAACCTTATTTGAATTGTGCTAAAGATAAATAAGCAGCCCACTCATTCCCCTGGTACAAATATTTTATAAGTGAGAATGAAGTTTCCAATAAGACCATGGAAAAGTTCAAGAGACCAAAAGGCCTTACATTAACTGAATGTAAGGAAGAGTTATTAATGATCCTAAATTTGAAAACATTCATCAAACCACACGTGGATCAAACTGAAAAAGGTAGAAGCCTTACTAGCTCAGGGGTTTTAAGCACAAACATCTGAATAATCATTGGCTGACTACTAGGCAATGGTAAGCAGCCCTGGGCAATATTAATATAAGGAAACCTAAGGAAAAATGTGAAAAATAATAGCAAGTGTATTAGTTCATTTTCACACTGCTGTAAAGAAATACCCAAGACTGGGTGATTTATAAGGGAAAGAGGTTTAATTGACTCACAGTTCCACATGGCCGGGCAGGCCTCAGGAAACTCATGATCATGGTGGAAGGGGAAACAGGCACCTTCTTCACAAGTCAGCAGGGAAGAGAAGTGTGAGTGCAGGAAAAGCTTCCATTTATGAAATCATCAGATCTCTCGTGAGAACTCACTATCACAAGAATAGCATGAGGGAAACCACCCCCTTAATCCAATTACTTCCCTTCCTCAACATGTGGCGAATACAATTCAAGATGAGATTTGGGTGGGGACACAGAGCCAAACCATATCATCAAGGGAGTGCAGATATCTCCGACACACTGATTTCATTTCCTTTGGATATATACTCAGTAGCAGAATTGCTGGATCACATAATGGTTCTATTTTCAATACTTTGGGAAACTTCCAGGCCAGGTGCAGTGGCTCACACCCATATTCCCAGCACTTTGGAAGGCCAAGACAGGAGGATTGCTTGAGGCCAGAGGTTCAAGACCACCCTGGGCAACAAAGTGAGATATGTCTCTAAAAAAAGTAAAAAAAAAAAAAAGTCAAGTATGGTCCCAGCTACCTATAATCTCAGCTACTCAGGAGGTTGGGGCAGGAGGATTGCTTGAGCCCAGGAGTTCCAAAGCTGAGTAAGCTATGATCATGCCACTGCACTGCAGCCTGGGAGACACAGAAAGACCCTGTCTCTAAAAATAATAACAACAAAAAACTTCCATACTGTTTACCATAATGACTGTACTAATTTACATTACCACCAACAGTGTGTAAGGGTTCACTTTTCTTCACATCTTTTCCAACACTTGTCTTGTTGATAACAGCCATTCTAACAGGACTGACGTGATATCTTCAAGGTAATAATGAATTTGTTACTTAACTAGATTTAACTATTCCACAATGTATATATATCTCAAAGCATTATGTTGTATACAATAAATACATATAATTTTACCTGTCAATCAAGAAAATAATAATTTTTAATATTTTTTACATAAATAAAAAAGAATAACAAAAAAACTGAGAAGTAAAATTAGAGATTGCACATTATAGAGGAAATACACATCACAGAATTAGTCCAGGCAAATAACTGAAGAAACAAAGAAAATCATGAACAAGAGTCCCATTAGAAATCAGAATCCAGAGCGTTATATTACCCAAAATGTCTAGGTTTCAGAAAAATATTACAAAATATGCAAAGAAACATGAAAGTGTAACTCATAAAAGGTAATAGAAATTGCTTTTGAGAGGGCTCAGATGTTGGAGTTAGTGGATAAGGATTTCAAACAGCTATTATACATATGCCAAAAAGTACATACAGAATTGAAGGAAAGTATTAAGATAATGACATCCAAGACAGACTATCACAGGATTAAAATTCTTTTTTTTTGTTTGTTTGTTTGTTTAAAAAAAAAAAGCTATATGGAAATTCCAGAGTTTAAAAATACAGTACGTGAACAACTCACTAGAGTATCTGCATCCCAATAATAGGACTGAGCTGGAAGGAAAAATAACCCACAAACTTGAAGATAGAGCAGAGAGATTATTTAACCTAAAGAACAGAGAAAAAGCAAAACAGAGCCTCAGGAACCTGTGGGACAATGTTAAACATATAACTCATTGTTACGCTAATGCTTGTTTTAGGAGTTACATTATATATCTTTAACTTATCAAATGTTACTGTGATACAATGAATAGTGCCCCACAAAGACACTCATGTCCTAATCCTCAGAATTTGTAAGTATGTGACCTTAAACAGTAAAAGGGACTTTGGAGATGTGACTATGTTTAAAAAAAAAAAGTGACATGTGGAGATGATCCTGGATTATCCAGATGATCCCAAAGTAATCACAAGGATCCTTATAAGACAGAGGCAGAGGCAAAGAGATGTGAAGTGGGGGCAAGCGTGGGGACAAGCATGAGAAGTGGGGGCAAGCATGAGAGAGAGGAAGAGAGAGAGAGAGCGAGAGTTGAAGATATTATACTGCTGAGCTTGAAAATAGAGGAAGGAGCCACAACAAAGAAGCGATTCTATTAGCTGAAAGGGGCAAGGAAATTGATTCTTCCCTAAAGCCTCCAGGAGAAACACAGTGGTGCTAACACCTTGACTTTAGCCTAGTAAAAGTATTTTGGAGCTCCAGGATTATAAAATAATAAAACTGTATTGTCTTAAATCACATAGTTGTCAGTAATTTATTATAGTAGAAATAGGAAACAAATATATCGTAGTCAAATAATATTGTACCACTTCACATATAGCAGGTATTCTTAACTGGGGATAATTTTTGCCCGCTAGGGGACAATTGACAGTATCTATAGACACTTTTTATTGGCACAAATGGTGGTAGTGTGGGTAGGAATGATGCTGTTGGTATTAGCTGCGTAGAGTGTAGAAGCCAAGATACTGCTAAACAGTGCACAGTACAGCCTATAAAAATATAATAGAACTAACTACTCAGCCTAAAATGACAATAGTGCTAAGATTGAGTATCCGCATATCTAGTTTAGAAAATTATAAAAGCATACTTTTGTTTTTTCACTCCAACATTGTATGCTACTGCTGTCATACATTTCATTGATACAAAAGTTATTAATGACAGAATACTTTGTCAATATTTGTAAACATTTGATGAACATTTTAACAGCATTATTGTGCTTTAATTCACATACCATACCATTCACTCACTTAAAGTATCACATTCAATAAATTTTAATACGCTGCTCACAGTTCTGCAGTCATCATCACACTCTATATGAAAAATGTTTCTCGCGTATCCCAAATAACCCATATTAGCAGTTACTTGCCAATTGCTTCCCATATCCCTCTTTCCTAAGATTTAGGTAACCATGAATCTACTTTCTGCCTTATAAATTATCTATTTTGGCCATTTTGTATAAATTGAATTACACAACATGTGGTTTTTCTAGCTTTTTTCGCCTAACATAACATTTCAAAGTTTATCCATATTGCTGCAGTACTTGTTTTTTTTTTTTTATTGCCAAATAACAGTCCACCAAATGGGTAAATCATATCTATTCAACTCATCACTCATCAGTTGGTAGACATGTGGGCTTTTTCTTTTTTTTTTTTTTTTTTTTTTTGAGATGGAGTCTCACTCGTCACCCAGGCTGGAGTGCAATCTCGGCTCACTGCAAGCTCCGCCTCCTGGGTTTACGCCATTCTCCTGCCTCAGCCTCCCGATTAGCTGGGACTACAGGCACCCACCACCATGCTCGGCTAATTTTTTGTGTTTTTTAGTAGAGATGGGGTTTTACCGCGTTAGCCAGGATGGTCTCAATCTCCTGACCTCGTGATCTGCCCGCCTTGGCCTCCCACAGTGTTGGAATTACAGGCATGAGTCACTGCACCTAGCCCATTTGGGCTTTTTCTACCTTTTGACTATTATGAATGACACTGCTATGAATTTTCATATACAAAGTTCTGTGTGGATATAAGTTTTCATTTCTTATTGGCATATAGATAGGAGTTTATTTACTGGGTCACATGGTAACTCTGTGTTTAACATTTTGAGGAACTGCCAAACTATTTTCCAAATTGGCTGCATCATTTTATACACTCACCAACAACATAGGAGGGTTCAATATCGCCATACATTGCCCAACACTTGTTAATATTTGTCTTTGTGATGTCAGTTATGCTAATGGAAATAAAGTGGCAGTTAATTGTGGGTTTAATTTGTATTTCCCAGGTGGCTACTCATGTTGGTATTTTTATAATATGTTTAATGGTCATTGGTATATCTTCTTTGGAGAAATATTTAGTTATATGCTTTGTCTATTTTCAGTTGAGTTATATGCCTTTTTATTATTGAATTAAGAGTTCTTTATGTATTCTGAATACAAGTCCATATTCTGATCTATCATTTGTAAATATTTTCTCCCATTTTGTGGTTTGTGCTTTTATATTTTTGATGGTTTCCTTCTATGGTGAAAAGTTTTTAATTTTGATGAAGTACAAATTATGTTTTATTTTGTCACTTTTGCTTTTGCTTCATATCTAAGAAATTATTGCCTTCCCCAAGGTCACAAAGATTTACTCCTGGGTTTTCTTTTTAGAATTTTATAGTTTTAGCTATTACATTTAATAATCTTATTTATTTTGGATTAAGTTTTGTGTGTGGTATGAAGAAGAGGTCCAGCTTCATTGTTTTGCACGTACATACCCAGTTTTCTCAGCATCATTTGTTGAAGGTTATCTTTCCCACAATGAAGTTCACAAATGGCTTCATGATCTCCTTTCACAGAGGGAGAATTCTAAGCAAATTTCTCTACCTCTCCTACGTTTGAAGGTGGTACTTTGAAAAAAGACAAGTGTCTGGTGAATGAAAAGTTATTTTTATTTTTATTGTTATTTTCTAGTTTTTGAGACAGAGTCTCACTCTGTCACCCAGGCTGGAGTGCAGTGGTGCTATCTTGGTTCACTGCAACATCTGCCTCCCGGGTTCAAGCAATTCTGCCTCAGCCTCCTGAGTAGCTGGAATTAACAGTCACGTGCCACCACGCCCAGCTAAATTTTTATTTTTAGTAGAGTTGGGTTTTCACCATATTGGCCAGGTTGGTCTCGAACTCCTGACCCTGTGATCCACCCGCCTCGGCCTCCCAAAGTGCTGGGATTACAGGCGTGAGTCACCACGCCTGGCTGAAAGGTTATTTTTAAAGTATTTTCTTTCTTCACTAACTTACTTTATTTTATTTTACCTTTGGCAGTACTGTCCCTTTAAACTGCTGACCTTGCTCAACTTGAGGGAAGGAAGAAGTAAAAATTCTCCTGTATCATTGGCAAGAGCACAATGATTTATTCAGGCAATGTCACATTTATTTCTAAAGGCTGCAAGTGCCAACAAACTCATTCCTGGCCTCTGAGGTGTTAACCTGATGCTGAAGTCCAAACAGCTGCTCAGATCCCTGCACCTTGTATGCTAACTCAGTGCCATTTCCCTATCAGATAGATTACATAAAGCATATGCATCAACTCCGAATCCAAACTATAGCAAGAATGCCACGTCTACTGGGAAAATGTTCATCTTGTTCAATTCTCAGTAAAGTAGAAGCAGCCTGGATAATGAAACCTGAATACATTCAAGTTTTTGCCGTTTAGCCACTAGCCTCCTCCCTCTTCAAATTGCATAATTTCCCTTGTAATAAGTATGGTGACATTTCACTTACTTGTAATTCTGTGTCTTAGCCTGAATTCCTCCACAAAGTAGACAGTAGACCTTGAGGCAAAGATCCAAGTGAGGGTGGTGTATTTTTGAAGGTGGGGGGAGGTAATCTCAGGCAGCATGCAGAGAGAAATAGAAGAGACAGGCAGTGAAGGATAGGAACAAAGAGAGGTGAGTTATCAAGCAAGTTAGCATTATGGATGACTGCAGTATAATTACACCAGAAAAGTCTAGGACTTCTTAAAGCATATGAGTCATCCCATTCAAGGTGGGGAGGGAACTTATATAACAGTCCCATCAGTCGCTGGATGAGAGCCCTCCCTTCCTTAAGAGAGAGAATTCTTTAATGCACCTGATGTGCCCAGTCCACAGGCAGGCTGGGTCCTGGTGGTTAGAGAAAGACTCAGACAGAGACAGGCAGTTTTTTAGTTAGGGTTCTCCAAAGAAACAAAATCAATAGAACATATAAACGTATATAAGAGGAAATGTATTGTAGGAATTGGCTCACAGATTATGGAGGCTGAGAAGTTCCACAAGCTGCCATCTGCAAGCTGGAGAATGAAAAAAGCCACTGGTGTAATTTCGTGTGAGCCTGAAGGCCTCAGAATTGGGTTTGGGAAGAGGTGATGCTGTAAGTCCTCTCCTGTTCTGAGTCTGAAAGCCCGAGAACCAGGAGTATCATTGTCCAAGGACAAAAGAACATGAATGTCTCTACTCCATTCACTCCATGTAGTGAGTTCTACCTTCCTCCACCTTTTAGTTCTATCTTATTCCTCAACACATTGGATGATGCCCGTCCACAATGAGGAGGACCATCTGTTTTACTCAATTCACTAATTCAAATGCTGATCTCTTCCAAAAACACCCCCACAGACACACCCAGGAATCATGTTTACCTGCAATCTAGGCATCTCTTAGCCCGACCAAGTTGACAGAAAATTAACCATCGCTGGTAGGAATGGCAGTTGGAAGTTGGGCCGGTATACAGTGAAAATATAAGGGCTAAGGGCATGTCGTCAGTGCACCAACAGTGTCTTCTCAGACCACTTATGTGTCAACTTCCCAGAACAGATCTAGACCAAAAAGTTAGCTAAAAATGGTATCCTCAAGCACTCAAAGCTCCGTTCCTTGTGGAAATGCCATGAACTCTCACTTGAATGTATTTGCTGACTCCTAGGAAAGGCTTCACACCTTCACACAATTTGAAAAGCGTGGGACAGCTGGTTGCCCAATTTACTATAGCTTTCCTATTGGAAGCAGCAGATACCTCCTGTTGGTAGACACATGCCCAACACTAATAAATAATGATAGAGTGGTAATAGCTGACAGTAAAGGAGACTGAAAGACATAAAAACAAAACAGACACAAGAAGGCTGAGGATACAGAGCTTTAGAATAAGGAACAAATAGCTTTCTTTATATTTTATCCTTAAAGGCATACTACATTAACTTTCAGTATAATAAATAATTACTATAATAGATATTCATTAAGTCAACAGTTACTGAGCACGTATGTCATTTGCATTACTGTAGATGAAGGGGGAAGCATAATTAATCTTACCATCAAAGTCATAGTCATTATGAGATTATACTCTTGTAGTGAAGGCAGATTTTTTAATGCATATTTAAATGGTTCTACTCAAAAAGCTAGGAAGTAAAATTCATTCAAAAATCAAATAAAGCTATTTTTTAATATGAAGGGAATAATTATGGGCATGCTGAAAATCTTTGTTATTCAGAAAAGTTAATTCCCCAGGATTGACCAAGAGCTGGACTTTCACTGTGACTGCCTTGAACTGCCTCCCCTTTCTCCTGCTTGCCTTCTGAGTGAAAGGCCTAAGTAATGTGTCGAATACAGGACTAAGCAGAGGAAAGCGAAACTTATAGAATTTGTCCTCAGAACAACTCACCCATGGAAACTTTTATATAATGATACTAAAAAGAAAATCAGAGAGTATATGTCAGAGCTTTGGAGTCCAGAACTGGGTTTGAGCCTTTGCTCAGCTGCCTGGTAACTGTGTAATTTTGGATAAGTAAACTTCTCCGAGCCTCAGTTACTTTGGGTGTATAATGAACTTTTTAATAATACTAGCTTTTCAGAATTGGGCATTGAGTTATCTAATGAAAAATCCCTAGCTCAGAAAAATCCCTAGCTCAGCAGTTTCTGGCACACTGATAGGAGAAACTCAATAAATATTTCTCTCCTAGTCACATGAATATTCTGCCATTCTGACAGTAAGTGGAGGCAGATTTGTTTTGATCCATCCACAGAGTTGAACCCATGTGTACCCAGTGATGGTTAGCCTTGACAAAGTTTGCATGTACACTGTATTAATCAAACAGGTTTATGTGGGAGACACTAACAACATGGAGACCGCCCCTTCACAAGTCAAGACTTGTTGCACTTACTAACCAGACTCAGCTCACTGAACCAGACCTCCCAAAGCTGAGTGATACACTGGCTTCAAAATTAGAAGTAGCATTTTGCTGACAGAGTCTACCACAATTCATGATGTCACGTTCCAAGCGCTCTCCGTAAGGGTGCCAAGATCTCTAATGGCCCACAACTTGGAAACATGTATTTTCACTTCTTCAAAGACTAACAACCAGGGCAAACATGAGGAAGGAGACACGACTAAACAGGCCTACACTCATGCTGGAGCAACTCCAGATATTTAAGGAAAGCCAGTTGCTTACAGCACAGATCACACCTGCTTCACCAGTTGTAATCAGAGCCTGTTGAGTTTCATAGAAATGAACTAGTAATAGACAAGTAACCTAAGAAGGCTTAACAATTCCATACCAATCAGAACAGGATGTCATGCAATAAGATGGCAAGTGAAATTGCAGGTTAATAACCTTGTACTTTACAATATAGTGAGGCATATAATATATAGTACCAGGCTGGAATAAAATGTACTATAAATAACATAAATGCATATATAACAACAGTCTGTAGATAATTTCAGCACTGATTGTAATCAAGTTGCCTTGCTTTAACATGTATCATGATGATGTCATATCAGTAGCTTCCTGCCTGGTTCTTGCCTGATCTGGCACCAAATAAAACTATTTTTCTCAGCTACAGTAGTTATGAATGAAAACCCCAACTTTTTGTATGAGTTGTTTTTTTTTTATAAATATGCATGAACAAAAACAGATTGTCACAATATGGGTAAGCCCTCTTAGGTTGCACACACTGCCAGTTCTGATGCAGAATTCTCCTCCCAAAGATGTTTCCAATTATTTCAAAGGAAGGAAACTTTTAAGCTGACCAAATTCACCTGTCATTTATTTCATACTACCTGGTAGATGTGGCTCTGGTCAAAAATGCCACAGCAGCTGGGAGCTCAGCTCTCCCCATGTAAGGTGCCTCAACTTAGCGAGAGATATAATAACATACAAACCACTTACATAAGGTACAAGACATTTGCTTTCAATAACATTAAAAGCACAGCTCCTGGAAGGTGAATGGCAGGAGCAACTGATTGATTGGCAAATAATAGGGAATGTCAGGGAAGTGGCCTTTCTTTGCCCTGGTCCTTAAAGGAAGAGACTCTTCCTGCCAGGAAGTTCTCATGTGTGTCTCTTGGGATGTAAATTAAGGGACATCATTTCAAAGTACCATTCAATGAAGAAAGAAAACCTACTATGACTGATGAACGAACTTATTTCTGCTAAAAACAAACATAAACATAAATAAACCCTGTACTGAGGAGAGAGGAAGGGTGTGTAAGTACAGTTGTCAGAGGGAAAAAGAATTGTAAGAGAAGATAATTTAACACTCACAGTGGACAGTGTCCAGAAGAATATCACTATCAAATGAAATAGCTGTGTCTCCAGCAGAGTGAATGGGCTAGTTGTGAATGGATCAAAGAAAGCACACAGGTGTCAGTGCATTTCTCGGTACAAATGAGGGAATGGGATGCAGGCTGAACTATGGAAAGAACTAGCAAAAGGGATTAGGTTTTTGGGAGACCCAATACAAAACAGTTGTCTGCTCTATCTTGGGTTCTAAACTAAAGAGTAAGGCCGATAGACTTCAAAATATAACCTTTACTACAATAAAGTCAAAACTAGTGGACACAGTTTAGTATAGAAACAAATACAATGAAACAAAAACATCTATACAAAACAAAACAATCAGGTCTGCTAAATGAATCCTAGAATGAGAAAGACTTATAACTGCTCTCAGAGGCACTGGGACAGGCCAGGCCACATTGGAGCATAACTACAGGAAAGGACCACCCTTGAAATAATAGCAGAAAGCATCATCTCCCTGCAGGTCGTTACCTCCTGAAAGAAAAATACAAGCAGATCAACATATTTTTTAACAAGTAGCCCCTAGTCCCATCCCATCCCTCATTCCCCCCTCCACCTGCCACCCCACCCCACGTGATTCTCTTGCCATTTGACTGTAGACACTCTTTGAGGAGCAATGTACTACCTATTTCCTCATGCTGCTTATTTCCAAGGTTCTCTTGTGATGGCCTAACAAGGTAATGACGTTAACTATGTCAGGTTTCATATGCTTCTTTGTGATGCTTAGTCCTATGTAATTATGTACCAAATTGTTACTCTGCTTCATTTTTATTTTCCTAAGTAAATATATATTTTTGAAAGAAGTTCTTTTAACTCAATTGGTACAAAGAATGTCTAAAGATCATTTTCACTGAAGCAAGTACTTAATAACTTCTTAAATGCACTGAGGAACACTTTCTTAAATAGTTCCTCAAACTGCAGTTGTGAGAAACAGCCCTCAAACTCTGCCTAGGACCTTTTTCCAAGAGCTCTCCACCCCAGCAGAAGCAGCATTAGAGGTCTTGGGACCCTGACATTCACACTGATGTCAGATTTTCATAAGAAAATCTCATCCCAGTTTTCTTAGCCAAGTGTCCATTGAAACAATCATATCCTTATTCCCTAGGTTTCAAGTACTCTTTCAAATAAAAGATCTACATCAAGTAATTAAACTCTAGCCCTCCTTTTCCAAGCTGAAATACAGACATTAAATCTACACAGGGTTGGTGGACATGGGTTAAGCAGCTTTGGAAGCTGCCCATTTTTCACTTGCAAGTTTTCACAGAGAGTTGTTGTTTGTTTGGTTTGTTGGTTTGCTTGTGCTCAAGAAGATCAATATCTGGCTTATGTAATTAATTGGGGCACACTTGGTCCATGATGATAGCCTTTAGAATCAATAGATGTTTCAAGCATGACTGTTTTCATTAATAAGATATTTTATTAAATTAGGGTGGTAGATGATGGTGATGTCCTGGACCTTATCAACTATAAATGAACTATTGCTTGGAAAAAAATAGAATTTCCAATTTCCTGTTCCCTGCCAGAGATCATCCAGGCTGTACTCATAGAGCAGGGCTTTGTGATTTAAGGTGCGTCAGTGACCCAGGCTCTTATCTAATGCAAACAAAATTTCCTGGACTCAGCCTGACTCATTGAGGACAACTTCCCACAGGGACTGAACATTCAGGAACCCCTGGGGAAATTCCTTCTGGTTTGGTGGCTCCACTTACACGGAGAGTCCTGGGAAAAAGTAGAGCAGGGCAAAGGTCATGCGGAGCTGCTTCGAAGATGGGAGCTAGCTGGATGTCCTGAAGAAACACAGATTTTCATCATTTCAGATCAACTTTGAAATGCTGATTCAAAGTTGAATCAACATGATAAAATCCTCATCACAAGATGGTTGTGAGTATTGAATGAGACATAGTAGCTCAATATCTGGTGCGGAGTATATCCTCACTGGTTTTAGCTATTATTTCATTACTGCTATTATTAAATGAATTAGTAAATCACTTAGTAGTAGTAATGACATAATCGCTACACTTAATTATAGCAGTAATGACATAATAGCTACAATTTGTGAGGACATACCCTGCACCAGACATTGAGCTACTATGTCTCATTCAATATTCACAACCAACTTGTGATGAGGATTTTATCATGAACACCATTTTTAGGGGGATGAGGAAAATGACATTCCACAGATGCTAAAATTATTTGCCCAAAGCTAAGAAGCTAATGATTAGTGGTACCAAAATTAAAGTCTAGGTTTATAATACTAAAACCCACGGTCTTACCCATCGTGCTATCTCCAACCAGTACTTCTATCAACCAAATCAGGTTAATGAGGGATAGGGAACCCTGATGATCTAAGTTTTTGTTAGGCACAAGCAAAATGAGCCTTAATTAGTTGGAATGATTTGGGACATCAAACTTCAGTTGTTCAAAACTTACCCACATGGTCACCACCGCCCAAAGATTATTTTCAGTCATCATTGAAGGTATCTTCTAAATTCAATTATTTTGTGTATTGAGGAATGGGAATAGGAAGTGGAATCTATCTATAGAGAAAAAAAAAAAAAACTGTTCTGTGGACTATTTTCAGGTATTCTGTCCAGCCTGGGAAGATGGAGATAGGACGAAGAACAGGATAGCAGGGGAGAAAGTCCAAATTTCATCTTCTTAAAGAAGATGTCAAAACAATGATGGGAAAATTATTCTGTTTTATTTTCTTTTGTTGTCTTGGTACGGGAGGGTGGGGGGCAAGAATTTTCTTTCAGAAAAAAGTTAAGATTTGTCATGGTTGATCAAAAGAATAAAGAAAGCATTACTGCATTAAGTAATTTAGTAGCCAGAAGAGTAGATGGAAATTATAAAAAGATAATAATTTCTGGGATTTTATAAGATTATAGAGGTCTTTAATATTTATTAGCCTATTTGTTCCTCACAACAGCCATGTGGGAAAATATAATGGAGACTATTAGCCCCTTATGAAAAATAATAAAAAATATATTTTTAAAATGAGGCCAAAAAACTAATTAATTAGCCAGGTCATGTGATTGGTAATTAGAAGAGCCAGCATCAATCCCTGGCCTTCGGTCTAATTGTCCCTTCAGTAGAAACTCTATACATGGTTAAGATAAGAGGAAAGATATCAGAAGGCAAGGTGGTGGAGAAAGCTATGAACACAGATAGTTGTGTCTGGGTCTTTTCCTGATCTTCCTCAAACCTTGTGCTTTAACGTAAGAGAAATCCACATATATCTGTGCATCTCTTGGTCCTAAAAACTATTTCTCAGACACACCCCATGACTGAGGCTAGGGACACACCAGCTTATGGACAAAGCCATTTTTGCATTTTCATGTATATTATCTTGGCAGGCATGGTACAGAGAGATCAGCACATGTTCCTGCCTACCTTGCTGGGAAAGTAGCAGAATTGGGTAAAATTAAGGTATCATTTTTCCTTGATATTCAACCAGAAGATAATCATGAAAAGATGTTTTAGGGTCTTCCTTTACAGATGTTAATAGGGCAGTGTTTCCAAGAGGCAGGTGCTAGTTTTTCTCACTATTTAGTGCAGTAGGGACAAATGGGTGTTTATTTAGGTTTGGTTAATTTTAGAATTTTACCTCTTATTCAATTTCAATAAATAAATCAATTACCAGAGCAGGCAGATGATAGTGCACTATCATCGAGAATCTTTGGCCATGTAGATCTCAGAAGAATAATCCTAAATCTTGTCTCTAGAAATTCAATATTAGGGTTGTGCAAGAGAAAAAATAGAGTGAAAGTTTGGTTTTTGATGGGACTGAAAGCTGAGAAAAAAATGTAGAGGTAGACAGACCATAAGTATACGTGAGCTTTATTTGTCCTTCCAACTGGGATGTGTTGTAGAAGACACCAAACACACGTTCTATGTTTCCTTCCCACGGCACAAAGTCTAGTTGAAGAGACAAGGCTTTGATGTATACTAAACATGCAGGAACAGAAAGGTGGTTCCTCATAAGCAGGGCACTCAGTCAACTTTAGATATAAACAGGTCAGTCATTGGTCGCTTACAACCGTAACATGGGGCTTAGGAGTATAATAAACTCCAGAGCCAGATACACCTAGGAAACAGTCTGGACACTGTGCTGCCTTGGATAAGATAGGAATTCTTACCAAAACTTTACATTACTATATATAAAATGAGGACAATACTATTAGGAACCACATAAGATTTCCATGAAGATTAAATGGGATAATGCAGGAAAAGAACAGAACAGTGCCTGACATTTTATGAATTCTCATAAATTTTAGCTATCTGTATGAGCAACAGTAGTAGCACTGGTAGTAGTAGTGATAAGCAAAATCTGTTAGCAAAAAAGGTAAAAAATTGTTATCGATATGATTTGGCTCTGTGTTCTCACCCAAATCTCATGGGGGATTTTAATCCCCACATGTCAGGGGAGGGACCTGGTGGGAGGAGATTGGATCACAGGGGTGAATTTCCTTCGTGCTGTTCTCATGATATCACTATCTGATGGTTTAAAAGTGGGGCTTCTCCCCTCACTCTCTTTCTCCTGCCATCATGTAAGACATGCCTTGCTTCCCCTTTGCCTTCTGCCATAATTGTAAGTTTCCTGAGGCCTCCCCAACCATGCAGAACTGAGTCAATTAAACCGCTTTTCTTTATAATTTACCCAGTCTCAGGTAGTTCTTTATAGCAGTGTGAAAATGGACTAATGCATGTTTAGTTAGAGAAGGCTCAAGAAAGTGTGTGGAAGAGAACATCTCAAGGAGTCCCAGGTTAGATCTAAGAGGCTTACCTGAAATTGTATTGGCAATCCAACAGGCACATCAGAAGGAAGAGTGATGCCAAGTCACTATGGACTGGCCAGTTTATGTCTCAAGTCCAGGACCCTTCTATCAGGAGTGAAATTTTAATTCCAAATGGAAGACTTGAGAGATTCACGAAAGTAGAGATTATCAGCCCATATATACAGTACTGTTATAAAAAATTAAGTTTCAGAGGCCTCAGATTAGGACAAAATTAACAGAGCAAATGTACAGAGAAACCCAGAGAGATCATGAGAAAGAGAGTTGAGGCTGAGAGAACAGTGACATCTGGGAGCTGTCATTCTGGAGGTTCAGGTCCTGATGCGCAGAGGTGTGTCACTCAGCTCTTCCTAGATTCTCATGAAGCCTCTCTGTAGTTTTTCCATGGCTCTCCTCTCTGCTCTTTTTATTTGCACTTGCTTTCCTTAGTTGTCAAGTAGAAACCCTATGCCAATTCTCAAAGCAAAGATTTGAAGGAGCCAAAAGAGCAAGACTTCTCTCGTCTTTTTTTAGAATAAAAAGAACACGGTTTCTTTTTTTAAAGTTTCACTTCACACTAGCTGATGCTTTGGGATTATCCAAGAAAACCATAAGCAAAAGCATCCACAACAACCTGGGAACACTACGTGTATGCCACCTTGTATCTAATCTGACTAGCAGATGACAGAGTGTCTCTCCATAAAATGCATCTCTTTCAGTTTGGCTGGTGGGATGGCTAAAAAAGAAAAAAAAATGCATCTCTCTGATGCAGTGCAGACCCTGCTAAGGGAAAATAAACCACCATTCTGCAATTTCAGTACCAGGATTTGAAATAAGTCTTTCATTTACTGGTTGTCTGACCTTGGATAAGCTTTATCACCTCTGTAAGGCTCATATTCCGCATCTGTAAATTGGAGGTAATAATATTTACCTTGAATGAGTTTTGCACAGATTAAATGTGATAGTGCATTAAACTTTCAGCATGTGAACACACAGTAGCAGACCTGCCAAAAGCCCATACTGCCTTTATGGGATAAGAAAAATGTACTCGTTCTTCTGGGAGAACAACTGGCAAGTAGGGTGTGGAATCTGAAGAGCAGTACATAGTAGGAGTTCTTGATCGTCATTAAGTGTTCATTATTAAATTGTTGTTGCAGATAATTTGTATCTAAATTCATTTATTTTCAGAAATGCAGCATAGCTCCATATAACAAATTGTAGTTTATATAATTTTTCCTTGGAGATGGTTTATAACTAGTTCGGTAGTTGGTGTCAAATATAGTGTCATCAGCTTTCAGCAGGCTGAAAATCAATGCAGCCGTGAGTGCTGTCAATAGTACCGATAACATCTCATTGGTCATGATGGAAAGTAGTTTGAATTTACTTAACATGGATTATTTTTTAACTTGATGCCTGCTTGTATGTCACTCTAAACACTGAATCAGAGCAGGTTGACATGAAAATAAAACTTATCTCTGTCTTCCAATAGCTCCAGTAGCCACCTATGAACAGTTCATCTATCTATATCACAGAGTGCGTAATTCAAAGCAACAATAAATGGCCGCGCACCCTGGCTCATGCCTGTAATTCCAGCACTTTGGGAGGCCAAGGCAGGTGGATTACCTGAGGTCAGAAGTTTGAGACCACCCCAGCCAATGTGGTGAAACCCTGTCTCTACTGAAAATACAAAAATTAGCTCGGCGTGGTGGCGCACGCCTATAATCGCAGCTACTTGGGAGGCTGAGGCAGGAGAATTGCTTGAACCCCAGAGGCAGAGGTTGGAGTAAGCCAAGATTGTGTCAGTGCACTCCAGCCTGGGCAAGAAAAGTGAAACTCTGTCTCAAAACAACAACAACAAAGTGACAATAAAGAAAAAAGAAGCTACCATAATTTCACACACATGGAAGGTAAGGCTTGCTGACAGATTTATGGGTTAAAACCTGCTGAAGACTATGTGGAAATGTTTCACTCACTCCTCTTTGCAGACAGGCAAATTCTTTCATCCTGAGGCCCTTTGGATAAATTTTCTCTGGGAGCTGATGGACTCTAAATCTGTCAAATAGGGACCTATTAAATGTGACTCAATACTATAAATGGTAACAGGCTGAAGCCCTGAGTTTTAGCAGCTCTAAAGATGACACACACCTCTCCACATGGCATTTTATGATAGAGAAGAGCAAAGCTATTAGAATTGCCATCTTCCAAATTAGAAACCAAAGGAAGCATTTGCAATTCTTGTCCCTCTTCGACACCAACTCCAAGTATGGTGGCCACTGCCCAGTCAGACTGTGCTGTATTTTCACTTTTCAATGATCAGGGGTAAATGGATGAAAGAATTCAGAATCATGTGATTCTCTCATCTCCAGAGTAAAGGGATGGTGAGTGTCTGGAAGCAACACTAAGAACTGCTTGAAGAATACCACCCAAAGACTGGGAAGAGGTCACATGTTTGTTACCACATGTGGCAGCTCCAAGGTATGAGCGTTGAAGCCTTCTAAATGCATCATATTTGGGAACTCTTTGACCTAATATAATCCCTGTGTGATTAACTCATTCAAATTCTAAGAATGACAAAGCTTGAGCAAACTGAGTTCTTTACAGTTGATACTCCATCTGTCTGCTTCCAGAAAGCAATGTTCAGGCACCAGAACATAATCAAGAAAAAGAGGAACAGGGCTTCTAGGTGGGGAAGTGGGACTGTGCCTCACAATGGGCCTGCCACAGGCTTCAGTAAATGGACCTTCCTCTCTTGCCTATACAGGGCACTCCATGCTTCAGACTGAGGGGTTTTTCCTTGCCATACAGGAAGGAAGAATATTAACTCTATCCAAAGGATAGGTGGACCTGAAGTTTCTCAGGGTCTGTCGGAGGCTGGTTTTCCAGAAGCAAATAAGATGCAGTTTGACATGCTGGATATCTATTAAGAACCAACGTCTGTGGGAGAGTGTTGGAGGAAGCAGAATTGGTCAGGAGCAAAAGTCTAACTGTGAGACAGGTTTACAAGGTCTTGGCCAACTCCACTGGAAGTGCGAGAGCATATATGGCCTGTCTGAGTTGTCCCACACTGGGCTGAAAGGGCCAGGCTTTTATAGCCCTGCTTTAATCGGTCACTGAATATGGGCCACCTCAGGAAGGCATGAATACCCTTGGGGAATGTAGGTCTCTGTATGAAGCAATCCCTGAAGTGAAAGAGTGGAAAGCTGTTTGCTGACTGCTGGGGCAACAAAACCTCCCTTGAAAGGGTCCTGTTCTTTTCCCAGTAGGCTTTAGCAAGGTAGACCTTCCTTGATGGAGTTTTTAATCTTTAGAGTTTAGCCACTCTGACTCAGTATCTAGTCCTGAACTTTCTGTGCTCTTCTTTGTACTCCTAGAGGTGAGTGCCTCTTTGTAAGCTCCCAACCGTGCCTTACCTTTTAGCTTTTACTCTTCTCTTTCTGTTGCATATTAGTCTCCTGGCACATTTTTATTTTGTTCTTTTTTTATTTTTTATTTTTATTTTATTTTTATTTTTTTTTGGGTGGGGGGGGTGGAGGAGGGAGACAGGGTCTCTCTCTGTCACCCAGGCTGGAATGCAGTGGCATAATCATTGTTCTCTGCAATCTTAAACTCCTTGGCTCAAGTGATCCTTCTGCCTTAGCCTCCTGAGTAGTTGAGACTACAGTCATGAGCCACCACGCCTGGCTAATTTTTTTTATTTTTGTAGAGATGGGGTCACACTATATTGACCAGATTGGTCTCAAACTGTTGGCCTCCAATGATCCTTCCACCTCGGCCTCCTAAAGTGCTGAAATTACAGGTGTGAGCCACCATGCCTGGCCTCCTAGCACTTTTCTGTAGCATCTTCTCCTACAAATTTTGGCATACATGCTACCGGGGGTTCAGTGCTATTATAATTTTTGTGTTCTCTGATCACATTGCTCTCAGTGAGCCTTGTTCTCTCCTACTACCAGTCATAGAGTCCAGAGTAGAGCTAGCCCTGACCACTATTAGTGATACTGTTAACAAAATGCCAGGGGCTCCCTCTTGGTCCTGCTGCTTGCTGCACAGAAAGCCAATCACTGAGACAACGAGTATTTCCACAGAAGAAGGCTCTATTTGAATGTTGCATTCAAGGAGATGGGAGATCTGTCTCAAATTCCTCTCCCTGAATGGGCAAAATTAGAGTGTTTAGACAGCAGGCAAGGTGAGAAAACAGGAATTAGAGAGGAGTAAGGAAGCAATCATGATGAATGAGGAGTCTGGCATCTCATTATCTGGATGCAGTGATCTAGTGAGTTTCAGTTCCTTGCCTGTGGGTGAGTTTCCTGAGTAAGGAACTCAGATCTAAGACAAATGCAAGTTTCACATTTTAAGACCAGGGAAAGTCAATTTCTGTATTTCTTTTTTAAAATTGTAAATATAAGTTCTATAAGACAATTGGGCCAGTTTCAGCATGGGTGCCCTCCCCAGCTTTAATGACTTTGGTAATCAGTGTATCCTCTAGGTATCCACGTGAAGCATGACCATCTGTCGGGTACTCTGGCCTTATATAGTGCGGTAGTCTAGCGTGTCCATTTCCCTGAGCCCTTCAGTCCCTTCCTCCACTGTCTACCATGGCAACTGTAGCATTTCAACTTTACTTACTGGGTCATGGCTGCTTCCATGCTTCTAAGAGTCATCCTAACTGGGCTTTTGCACCATTTCCCAGGGTGCTCACCAGGTCGTTGCATCTATATCTTGGTAGAACACTCCCTAACCAATTATCTCTCCTATATCCAACTGGACTCCCTTGCACATCTATACCCACACACCCTTAACTTGGTAATTTCCAGGTAAATCTACAATCAGAAACTGGTAAGAGAGCTCTGCTTCTTACAGAAAAAAAGAAAATCAGGCTATTTAAAGGGACTGAAAAGTCATGCATCAAAATCAAATTTGCAGTCAGAAAAGGAGAATTCCCCTAATGGAGAAGCTCTTCCAAGTAGAAGGGGTTCTCAATAAATCAAACAATACCAAGGCATCATTAGATTGCCCACTAACTAAAGGCAGATGATTCTAATATGGGAGAGCGGCAGGGAAGTGTTGGGTGGAAAAGGGCGGGGTACCTGGCAAGGACTCTACCATCAGACCTGTGCCAATGGACCTATGTGAGAATAGGCATTCCTGTTTTTGTGCCCAAATGTTGCATTTTTCCAAGACCACTCTGGCCTGCCACACCCCCTATCCTGTACCCATGTAAACCCAAGACCTTAGTGGGCACACACACAAGTGGCTGAACATCAAGAGGAGCAGAGCACCAGACATCAACAGACACCGGCAGAACAGCAATGGTGCAGAGAATGAGAGGAAAGAAAGGACATCTGGATGCCAATGGAAATTTAGCTGGGGGTGGTTGGAGAAGAGTCCAGCTGCTGGGCAGCCTCACTCTCGGGTAAGATCACCTTCCCACTCCATCCCCTTCTTCTGTTCCCCATCTGTCTCACAGAGAGCCACCCCCACCACTCAATAAAACTTTGCATTCGTCCTTCCAGCCCACATGTGATACAATTTTTCTGGCACACTGGGCAAGAACTCAGTCTGTCATACTGCTCCTCTGTCCTTGCAATAAGGCAGAGGATCTATTGAGCTGATTAATACAAGCCATCTGTAGACATCAAAGCTGAAAGAGCACACTGTAACACATGCCCACTTGGGCTTTGGGAGTCATAGACACCCACCCCTCAATGCTGCCATGGGGCCGGAGCCCAAAAGCACTCCCACAGCCTCTGCACCTGCCCATTTGCATGCTCCCCATAGGGTTTTGAGCAGTCGGAGTAACAGAAGGAGTGAGCCACAGCCCTGTCACATGTCCTTTGAGGGGGATAAGGGAATGCTCCTGTTTCAATTCTAGGGTTGAAGGTTGCAAACAGCTCACTCAGGCTTTTAATGATGGAGGAGGCTTGGGTTTCAGAGCCTCAGCAAAAAAGGCAAAAGTTTTATGAATAAATGAATCACCAAATCACACAGTAAGCCACAGGTTTTCATCAACATTAATTTTGCTGAATATTAAAAATATTTAAATGCTGCAAACACAAACATGGTAAATAAAAGAGCAAAAATACAACTATTGGGATTATAATGTATGTATAAGAATGAGTAATCAAATGTACACTCCAAATAGAACACTATATAAATACTAACTACTCCACCATTTACTACCAATAATAATGTTTCATCAGGACAAGGCTATTCCTTAGGTACTTTATATTCTCTGCCATTATTAAGTTATTAATCTCACTTATATGGTTAATGGGGAAATCCTAGGTCCAAGTTAGGGACCAGAGGAAATGCATCAGAATTAAAGGCAAAGGAGCATTTTATAATCTTGAATGTTGCTTTGCTAAATGAACTGTCCCCAACTCCTAGCCTTAACCTTGAATCCAGAAGAATCTACCCTAGAGACCTTTATCAGAGCTTTCCAGTTAGACTACACACACATTGCCAGGATAGGAAATAACTCTGGTCCAACTCGGTCTCTGCTAAAGCATTCATATTTCAATCAGTCCAATTAAACTAAGTTTTATTCTGTATGTCAAGGAAAGAGGACAGAGAGGAAGGATGTCTAGTGATCTCCCATGTGAGTTGTCCATGTTAAAATTGTTACACTCTTTGGGAGACAAGGAGTAAAGTACAATGGTCAACAGCATGGACTCCAGAGTCACACAGACCAGGCTAAATTCCAGCTCAGCCTGTAGCTTAGTAAATTTTGGGTACACTATTTAACGTCTTTGAACCTGGGATCTCTTATCTACAAAGAGGGTATAATAGTAGTACCTATTGTTAGGCTTATGAAGAAGGCCATTTCGGGGGGAGGGGAAGGGAGCAGAAGGAAGGAGAAGGGAGAGGAACAGAAGGGAGAGGACAGGACAGGAGGGGAGTGGAGAGGAGGGGAGGGAAGGAATAAACCAAATAAAACTTTCTGAAGTCAACTCTTTACACAAATTATCTGCAATAGGACAGACTGAAGAAATCTTTCCCAGCACATTCCCCCTGCAGTCTGTTCTTGTTCTCCAAGTTTCACTGAATAATTCATGAGCAAAAGGATATGCGCATGAAAGAGCAGCAGCCCTCTAGGAGCACTGGCCCAGAGGCCATCCCAACATCAAGCATACTTACTGATGGTGTTTGTGTGGAATGAAGAAGATGCTGAGTCTTCTTGTGGCCATGTGGCCGAGCAAAGAACACCAGCAGATGAATGGCCTTGTTCTTATTGCTCTGCAATTGCAGACACCATTGCAAAGCCAGGTTAAAGCAAAAGACCCTACAGCATCTTAAATGTCTGTTGTCAGTCACTCTGCCCACACACATCCTCAGACCCATTAGGGGAGTCACTTGGGTTCCAGCCCTGGTCTGCTGAGATACCTTCTCATTGTCAATTGGCATCTGCTTTGAGAGGCAGCTTCTCTCCCCCGTTTTGCATCCAGTCTATAGTGGAATGTGGTGACCACACATTGTCCCCAGTGAGATTCTCTGCCTCCAAAACCATTATTTCCATAAGCCTGAAAGAGTCTGGTAATATGGTTTGGCTGTGTCCCCACCCAAATCTCATCTTGAATTGCTTTTTCTATAATCCCCACGTGTCATAGGAGAGACCTGGTGGGAGTGGGTTTTTCCCATGCTGTTCTTATGATAGTGAAGAAGTCTCCTGAGATCTGATGGTTTTATAAAGGGTAGTTACCCGACACATGCTCTCTTGCCTGCTGCCATGTAAGACACGACTTTGTTTCTCCTTTACTTTTTGCCATGATTGTGAGGCCTCCCCAGCCATGTGGACCTGTGAGTCCATTAAACTTCTTTTTCTTTATAAATTACTCAGTCTTGAGTATATCTTTATTAGCAGCATGAGAACGGACTAATATACCTGGCTTTGTGGATATATGCTACAACATATGGAGAGTGACCATATACTTTATCACAGAAACCTAGGCATGGTTAAGAGTACAGAGAGTATATTAATTCCATAAACAATGGACGCAAACTAGGACTAGCCAGAGGCAGTTTATTTAAACATAGATTAATGTAGTGGATGCAGGGTATGAAATTAAGGTTTCATGCTGCAGAAATTCATTTAAAAAGCAAGTATGGAATTCTTGTTTCTTATTCTCCCTTTGAAACTATTTGTAGTAGGCTGAATAATGGCCCCCAAATATATCAGCTTCTAATCCTTGGAACCTGTAAATATTACCTTACGTGACAAAGGCGATTTTGCAGATAGGATTAAATTAAGGATTTTGAGATGGATGGATTATTCTGGATTATTTAGGTGGGTCCTAAATTCAATAGCATGTATCCTTATACAAGTAAAACTTGACTACATACAGAGAAGACAATGTGCAGATGGAGTAGAGATAATTTGAAGACACTGGCCGTGAATATTGGAGTTATGTAGTCACAAACCAAGGAATTCTGGCAGCCATCAGTGCTAAAGGGGGCAAGGAACAGATTCTCCAGAAGGAGCGCAACCCTGCCAATTTTGTCCAGTGATAGTGACTTGACAATTCTCATCTCCAGAGCTATAAAAAATAAATTTTAATTGTTTTAAGCCACCAAACTTCTGGTACTTTGTTACAGCAGGTACCAGAAACTACTATACTAGTTTTTTTTTCTTTAGTAATGATTTCTGAAAATAAAATATTTTTTAAAACTTTTAACGAATAAGCAATGCAAAAGCATACCAAAAAAAAATGATTTAAAAGAAATCACTGTAAAGTTCATATCCCAAGGAGGGCATAAAATGGCACTGCCATTTGCTGAACATCATTTCTTCTGTCTTTCTGCTTATTAAGAATAAATACATAAATAGAAAAATAGTTATACTAAACTTAATTCAATGAAATCATAATATGTACAATATTTTTTAAAGAATTTAAATTTGCTTTTGCATAACAAAATAAATGAATATTTAAAAAAAACAGTTGAAATTCAAATAAACCATTCTTTATAACAAGGAAGTTAAGCCTTCCTTCCTCCCTCCCTCCCTTTCTGCTTCCTTCTCTCTCTCTTTCTTTCCTTCTCTCTCTCTCTCTCTCTCTCTCTTTTTTTTTTTCGAGATGGAGTCTCACTCTGTCACCCAGGCTGGAGTACAGTGGCACCATCTCGGCTCACTGCAAGGTCCGCCTCCCAGGTTCACACCATTCTCCTGCCTCAGCTTCCTGAGTAGCTGGGACTACAGGCACTCGCCCCCTCTTTCTCTCTCTCTTTCTTTCTTAGTTGGGATCTCACTATGTTGCCCAGGCTGGTTTCAAACTCCAGGGTTCAAGTGGTCCTCCCACCTCAGCTTGCCAAACTGCTAAGATTATAGGCATGAGCTACTGCATCCAGTCAGAAGTTGAGTTTCCATTCCCAAACTCTCCTGTCTCTAAAAGATTATATATCCTAATCCTCTTCAGACATAACCTAAGTTCAATGTTAGTTTAAAGAAAAGGTTGGCCTTCCAGTGAAATAGGACAGTCAATGTGGTCGTGAGGCTGAAGGAACACAAAAGATACTCCTTCTGACAAATACGTCCCTATGGTCCAAGTATGGGATCAGTAATTTCTACCTTCAGACACTCGTTTGGCGAAAGGCCCCTGATTAAATGCAGAAATAATACTTGGAAGGTTGATGGTGCAGTGAGAAGTGATTAATGAAGACAGGAGACCAAGGCTTTTCATCTAGACTGGCTACTATCTGTTACTTATGATTTTTTAATCCAGGTTGCTCTGCATTCACTTAGGGATTGTGTGAAGATCGAATGCAAGAGATTATTTAAAATCTTCAAAAACGATAACTCTAAGGTATGGTTATGTCAGTAGCCCATGCAGCCATTCTGCGTTTAGAACCTTGAGCCAGGAGCAAAGAACAAATAGAAAGTTACGGTGGAATGAGTTTTATGTCTATGACCTTGACTCAGGTTCTTAAAATTCCTGAGTCTCAATTTCCACATCCTTAAAATTAGAAAAATAACAACACTCATCTCATAGGTTAGTGTAAGAACTAAATAATGCATTCTATATAATGATTAGAACAAAGACTCTAGGTCATCATGAGCATTTTATAAATGACAGCGAACAAAACCAAACAAAAGAGTTTGTCAGAAAAACGGCAGGAAAGCACTTGCTGGGATAGGCCTAAATAGCATATGGTAATGGAGACCCAAGGCCATGGCAGCCCTAGAATAGCAGAATGGCTGCCCGGAATGGAAGCAGGCAGAGAAAGCCCCACTCTTCATGTCAGATTTTTACCTTACCCAGCTCTGCTAATCATGGTTTATATTTAGCACTAGCAAATGCAGACTCTGCAAAACACTGTATGAGACAGAGCAGAAGCATGGCGGCAAAGAATACAAGGCTTGAATTCAACAGGATGTGTGATCATGGGCAAGTTACTTAACTTCTGTTTCTTCATCTGTCAAATGGGAATAATAATCCACTTCATAAAAAATGTGAGAGGATTGAGTTTGTGATATGTGCCCCACAGGACCTGTTATAAAAAATAGACACTTTAGAAATTGAAGCTACTCGCGTGACTAATTTTATCAGAAACCATCTTTTAGGAGGTTAAAGCACAGCTAGAGGAAAAGGAGTAATCAAAATGAAATAAATGAGCAACAACAAAACATGGGGAACTAGTAAGAGCTACAGTCAGAGATTCCCTTCATTAATATGCATTAACTATGTCTTGTAGTAATCACCATGTATCACTATATGTCAGCTATTGTGCTTTCTGCTGCAGAAATAGTAGTGAATAGAATAGTGACAGTCCCAGCCCCAAAGCATTTACAGTACGGGGTGCTATTGACTCAACAGGAGTTCATCATTTGGGCATTCCTTTTCTACTGCTCCCCAAAAAAAGTTTCCTCTACATGTTCACTGCCTGTTTACCTTTCTGCTTCTAGCTAATATAGTACACAGACACCTGCAGAAACTTTTGTTAATATCCAGATTTAAATTTGCAGAGTCAAAGGCTGCAGCCCTGGAGCCTGAATTGCATTCATGAATATGTAGTAGTAGGATATTGCTTTACAAATGTGACAGCATCTGAGAGTCAGTATATATTGTAGTAGTTATTTGGTGTTAGACGAGGCCTGAGAGATGAGCTTTGAAATAAAGGAAGACTGGGTGAGAAGAAAACCATTATTCACCAGAGACCTACCCTGAGTCAGAGGCCAGGTGCTGTGAAATGCTATAGGTAATTTAATAAACCGGAATGGGACTCTTGGTTATTTTCCTCCTATCACAAATGAAGAGCCTGAGGCTGAGAAATGTTAAGTGATTTACCCAAAGCCACAAAGCCAGTGAGGGGCAGAGGAAAATTTCAAAGCCTAGTCTGCTTGCCTCTAGTTTATTCCACCTTATCAAGGAGCCTCAGCAGATGGACATTCTGGCACAGATTCTGTCTTGTTTTAGCCACTATGGATGAATCATTCATTCCCACTTGGTCCTTGGGAATAAATGAGTGGTCTGGACTAGATGATTTCTGAGTTATTTTCATGTTATCTTTCTTACCTTCTGGCTTGGACTTAAGCATGAATATCAAAGGCAGAGCTGAGAACAACTAAAGAAGAATGTGCTACTTCTGAAAGGACATCCTTCTCAGAGTGACCCTCATACCCAAGGTGCCTGCAGATGACACCCTCCTTCATCCATCACATTTTGGTTGTCCTCTAGCCTGGGAGTTAATGCCTGTCCTTGCAGTGGTCTCTATATACTAGTGGCCATTCTGATTGCAATTTAAGGCAGTGCCCTGTCACATAAAGAGACCCAAAATCAGCAGTTACAAACTGAGACTTAACTTAGTAACTTAAAAAGGCCAGCTAACCTTGTTTAGCCTCAGTCTCCTTGGCTGTAAAATGGGAATGACACCTGTTCTCCTCATTTGGATCTCCTGAATTTTAAATCATAAAATTGTGACATGAAAACACTTTGAAAAAGATAAGATGGTCACGGCAGGCAAGTTAGATGTTTGTAACTAGAAAAGAGCATGTATCCAATATCAGAAAAGGAATGAATATATTTAAATTTACATGTATTATATTAAATTTGATCATTTATGTTTGATCATGTTAACATTCTGTCTATATTTTTAACACAACCCTAATTTTAAGGACAAAGGTCACATTTTCTGGAAAATTTATTTATATATACACTAGTATTCCTCATTATGATACAGAAACACTGGGGGCACTTTCTTACAGAAGCAGATACCTGTGCCATGAACAAGGCCAACTGACTCCAAATTTCTAGGAGTGAGACCTATAGATTTACTTTTTTTTTTTTTTTTTTGAGATGGGTTTTCACTCTTGTTGCCCAGGCTGTAGTGTAATGGTGCCATCTCTGCTTACTGCAACTTCTGCCTCCCAGGTTCAAGTGATTCTACTGCCTCAGCCTCCCAAGTAGCTGGGATCACAGGTGCCTGCCACCACACCTAGCTAATTTTTATATTTTTAGTAGAGATGGGGTTTCACCATGTTGTCCAGGCTGGTCTTGAACCCCTGACCTTAGGTGATCCACCCACCTCCGCCTCCCAAAGTGCTGAGATTACAGGTGTAAGCCATCGCGCTGGGCCCTAGATCTACATTTTAACTAATTATTTCATTCCCCAACTGATTCACATTTAGGTGGTCTTCAGGACTCTGGATATAGAGAGTCAGCTAAATGCTTTTGATGGAGTAGATTAACAATGAAATATCTAACCTTGCCTGGGCTTAGCCCAGCAGATTATAATGGTTGGGTATCAAGGGCTGTGGTAGGGGTGGATGAACATTGGGTGTGTTTCAAGACATGGAAGTCACAGTTGATCAGGGTGCCACAGAATCTTGCCTGGGAAAAGCATTTACATTACTCCATGTCTACAGAACCAAAAGTCTCTCAAGAAGTAAGACTGAACATTTGGACTAGAATCAATAATCCTAATGCTCTGAAAACCTCAGACCATCCATCAAGCTATCTCAAAATCATAATGGCTAAAAATGTGACCTCTGGAATAAGAACAGCTGGGACTAAATCCCAATTCTAGTAACAATCAGCTGCATAACTGAGAAAGTTAGCCGCACTCATCTTATCTATAAAATAGGATTGATATTAGCACCCAGGTTGCGTAGTTTATGTAAACACTCCATGAGATGAAATATTCTTAATGCAGTGCCTGGCACAGATTGAGGGCTCAATAAATGCCTGTCACCCAGGAAAATGGATCACCTGAGTCAATATTTGTTCCCCAGATACGTTTTGAAAACTTGCCAAGTAAGCAATTATAATATCTTGCATTAATGTGAAACACACACACACATGCCTATGCCTGAATTGTGACAATATCTGGAAATGGGAGAAGAAACCATGACCCCTAGGTTCCAGTTGGGATAATGCAAAAAATAAAGACACTCTCAATGAACTCATGATGGGGGCTGTTTCCCTGTCCCCTTTACTGCAACCGAATCAAACATCCTGATCAGGGTTGTCCAATTCTTGACCTATCAAAAGCCAAAAGATTATTCTATATCTCCTGATTTCCAGTGAAGAGATAAGAGTCATCATGATCAACCACATACTTGAGACTTTTATCATGGTCCAGGATGAAGTGTTTCATATTGTAAAAAACTTCAGCATTTAATTTACACTGGAATCCTTGTGAGATAGTTATTGCTATCCCCATTGCATAGGTGAAGCACTTAAGATGGCTCAGTCTTTTTCCAGATCGCAAAATCGCCTAGAGAGGGAGCTGTGCCTTACCTTCTTCGACCACCCTCTGGGAGCTAGTGAAACCCTTGCAGATGGATAGTACCTAATTAGTACGGATGGTGCTGTGATAACTCTCAGCAGCTGCTCCAAGATTACAGCTGTGGCTTTCTATTCCTTACACCAGCAGCTGAAGCAGGCAGCTTCCTTCAGTGGTTAATTCCAGCAACTGTTCTGTGAAGTCCTGAATGTTTCTCTCCTAACATAACACTTTTCAAAAGTTATTAGGCATCTCTGAAGCCAGACTGTTCCATATACTTGGTTCCAGAAAGTAAGTAAAGCATTGTCCTGTGCAAACCCACTAGTAATGAATGTTGTGTGCAAATGGGCTTTGAATTCACAGGTCCTCTCCTCCCATCCATCAGATGCCTTCTGTTCCCCAAAGCAGACAGATGTCCATGAGTCCATTTTGTAGGTGAGCACTCGTGCCATGAAATGTCTTTTCCCACACTCATGAAGTAGGAGAAAAGAAATCCACACACATTTTCAGTTTCAAAAGTCAGATTACAGACTTAGCCACAAATCCAAATATTCCTCAAAATTCCCCAACATTATTCACAGAGGACTGTATGCAAATCGAATTCAGAAGATACTTTATTGCAACTATAATATCATTTGATATTTGATATCCAAACTAAATTCTAACAGTGACTCTGAGGTTATGCTGGGACTGGGGGTGGTGGCAAGGGAGAACATTAAGGAAAATTGACCTATGTATTCCTATGTGGTCCAAGGACCATCATAGTGTAAATAAATGGGTGATTTGGGTAAAGTCTAAATTAAATACCACTCTCTATTGGATATGATTGGTGATCATCTCACCTGCTAGGAAAAAGAGGATACAAGCAGGTAGGATGATTCTCAAAGAAAATATGCAGTCTAAGCACATTCATTATGCACTGTTCAAACTCCAGAAAATAACTCCCAGCTTACCAATGATATATCCCAGGGATATTTGAGATGAAATCTGTGGCTGTGCCAAATAATATCTATAAAAACACCTGTGTTCAGGTTGGAAAACAACAAGGGGTTTTGTGTTTTTTTGTTTGTTTGTTGTTTGTTTTTCTGTTGTAAATGTCAGAAAATCTATCTAGGATCAGCTTAATCAGAAATATTTTATTTATTTATTGACTTCTGTAACTGATAAATTTGTTTTTGACAGGACTGGGTCCAGAGGCTGAAGTGATATCTAGGGTGTATTATTCTCCATGTCTCAGGCAAGCTGTTTCCAAGTGATAGCCCTGAAAATCTTAGACTCTTTGTGCTTTGAGTTCAGCAAAAGAGGAGCTCTTTCTTCCTAAAACCTCCAAATTTGGCCAATTGAAGTAAAGCCTTCATTCCTAAACCAATCACTGAGACTAGAACAGGTGAGTATTCCTTTTCTTCTCTTCCAAATTACAAGGACTGTGAGTAGGAGAAGGATGATTCCTCAAAAAAGGTTTGCTTGGTGTTACTGGAAGTGTGGATGAAACTTACACAGACAAAACAACAGATTTCATCATAGTTCATAAGTGTGTTTTTTTTCCCCTTAAGAATATCAATAACTTTTATCACATTCTCAATGTGGTCAAAGCCTCTGAAGTCGTTAACAGTTCAAAGAAGCCAGTAGTTCTTTGCATACCATGGAGGTAGTTGTGAGACGGAAGAGAAGAGTTCTAAACGAAGAGTAAAAAGGCAGAGGTTCTTGCCCCTGTATCTTCCTAACAAATTCTTAAGAATTTCACTTTGCTCATCTATGTTTACAAAAGGCAAAATAATAACACCAACTATTTTACTAAACTTCTACTTTCATAACATTCTTTACATGTGTAATCACTTTTTCAAAGTTGTCTTCCAATTAGACCAAAGATGTAAAACAAAAATTAAATGTTAGACACATAAGAAAGTTTAGAATTTCTAATAGTCAAATTAATACAATAAAAAACAGTAAAATTAATTGTAATTATGAATGCATTTGGCCAAATACATTCAAAAAATTGTTTCAAATCAATAAAACAATTAGTAAGTTATTTTAAAAGCTTTATTGATATATAATTTAAATAACAAAGTTCACCCATATAAAGTATAAAATTCAATTTTTTTACTAAGATTGCAAAGTTGTGAGAGTATCATCATAATCTAATTTTAGAAAATTTTCTTCAACTTGAAAAGAAACCATGTATCCATTAAATTAACAATCAGTCCTCACCCCACCCATCCAGAACTAGGCAATCCTAATCCACTTCCCGACTGTAAGATTTTGCCTACTCTGAACATTTCATATAATGAATTCAGAGACTGCAGACACAGAAGATCAATAGATAGCGTATATATCTAAAAATAGAACCCTGGCCTAAAGCCTGCAGCAACTGGCCCAGGATGTCAACCTACTACCTTCAATAATCCGTCTAGAAAATCAGACGACCCAGTGATCCCATTACTGGGTATATACCCAAAGGATTATAAATCATGCTACTATAAAGACACATGCACATGTATGTTAATTGCAGCACTATTCACAATAGTGGAATCAACCCAAATGTCTATCAATGATAGACTGGATTAAGAAAATGTGGCACATATACACCATGGAATACTATGTAGCCATAAAAAAGGATGAGTTCATGTCCTTTGCAGGGACATGGATGAAGCTGGAAACCATCATTCTCAGCAAACTATCACAAGGACAGAAAACCAATCACTGCATGTTCTCACTCATGGGTGGGAATTGAACAATGAAAACACATGGACACAGGGTGGAGAACATCACACACCAGGGCCTGTCAGGCGGTGGGGGGCTGGGGGAGGGATAGCATTAGGAGAAATACCTAATGTAAATGACAAGTCGATGGGTGCAGCAAACCAACATGGCACATGTATACCTATGTAACAAACCTGCACGTTGTGCACATGTACCCTAGAACTTAAAGTATAATTAAAAAAAAAAAAAGAAAAGAAAATCAGACAACAAACCCTTAGTAATAGGCCTAAAGTTGCTAGGACTTGATTAGTAACTGACAGCTTTCCTAGTTCTTGTCCCTGTTTCCAAGTTAGGACCAATCAGAGAAAGCAAAACATGCACCGTAATCAATTACTTAGGAAGCACTGCTTCTAGTTAGCCAACCTACAGCTTCCCACGTCAACAGCCTCCAGTCAGTACATACCTGCCTTCCCCTTTTTTTTCCATTATAAAGCTTTCCAGTCTTCTGCCTTAGAGTCTCTGCTAAATGCAAGTGATGGTGGCTGCTTTCCTTGCTACAACAAGCTCTGAATAAATAGCCTTTGCTTGTTTTCATTTGTATGATCTTCACTAATTTCCCACAGAATCAAATAGTAAGTTCCCTTTTGTGTCTGTATTCTTTCACATAGCAAGTTTTCAAGGATCATTCATGTTGCAGCATGTATCAGTAATTCATTCCTTGTCATGGTAGAACAAAATCCCATTGTAGTAATATACCACATTTCATTTATCTACTCATCAGTTCATGGACATGTCGGTTATTTCCATTTTGGGGGTTATTATGTATAACAATTCTATGAATATTTGTGTCCAATTTTTTTGTGTGGACATATGTTTTCATTCCTCTTCAAAATATACCAAAGAGTGGAATTTCCGGGTCATATAACAAATATTACATTTGACACCAGCAATGTATGACAGTTCCAATATCTCTACACCTTTGTCAAAAGTTGTCATTATCTGCCATTTTAAAATTTTAGCCATCATTGTAGGTGTGAAGTGATATATCATTGTGACTTTTATTTGTATTTCCCTAATAACAAATAATATTTAGCATCATTTCATGTGCTCCATGTTCATTTGTATATCTTCTATGGAAGTATGTATTTTCAAATCCAATGTCCATTTTTAAATTGAATATTAAATATCTTTTCATTATTGAGCGATAAATTTATCTATTCTAGATACAAGTCCTTTATAAGGTATATGATTTGCAAATATTTTCTCACATTCAGTGGATTGTCTTTTTACGTCATCAATAAAGTTGGAAGAAAAATAATTGGAAGTAAATTCTTTTTTTGTATTCTATTATTTTCTACCCATGGGATCAAATTTTTGGGGAAAAAAATCCATGTACTGAAGGCAACATAAGAAAATCTGTATTTGAGTTCCATTCCAAGATGGCCAAACAGGAACAGATCTGGTCTGCAGCTCCCAGCATGATCGATGCAGAAGACGGGTGATTTCTGCATTTCCAACTGAGGTACCTGGTTTATCTCACTGGGACTAGCTGGACAGTGGGTGCAGCCCATGGAGGGTGAGCCAAAGCAGGGCGGGGTGTCGCCTCACCCAGGAAGTGCAAGAGGTCAGGGGAATTTCCCTTTCCTAGCCAAGGGAAGCCATGACAGACTGTACCTGGAAAAATGGTATACTGTCACCCAAATGATGCACTTTCCCCATGGTCTTAGCAACTGGTAGACAAAGAGATTCTCTCCCATGCCTGGATCAGCAGGTCCCACACCCATGGAGCCTTGCTCACCACTAGCACAGCAGTCTGAGATCAATCTGTGAGGCTGTAGCCAGGCTGGGGGATGGGCATCCACCATTACTGAGGCTTGAGTAGGTAAACAAAGCACCTGGAAGCTCGAACTGGGTGGAGCCCACTGCAGCTCTGCAAGGGCTACTGCCTCTACAGACTCCACCTCTGTGGGCAGGGCATAGCTGAACAAAAGGCAGCAGACAACTGCAGACTTAAACTTCCCTATCTGACAGCTCTGAAGAGAGCAGTGGTTTTCCCAGCGTGGCGTTTGAGCTCTGAGAACGGACAGACGGTTTCCTCAAGTGGGTCCCTGAACCCCGTGTAGCCTAACTGGGAGACACCTCCCAGTAGGGGCTGACAGACACCTCATAAAGGCGGAGGGACACTCTGGTATGAAGCTTCTAGAGAAAGGATCAGGCAGCAATATTTGCTGTTCTGCAATATTTGCTGTTCTGCTGCCTTTGCTGGTGATACCCAGGCAAACAGGGTCTGGAGCAGACCTCCAGCAAACTCCAACAGACCTGCAGCTGAGGGACCTGACCGTTAGAAGGAAAACTAACAAACAGAAATGAATTGCATCAACATCAACAGATAGGACATCTACACCAAAACCACATCTTTAGGTCACAGACATGAAAGACCAAAAGTAGATAAAACCACAAAGATGGGGAGAAACCAGAGGAGAAAAGCTGAACATTCTAAACACCAGAGTGCCTCTTCTCCTCCAAAGGATCACAGCTCCTTGCCAGCAACTGAACAAGCTGGACAGAGAATGACTGACAAGTTGACAGAAGTAGGCTTCAGAAGGTTGGTAATAACAAACTTCTCTGAGCTAAAGGAGCATGTTCTAACCCATCACAAGGAAGCTCAAAACCTTGAAAAAAAGTTAGATGAATGGCTAACTAGAATAAAAAGTGTACAGAAGACCCTAAATGACTTTATGGAGCTGAAAACCATGGCACAAGAACTTCATGATGCATGCACAAGCTTCAATAGCCAATTCGTTCAAGTGGAAGAAAGGATATCAGTGATTGAAGAGCAAATGAATGAAATAAAGCGAGAAGACAAGTTTAGAGAAAAAAGAGTAAAAAGAAATAAACAAAGCCTCCAAAAAATATGGGACTATGAGAAAAGACCAAATCTATATTTGATTGGTGTACCTAAAAGTGATGGGGAGAATGGAACTAAGTTGGAAAACACTCTTCAGGATATTATCCAGGAGAACTTCCCCAACCTAGCAAGGCAGGCCAACATTCAAATTCAGGAAATACAGAGAACAACACAAAGATATTCCTTAAGAAGAGCAACCCCAAGACACATAATTGTCAGATCCACCAAGGCTGAAAAAAAGGAAAAAATGTTAAGGGCAGACAGAGAGAAAGGTCAGATTACCCACAAAGGGAAGCCCATCAGACTAACAGCAGATCTCTCAGCAGAAACCCTACAAGCCACAAGAGAGTGAGGGACCAATATTCAACATTCCTAAAGAAAAGAATATTCAACCTAGAATTTCATATCCAGCCAAACTAAGCTTCATAAGTGAAGGAGAAATAAAATCCTTTACAGACAAGCAAATGCTGAGAGATTTTGTCATCACCAGGCCTGCCTTACAAGAGCTCCTGAAGGAAGCACTAAATATGGAAAGGAGCAACCTGTACTAGCCACTGCAAAAACATACCAAACTGTAAAGACCACTGATGCTATGAAGAAATTGCATCAATTAACAGGCAAAATAACCAGCTAACATCATAATGACAGGATCAAGTTCACACATAACAGTATTAACGTTAAATGTAAATGGGCTAAATGCCCAAATTAAAAGACACAGACTGACAAATTGGATAAAGAGCCAAGACCCATCAGTGTGCTGTACTCAGGAGACCCATCTCACATAAGCAGACACACATAGCCTCAAAATAAAGGGACTGACAAAGATCTACCAAGAAAATGGAAAGCAAAAAAAAGCAGGGGTTGCAATCCTAGTCTCTGATAAAACAAACTTTAAACCAACAAAGATCAAAAGAGACAAAGAAGGCCGTTACAGAATGGTAAAGGGGTCAATTCAACAAGAAGAGCTAACTATCCTAACTATATATGCACCCAATACAGGAGCACCCAGATTCATAAAGCAAGTCCTACAAAGAGACTTAGACTCCCACACAGTAATAATGGGACACTGTAACGCCCCACTGTCAATATTAGACAGATCAATGAGACAGAAGTTTAACAAGGATATACAGGAATTGAACTCAGCCCTACAACAAACAGACCTGATAGACATCTACAGAACTCTCCACCCCAAATCAACAGAATATACATTCTTCTCAGCACCACATCACACTTATTCTAAAATTGACCACATAATTGGAAGTAAAGCACTCCTCAGAAAATGTAAAAGAACAAAAATCACAAAAAAGCATCTCTCAAATCACAGTGCAATCAAATTAGAACTCAGGATTAACAAACTCACTCAAAACAGCACAACTACATGGAAACTGAACAACTACTCCTAAATGATGACTGGTTGAATAACAAAATGAAGGCAAAAATAAAGATGTTCTTTGAAACCAATGAGAACAAAGACACAACATACCAGAATCTCTGGGACAGATATAAAGCAGTGTGTAGAGGGAAATTTGTAGCACTAAATGCCCATAGAGAAAGCAGGAAAGATCTAAAATTGACACCCTAGCATCACAATTAAAAGAACTAGAGAAACAAGAAGAAAAAAATTCAAAAGCTAGCAGAAAGCAAGAAATAAGTAAGATCAGAGCAGAACTGAAGGAGATAGAGACATAAAAACCCTTCAAAAAATCAATGAAACCAGGAGCTGTTTTTTTTTTTTCAAAATATCAACAAAATTGATGGACTGCTAGCAAGAATACTAAAGAAGAAAATAGAGAAGAATCAAATAGATGCAATAAAAAATGATAATGGGTATTTCGCCACTGATCCCACAGAAATACAAACTACCATCAGAGAATACTATAAACACTTCTACGCAAATAAACTAGAAAATCTGGAAGAAATGGATACATTCCTGGACACATTGACTCTCCCAAGACTAAACAAGAAAGAAGTTGAATCTCTGAAAAGACCAATAACAGGCTCTGAAATTGAGGCAATAATTAATAGCCTACCAACCAAAAAAAGTCCAAGACTAGAAGGATTCACATATGAACTCTACCAGTAGTACAAAGAGGAGCTGGTACCATTCCTTCTGAAACTATTCCAATCAATAGAAAAAGAGGGAATCCTGCCTAACTCATTTTATGAGGCCAGCATCATCCTGATACCAAAGCCTGGCAGAGACACAACAAAAAAAAGAGAATTTTCGACCAATATCCCTGATGAACATCAATGCGAAAATTATCAATTAAATACTGGCAAACCGAATCCAGCAGCACATCAAAAAGCTTATCCACCACAATCAAGTCAGCTTTATCCCTGGTATGCAAGGCTGGTTCAACATATGCAAATCAATAAATGTAATCCATCACATAAGCAAAACCAGCGACAAAAAAGCACATGATTATCTCAATAGATGCAGAAAAGTCCTTCAATAAAATTCAACACCCCTTCATGCTAAAAACCCTCAATGAACTAGGTATCAATGGAACATATCTCAAAATAATAAGAGCTATTTATGACAAACCCACAGCCAATATTATACTGAATGGACAAAAACTGGAAGCATTCCCTATGAAAACTGGCACAAGACAAGGATGCCCTCTCTCACCACTCTTATTCAACATAGTGTTGGAAGTTCTGACCAGGGCAATCAGGCAAGAGAAAGAAATAAAAGGTATTCAGTTAAGAAATGAGGAAGCCAAATTGTCCCTGTTTGCAGATGACATGATTGTATATTTAGAAAACCCCATCATCTCAGCCCAAAATCTCTTTAAGCTGATAAGCAACCTTAGCAAAGTCTCAGGATGCAAAATCAATGTGCAAAAATCACAAGCATTCCTATACACCATTAGCAGACAAACAGAGAGCCAAATCATGACTGAACTCCCATTAACAATAGATAAAAAGAGAATAAAACACCTAGGAATCCAACTTACAAGGGATGTGAAGGACCTCTTCAAGGAGAACTACAAACCACTGCTCAACAAAATAAAAGAGGACACAAACAAATGGAAGAATATTCCATGCTCATGGATAGGAAGAATCATATCGAAAATGACCATACTGCCCAAGGTAATTTATAGATTCAATGCCATCCCCATCAAGCTACCAATGACTTTCTTCACAGAATTGGAAAAAAAGTACTTTAAAGTTCATATGGAACCAAAAAAAGAGCCTACATTGCCAAGACAATCCTAAGTCAAAAGAAGAAAGCTGGAGGCATCACACTACCTGACTTCAAACTATACTACAAGGCTACAGTAACCAAAACAGCATGGTACTGGTACCAAAACAGAGATATAGACCAATGGAACAGAACAGAGCCCTCAGAAATAACACCACACATCTAAACAACCTGATCTTTGACAACCCTGACAAAAACAAGAAATGGGGAAAGGATTCCCTATTTCATAAATGGTGCAGGGAAAACTGGCTAGCCATGTGCATAAAGCTGAAACCAGATCCCTTTCTTATACCTTATACAAAAAATAATTCAAGATGGATCAAAGACTTTAATGTTATACCTAAAACCATAAAAACCCTAGAAGAAAACCTAGGCAATACCATTCAGGACATAAGCATGGGCGAGGACTTCATGTCTAAAACACCAAAAGCAATGGCAACAAAAGCCAAAATTGACAAATGGGATCTAATTAAACTAAAGAGCTTCTGCACAGCAAAAGAGACTACCATCAGGGTGAACAGGCAACCTACAGAATGAGAGAAAAATTTTGCAATCAACTAATCTGATAAAGGACTAATATCCAGAGTCTATAAAGAACTTAAATAAATTTACAAGAAAAAAATAATCCCATCAAAAAGTGGGTAAAAGATATGAACAGACATTTCTCAAAAGAAGACATTTATGCAGCCAACAGACACATGAAAAAATGCTCATCATCACTGGTCATCAGAGAAATACAAATCAAAACCACAATGAGATACCATCTCACATCAGTTAGAATGGCACTCATTAAAAAGTCAGGAAACAACAGATGCTGGAGAGGATGTGGAGAAATAGGAACGCTTTTACACCGTTGCTGGGAGTGTAAATTAGTTCAACCATTGTGGAAGATAGTGTGGTGATTCCTCAAGGATCTAGAACTAGAAATACTATTTGACCCAGCGATCCCATCACTGGGTATATATCCAAATGATTATAAATCATGCTACTATAAAGACACATACACACGTGTGTTTATTGTGGCACAATAGCAAAGAGTTGGAACTCACCCAAATACCCATCAATGATGGACTGGATCAAGAAAATGTGACACATATACACCATGGAATACTATGAAGCCATAAAAAATTTATGAGTTCCTTTGCAGGGACATGGTTGAAGCTGGAAACCATTTTCAGCAAACTGTCATAAGGACAGAAAACCAAACACCGCATGTTCTCACTCATGGGTGGGAATTGAACAGTGAGAATACATGGACACAGGGCGGGGAACATCACACACGAGGGCCTGTCAGGGGTTAGGGGGCTAAGGGAGGGATAGCATTAGGAGTAATACCTAATGTAAATGACAAGTTGATGGATGCAGCAAACCAACATGGCACATGTATACCTATGTAACAAACCTGCACGTTGTGCACATGTACCCTAGAACTTAAAGTATAATAAAATAAATTAAAAAAAGAAAAACTTTATTCTAATTTCATTATCTTAGGGATGGCCCTATATCTCATCTTCTCTGAGCCTCTAGGCATTTTTTTAATCTGTAAAATACAGAGTCAGATGTGGGTAACCCTCCAAATCTCATCCAGATACAAATTATGTAGGTTTGATATACAGTAGAAGAATGTGTACTTCCTAAAATACAGCCATTTTATATATCAATTTTTAATGTAAAAAAATAATTAATCTAGAGCCATAGATTGTGAAGGCGAGCTCTGTTTCCCGGCATACCATGCTTCCCACCTCTTCACTTCCTGTTTATCTTCTTATTCATTCACAAGTTATGAAACATTTGCTCTGTGTGTCGGCTCTATAGGTGAAAAAATAAATCAGATTTCTCTATATCGCTGCCTTCTTAATATCTCCAATACGGGACCCCACTCTGGTACCCTAGTATCTCCCTCTGTAGAAGTTCAAAACCTAATTATTATAAAGTTAATAAAATAAATTATTTCCTGATCTTGTATGCCCTATAACATACTATGTGAACGACAGAGACTGCCTGCAGTAAAAACCTTTGAAAATAGAATTTCAAGCATAATAATTTAACCAAATGCACATTGGAGAAAGGCTGTTCTATCTTGTGAATTTTTTTTCCTATATGGATTAATTTGGCTTTGTTTGCTTTTCTGAAAAATTTAACAGCCCTCACTCATATATTAATGCCACCCATGCTAAATTGACTTCCATGATTTATTACACTCGGATATGGGAGGAAAGTCATTCTTCAGACAATATACTTTATACCACAGGTACTACCACTTTCACCAGCTTGTACATTGGTTCAAGTCCATTAATAAAACCATGATCAAATAAAAAGGCTTCAAGCATAAACAGAGCAGGAGCAAAGATCTAGGTGGTGGTTTACACTCATTTGTAATATATTTTTTCATCACATTGTAGGATTTTTACCTTACTCAAGAACTTGATGGTTCTATAATAGAGTTTTCTTTCTGAATCTTTTCCTTTCTGCATAAAAACTGCTAATTTTCATCACAGGCTCTCATCCAATTGCTTGAAAATACTAATTTCTAAATTTTAAAGCTTACTTCAACAATGCTTGGTTAATTATACGGGCATTTGGTAGCAAGCAGAAGACACAAATTATTAATTGCACAAAATGAAACATTTAAATACCTATCACTCTTTTAAAAAAATCTCATTTTAAAATGTACATAATATTTATTTTATTCCTGTTGTCTAAGAAATTGGCTTCATACTATTGTCCTAGCTATTCAAAACGATAATTAAGTTTTCTGGTCTTATATATCTAGATTCAAACCCCATCATCACCATTTGCAATTTTGAACTTTGGTTCAAGTTAGTTGAATTATTTCAGCCTCAATGTCCTCATCTCTAAAATGGAACATTAGTAGTACATACTTCATAGAGCTGTGGTGAAGCATTTTTGAGATATAACTTGAGGTGCTGTATAAAACAGATCTAATACAAACGTCACAAAAGCTTGTAGAACACTTAAGAACAGATTGGTATGTGGCATGTTCTTATAAAATTCGACATGAATATTCATGTTCTTGCTCTCCCCGTTATACCTGTGAAAACAGAGGAGATACCTTTGGTTCTAAACGCGATCTAAATGAAAGATATGGGGAATCATTTCAGATATAATATAACCTTCTGTCTGCGACCTTCTGTCTAATCAGTCTCACACATAAGTAGCTTTCCTGCATTCCTGGAATCTCTTCTCACACCTCTAGCCAACAGTTGCGTTGCTTTCTAACCCACCCTCCTTCTTTCCTGTTACTTGACTATCTTATTCTGTCTCCTTTCCACTCTGTGGTCCAATCAAATACAGCTTCTATCCATCAACTTTATACATCTCCCTAAATCCTAGATGATATAGTTTTAAAAATCTTTTATCTCACCAAAACTATAAATACTGGACTGAAGAATGAAACTTGGGAGCCACTGCAACATAAATATTACTCTATTTTCCACCTGAGATTAGAGACACATACCCTGCCTCTGAAGCAATGTATCATTTTTGGAATCAAAGTGGAGAACTGGCTTACACAGCCCAGAGAGTAAAAGCAGTGTTGATATACCAGAACTAGATCCTTTTTGGCACAATACTAGTTGTAGTAGAAGTGTCCTGGAGAAAAAAAAGCAAGTCCTTTTCACAAGTAAAACGGATCAAAACACATAATGTTAACATAAACATGCAAATAGTTTAATTTTGCAATGGAGAAATGAAAAAATGATTAAAAATTAGAAACTCATTACAATCATAGTGTTTATTGTTTCCATAGAAATACATTTCCCCAACTCTAGTGTAGAACTCCACTCTAATTTAGAATCCTGTGTTTCTGAAGAGAATCTCCGATTTTCTTTGGGGTAGGTTACATTTGTTCTTCATAATGTCGAGTATGTATAAAAATCAATAAATACTGTACATAATAATTTAATCTCAAAATCATGAGAAAAAACATTGAGAGGCCAATTAATCCTACCTTTTACTTCTGCAAATGATAACCCCAAAATTATTCCACTATTATCCTCCCGTTTGAACATACTACAGTATGTTGGAAAGCATGATCAGGAGCTTTGAAAGGCTATACTAACACTGGACTTCAGTCATCTACTTCAACAGATTTAGCAGTTACCAGTTTCTGTGCTTCTGTGACCTGATTCTGACCTAAATCCTCCACTTTCTGCCTTTACGAATGTAGACAATGCATAGATAAAGTCAATTTCTTCTTCATAAAGATGGCATCCCTAGTGCTGATACCCTTTTTCTCCATACAGACCCTTCTCCCTACCTGAAGCTATTTGTCATCATTTTTTAATCCTTCCCACAGGAGAGTGCTGTAATTGCAATATTCCTAAAAGTTTCTGGAAATTTTATTCCCTAATTTTTTGAAATTCTCAATTCTAATGAATGATTTAAAGCCAGATCTATTTTAAATTAAGTGCTTCCTTTGTCATTTTCCTTATCCAGAAGGGTGTCTATTTTGTCTGTACAGATGCTTCTCTCTTTCTCACCAGCTGGATAGAAGTGGTAACCCTGCAGCCACACTATTCTACAGGAAGTAACAATACCACCTGTTATTTAATGGCTTCACTAACACATGCCCCATTCTTGCAGGAATGCTATTCCAGTGAAATAGTATAACAAGAAATGAAATGACTATAGCGCTCAGGTGCTGTATTAAAATGTCAACTCTGACCTTTGAAGATTAGAACAAGCAAAAGACAGTTATGATTAATGGTTCCCCAGGCTTCATGGGTAAAGAGACACATTTATAAATCACAACTTCCAGGATGAAGAGAGGAAGGTGGGTAGTTACTAGACAGGATGTGGGAAAGGTTCAAGCCAAATGCTTCAATCTCTTGTCTATTACTAAACTATGCCAGTTTTAAAAGCTGATTAGAATGTGGTTTGGCCAATCATTCATAACCTTTTGCCACATTATTTGTTAATTTAATATTTTGGGGGACATTAGTAGTTATACATCATTCAAGAGGTTTCAGGAAGAGAAAAGTTAGGCAAGGGTCCAGGTAATTCAGCATACACTTTTTGTCTCCACTAAAAACCTGTTAACATATCTTCCCATCTATGTCCCAGAGTAGGTTCAAGGGACAATGATATGGTTTGGATCTGTGTCCCCACACAAATCTTATGTTGAAATGTAATGTCCAATGCTGGAAGTGGGGCCTGGTGGGAAGAGATTGAATCTTGGGGGTGGAGTTTTCATGAATGGTTTAGCACCATCCCCATTGGTACTGTATAGTGAGTGAGTTCTCATAAGATCTGGTTTCTTAAAACTGTGCAGTACCTCCCCCATCTCTCTCTTAGTCCTGCTCCTTGCCATGTGAACTGTCAGCTCCCCTTTCACCTTTTGTCATGATTGAAAGTTTCCTGAGGCCTCCCAAAAATATGAACAGACGCCAGCATCATGTTTTCTGTACAGCCTTTGGAACCCTGTGCCAATTAAACCTATTTTCTTTATAAATTACCCAGTCTAGATTTTTTAATAGCAGTGCAAGAATGAACTAATACAGAGAATTGGTACTGAAAAGTGGGACATTGCTATAAAGATACATAAAAATGTAGACGCAACTTTGGAACTGGGTAACGAGCAAAGGACACAAACATTTGGAGGGCTCAGAAGAGGACAGAAAGATTAAGGAAAATCTGGAACATCCTAGAGACCTGTTAAATTGTTGTGACCAAAATGCTGATAGTGATATGGATAGTGAAGGCCAGGCTGGGAAGTCTCAGATGGAAATGTGGAACTTACTGGGAACCAGAGTAAAGGTCACCTTTGCTATGCTTTAGCAAAGAGCCTTCCTGCATTGTGTCCCTACTCTAGGGATTTGTGGAACTATGAACTCGAGAGTGATAATTTATGGACTCTGGCAGAAGAAATTTCTAAGCGACAAAGCATTCAAGATGTAACCTGACTGCTTCTAACACCTATGCTCATATGCATGAGAAAAGAAATGACATAAAACTGAAATTTATAATTAACAGGGAAGCACAACGGAGAAGTTTGAAAAATTTGCAGCCTGGTCATGTGGTAGAAAAGAAAAGACCATTTTCAGGGGAGCAATTCAAGTCAGCAGCAGAAATTTGCATAAATAGAGAGGAGCCAAGTACTGATAGGCAAGACAATAGGGAAAAAGATTCTGAGGCATTTCAGAGAACTTGGCAGCAGCCCCTCCCATCACAAGCCTGAAGACCTAGGAAGGAAGAATGGTTTTGTAGGCCAAGCCCAGGGCCCAGCAGCCCTGCACAATGTCCAGATACTGTTCCCTGCATCTCAGCTGCTCCAGCCATGGCCCAAAGTGCCTCAGACACAGCTCTGGCCATTGCTTCAGAGGATGCAAACCATAACCTTTGGTGGCTTCCACATGGTTTTATCCCTGTGGGTGCACAGAGTGCAAGAGTTGAAACTTGGGAGCCTCCACCTAAATTTCAGAGGATGTATGGAAAAGCCTGGATATACAGGCAAAGCCTGCTGCAGGGGCAGAGCTCTCATGGAGAACATCTACTAGGGCAGCATGGAGGGAAAATGTGGGCTTGAGGCCCCCACACAAAGTCCCCACTGGGGCACTGCCTAGTGGAGCTATGAGAAGAGGGTCACCATACTGCAGAATTATAGATCTACATACATACTCCATAATTATAGATATACCAACAGCTTGCCCTGTGCCCCTGGAAAAGCCACAGGCACTCAACATCAACCTATGAGAGCATCCTTGGGGGATGAACCCTGCAGAGCCACAGGGCCAAAGCTTTCCAAGGGTTTGGGAGCCCAGCCCTTGCTCCATTAAGCCCTGGACGTGAGATGTAGGGTCAAGGGAGATTATTTTGGAGCTTTAAGATTTAATTAATGCCCTGCTGAGTTTTGGACTTGCATGTGGCCTGTAGCTCATGTTTTTGTTTGTTTTGTTTTTCTGTTTTTCTGTGTTTTTTTGGCCAATTTCTCCCTTTTGGAATGGGAATATTTCCCCTGCAAATGTTCCCATAGTCTAAGTTGAGGAGGTCTCAGATAGAAATGAGAAATTTATTGGGAGCTGGAGTAAAGGTCACTTTTGCTACGCTTTAGCAAAGAACCTGGCTGCATTGTGCCCCTGTACTCTTATTGTATCTTGCAAGTAACTAACTTCTTTCAGATTTAACATGCTCATAGGCAGAAGGGACTAGCCTTGTCTCAGACAATACTTTGGACTTCAAACTTCTGAGTTAATTCTGAAATGAGTTAAGACTGGGGAACTGTGAAAGGACATAAGATTTGGGAGGGGTCAGCAGCAGAATGATATGATTTGGATCTGGGTCCCCACCCAAATCTCATGTAGAAATGTAATCCCTAATGCTGGAGGTGGGGCCAGGTGTGAGGTGTTGTGTCATGGAGGTGGAGTTCTCATGAGTGGTTTTGCACCATCCTCCCTTGGTACTATATAGTGAGTGAGTTCATGCAAGATATAGTTATTTTAAAGTATGTAGCACCTGCCTCTTCTTTTTCTTCCTCCTGCTCCTGACCATGTGAAGTGCCAGCTCTCCCTTCACCTTTTCCATGATAGAAAGCTCCTAAGGCCTCCCCAAAAGACAAGCAGATGTCAGCAACATGCCTCCTGTACAGCCTGCAGAACTGTGAGCCAATTACATATCCTTTATTTATAAATTACCCACTGTCGGGTATTTCTTTATAGCAGTGTGAAAACGGACTAGTACTGACAATGCAGATATTTGTGGCTATGTCAAACACCTCTCCTCCAACACAGTGCTATGGACAGGGTCAACATCATGGTCCTTGGTATGATGTTTTTGAGGTACAAAAATGAGGTTAAAATAATCCAAGTGACCAATTAATACTTAGAAAATATTGCAACACTAACAGATTCCAGTGCCTGGTGAGAGGTATCCAGATTCAATTTCATTATCCATTTACTCCCCACACATAGTAACACATACACACACACACACACACACACACACACACACACACACGGGAGAGAGGGAAAAGAGGGAAGAGAGAGACAGAGAGAGAGAGAGAGAGAGAGAGAGAGCGCAAGAGAGCTGGAAGCTCCTGGAGGGTAGAGATATCTTCTTTCTTAACTCTTAGTAAAAAAAATAATAAAAACTTTTCATGCATTTGATGAACTTAAATTCCCACAAACACCCTTAATTTGTATATTTTGTTACGTTTTCCAAAACATAGCTTTGATTAATTTACCTTCCCATATGCCCAAATTCTGCTAATATGACTCCACTCCCCGCATACTCCTAATTCAAGGGTATTCACAATCTGGCCGAAATCGCCTTAATAGGTTCATCTCTCCTTCTTCTTCCTTACAAATTCCACACTCCTTTCTAACAAGTCTTGCCACTACTTCTCACCAGTACTCTGACCTCTATGCATTCTCACACAGCATTTCTTTTCCTGAATCTCCATCCCACTTCAATTTCAACTTTTAAAGACGTTCATTTCCCTATGAAGGTTTTCTTGATTAACTTCCATTTTCATCTTATGTGATTTTCATCTTATGTCTTCTTTGAGGTCCCATAGTACTTTACATGTTCTTGAGACTGGTATCACATGTGAGCTTTTTAAAATAAGTATTAATCTATTGCTTTGGCCCCAAGTTAAACCGCAAGAACCTTGAAGGAGGATTATGACTTGAATACCTCTTTATGCCCTGCAATGCCAGTCTCAGTGCCTTATACATGATCGATATGCAATATACACTTTTGAATAAGCTGTAGCAAAGAAATAAAAAATGAAATCCTAAGCCCACCATCCAGTGGCCCAGACCCCCTCTTGGCCAAGGGGATGCCAGAGAAATCTTAGAAGCTGAGTTCCTGGCCATGACGGGATGGGAGGTTAGATACACCTTGTGATATGCCCTCTCTTGGACAACAGTCATTAGACTTTCTTCCCTAAGGGTTAAACAAAAGCCTTTTGGAAAGGCTCCACTACTGATAGCAACCAAGTGCCTGACACTATCCCTCCCTTTTGTGGGTTTCCACAAAACAACTGACTAGCATTCCTTCCTGATAAGAGACCACCAACCTACCAAAGTGGTTCTGGCCAGTATATGGAGGATGTGCAGAGGTTTTTGTGTCCTCTGATTTCAGAGGGCTGAAAATTCTACCCTCATATCACGCTAACAGCATTGTTTTCTCAACATGGATTCCATGGAGAGGCATAAAGCTCAGTTGAGCATATTCAGGTTTCTCCTCTCATAAATATTCATGAATTATCCTTTGGCTTATTAAATATGTATATTCAGTCACCCCACTCAGCATAAATACCTGTTCCGTTTTTATCTCCCTTGAGTGTGTGTTTCTGATTTCGAGCTAGAGGCTACGTTTCCCAGTCTGTCAGAATGGCCACCCTGCAAGCTACAACCCTTTATGAAAAATAAAGCTATTCTTTCCAAATGTATGATCCTCTCACTCTTCAATTGACATGTCCAATTTAAAAATAGGAATAAGTGACTGCAATCCATTGTACATGCAAATTATAAAACTATAATGAAATATGTTTTTCATCTACTTTATTGGCAAAGACAAATCATGATCACTTACGTACATGCTGACAAGTGTCTAAGGAAACATTATTATACTTTGATGGAAGAAATACAAATTAGTACAATTTTTAGTTTGAATAATTTGGCAATATCTGTCAAAATGGCAAATCCACATAGCCTTTGATCTAGCAATTGCTTTTAAAGTGTTTAGCTTACAATTATGCTACTACATGTTAAAAGTTAGAAACAATACAAATGTCCACAGAAGCAGCTGGGGTAAATAAATTATGGTGCATCTACGAGGTCAGGAGATCAAGGCCATCCTGGCTAGCATGGTGAAACCCCATCTCTACTAAAAACACAAACAAAAAAAATTAGCTGGGCGTGGTGGCAGGAGCCTGTATATAGTCTCAGCTACTCAGGAGGCTGAGGCAGGAGAATGGCGTGAACCCAGGAGGTGGAGCTTGCAATGAGCCGAGATCACACCACGGCACTCCAGCCTGGGTGACTGAGCAAGACTCTATCTCAAAAACAATAAATAAATAAAAATAAAAAAACAAATTGTGGTGCATCTTTATCATGGAATACTATCGTAGGGGCCAAGGTCCTTGGATCCCTGGAAGTCTGCTGAAAAATCACTGACATGAGGCAGATTGATTAATAGGAGAAAAGTCATACAAATTTATTTAACATATATACACAGAAGCCTTCAAAATGAAAACGTAATTTAGTACTCAATTACGTACTAAAGCTAACATATCATTTTAAGGTTACAAAAAGAATGGGGCTTTGGATCCTGGTAAAACAGGTTATGTTGTGGAGAGAAAAGAAATTATGTCGAGGGGCAATATATGACTACTAGGGAGAAAGAATTAATGGGGAACAGAGATTAACTGGCAAATAGTTCTCTTTGGAATTTGATGCATCTGAGAGATAGCTATTATTTTGTAAAAAGGTTTGTTCAGATATGGTAACATTTTTGGTCTTATCTTCTGCAATAGATAATGAGACAATAGGAAGGGGAGGGGAAAAAAAACCTTGTTCTTTTTGGTGGGTCTGGACTTGGACAGAAAAAGGAACTTCAAGGAAGAATTTAATCTTATTATTTGGAGAGACTGGGGGGGTAAGGAGGAAGGTCTGGGGACCTTGGGGCTTCTTCAATTCAGCTTATCAAACAGCCATATTTTGGGGTATCTGTTTCTGAACCACAACACTATACCACTGTTTTTTTTTAAAGAAGATGGAAAAGAAAGAACAAAAATATTGATGAAAATCAATGATGCGTTTGATGAAAGAAGTGAAAAAGAATATGCACAGACTTCTATGTGCATATGTTCCTGGACCAAAGTGAGGGTCGGGCTGCTATTTCTCGTGGCCCAATAACAAGATGCAGATGAACTAGGGAGTAAGAAAGTTTTTATTTCTGTAACTGGTTACAGGGAAAAGGCCTGGAAATTATCCCCAGGCCAACTCAAAATTACAAAGTTTTCCAGAGCTTATATACCTTCTAAGCTATATGTCTATGTGTAAGTGTGCATTCATCTAAAGACATAGTGATTAACTTATTTTAATCTATAACTAAGGTCCGAGTCCTAAAGACCTTCTTCTGGAGCCTCAGTAAGTTTACTTAATCTGAATGGGTCTAGGTGCTGGGGTAATTACCCTTATCTTTTCTCCTGCTAAATCACAAAGGTTTGGGGAGTTCCTTTAAATCCCAATAAACTTGTTTGTGGAGGCCTGGGGAGTTTCTTCAGACCCCCCAATAAATCTTGTTTAATCCTAAAAAGGTCCTATTAAGAATTTCTTCATTATCTTGTCATTCTTCAAGGCCCAGGAAAAGCCTAGGCAAAACTCTTGATGGGCTCTTTGTTATATTCCAGCCTTTTATAAGAGCCCTGGCTCAATCAGTTTTTAATGTTTAACCTAGCTACTCAGTCAGTGCTGGGACAGTTGTAATGGAGGCTTGTGTTAGTGAGACCTGGCCTGCCACACATACATAAAATATATCTGAAAGGCTGCAAAAGAAATCAATAATAATGGTTACCTCTAGAGAGGAACACTGAATTGCTGGAGCACAGGAACAGAAGGGAGAGTGTATTAGTTCGTTCTCACATTGCTGTAAAAAACTGAGACTGGAATATGTATAAAGAAAAGAGGTTTAATTGGCTTATGGTTCCACAGGCTATACAGGAAGCATGGCTGAGCCAGACTCGGGAAACTTACAAACACGGCAGAAGGTGAAGGAGAAGCAGACGTGTCCTACATGGCTGGAGCAGGAGGAAGAGAGTGCAGTGGAAGGTGCCACACACTTTTTAATAGCCAGATCTTATGAGAACTCACTCAATATCACAAGAACAGCAAGGAGGAAATCTGCCCCCCACGATCCAATCACCCTCCCACCAGGCCACTCCTCCAACATTGGGGATTACAATTCGACATGAGATTTAGGTGGGGACACAAATCCAAACCATACCAGAGAATTTTTATTTTACATTATTTGATGTCAATCGAATCTTGACCATGAAAGTGTATTATGAATTGAAAGATTATAATTATCATTAAATAATATTTTAAATAAACTTCTTATTCTTTGGGTCCCATTTTGGAACAATGCTTTCCTCAGTGGGACCCCAGGGATGCCTGGAGTGCAACACTCCAAATTGCAAGAAAAGCGGGTGTTGATGAGAATCTGTAAGGGAGTACTTAGATTCTTGGAATGCTCATTGTGGGGATCATCCTCACTAAATTTTTGAAGTTATCAAAAGTTCCTCTTCAGCCACCTTCTGTCAGAAGAATCAGCAGAAAGCATTGTGCAAGGAGCTCATACCTGACTGTTGATGAAAAGAGTCAAACTGCAAAATATTTGAAGAGATTTATTCGGCTAAATGTGACTGACCATGGCTTATGACACAGCTCTCAGGAGATCCTAAGAACATGTGCTCAAGGTGGTCAGGGTACAGCTTGGTTTTACATATTTTAGGGAGGCAGGAGACATCAATTAAATGCATTTAAGAAATACATTGGTTTGGTTCAGAAAGTCAGGACAACTCAAAGTGGGGGCTTCCAGGATATAGGTAAATTTAAACATATGCTGGTTGACATTTGGTTGAGTTTGTCTAAAGACCTGCGATCCACAGAAAGGAAATGTTCAGGTTAAGATTAAAGATTGTGGAGACCAAGGTTCTTTTGAAGTCTTATAATGACTGCCCTTACAGACAATGCATGACAAATGTTTCCTGTTCAGATATTTAAAAGGTGCTATGCTTTTAGTCAATCTCTTCTGGATTGGGAGGGCCTAGAAGAAAAAGATCTAGCTGCGTTAATAGAGATTCTTTACGAGATGAATATTTTCCCCCACAAAGGACAGCTTTGCAGGGCCATTTCAAGATAAGGCAGAGAAACATGTCTTGGGGCGAAACATTTTTATTTTCTTTCTTGTCTTGTAATGTTACGCCAGAGTCAGATTGGAAAGTAAGTCGCAATATATAAGGTTAAATAAAACCCATCTGATGAGAATTTATGGTTTATAGCGCATGACTCCCCAGACTCCTTAGACAGAAATTTGGGCAAGATAAAAAAAAATCAGAGCTTAGTCCTCATGACAGTTGTTCTAGGTTCCTCAGCTCTTGTGCTTTGGCCTCAGTCAGAGATGGCCAGGATTTAACTTAATAATCAGGTGATTGATTCATTTGTCTCTTTTGTATCATGAATAAACAGAATAAGTGGATTTTGGGATTGGAAGTCATAGAGCTCTGTAGGAATGGAAAAGTTGAGGAGCTAGCTTCTTGTCATTGGCTGGCTGTGAACTTGGTGAAACGTCTGTCCAAATTTTGCCTTCTTTCAGGGAAGCTTCCATCAATCCCAAAGCAGCCTGGACCCTGGTCATCTCAGAGACTCCTGTAACTCCCCAACAGGTTCATTTTGCCTGCTGTCCAGACAGAGCTGCTTTATCAAGACAGGAATTGCAATAGAGAAAGGGTTTAATTCTTGTAGTGTCAACTGAACAGGAAACCACAGTTTTATTATTACTCAAATCAGTCTCCCCAGAATTAGGGAGCTGGGGTCTGTTAAGGCTAATTTAGTGGGGAAGCGGCCAAGGAGTAGAAAGTACTGATTGATCAGATTGGAGATGAAATCACAGGGAGTTGAACCTGTCCTCTTGCACTGAGCTGTTTCCTGGGTGAAGGCCACAAGACCAAATGAGCCAGTTTATTGATCTGGGTGGTGCCAGCCAATCCATCAAGTGCAGGGTTTGAAAAATATCTCAAGCACTAATCTTGGGTTTTACAATAGTGATTTTATTCCTTTGGGGAACTGGGGAGGTTTAGAATCTTGTGGCCTCTAGCCGAATGACATCTGATCCATAATTTCTAATATTGTGGCTAATACGTTAGCCCTAGAAAGGCAATCTGGTCCCCAGGCAAGAAGGGTGTTTGTTTTGGGAAAGCGCTGTTATCGTCTTAGTTTCAAAGTTAAACTATAAACTAAGCTCCTCCCATGGTTAGTTCAGCCTATGCCCAGGAATTAACAAGGACAGTTTGGAGGTTAGAAGCAAAATGGATTTGATTAGGTTAGATCTCTTTCGCTATCATAATTTACTCACTTACAATTTTTGCAAGGGTGGTTTCAGTCTGATTTGAACACATGCATATGATGAGAGTTTTGGTGCAAAACAAAGGTCAACTAATAAGTATAATGGTCAAAAACAAAATTAAAGCAAAACAAAAGGAAAGAAAACAATAATAAACCTTCATCAACCGTTGAGCTAATCTCACTTTCTCCTCTTTAATCATGAAAGCTCATTTATAAGAAGGGATAATGAGGATAATGTCAGTTTCAAAATCATTTGAAATGATACTTTAAAAAATAAAGAATACAGTTCTTCATTTGAATTGGCCTCAATGAGCTTTAATTACAGCAATGTGAGCAACTAAAAAGAGCTAGTTAGGAGGTATATCCTTGTTTAGGTATATTCCCATCAATGTGCTTTCATAAATGGTTTTCATTTGAAAAGACATAATTTTTTAAAAAATCTAAATAAGTACTTTATCTTTGTGGATAATGAGTGAACAAAAATCGAGGCATTAAGCAGCTGAAAAGGTGACAGTAAATGTATTGAGGTTTTAAAAAATACAAATCAAACTCCTGTCTGTCTTAGTAGAGTCAGTTTGTTGACACCAATCGGAACTCTTATTAAACAGCTGAAAGATGGTCTCCTGCCTGACTCCAATAGGGAGATGTTTACAAGCTCTTCAATTTCTATGTAGCAGGAAGGTCTGATTTAGTTAGGAAGCCCTACAAGTTGCAAAGGGCTTGTACCAGATCATATTAATTTTGGGGTGATTACATGTACAAATTCAAATGATCACTTATTTAACTATGCCTGGATTTGAAGCCAGAAGAGCTTGGAGATTTTCTCTACATTATCCCAAATTTATCACCTTGGAGATATATCTGGTTTAATTTCATTTTTACCCCAAAAGACCTCAGGCATTTTGGAGGAATGAGAATGATCCATTTGATATTCAAATCAGCTAATGAATTACACATAGAATATAATACTTGCTTACATTTATTGAACAATATGTGTCTGGCTCTGTACTTTGGGTTTTGCATAGATTTATAGAATCATTTTAACTTTCCTATGAATATGCATTAATTTCTTCTGTAACAACATCTTGCCCTGTCTTCAAACTAACTCTACTAAAAACACTAAAAAATGGCTCATGGGAATCAACCCAAGAAAATCTGAAGAATGTCAGACTCTGTGCTTTCTTTCTTCATTCACACACAAAAAGTACCAATTTATTCACTATGCCTCTGAATCAACAATACAGGATACATCAGTCCTAGGGAGGTGGAGCAAGGGACATAGTGATTATTTTTTCTGGGTGCCACAGGGTAATTGACTGGACCAGGTTATTATAATTTGCTCTGGGTCCTGGCCTCATACATGCAGCTAGACCTGCTTTGCACAGTACTGCACACACACATCCAGGATTATTAAACCTGTTTCTTAAAGTGGCCCCTATGCTGCATACCAACCCCTTTGGTTGCCCTTACTGTACCCTTCTTGCTCTTTATTTTCAATTGAATTTTTTACTGAGATGATGGTAGATTCACATGCAGTTTCTAAGAAATAATACAGAGAGAGCCTACATGCTCTTTATTCAGTGTTATAGGTGAAATTGTGTCCCTCCAACCAACAGATACACTGAAGTCCTAATTACCAGTACCTGCGAATAGGACCTTATTTGGAAACAACAGTCTTTGCAGATTTAATCAATTTAAGATCATTAGGGTGGGCCCTAATCGAATATGACTGGTGCCCCTAAAAGAAGAGAAGAGGCACAGAGATAGAGATACACGGAGGGAAGACAGTCACATGAAGAGGGAGGCAGAAATTGGATTTATGCTGTCACAACCCAAGGAATGACTGTTGCTACCAGAAGCAGGAAGAGATAAGGAGGTTTCCTCCTTAAGAATCCTTGGAAAGAACATGGCCCTGCTAACACTTGATTTGAGATTTCTAACTTCTAGAATTGTGAAAAAACAAATGTATGTTGTTTGAAGCCACCCAGTTGGTGGTATTTTATTATCACAGCTCTAGGAAACTAATATGCCCAGTTAACATTTTGCAAAACTATAGTATAATATCACAGCCAGTATATTGACATTGATACAATCCACCTTATATTTGCCAAAGTTTAACTTGGATCCATGTGTATGTTCTGTTCTATACAATTTTGTCAAATGCATAGGTTTGTGTATAGACCACCAAGTCAGGATATTAAATAGTTACATCACCAAAAGGATCCTTCGCAAACCCCTTTTAGAATCACATCAACTCCTTTCCATTCCCAGGGTGGATGGGGATCACATCCTTAACCACTAGCAATCAATAATCTGTCCTCCAGTTCTCAATATTGTGTCATTTCAAAAATGTCATATAAATGAAATGGTAATTTTTTGAAACTGACTTTTTTTCATTCAGCTTAAATCCCTGGAGATTCACTCAAGATGTTGTGTATCTGTGTCTGCAAAACCTTGCTGAAAATTTGATAGGAATTACATTAAACCTACACATTAATTTCAGGAGAATTAACATAATTACTATGTTGAGTGTTCCCATCTATGGACACAGTATTGGCCTTTATTTATTTAGGTCTCGTTTGATTTCTTTTATCAACATTTTAAATTTTTCACCATATAGATCATACACATGTTCTGTTACATGTATATTGAAGTCTTTTTTCTTTGGAGTCATTGTTAATTTGCAAGCCCAGTTTTGTAGCAAAAAGGGATTCAAGCACAGCATTTTTTCCCAAGGAATTCTTATGTAATAAGAGCGATGCCTTTGTAGCCTTCTCAATGTGTTATAATGCATCTGAGCTTGTCATCAAATGTTATACAGCATATTTGTAGCTTATAGGAAAATAAGGTAAACATGGAAACCTAGTTAGACATTTTTGTTGGAATTCTGGACAGTTTAGAAAACAATATAATCAAACTATGATGTTTCAGCCCCTTATTGCTGAGATAATGCTAAAGAAGAAAGAGAAGAAAAAAAGCAGATGATCAGAAGGATTTTTGACCTCTAAAGCCTGGGAATAAGAATGCTAACCTATCGGCCGGGCGCAGTGGCTCACGCCTGTAATCCCAGCACTTTGGGAGGCCGAGATGGGCGGATCACGAGGTCAGGAGATCAAGACCATCCTGGCTAACATGGTGAAACCCCATCTCTACTAAAAAAATACAAAAAACTAGCTGGGCGAGGTGGCGGGCGCCTGTAGTCCCAGCTACTCGGGAGGCTGAGGCAGGAGAATGTTGTAAACCCGGGAGGCGGAGCTTGTATTGTAGTGAGCTGAGATCCGGCCACTGCAGTCCAACCTGGGCAACAGAGCGAGACTCCATCTCAAAAAAAAAAAAAGAATGCCAACCTATCCACTCTGTCATCACCCAAAAAACTTTTGATGGATAGAAGACAATTCAACATCCTTTATCAGCTCAGTTGCCACATTTGTCCTCAGTTGCAGTTCATGCTGAAATGTAAGCCACACCAGTCCAAAGTAAGAGGAAGGACATTTTAACTGGGCTAAAGAAACTGACCAAGCTGAAGGACTGACCCCTGTAGGTCACTGGCATTCCACAACAGTATACAAAGGTATGATAATCTAAGAAGAGTTTCAGACATATTCTGATACTTGTTTAACATTTCATTCAGAAGTGGCATTACAGTACTCTAATTCAGGTGAGTAGAAGTGCTATGGCTCTGGGTAATTAGCATATTGCATCAATATGCCAGCCTATGGCTGCTAATGAAGGGACAGGGTTCACTTCCATAGGAGAGGATGATGGCAAGGACAATGTCAGGGATCTAGGGAATCACTTTGTTCTCAATAGGAAACCAGGTATAGGTCAAAGAAATTCCAGGTATAACACAAGAAGCAAAGACTAAATCAACGTAGAGGCAAGCCGGGTTTGCGAAGGTGCGCTGAGAAAGTATTCAGGAGTCTACACTGCAAAACAGGCACAATTAGTGCCAGATCTACGGCAGGCAGATCACCTCATGATTTGGAGGGCTAAGACTGCTGATGAACTCCAGAACCTGGTTAGAACTGACCAAGATGTTTAGTAAGAAATAGCCTGAAGTTAGAACACCCCGGCTTTTTCTTTTAACTGAATGTTTTTGAGGTGGTGGAATCATATTAACTAAGGTACCCCCACAGAGCTCCCCATTACTGAGAGTTCAGTGAATATCAGGATGTATATTTTGTAATTCAATCCTCCCAGCAATACTAAGCAGTAAGCACTATTATTAATGCTATTTTAACATGAAACAACAGGAGCAAAGAAAAGTTAAGAAATGTGTCCAAGGTCACATAGATGGGAGATCACACAGCCAAGTTTCCAGTTTGTACAGCCTGACTTTAGAGCCTGCACACTTAGCCATTAGGCTATATTTTGCTCCATTCTATTTTCTGGGTCACTTGAGTACAAACCAACCCACTGACTCCTACTGTGACACAATTAAACTATCCACTATATCAAATCAGAACCTATTTTGCTCCTGGTTGTTTTTATTTGTTTTTATTGTTGTTTTTCTTAAGATGGAGTCTCACTGGGTCATCCAGTCTGGAGTGCAGTGGCGCAATCTCAGCTCACTGCAACCTCCGTCTCCTGGGTTTAGGTGATTGTCCTGCCCCAGCCTCCCAAGTAGCTGGAATTACAGGTGTGCACCATCACGCCTGGCTAATTTGTGTATTTTTAGTAGAGACAGGGTTTCACCACGCTGGCCAGGCTGATCTCAAACTCCTGACCTCAAGTGAAATTACATTTCCTCCAATGCATTAATTCTAGATATGGATACTTTCATTTCATTGTGAATTATTTTGGAGTTATATTCAAACAAATGAGGATATGATAAATTAGTAACAGCTAGCTAATAAATCTAGCACACTCTTCACAAAAAGCTAATTTATTCAAGTATATGTATGTTTGACAAATAACTCCTGCTTGAATGATTTACCAAGTTAATATAAAATGGTCTTTAAAAGTCAGCTACTAGTCCTGTTTTGCATTTGGAACTTCTACTGAAAGCTGGGAAAAGGATGGCTCAAAGTATAATTCATTTTCAAAAGATCAATGTTAAAAAACAGAAAAATTTGTGTTAGGTTCCTGTTAAATACATATTAAAGATGAGTAGCTCAAGCAGTTAGCAAAATGAAGATAGACAAACTGTTTGAATCAGATACACAAATTGTGCATGGTCACTGAAGAAAGTAAAAACACCATTAATATTACATAAGCTTATTAAAATATAATCCCTCAAATTACTAGTTACTAGTCATCAACTCATTATTAGTTACCAGGGTTGTTACCAAAAAAGTACTACTTTCTTAGGCCACTCAAAAACTGATTATTAAAACAATTGATAGGTCTGGATCTTAGACTGCCAATTTTATTTAAATAACCACAGATGACTTTAATGTGCAGCCAAATTTGAAAAACACTGGTAGTTGATTACATTTTTTATGGAGAATCTCAATTTATTCTTTCACTCTGAAGTATTAATAAGTGACTATGGCAATCTCAATTTATGGCAATTGATTTATATATACTTATATAGTATTATAATTCATTCACCTATGTGTTCTATTCCCAGTGCTATGCTTAAACCAGTGACAAAACTTCCATGGCTTCAGTGCTTTATTTGTAAAATAAATGATTAGCTCAAAGGATTTTAAAACACTTTCTACCTCTAAAACTCTAACCTAGTATTAATGATGTATCTCCAGGGTAAAGGGCAGAAACCTGTGACATTTACCTGGGGTGTTTTGGTCAGTACCATTTGTTCGTACCCCAGGAGATGTTCACATACTATACTATGCCCACCACCACTACCACCACCAACACATGCAAACCACAGGCCTGAAAAATAAGACACTAAAATTCAGAAACCACTTTTTTTCATTCTTCCTTAATATCTCACAAAAACTGCCATAAGTGGGTAGGAAGAAAGCATCTACAATTTCCCAAGCAAAGTTTTAGATAAGACAGGTCATCAGCTATCAGCTGCATAAGAAACCATCCTCAAACTCAATGGCTTAAGGCCATAACCATTTTATAAGACCTCATGAATTTGGGAAGCATTCAGTCAGATGACACTTCTGCTCTACACAGCATTGACTAACCTCATTCAGTGGGATTTTGTAAAGTTATTGGGCTAGTCTAGAGGATCCACATAGTTTCACTCAGATATCTGATGCCTTGGCTTCTTGGAAGGTGGGCTCAGCTGGAAACTCTCCCTCTCCCTGTAATTTCAGAACCTCTGCAGGTAGTCTCTCTCCAGAAAGGCATTGAGCTTCTTACATGTTGGTTCAGAGTGTTTCTTTTTTTTTTTTTTCTTTTTTTTTTTTTTTTTTTTTTTGAGTAGAGTCTTGCTTTGTCACCCAGGCTGGAGTGCAGTGGCGAGATCTTGGATCACTGCAGCCTCCACCTCCTGGGTTCCAGCTCTTCTACTGCCTCAGTTTCCTGGGTAGCTGGGATTACAGGCACGTGCCACCACACCTGGCTAATTTTTGTATTTTTAGTAGAGATGAAGTTTCACCATGTTAGCCAGGCTGGTCTCGAATTCCTGACCTCAGGTGATCCACCCTCCTCAATGTCCCAAAGCGCTGGGATTACAGGCATGACCTGCCATGCCCAGCTGACAGAATGTTTCAAGAGACAAGAAAGTTTCAGTTTCTTAAGACTTGGGCCCAGAAAATGGTGTGGTGTTAATTTCACTGTATTCTACCAGGCAAGGCACTCACAGAGTCCAACTAGATTTAAGGAAAGGAAACATAAAACCCAGCTTCTCAATGGGTGAAATTCAAAGAATTTGCAGCAAGCTTGAATCAACAACAGAATCTATCAATGCATCCTTCCAACGTATACGGGAGGATTAAAATGCACTGCCTTCACAGAGTTTTAATGCTAGCTCTGCTACTCTCTGGTTGGGTAGTTTAGGGTAAGTCCTTCTCTGAGCAAGAAGCCTCTCAGAGACTTAAATTTCTGCTCTGTAAAATGAGATTTGTGATACTGCTGCCTAGCTCCTAATTGTGAGAATTATAGAAGAGAATTTGTAATGTGAAAATTGCACAGTATCTGGCACTTAGGTGATAGCTATAATGAGATTATTAAGTACAAGAAAGTCCATTAGCTGTTTCGAGATGCTACAAAAATGTTTTATATCAGGAAATTATGAGCAAAAGATTTACATTCAATAAATGCGAGTATTCCAAAGTTGGGAGGAGAGAACATTTACATCCTGACTTGGGTTATCCTATGAAGCATTAAGAAGCTTCAGCCCTGAAGTCTGTTTCAGGTGTGACAGAGAAAGGTGGAGGACCACAGACACAGCTGTGCTAACCCTTTGACAGAGAAATGTACTGATTTTCTCAATAATATGGGAAAATGCATAATTATAGTCACAAAATTATTCCCTCATTTTGTCAGTGGAGAAACAAAACTCTTCTATGTATCATCTTCAGCCACGTGGTGACACCTAATTCCACCCATATGTCCCTTCATGCATGTATGTGGAAAACTCATTTTCCTTCTTAAAAAAGTATACTCAAACATCCTTTGAAACGACTTCCCTGATTCCCTCAGACAGAATTGGTTCCCCACCCCCTCTATATTTTCCTATCACTATGAATGAATGTTTATTGTACACATGATATAATATTGTGATTTGTTTTAGGTAGCTGTATATCTGTCTCCATTTCCCACTGCCCCATGAGTGTGTTGAGTGTGGGAACTGCATCATGAGTGCACAAGTGAGGCACTAAGTCCACATACCTGGCTGGAAATACATCACAGGTGAGCCATATAGTTGAACATGCCCTAGTCCCTTGCTATGCAAGTGTTGTACTTGGACCAGAAGCCTCAGAATCACCTGGGAGCCTGGTATAAATAAAGAATCTAAAATCACCCAAAACCTACTGAGTCAGAATCTGCATTTTAATAAGATCCACAGGGTATTCATGTGTGCACTTATATTTGAAAAGCATAGCTCTAGCATAAACTGCAGTCTGGCTTCCCTCATTGAAATGTACTCAATCTTTCCTGACAGGAAATACCTAAAGACATTTTTTCAAACTCCTTTCTCAATTTTTGAAGCCAAATAATTAATTGAGGATAGTTTGGTTAAAAAACAGACATTTCTTTTTGACCACATATACATATGCTTTTTTTAAAATCTGGATTACTTTATAATTTTTATTTTTTCATTTTTGTGGGTACAGGGTAGGTGTATATATGAGGTACATGAGATATTTTGACACAGGTGTGCAGTGTGAAATAAGCACATCATGGAGAATTAGATATCCATCCCCTCAAGCCTTTATCCTATCCTCTGAGTTACAGATAATCCAATTACACTCTAAGTTATGTTACAATGTACAATTAAGTTGTTATTGATGATAGTCATCCTATTATACTATCAAATAATAGGTCTTACTCATTCTTTGTAACTACTTTTTGTACCCATATACCCCCTCATCCCCCACTACCATTTCCAGTCTGTGGTAACCATTATTCTGCTCTCTATGTCCATGAGTTCAATTGTTTTGATTTTTAGATCCCATAAATTTTGTGCCTGGGTTATTTCACTTAACATAATGACCTTCAGTTCCATCTATGTTGTTGCAAATGGCTGGATCTCATTCTTTTTTTATGATTGAATCATACTCCATTGGGAATATGTACCACGTTTTCTTTATCTATTCATAAAGCATAAAGAATATCTATTCAAGGACTTTGGGACTCTAGGACCTTCGACCTCAGACTGAAGGCTGCACTGTCAGCTTCCCTAATTTTGAAGTTTTGGAACTCAGACTGGCTTCCTTGCTCCTCAGCCTGCAGATAGCCTATTGTGGGACCTCACCTTGTGATTGTGTGAGTTCATACTCCTTAATAAACTCCCCTTTCTATATACATCTATCATATTAGTTCTATCCCTCTAGAGAATGCTTACTAATACAGGCAGACACTGTCCTGAGTGTTTTACCTGCATTGGTTCATTTCATTTTACAACAATTTTGAGAAGCTGGTATTATCATCCCCATTTTATAAAGGAAGCAACTGAGATTCAGAAAGATAAAGTGTTTTTCTCAAGGTGTTGTGAAAAAATCATTTCTAATTTTTAAAGCTTATTCCGTATTATGTTTACACTTGAAATTAATTTATGGAAATAATTTTCTGGAGGATGTAATGACAAGCATCTGAAATGCCTTCATTGCCTGTTAGAATTCTGTTGTGAAGGAGAGAAGTGAAACAGAAAAATAAGTTGAGACATCAATGATTTAATTTTTGTTCTGAGAATGAAGAAGCAGTGAAAGCTACCATACTCCACAAGGACAATCAGAAGGACTGAAAGGCAAAAGAGAGGGGTAGTGCAGCAGTAGAGACAGTGCAGCTCTCCCACCAGACAGGGCAGTGAAACTTGATTTCACCATTTGCTGGCTGTGTAGCCTGAGGCAAAGTCAGTCTTTGCGTCTCGATTTCTCATTTGTCAGTCAAACATAAAATACCCTAGCTTGATGGAATTTTGCAAAGAGTAAGGAAAAAGGGAAGAAAAGGTATATAGACTGTATTAGTCTGTTCTCATGCTACTAATGAAGATACACCCAACACTGGGTAATTTATAAAGGAAAGAAGTTTAATTGACTCACAGTTCCACATGGCCAGCAAGGCCTCACAGTCATCGTGGAAGGCAAAGGAGGAGCATAATCTGGTCTTACATGTTGGCAGGCAAGAGAGCATGTGCAGGAGAACTCCTTTCTTAAAACCATCAGATTTCATGAGACTTATTCATTATCATAAGAACAAGATGGGGAAAACCCGCTCCCATGATTCAATTACCTCCCATGGGGTCCCACCCATGACACGTGGGGATTATTACAATTCAAGATGAGATTTGGGTGGGAACACAGAGCCAAACCATGTCATAGACCATGGGCACTCAACATTACAAACTAAATTTGCAAAAAGCATTAAATCTTCTTAGTTAAGATTCTCTGAAAACATGCTCTGGAATAGAGCTTTTCCTAAAGGAAATTTTTGGTAAGTACACTCAGAATCATCCTATGCAAGGTAATGAAGGAAGCGGCATTGGAAGAGGAAGAAGTTGAACTGTGAGGAAGATTCAATGTAAGGATCAGCTGACACCATGGGAATCTTTGGAGTCCTGATAATCTATGAGAATTGTTTACATTGAGGCAAGGGAACTCAATTTGTTCCTTGATACCAACCCATCTTTGGATGAATGCTGTCCTTGGGAAGAGTCATAACCCTGGGCAGGACAGCTCCCTTCAGCAGAGGGTGTTGCTAGAGACAGACACAGATGTGAGTCCCAGCAGTTAACATTTCTGGCAGATTGGGGAATGAATGGCTCTGTCCCAAAACAGAAATCTGGCCAGGGTACTATATTATCCACTACAGATGCAAATGCTCCATAGGCAGAATTCTGACTCCAGGCCATTGGGAAAACCCATATTGATGCTAAATCCAATGAGACATAGCAATGTGTGCCTTTGTTTTTCCAAACACAACCTCAGGGCTGGACCCTCCCCTAAATCTATCTTAAGCTCAGCACAATGCAGAATATCAACTGTACAACCCTTTGTGTACCCAAAAGTAAAAGGTCTAGGTGTGCAAAAATTGGATCAGTTATGTCACTAATAGATGCCCAATACCTATCACAGAGCCTGCACATAACAGTGGTTCAATAGTTGTTGAATAACTGGGTATACATAATGAGCTGGATTGACTCTGAAGACAGATATAGAAGAAACATCTAAAAAGGAAATGTGGAGGCCTTTCTTCACCAAATATAGACTCTGATAAGTCACTCAAGTTAATTCAGAGTCTATTATGCATGTTTCAAAAAAAGCCAAAGACTTAATGATAAAGAATGATGAATAATCCCAGGAAAATAATGTAAATCTGAAACTTACTCTTTTTATATCCCATAATGAGTGTAGCAACAAAGATGTTTTCTGTAATAGTCATTAAAGCTCTCCAGGTTTGAAGCAAAAGAAAGTCAGAAATCCATTTCCCATGATGACAGCCACCAATTTTCTCACCATCATAAAGGAGATGCAGAATTAGCTCCATAATATCTGCTATTTAAAAATGTCAGCCTGGTATTACTAAGAAAACACATCCCAGGCACAAGAGCCAGCTTCTCATACAACACATTTCATGGATATGGTGACCTGGCTAATGCTTCTGCAATGGTACCAAAGGTTGAGGTGACAACTGCCTACAGCTTGAGAGAAAATAAATTTATGTGGCCAAAAATGACACGTAGCCTTCCCTGTGAAATGTAGTTTTTCAAATTTCTACTTTTAGCATGATTTACATCACACAAAACACTGCAAGCCAGTCAGCACTTTCATGCCTTTGATTTTGGTGTAATTATTTTTAGGCTGAAAGATTTTTACTGTCTTTCTATTACTTTTGCCCATAAGCATATCAAGTATTTTTTTTCTATTCTCTCTGTTTAAAAGATGGAAATAGAAATTTCTCAAAAAAGTCTTTTTAGAAGCAAATGATTGCCAAAAATCTCATCAGAGGAGGAAGTATTACGCTATTGCAGCCTAGGGAGCATTCTTAAATCTGACAGAGCCTGGCGTGGTGACTGGGGCGGGCAGAGTCACATGAATGCCTAAGTTCTAATTCACCTTCCAAAGTGCTGGCTGGGAATTCTCACCAAGACTGCTGCTATAGCTCCCAACTCATCTCCCTGCTTCCTTCCCTCTTGGTCTCTTTAATTCACCCTCCACAAACAGTCAGTGTGAGTTCATTCAGCAAAATCAGACTTTGTCACTCCTCTGCTTGAACTATTTCAATGCCTTTCCTGACTCTTAAAATAAAAATAAAAGCTCAATGCCATGTCCTTTGTAGTACTTATGATCTGACTCCAACTCTTTGACCAGGATAACCTTATGAAAGGTTTGAGAGAGAACAATTATAAGTGAGTGAAATTGGTATTTGTCTACATGGTAAGGGTCTAAGAAATGCACCCCGGAAAGTGACCAGCAGACCTCTAGACACTACCTCTCTCATCTCCTGTGAACCATTCCTCTCTGAGCCCACAGGCTCTAGCTCCATATCTTAAATAGGCCTAGTGTGTGGTTGTTTTTTTTTTTCACTAAAGTTTTCTTTGGCACTGGACCTGGAACAGAGACAATAGAGCTGAAGTGGAATTCAGACCTGATACTTGACAAAAGTATGATGTTCACTCTGACGCTTCTTGCATTTGATACTTTTGTAGCTTTTAATTTAATATCAAAATCTTTAATATCAAAAATATCAAAATTTTTAATTTTTAAGGCTTATTCCATATTATGTTTACACTTGAAATTAATTTATGGAAATAATTTTCTGGAGGATGTAATGACAAGCATCTGAAATGCCTTCATTGCCTGTTAGAATTCTGTTGTGAAGGAGAGACCCCTACACCAACATTCTAAACCATCCATCTCAGTTAGAGGCATATATGACCATGCAGGAGAAAGTTCTTTGAAGAGTCTCTTGTGTTTAAGCAATGGACTTAGTATGGAGAGAACTGATTATTTACTTTCAGTTCCTCAGCTCGGTTGCCCTTAGTTTTTTCAAGTGTAAGTGTCTGTTTCCACTGCTGAGGCTCCAATATGTTCTGGTGTGTTTGGTGAGTAGGTGAGACCAGCCACCATTTTACTCCCCATCTAATTCCTGTGGTAATTGACACAGCAAAAATCTTAGAAAACCTTCATGGTTATTGTGCTTACATTAAGAACAGGTACAGAAGGAATCTGTGATAACTTCTAGAGTTTCATGGGAGATTCAGGAAAGAGAAGACGCTGGTTGAAAACAGCAAGCAGTGTCAATGAAAGTGGAAGAGGTAGAGCTGCTACTCAGAATTTTCACCATAAAGGAAAAGAAAATCTGCAAAGATGAAGCCCAGAGACCAAGAACACTGATCTCTGAGAGCCTCACTGATCCCTGTGGAAGGCTTCTTTCTTCCTTATTTACTCAATAAATATTTAATGACATGGTCAAGTTTATTGATGTATTCAACTATAGTACACAAGGTACCCTACCTGTGTTGTGTAGAAATATTTATGATTAATGATACATAATCTGTTATTGATTATTAATTAACATATAATAACTTGAACTTCTCTTCTGACAGCTGTGAGAACAAGCTATTTATCAATCAACCAAAATTTTTAACGCTGACATAGCGAGAGGAACCCAATCATTTTCATCAGATTTATTGGATGACAGCATCATTGCCAGGTCTCACAATGAAATGCAATGTGGAATAATGTGAAGGTATTAAATTTATAGTTGGGTTATTAACTGTAGCTATGAAATAAGAAATGATAAAGATAGTGACTTCAAAAGCTTTAGAAATGCATGTTAGAGGAACCTATCATCTGAGAGGAACTCCTTCTCACAAGTCTTTCATGTGTTTTCAGAATAATAAAGATTTAGAAGTTATTTTCTAAAACACTAAGAAATGTTTTTTAAAATTAAACAAAAAAAATTCTCAGAGATACATAAGCAGTGTTATCAAATAAGCAAGGACTGTGGAAAGAAGTTCTTAGACAGTTTTCCAGCAAAAGTGAGAAATTGATAGCACTTCATGAAGAAAAGAAATTTCAAACTTATAAATGAAAACTTATACTATAGTCTGTGTTTGGAATGTTTTATTTGGAGAAAAAAAAGGGAGTCACTCAGCAAAATCTCAGAAGCAAAAGAGTTTTAGAATCATAGCCTTCAGCAATGGGATTCATAACAAGTCTCTCTGTCTGCAGGATGTAATCCCTTCCTAAATTTAGAATGGTGTGCCTCCTAAAAAGGATCCCTGGGGGAGTTCTGAAGTACGTTAGGGGAAAGTACCAATGAAATTATCATTGATTCTATTTACACAGCTACAGCACTTTTAGAACTAGGCTTTTGACTGCAGTACTATTTTTACTTTCTCAATACTCACTAAGAGTTTGAAGACTTGGGCAACCTATTTAACCACTTTGTTTATTTTCATGTCTATGAAATTGGTTAATAACACTACTTTTTGGTAGAGTGGTTTTGAAGATTAAATAAGTAAATAAAATTAAACCCTTAAAGCAGAGACAGTTGAAAAGAGAGTTTTCAGTGATGGCTGTCACATTAACATCATCATTACCATCATTTATCAACAACTATGGGTTCTGAGCTACTTAGGGTCGACTTTATGGTAAAGGAACCCTTGATGCTTCAAGAAAGTAGCATCAACTCTGTCTCACAAATATTTCATGATATATGCTTTCAGGATGTATGCTTTAATGGTGCATGATAAATGTTCTGAGTAAACAAAACTATCTCCACACTTTGATGACATATGGGTTGGACAAAGGCCTGGCTGTGAGCTGAAAGCAATTATACATTGGCCAAGTATGAAGATGGCAAACCATCTCTGAGGTGGCATATATACAATTCTTCCCAACAAGAGTAATCCCAATCAGATGGGCACAGGAACCCCACTTGAAATAGCTCTTTTTAGAATGTAAGCATGGAGAAATTGGCAATGAGCACAATGATCACTGTCTTAGTCCATTTTCTGCTGCTATAATTGAAACTGGGTAATTTACAAAAAACCCAGAAATTTATTTCTCAAAATTCTAGAGGATGGGAAGTCCAAGATCAAAGCACCAGCAGGTTTTGGTGTCTAGTAAGAGCTCAGTCTCTGCTTCCAAAATATTAAACAGTACCTTGAACACAATGTCCTCTGGAGAAGAACTGTTCCTCACATGGCAGAAGAGTAGAGGGAGCAAACCCACTCCCACAAGCCCTTTTTATAGTAACATTGATTCATTCATCAAGGAAGCACCCTCATGAGCTAAACACCTCCCATTAAGCTTCATCTTCCAATATCATTGCACTGGGGATTTAGTTTCAACCTAAGTTTTAGAATGGATAAAACATTCAAACTATAGCAGTCACCAAACTTAACTATAAACCAAATGAACCTATGCAAGTTTTATGGTTCTACTTGAGAACCTAGAAATCTCAGTCTTGGTGCTGATAGCCAATGCTCTTGAAGAAATGACATCTTTTGCTGTCCTGTAGTGTGTTGTATTGGTATATACATACTATAGGGTATACACACACTATAGGGTATACACACACTATAGGCACTACATATACTCTCCTTAACTTGCAGATGGCCATTTCCTCACTGTGTCCTAACATGATTTTCCTCTGTGCACTCATGTCCCTCATGTCTCTGCGTGTCTAAATTTCTTCTTATAAGCACACCAGTCCAACTGGATTAGAGCCCTGTGATGGTTAGATTTATGCATGAAGTTATCTGGGCCACAGTACCCAGATGTTTGGACAAAAATTTTTCTGGATGTTTCTTTGAGGGTGCTTTTAAGAGATTTACACTTAAATCAATAGGTTCTGGGTAAAGCAGGTTGCCCTCCATAATGTGTGTGGGCTTCATCCCATCCACTGAAAGCCTGAAGAGAAGAAAAGGCTGACCTTGCTCAAGAAACAGGGAATTCAGTCATCAGATCAACTCAGACTTCATCAGCAACATCACCACCAGCAGTCTGCCTTTGAACTTGAACTGCACCTCTTCCCTGAGTCTCTAGCCTATGAGCTTCCTCCATGAGATATTGTACTTGCTAGGCCTCCCTGCACCATTCCATGAGCCAATTATTTAATAACTGCCCCCACCCCCACCACCACACACACACACACACACACACACACACACAGAATACATGCACATTTCAGAATGGAGATAAACTGGGAAAAATGTAGCCCAGGAATGACTGGCAGCCAACTGTGGCCCAGAGGCAAAGCCCGACCAATAATGAAGTTAATTAATAAATGATGTTAATATTATTAAACTGAGCAACAGTGTGGAAAAGAAAGCATTTTTAAGCCCTGATGACCAGCTATTCTTGGGCCTGATGGCAAAGAGTGCAATTCAGTAGGTCTGGAGAGAAGTCTTGTAACTTAAATTTTAAAAAGCACTCAGATACTCACTATAAAGTCATTATATAGAGTACACTTTGAAACACCATGACTTATCTCTCTGACTTCACTCTGGACTTAAATTCTCTCCTAATCTGGTTCTTCTGCCAACTAAAGGCCAAATAACCCCATCTGGTTACCCTAGCTCAGTGAATCTCGGTGTGTGGCCTTTTAAGCTGGAAGTTCTCCCACACCAACTTACATTAACTTACACAGACATGCATACGAATTTAAGCCTCTTTAATAGTTATGTTTTTAAAATGCTGGATTCTATTTATTATTTATTTATTTACCTGCAGGAAGGGCTGATTCTCACCCCTAACACAGGGTTTGCACACAGAAGTGCATTATTGAATGAGTGTGTGACCTTTTGTGATAATACGGGCAATGTTCTTTCTTTGGTGATTCCTCTGCAGGTATCATTTTCCCTGTTTCTATGATTGTTATGAGACCTAAGTAAATAATTTTAATTTCATGACTGTCAGCTTGGAAAGCTGTTGAAGAAGGATTTTTTTTAAATCTAATGCAGCTAAGTTACTGATAGGGTCTTAGAATTGGGGTTCCTTCAGATACTATATTTTCTGGAATTATCTTTGTTTATGGTGATCAGAGAAACACATATACATGTTTATACTCACAATTAAGGAATGTAAAGTAACAAATATATAATTTTTTAACAATGTAAATAAATTTGTGTCTTTTGAAGAAAAATTACTGGAGGAGATATCCTAGATCTCTTCACTGATGATGAATTGGGGAAGTACGTAACAGCTAGGGAAATAGTCACTGTAGCAGAAATAGCATAGCAGCAAAATTAATTTGGTGTTGTAACTATCTTTTTCAAATAGCCCCTGTTCTGTTGTTTACCTGTTCATGAGTTACAGGAACCCCACCTATTTCCATTTTCTTTTTTTTTGTTTTTGTTTTTTTTTATTTTTCTTGCGAGGCAGGGTATCACTCTGTTACCCAGGCTGGAGTGCATAGCTCACTGCAGCTTTGATCTCCTGAACTCAAGGGATCCTCTTGCCTCAGGCTCTCTAATAGCTTGAATTACAGACGATTTTTGCAGCTTTTTTTTTTTCTTAATTTTTGTTAGAGACAGAGGTCCTGTTATGTTGCTCAGGTTTGTCTTGAAATCCTGACCTCAAGTGATCCTCCCTCCTCAGACTCCCAAATTGCTGGGATTACAGGAATGAGCCACCATGTTCAGCCTCCATTTTCTCGTATTAGCAAAGGTTCTGGAAGATACTACAAATCATTCAGGGAAGAAAAAAGAAATGAAGAATGGCATTTTCTAAGACTAACTGTAGATGCCTACAAATCTCCTATTTTCCTGAGGTTAAGCCTTTCTGTCTTTTTCTGTTGTAATTTAAACTTGAAAAAATATTTACAGGTAAATTAAATTATTGGTCTCACATTTCTCAACAAAGAGATTTTCGTCTTGACTCTATCAAAGAATTTTGCAATAATGATTTTTTCATTTTCACCTTTTAATGCCACACAATCTGTATTCTTAATCTACTTCAAGAAGACGTTGTCAATATGTGCATTGAAGGAATATAAAGAAAAATCTCACCTTGGCCAGCTAATCTGTAGAGTCTATGGGGATATGCAGTGCTGTTAATTCCTCTGAGCTCTATCTGTGGGAATGATGAATCCTAGCCATTATGGAGGACTGTGAGTTTAAATTAATTCGGTTCTTCTATTACACTGCAGTATTCTGGAAATGGTGGCCATTTTCCCTTTAAATGTCATCATTTCTGGATCTAGTTAGCAACGGATAAAATTAAAGAGGAGATCATGTAAATTTAACAATACAAATAACACTTCCCTTCATGTATATTGAAAAATGCATGAAGAGAAGGATCAGCCAAGTTGCACCTGCCCACAATGAACAAAGGATATAATTCATATTTTAAAAGAATAAAGTAGAACCAGCCAGTGTGCACTTGGATTCTTCAGTAAGTGCTTGAATCAATACTGTTCTTGGTAACATTAATATATCTAGTTACAATATATCTTTCTTATCTGTTGCCAGTAAGAAAGAAAATATCCTCTGCTGTGTACCCTTCTAAACACTTTTTAAAGAATTATGCCCTTTTTTCACTTGGAATTATAATTTTGATTGTCTACTATATCTTATAATCTCCAATGGATCATAAGTATACACATTTACTTCCCTAGACTAATCACCTGAGTTGAAAAACAAGGTCACATTAGCAGACCCAATAACATCTCTTATCTTGTGAAAAAAGGGCACATATAGGCATAAAAATAACATTTATTATCATATTTATTCTGCCGCTGCAGAAACAGATCAAAGAGACTAGTAGGCTAATGAATCTGTACAGTATTAAAAACAGATGTGTTCCTATTGCATTAGAGAGTAACAATGTACTATTAATAGGTGACAAACTGCACATTCTAATAAAAATAGTACAATTTTTAAAAAATTTTTAAACCTTTCAAGGAATATTTTATTACTCTTATAGTTAATAAAATTTTTTTACTGGAAAAAAGACCAACAATAATATCTCGAACCCCTGAGCTCAAGCTATCCACCCACCTGAGCCTCCCAATGTGCTGGGATTACAGGTGTGAGCCATCACACCCAGGCTGCCTTATATATTTTGTAATAGGCTTTGGCCAAGGGTAACACAACCTGATGTACCAATATTAATTTCAAAAATGAGTAGAGAGTAATATGTCTCAAAGAAAAAAAAAAGGGCATTAAATTAAATAAAGATAAAGCAGCCAAAAGAATGGCAGGTATAGTCTTGAGCTTAGAAAGTAGATGAGAGAGACAGATGAGACATTCTCTAAACCCAGTGAGTTCTCAGACATGGATAAAATGGGGAAGTAGGAGACAGAGAGTAAATGAGAGGCAGAGCTACTTGGGAGCAATGTCTATTGCCCACAAGATTTGAAGAACTTTTAATATAGAGGAATTTAGGATCCAAATTCTGAGTTTATCTACCCACCTCCTCCGCCACCAGAATTTTATCTCAACTCCCACCTCTCACACAATAAATTTGGAGCAGGGAGTAATTTTCAGCCTGGGAAATACTTTTATTTAATAACTAATTATATTAATGACAACATTTTAACTAATGAATACGTTCGATCCTATGACTCTCCTCAATTTGTCCAAGACCATTCTCCCAAGATTTCAAGAGCCGTTGGATGGTTTTACCATTACTTCAGGGAAGATGTACTCAACCTATTGTGAGTGAAGGTTTCTAGTGGGAAGCCAACGCCTCCTCAGGTTTCCGTGCCCCTTACACCACTCAGCTACAAAAATACTCCCAAACATAAATTTAGATCTCGAAAAAAATATATTATGGAAATAGAAATGATGCACATAATCATAAAAGATTGAATTTTATTGAGACTTCCTGCTCTATCCATTCCGGGCATCCTGAGAGTATGTGCTAAAAGGTTTTCTCCCCTCCTTCTGCATGAAGGGATGTATGCGCATTATTGTTGATCTTAGCTACTTAGTACAAAAATACATTTTTTTTCTGAGTGAATGATTGAATGGATGAAATGAGAGTAACTGGGAGACCAAATCAACATGCAGAAACAATCATTAATGTTTCTTTATCAGCTGTGTTCAATTATCATTTCATAATGACTTTCATTAAAATTGGCTCATTTATGGCCAAGTTTAGAATTAGAGCAAAGCATAGTTGTGTTAGTTCAGATTCCCCGGGAAGCAGGCACAAAGACAGTATTTCTGTGGAATTTATTAAGGGACCGCTCCCAAAAGAAACCAGGAAGAGAGCAAAAGAAGCAGGAAGGATCAGAGGAAGAAGCCAAGTGGGGTGCAGTTTTAGGCATCACGCTAGACTTCAGCTGAGGCTGCAGGGGGCCGTGAAGCACATTTAAACATTACAGGGCCTGTAAGGCAAGGGAGCTAGCTGGGCTTTCATATTCCTTTGCAAGTACCTGGCAACTCTGCAACTGGAATTAAACTCCCAGGCATTTCTGGCTCCTGGTGTGTCTGATCAAAGGGTTCCCGAGGCCCCAGGGTGGTCCTCTAAACAGGTTGCAGGTGTGAGCCCTTAGGAGGCACTAACAGGCAGGCTTTACCCATGGAACTGGTAACAGAGATCTGAGGAATGACAACAGCATTTGCTACAATATTTAAAACCACTGGGGAAACCTGAAAGCACTTACTATGTCATCAACCAGAACCGAACTTAAGGCGCACCTAAGCACTTACACCTGTGCCACATTAGCCAAATTACTGCAGCTTCTTGATCCTCGGTTTCCCCATATGCAGAATGAATGTGGTAGTAACTGCCCCCGTATGTTTACAAAGACCAAGTTAGAAAACGTGTACAAAACAATGTAAAACAGTGCCTTCTATATAATAACTACTCAATAAATGTTCATTATCATTATCATCATCACCATGCTCTTCCTCCTCCTCATTGTTCCTTGACATCCTCAACATTGCTGAAATGAGAAAATATTTTGGTAAAATTCAATAGTTTGACATTTCTTTAATGCCTAAATTCCAAGCTTTCTTGTGTTTTCTGGTCCAAAATGTTCAACTTTCTAGCTTCAAGAAAGATGCTTGCTCTTCTCTTTCCACTTCATCCTTCTCTTTCCACTTCATTCTTCTCTTTCCACCTCTATCTGATTCTCATGTCTGTGTTTCCCCTGACCTTACATTTAGAGCCAGCCAATTCATTATTCAGCCAGTACCAGGCAGACTCAGAGAGGAGTGTAGATCCAGAACGAATAGATATTGTCAGTTATTTGCACACTGAAATTAAGGAGATCATTGCCAGCTCCTTGGAAGGTCTGCCAGAAAGCACAAGTGACAAAGACCTCTGGCAGCAACAATCCTGGGATGATCAGGCTTTATTAAAAGGCAATGATGGAGAGATTGCGAAACGGAACTGCTGGGGCTCAGAACTGCTGACAGCCTTGGGTATCCCAGAATCTTTGAGTATGATTTCATTTGCCTTAGGTGGTAAATTAATTTCTGATTCACACATAAGGGGAATAAGAAGAGCAGTGTGTTTCAGAGGGAACCTTGACCTGAAAACTTCAAATACCGAGCAAACAGAAGACAGAAAGAGCTTAAACTTTTAAGGCTCCCAAAAAACTTGTCAGGCTTGTCATTAGTCCAACCTGCTGCTGTGGTCATCTTTCTGTCGTCAAGAATGTCCCCTTATACCAACTTAAGATCTCTCTTTGGGTTTTCTGTCTTGCTTCCAATTATAGAAGGGTCTAATCTTTCATTATAAATGCCATGCTTTTAATTATGGATATCTGTGACAGATACAATAGATTTTCAGAACCTAGCCTCACCACTCAAGACAAAAGACTCCAGGGAGACACTCTGATGACCCAGTGGGGAAAATATTGCCCTGTGGTTATGTGTTATTATCGTTTTCAAGCTGCCTAAGGATATGCCAATTTGAAGATAAGGGGAATGGCAACCAAATTATTCACATCCTCAGATCATATTTCATATTAGAAAGTAAAAATTAGTCTATTTTCTCTCATTCAATCAGTTAATTTAACACAAATCATCTTTTAATTTAAGATGCAAATTTAACATAGATTAAAAATTCTTTATTGAGGGATGCTTCTTGGAGGCATACCAATTAAACATGTATTGGATTTTACATGACATTTTATTGCTATTTTTTTGCTCATTTAAGATTCCAACTTGGCAAAGGAGATCCCAGGAAACTATCACACTTCCACCAAATTATTTTTGGCCTTGAAAGAGAAATAGTGCTACAATTTGAAGCCAATTTTCAATACACACGGAAGCTCACATAGCCCCAACCTATAAATGTGGCAGGGCATTAAATGAATAATGTATTGGAACACAAAATATTTAGTACATTGTGGAGTACTAGCGGCTGTATGAAAAAGGCAGAGTGAAAAGCATCTTTTTTACTTCATGAAATTCAGCTACATTCCTGGCCTCATACGATGGGTTTCAGGAACCCATGTAGCTTTGTTATGGTGAGGCTTGCAACCTAGCCCCTTGCTCCCTCAGTGACTAGCAGCAAAAATGAAAAGGATATGATAATTTAAATTCACGATTGTTTTTTGTTGGTCTTATGTAAAAGTCTGGACAATCAAATAAATAAATAAATAAATATATAATGCCAGGTATTTTCAAGACCCTATGAAGCAACAGGCCATAATGTCCTAATTTTTTACAGCTATTATGCCTCCCACACTGTGCGCAGCAACGATGGAAAAAAATCTGTTTATTTAATACATGCAGAAGTACAGTCTAGTAGAGAAGGCAAGACTGTATGTATGCAAAATAAATAGGAAAGGATTCACAATACAGTAAAAGATCATTGGGCGTGCTGAAATTATTAGAAAATGTCTTGGTTAAAAGGAGGTTGATACTGCTTGGATATTTTGTCTCCTCCAAATCTCATGTTGAAATGTGATCCCCCATGTTAGAGGCAGGGCTTAATGGGGGTGATGGAGGTGGGTACTTCATGAATGTCTTGACGTCCTCACCATGGTAATGAGTTCATGTGAGATGTGGTTGTTAAAGGGTCTAGGACCTCGCTACTCTCTCTTGCTCCCTCTCTCCCTATGTGAAATGTCTGCCCCTCCTTTGCCTTCCTCCATGAGTAAAAGCTTCCTGAGGTCCTGACCAGAAGCCGATGCTGGTGCCATGATTCTTGTACAGCCTTCAGAACTGTGAGCCAAATAAACATCTTTTCTTTATAAATTACTCAGTCTTGGGTATTTCTTTATAGCAATGCAAAATGAATAATGTAGAGGCACATGACAAAATATCTTAAAGCAGATCAACAAACACTCTTTATAGAGTGATATTATTTGAAAGATGATTACATTCCTGATGGGAAAGCAGTTGGTTAAGCCAGCACCCAGTTACAGTAGAGGTAACCCCAACTTTCATCCCTGATTTTCTTAAATTATGATTCCAGAGAGTACTCTGAGGAATGAAGGATTCATGTGTTGATGGTTATAAAGTAGTGATACTCACGTGCTTCTCTTTGTGTTGGGACCTTTCTGATGTACCAGGGGTCTCAGGACCCATGCCTCTCCTTGTTCCTTCACCTGCTCAAATCACCCTCATTCTTCTAGACACAATTCGAGTTCTGTTTCTGCATGAAGCCTTCTCAAATGGTTCAGTCTTTATTATTTATGTTTCAAACGTTCATCTTTCTTCCTCAAAATGAATTGTACCATAATTTTTAAAATAAAGTATATGCAAAGCAAAATAACATTGTATGTTTATCAAACCATGTCATTTCCCTGACTGATGAGAAAAAAAAAATGAAAGACTAAATTTTCTTGTTTCTAGGTGAAGTCATTTGACCACTTTTTCTAATATTATGTGAGAGAAAATGTTGTTCACCATTCCGAAGTTGAGCCCCTAAAACCTCACCCTTCATGAGTTTCTTGCACCATTTCGTTTCCACAAAGAATCATATGTTGATAATAGCCATGTCCAAAGATGGAAGGAACCTGGACCCTTGGGTCAGTACCTGGAGAAGAGCCTTCAGGAGTACTCCTGACTAGCAATAATCTCAGAAACATGAGCAAATAATAAAATTTTATTATATTAGGCCATTGAGATTCTATGGTCATTTATATAGTAACTGATATTTATTATACTATTTAATACAGTTGTTTTTCTATTTAACTTTTAACTGAAGTATAACATATACATACAGAAAAATGCCTCAATTATTAGTATATAGCTTGATGAATTTTCACAAAATGAACACACTGTGCATCCAGCACCAAGATCAAGAAACAAAACAAAATTATCAACTGCATATTAGTCCATTTTCATGCTGCTAATAAAGACATACGTGAGACTGGGCAATTTACAAAAGGAAGAGGTGTAATGGACTTACAGCTCACATGGCTGGGGAGGCTTCACAATCATTGCAGAAGGCAAGGAGGAGCAAGTCACATCTTACGTGGATGGCAGCAGGCAAAGAGAGAGCGAGCTTGTGCAGGGAAACTCCCCCTTATAAAACCATCAGATCTTTTGAGACTTATTCACTATCACAGGAACAGCATGGGAAAGACCTGCCCCCATGATTCAGGGAATACCCCACCTCCCACTGGGTCCCTCCCACAACACATGGGAATACAAAATGAGAGGGGTTAGGGACACAGCCAAACCCCATCAAGCTCCTAAAAGCCACCCTCATGCCCTCCCCAAGCCATAGCTTTCAAGAGTTTCTAGCAGCCCGGCTTCCAACATCAAGGACAAGTTTGGCCTCCTTCTGCACTGTAGAAATGGAATCATGAGACTGAACTTTGATATCTTCTCCTGATGTAAGAACACAGGCTTCCTCACTCTGAATCTAACCTGTAGTATCTTGAACACTTACCTTCATCTTCTATAAGGAAGGCAATGGTTTCTCATGTCACAGAGTGGGAAGGAGGGAGAGGTGGTTCAACACCAGGATTTCTACATGTCTGGGTCTTCAGTCCCAAGGTGCTCAGGGAGATTTGGGGGACAAAGCTGAGTACAAAAGCAACATCTGGGACTTTGTCCTCAAATCTCACTGCTATGTGTCAATGAGCTGGTGTTGCTCAAATGAGCAATGGAGACTGCTTCTTTCCAGACAAAAGTCCCACTATCTCAAGGGCCCTTTATTCCAGGCCCAAACCTTAAATTCACCTTCTTAGAGCTTATCACCCTAATCAAGGTAAGATGAAGGCAAGGAAGAACACACAGAAGGAAATAAATAAGGAAAAAAAATGAAGTAACATACAGAGGCTTAGTATACAGACACTGGAGTCAGGCAGAATGCTATGGATTGTGCTTACCACCTCCTCCAATCCATATGTTAATTCCTAATCCCTGATGTGATAATAATAATAAGAGGTAGAGCCTTTTGAGAGGTGATTAAGCCATAAGATCAGAACCCTCTTTAAAGAGATTAGTTCCATTATAAAAGAGGTCTGAGGGAGCTTGTTTTCCCCTTCCACCACATGAGGACACAGCTAGAAGGTGCCACCAAAGGGAAGAAAGCTTTCACCAGGACCTGAATCTGCCAGCACCTTTATATCAGACTTCCCAGGCTCCCTCCAGAACTAGGAGAAATCAATTTCTGTTCTTTAGAAGCCACTTGACTTATGATATTTTTGTGATAGCAGCCCAAACTAAGATACACAGCTAGATTTGAATCACTATCCCATCATTTATTTTATTTGTAAATTAGTCCTCTAATTTGTTATTTTTGGTGTCTGCATAATATTTCAAAGTGCAGCTGTTGCGTAATTAAGCCATAGTCCAGTGGGTGACTACCAAGGGAAATGGCAAGGGGGGTTTGGGGTTTTTTTTAATGCTTAATTTATGTATACTCATTTTGTGTCCAGTGGTTCGCCACTAAGTGAAACGCTCTAATAAACATCCTGTATATATACTTTTAAAAACCCAGAGCTTTTATTTTATGGAAGAGATTCAAAGAGTAGGACTTCTGGGAGGAAGGCTTTATGTAGTTTCAAGTTTCAACAGCTGTTGCACTATTGCTTTCAAAAAATTCCATGGCAATTTACATGTTCATCAACAATATCTGAACATCCTTTAACCCAAATTCCTGCCAGCAATGTGTTAGACTTATTATTGTTTTCCAAACATAAAAATAAAGAGAAAAGTATGACAAACCCCTGAGCGCCCATCACCCAGCTTTACCAATTTGTGAATATTGTGGCACTCCTATAGCCTTATACTTTAACTCAGTTTATTGAGGTATAATTTATATCTGAATAAATAGATTTTTAGTATACAGTTCTATGAGCCTTGACAAATGCATATTGTTGTACAATCATCTACACAGACATGATACAGAGCTTTTCCTCATACTAGAAAGTTTCCTCATGCCTCCTTTTAGTACAGCATTTCCCTCAAACAACAGTCCCTGGCAAGCACTGGTATATAATTTTTTCTCTATATTTTTGCTACTTCCAGAATGTCATACAAATGCAAGCATATATCATGTAGCCTTTTGAGTATGGCTTCTACCATTTAACATTTGCATTTGTGATTCATTTGTATCATTACTTACATTAGTAGCTTGTTGCTTTCTATTGCTGAGTAGTATCCAATTCTGTGGGCATTCCTGCATTTGTAAACAGTTGAAATTTGGGGTGGTTATGAAGATAGCTGCAGTAAACATTGATGGCCATGTATTTATGTGAACACAAGTTTTTATTTTTCAGATAAAAACCTAGGAGTGGGCCAGGAGCGGTGGTTCATGCCTATAATTCCAGCACTTGGAGCACTTTGGGAGGCAGAGGCAGACAGATCACTTGAGATCAGGAGTTTGAGATCAGCCTGGCCAACTTGGTGAAACCCGTCCTTACTAAAAATACAAAAAAAATTAGCCTTGCATGTTGGCGCACACCTGTAATCCCAGCTACTTGGGAGGGTGAGACATGAGACTTGCTTAAACTCGGGAGGCAGAGGTTGCAGAGCTGAGATTACGCCACTGCACTCCAGTCTGGGCAACATAGTGACTCTGTCTCAGAACAAAACAATGAAAAACCCTAGGAGTAGAACTACTAGTTCATATGACACACACACACACACACACACCCCTAGCTCATATGACACACACACATACACACATCCCTTTATAAAAATAAAAATAAAAAATAAAAAAATAAAAAAAAAACTGCAAGTCTATTTTCCAGAGTGACTAATACATTTTACACTCCAACCAGCAATGTATGAGAGGTCCAGATCGTCTGCATCCTCACAAGTACCTGACTGTAAGCTTTTTTAAGACACTAAAGTAACTAGCACTGTCTTATAGTTAAATCTGTATTTTCCAAATGACTGATTCTGAGTACTTGTTCTTGGCCCTATTTCTTTTCTTTGCTGAAACACTGTTCAACCCTATTTTTTAATAAGCTTGAATGTTTTCATATTATTATAATATTATTATTATTATTTTTTTTTTGAGACGGAGTCTTGCTCTGTCACCCAGGCTGGAGTACAGTGGCGCAATCTCGGCTCACTGCAAGCTCCGCCTCCCAGGTTCATGCCATTCTCCTGCCTCAGCCCCCTGAGTAGCTGGGACTACAGGCGCCTGCCACCACGCCGGGTTAATTTTTTGTATTTTTTAATAGAGACGTGTTTTCACCATGTTAGCCAGGATGGTCTTGATCTCCTGACCTCGTGATCCACCCACCTTGGCCTCCCAAAGTGCTGGGATTACAGGCGTGAGCCACTACGCCTGACCCATATTATAGAATTTTAAGAGGTCTTTACATATTCTAGACACACATCCTTTATCAGACATGTATTTTGAAATTTTTTTCTCACTTTCTCTTGGCCCTTGTATTTTCTTAACAATGTTCTTTTTTTTTTTTAAATGTATACAGCAATATTGACTTGTTGGTACTCTTTCAGTTATGTGAATTTTAACATATATAGATAGATCCACATAAACACCACAATAATCAATATGCAGAAAGCTAAATTACTACAAAATACTCTCTTAGGCTTTCAATTTGTGTTCTCCCTCTGTTCCCAATTATAATCTCTAAAAACCACTGAGACAGTCTCCATACCTACAGTTTTATTTTTTTTAGTATTTAATTATGCAGTAGTAACCTTTGGAGACCAGGTTCTTTCACTCACTACAATGCCTCTGAGACTCATATAAGTTGTGTGGATCACAAACTTGTTCCTTTTTGTAGCTGTGTCTGATCTGTATTCCACCGTGTAAGATATACCTCAGTTTATCCATTAACCTATTGAAGAACATTATGTTTTATTTGAGTCAATTTTTAATAGTCACTATAAATATCCATGTAGAGATGTTTGTGTGAATATATGTTTTCATTTTTCTAAGATATATTTCCAGGAGTGGGATTGGTGGAGTCACACAACAGAATGCTGTTAGATTTGTAGGAAATTGCCAAACCATTTTCTAGTGTGGCTATACCAGTTTTCAACCCACCAGCAATCTATGAAGAGCTCTAGTTGCTCTACACCCTTGTCAGTACGTGTTATTGAATGTTTTGTTTTAGCCTAATATGTAGTAATATTTCATCATGATTTCAATTTGTAAATGTTAATGACTTTTTTTTTTGGTACTCTTTTCTGAAATGGTCAGTAAGGCATGACCACGAGAGAGAAGAGAGGCTCAGGGAAAAACTAAGTTTATGATACCAACAGATTTTAGAGACAGGAGGCATAGGAACACCATGCAAGGCCAGATGGGAAAGACACTGAGGTGGTCAGGAGACAGAAGACAGGAGTGGAAGGACCCTGTAGGCCACGATATTTATGAGAGTTTCCACAGGAAAAGAAAGAGAAGAATGAACAGATTAAGCCTGGCTAGTCTGAATAATGTCAGTGGACTCTAAGCTATAGGGATTGTTCTCAGGTGTCCAATACCAGGCTTTGAGATGATTAAGCAAGAGGAATGTTGGTTCCTGGGGTGTATAGGCCAGAGAGAGGAGGCATGGCTCTGGATTGATTGGTTCATACCTCAGATGCATGCTTCTGGCTGAGCCCTTGCTATTTCTAAGAATGGGCTAGCTCCAGGAGGGGCAGTCTCTCCCCAGTCAGAGAAGTTTTTCAAGATATAAAAACAATATGATACACAGAACATTTGAAAATATTTACACTACTACTATAAATACCTTTTTAAATGCATATTTGCCAACTGTATATCCTCTTTAAGGAAGGGTATATTCATGTCATTAGCTGTTTTTAGAATTGTTTTTATTTTATTTTCACATTATTGAGTTTGGGAAGTCATATATTCTGGGGATAGGCGGGGTGGCTCACACTTGTAATCGCAGCATTTTGGGGGGATGAGGCAGGAGGATTATTTGAGGCCAGGAGTTGAAGACCACTCTGGCAACATAGTGAGACCCCATCTTTACCAAAAATAAAATACAAAAGTTTATGTATTCTTGTTAAAATCAATTGTTTTATATATATATATACACACACACACACACATTTATATTTAAGTATACTTATATATAACTATATACATAAATATATAAGCATAAATATATATGTGTATATATCTATATATTTATGTTTTGCTAATATTCCTAAAGTGTAGTTTATCTTTTCATTTCCTTAATAGGATATTTTGCAAAATCAACATTTTTAATTTAGATGAAGTCTAATTTTTTCAAATGTATTTTTAAATTGACAAATAATTATATATATTTATGGCATATAGTGATGTTTTGATACATATAATCTATAGTAATCATGTCAGGGTAATTATCATGCCTATTGTCTCAAACATTTATCTTTAGTGTTAGGAACATTCAATATCTTTCTCCTATTTGAAACTATATATTGTTATTCACTGTAGTCATCCTACTGTGATATAGAACACTACAATTGATTCCTCTTACCTAGCTGTGATTTTGTATTATTTAACAAATCTCTCCCTATCCCTCTGTATTAGTCCATTCTCATACTGCTATCAAGACATACTGGAGACTGGGTAATTTATAAAGGAAAGAGGTTTAATCAGCTCATGGTTCTGTGGGCTGTACAGGCTTCTGCTTCTGGGGAGGCCTCAGGAAACTCACAATTATGGCAGAAGGTGAAGGGGAAGCAGGCATGATCTTCACATGGCCAGAGCAGGAGAGAGAGAGAGAGAGCAAAGGGAGAGGTGCTATACACTTTCAAACAACCAGATCTCCTGAGAACACTATCACAAGAAGAGCAAGGGGAACCACCCCATGACTCAATCACCTCCCACCCAGCCCATCCTCCAAAACTGGGGATTACAATTCAACATGCAGCCAAACCATATCACCTTCCCTTCTTATTACTCTTCCCAGCCTCTAGTACCCTCTCTTCTATTTTTTAGTTCTATAAGGTCACCATTTTTTCTGAAGCAGAATCTCACTCTGTTGCCCAGGCTGTAGTGCACTGGTGCAATCTTGGCTCGCTGCAACCTCTGCTTCCCAGACTCAAGCAATTCTCCTCTCTCAGTCTCCTGAGTAGCTGAGACTACAGGCACGCACCACCACACTCGACTAATTTTTGTATTTTCAGTAGAGATGGGGTTTCGCCATGTTGGACAGGCTGGTCTTGAACTCTAGACCTCAAGTGATCCACTCGCCTTGGCCTCCCAAAGTGCTACAGTTGTGAGCCAACACACCCAGCCAATCACCATTCTTTAGTTTCCACGTATGAGTGAATGCAATGTTTAAGTTTCTGCTCCTGGCTTATTTCACTTAACATAATGTCCTCCAGTTCCATCCATGTTGCTGTGAATGACAGGATTTCATTTCATTTCAGAGCTGAATAGTATTAGATTGTGTGTATATATATATATATATCACATTTTCTTTACCCACTCATTTGTTGTTGGATTCCTAGTTTGACTCCGTATCTTAACTATTATAGTGTTGCAATAAACATATGGGTGCACATGGCTGTTCAATATAATAATTTCCTGTCCTTTTGATATATTTTCAGTTGTGGAATTGCTGACACATGTGGTGGCTCTAGTTGTTTTTTTTAAGGAAGCTTAGAGTGTTCTTTTTAGTGGCTGTACTAGTTTACATTCCCACCAGCATGTATAAGAGTTTCCCTTTCTCTGCATCCTTGCCAACACTGGTAGCTTTTTGTCTTTGTAATAACCATCCTAACTTTAACTTAGGTCTGTATTGTCTAATATAAGTATAGCTACTCTTGTTTACCTTTGGTTTCCATTCCATCCCTTAACTTTCAGTCTATGTGTGTCTTTTCAGAGCAAGACTCCGTCTCAAACAAACAAAAAAATAAAAATAAAAATAAAGCTAGTTTGGTGTTGAAGCTATTTTTTAATTTTTCAGTTCCAAGATTTCTGTTTATTATTAAATGATATTTATCATTTTATTGGATTTCTCAAATTATAAATTCTTTTTCTGATTTTATTTGCCTATTGGTATTTTCTTGTATCTCACTGAGTTTCTTAAAGATTATTATTTTGGACTTTTCCTGGCATTTTATGTATTTCTTTATGATACTAGTCTGTTATTTTTTTGGAAATGGCATGTTTCTTTGCGTTGTCATGGTTGGTGTATCCTTATGTTGATTTCTATGTATCAAGTCATCTTTTCTAATATTATATGATTTTGCAGGAAAAGATTTGTATGAATAAGTTGTGGGATATCATTTTGTGGGGTATGTTGGCCTTGGTTCTAGGCAGACACAGTAGTGTAGTCTTCATGTTGAATCTTCAGTTGTAAGCCACACTAGAGGTCTTTGTGAGTTTCTCAGTGGCCTAGACTGAGTGATCTTGTGGCAATGGTGGTGTGGTTTTGCCGGGGATGGACTTTTCAGCCTGTTTCTAAAATCAGGAATGTGTGAGTACGCATGGTAGGTTACCCAACTTGAGGTTTGGATTACTGGAATTAGAGCCATGGGACCGTTCATGAGCATGTGGTTGCTAGGCCAGCCCGGGTGTGTGCCTGACAGGAGTGGCTGGTAAGGCCGTTTCCTCAGAGGTGGGACACAGGTGCAAGACTGCTCAGCCATCCTAGGGCACATGCCTGCTGCAGCAGCCCACAGAGCTGTTTCTCAGGCCTGGGACAGAGTTACATGGCTGCACAGTTGGCCAGGGTGTGTGTTTGCTGGAGACAGTCTGTGGACCATTTTTCTGGCTCAGGACATAGGCAAAGAGTTGCTTAGCTGGGCAGGGGATATGTCAGTTAGTGGCAGCTCACAGGACTGCCTCTCAAACTCTGGATGTGGATCAAAGGCTACTTAGCCAGGCTGGGGATATGGCTGCTAGGAGTACCCTGCAGAACTGTTTATAAGCCCTTATTGGAGGTGCAGGGCTATTGGGCAGACCAGGAACGTGTCTGTGAGGAATAGGGGGTGCTGCTGGGCTGTTTCTCAGGTCCGAAGCACGGGCTTATAGCCACATTGGCTCAGGGGCGTTTCAGCTGCTTGTAGGCTCAGAGACCTCCCCCACTTGAGGGAGGGCACATAGTATTTGGCCAGCTTAAGGGTGTATTTTCCCTGGGTGAGACTGCTAGACTGTTCCACTGCCTGATAGTGTGGCAGTGGGGTTTGGTTTCCGTAATGTGCAGGACAAGAGTCATAGCTAGTCGGAGGCTTAAGGCTGTTGCAGCTTGTCTCACAGGGGATGAGTTGGAGGTGGGGAGTGAACACCTTGTGCTCCTAATTTAGGGAAATTATGAATTTCTAGCAGAGCTCCAAGCTGGGCCCGAGACTTTGCAAGAACTGTGAAAGTATCCTGTGATAAGGATTGTAGAATTATTTTGTAGTAAGAATTGTAGCTGTTTGTGGTAGGAGTCAGGATGGTGGTTGTCTTTGGCTTACCTTTTCTGCACATTGGGAAATCCCTCCTATTTCCAGGCTGATCCAATCCAGGCAGGGGAGACAGGACTGTATAGGCTGAATCCCTTCTGCTGGCTTCCTGGGCTTTCAATCACCAGAGGTGTATCTCCACTTCCCCACTACATTGCGACTCTCTCCCTTTGACACTTGAGTCACATCTTAGCTATGTTTGTTGTTTTGGTCTATTCTTGTGGGAATCCAATTTATACATTTTTATTTAATGAATAATGCTGTGTGTCATGTCTAAGAATTCATTACAAAACTCAACGTCAAATACATTTTCTCTGAAGTTTTTCTTAAAACTTTTATAGTTATAGCCTTACATTTACATTTAAGCCAATAATCCCTTTTGAGTTTATTTTTGTATAAGCTGTAAGATTTAGATCAAGATTTTTTCTGTTTTATTACCCTGTTTTTTGTTGTATTGCCTATGGATATTTAATTGTTCTAGCAACATTTATTGAAAAAGCTCTTCATGGAATGATTTTGCAGCTTGGTCAACAGCAAATTATCTGTATATACATAAATCTATTTCTGGACTCTTTATTCTGGTTCATTGAGCTATTATGCCAATATCAAACTGTCTTGATTATATAGTTTTATAATAAATCTTAAAAATGGGTAACTTTTTCAAAATTGTTTGCTCTTTTCTTGTCTTTGAATATACATTTCAGAATCACCTTATCAATATCTACCAAAATCAAATCCTGCTGAAATTTTATTGGTATTGAGTTAAATTTATAAATAATTTTGGGAGGAGTCTCTGCTTTCCTGTGACGATTCTTCACTCCTGATGATTCTCCAATTCACGAACATGGTATGCCTCTCCATTTATTTAGATTTTTAAAATTACTTTCATCAGTGTTTTGTAGTTTTCAGCATATAGAGCTTGTATATTTTTGTTACATATATAGCTAAATATTTCATCAGTTTTGTTATTCAAAATGATCTAATTTTAATTTTGGTTTCCAAATATATGTTGCTAGTGTATAAATAACCAGTTGTTTTTGTGCTTTATCTTGTGACTTTTCTAAACTCACCTATTAGTTCTAGGGTTGTTTTTGTTTGTAGATTCATACTATCTACAGTGTTTTGTTTCTTCCTTTTATTTCTTGCCTTATTGCATAGGCTAAGACTGCTAGTTCAATTTTGAGTGAAATTGACAGAAGTTTATATCTTTGACTAAATTTAAAATTGGAAGCAAAAAAGGACACCAACTGGATTGGACTTTTGGCTTCGTAGAGCATTCAGAACATACCAACATGGCTACTCCCAAAAAGCTGTACCCCTAGGGTCCCCTAGGAGCCAATAATGGAGAGAATATAGGGTAAATGACTTCTGCTGCCACAAACAACCTTTAACACTGTTAACTACAGGCAATACCATATTTAGAACACAGGCAAGCAAAAGCACAAGAGCTTGTGCCCAGTGGTCAATGGTGTATTCTTTATAGCCCAGAGCCTTAAAATCTGTGTTTAATGTGAGCAAGAGTCACCAAAATCAGGGCATTATAACTATTCTAGAAGCACAATCTCATGTAATCTTTTGAGGGAAATAGCATTCTGGTCACAAGGAACATTCTACTTACCAAGTCACTTTCCTGAAATCAGACCAGCACTATGAATCCCTGGGATAATTTCACAGCCCAGAATTAACTGGGGTATGTGGTCAAACCCCTGTGAGGGGTAGAGTGTTGGAGAGTGCCTGCAGAGGGAAAGGGCCAGAACCCATTATGGGTTTTGGTCCAGGATGGAGCACCCTGCCTCTATGGTACTGTTGCATTGGCTAGTCCTCAGCACCATAGAAGCCTCCAAAGTTCAAGGGATCCTGAGGCACGGGTCCTGAGTGTCAGGATTTCTTTTGCTTGAGCTTAAAGGTGGTACTGCTTCTGTGTTTGAGAGTCCAAGCAGGATAACATATACACAATGTGGAAGTCGTGGTTCTCATGGGAAATTAAAGAGATTTTTCCAAAGCAAAGAGAAAGGAATGCTTGGCTGTCATAAACAATAGATGTCAACTGAAAATGCTTATGATTTTGTAATAATAACAGTGAAATTCCTATAATGAAAGTTAAAACTTACGGTGTACTTAAGTCTATGCCAGGTACTTCTCTAAACATTTTGTATACAGTAACTCATTTGGCTTTCAAAACAACATAATGAGGGAAATAATTGCCTATTTTTACAGCTAAATACAAACATAGGGAAGTAAATTATTTACTGAAAGTCATAGAGCAACCAAAGAGCAGAGCTAGGATTTGAACCCAGGTCACCAAGCACCAGGATATCAACCATTAAACTTTATTCTCTATTGATCAATGGAAATTTACAGATAAAGGGAAAAAAAGACTTCAAAGCATTAAGTGATTCCATTATACCAGTTTTTTCCATTTACTGAAAAAGTTCTAAAACCATCATTTGATAGATTAAAAGTAAATTCATGTAATCTTCCAGTTTTCACTTTCACTGAAGGCTGGAAGATTACCTACACACACAAAAGCACAGAAACACAATTTTTAATGATTTGACATATGAAATTGGGATTTTAAAGTCTACTCTCTAAAAGTCCACTGTGTTCTCGAAAATTCTGGGGCATCAGTGCTGGTGTTATCAAATAAAGTCTTTTTTATTAAAAAATTAAACTTTCCTGAAAGCAAGTGATATTGATACAATAGAAGTTCAAGTTCCTCATGAACATATTATACAGAATCACATAATTGGACATTTAGCCAAGCAGAGACGGTAGATGGTAATGGTAAAATCATATACTACCATTATCTCGGTGCCTGTAAACCCAGGCATTTCAAAGTGAAAATAATTTACCAGTCTCCAGAAGGACAAAGAAAAGGAAGCCTCAGAAATATTGTAATAGCTGAGCTACGACTACCCTTGAGAGGTCGTAGCAATAATTAAGGTTCAACTATAGCATATGCTAAGGACACACAAAAAATAATGTCAATTAAGAAACTTTTATTGGATTGGCCTCTAAAACAGATGCCCCAAAGCAGAGCTGATACAAGAATATAACCTATTATCTCTAATCTTCCTAGCAGCAAGTATTCATTATAATTATGACCTAAATTTTGTACTTGCTAGCCCAATTAAAAATTATCTTTACATGTGAACAGCATTGATACTTTTGCCCTTGATCCAAAAGCTTAATAATAATTTAAAACAACTTTGTTCTTTTCTTTAAAAGCTATTCACCTTCATGGCCTTTCAAGACCATTATATAATGTATCATTACCTTCAGTTTATTCTATTATGATCGGCATAACAAACCACAGCAGAATCTCTTGAAGACCTTTAGTAAATCTGCTTACTTGCAATGAAATATTAAAAAACTCTCAGTGCCAAAACATCTTCTCAAATCACTTCCATATCCATGTAAATCTTCTCATTGGTACCCACTCATATGTGTCTTGAGGGACAGAGTCAGCAAATGTTTAGAAAATAAATGTTGTTAGAGAATTGTAGTGCACATGGGGATAGACCAGTAGAGGAAGAATAGCATTATGTTGAAAAGCACATTTTAATATATGACTATAGAAACTTATCTGGCACAAAAAAGGGAAGAAAGATTGCAAAGTCATTTTGACTTTTCTGTTACTTCTCTAACATTTCACAGTAGGAAAGACTTCTTGAAGTTGGGAAGCAAGAGATCTCATTTTTGAAAAGGAGAGTGGATGGTTTGCACAGGAAGTGTTTTCTATAGCTCTGACAGAATTTAAGAAAAGCATATAGTTAGGTGGTGTTTTCATAATTTGGAGTTTCTCATCTCATCAGTGTAACCAAATTGGCATTCCTATTTCTTTTCTGGAAGGAAGGAAGGAAGGAAGGAAGGAAGGAAGGAAGGAAGGAAGGAAGGCAGGCAGGCAGGCTCGCCCTAGTCTTCAATGAGTCTCTAGTCTTAAGAATTCAGCAAACCGAAAGAGCAGAAGTTTTATAGTAAATTATACTTACATAAAATATACATAATTAAAAGAAAATGTGCTAGAATAAAAGCAAGAGGGAGATCAGGAAGAAAGGTTAGATAAGCAAGAGACATAGAAGAAATATATGATATCAGGAGTAAATAAATATTAGAACTGTCAGTTTGAAGATACTGAATGAATTCTCTGAGTTAATTAGTAAACATTAAAGAAAAAAAAAAAAAAAGAATGAACCATCTTGAGCATCAAGACTCCCAGAAGAACAGAACTGTTTAGGCATACATTCAGCTCACAGTAAGCAAATATTTAATATTGTTTATGTGACAGACACTGTGCTAGATACTGAAAATTGAAGAATGGAAAGGGCAGTCTCTCCTCTGAAGATCTTATAGTCCAGACTTTGAGTCTTTTTGATATTCAGAAAAGCTGTTTGATTCTAGGTGGTTTAGCCAAATATGGAAAAGACATGAAAGAAACAATAAGGAATTAGTTGCAAAATGGGGCCCATTCTGAGCACAGTTGCCCAAAAGACCCTGTGAAGGATAAATCAAATCATGGCGCTTCTTTGCTTCAAAAAGTGGAAGTCACTTCTTTGTTCCAAAATCTTCAACAGAGTCACCACATTTTTAGAGCAAAATGTCCTTAAAGACCTCTAGAGCAGGTCTGGGGGCTGTGGCTCACACCTGTAATCACAGTACTCAAGGTCAGGCGTTCAAGACCAGCCTGGCCAACATGGTGAAAGCCCATCTCTACTAAAAATACAAAAATTAGCTGGGTGTGGTAGTACATACCTGTAGTCCTAGCTACTCAGGAAGCTGAGGTGGGACCATCACTTGAACCCTGGAAGCAGAGGTTTCAGTAAGCCAAGATAGCACGTCTACACTCCAGCCTGAGTGACAGAGCAAGAATCTATCTTAAAAAAAAAAAAAGACCTATAAGGCAAGAGCAATACCCTATACTGTCTGATCCTCTGTTATCCCTGCAGCTGCAACTATTACTAATCTCCCGTTCCCTCATTCAGTCGCTGCCAAGCTAGAGGGACTACACATTGCTGCCTCCTCTTCCCGCTGGCTGGAATGCTTCTCCCTCAGCTAGCCCCAGGGCTTACTCCTTCCACTTCCTCAGGTCTTGGTTTAAATGTCACATCTCAATATGGCATTTCCTGACCAGCCCATTATCAACATAGTTCACTGACCAGATATCCGATCCCTCTATTCTCTATTTTGCCCATTGCAGATATCTTCTAACCCATTACATGCATCTATTTATCATCTCACCATTCATTTATCTAGCTTCTGGCACTGGAATACGAGCCTCAAGAGAACAAAGGACTTTGTTTTTTGTTCGTTTTTTTGTTTTTTTTTGTTCACTGTTTTATCTGCAGCACTTAGAACAGTTGTTGAAAAAGATTATGCCGTTCATAAATATCTGCTGAAACAAGGAATGAATGTTGACAGAACAGACATGTATGAAAACTCCTTTTGGTGTGTTTCATGTTGAAAAAACAATTCTAGATTTTGAAATGAGACAGTTCCCTGATCCCCCTTGCAGGACGTGTGACAGGGGTGTCACTTGCCTGTTGGGTCACTCCTGCTGCTCAAATCCCTGAGGGGAAGGGGAGCACACAGACAGGCAGGTGCAGGAGCCAGGGCGAGTGCTTTGGGCTTCCGCTCCATGGTGGTGTCTAGGGGTGAGTGCCTGCAGCCCCAGTGTTACAGTGCTCTCTTAGCCTTGCCATCCACAGAAGGCTTACGTGTTAACCAGCTCAATGGAACTTCTGCCTTTTTGCAAGGGCAGAGGGACAGCGTGACACCTTTTTGTTTCCTGAGCTCTTACCCAGTATCCCAGAAAAATCAAATCACACATGGGTTTGAAGGACGAATGTGGCTCTCAGTCGGATGGATGGGGAACCAGAAGAAGCGATAGTGGGAAAACGATCTTCCTCTGGAGTTTAGCCAACCAGTGGCTAAACTGCTCTCTGACCAGCCCCAGCCAAACTTTTCTCAGAGCTCAGACGTTCCTCTCCTTTCTCTGCTGTGTCATTCTACCATCCGTCTGGCTTGTCTCATCTCCTCACCTGCTCATCTGCTTCTAGAGCCTCGGGTTCAGCATTTATATGGGTACAGGATAAGGGTGTATGGCAAGCCAAAAGGCAACTTTTGGGGCACGAAAATAGAATTGGGTATTCCCACCTAAGGCCACAGGTCTCTAGGCTTGAGGGTAAGGCTTTTGCCAGGGAACTGCCCTCTTCTACCCAGAATTTCCCTGTATCCTGTTCATATCAATTTCAATACTAAACAAGTACTATTTATGAGAATTAAGTGAAATTTTCTTTCTAGAAATCCACAGAGTTTAAAAAAAAAAAAAAAAAGCTGGCTGCTCTGGGTGGCATGGATAAGTACCTATCTACAGTAAAACATGGAACCACCAGACAATTTCACAGAATTGTTTCATTGTTCTGATTTAAGATGAAGAGCAATTGGATAAGAAGTGGATATTGCAGTCTTCAATGATCATATCTTTTGAAGAGTAACTTTCTACACTAGGTACTTGTATGTAAGGGGATGCCATCAGAGATTGTTCCATTTAAACATATGCAGCCCATACAATGCTCTCTTTTATTACATTACCTGAATTCTCCACTTAATTATACTTTAAGTTCTGGGATACAGGTGCAGAACGTGCACTTTGTTACACAGGTATACACGTGCCATGGTGGTTTGCTGTACCCATCAACCCGCCATCTACATTAGGTATTTCTCCTAATGCTATCCCTCCCCTGTATCACCCCCCAGCCAACAGACCCCGATGTGTGATCTTCCCCTCCCTGCATCCATGTGTTCTCATTGTTCAATTCCCACTTATAAGAACATGTGGTGTTTGGTTTTCTGTTCCTGTGTTAGTTTGCTGAGAATGATGGTTTCCAGTTTCATCCATGTCCCTGCAAAGGACATAAATTCATCTTTTATAGCTGCATGGTATTCCATGGTATATATGTGCCACATTTTCTTTGTCCAATCTATCATAGATGTGCATTTGGGTTGGTTCCAAGTCTTTGCTATTGTGAATAGTGCCACAATAAACATAGGTGTGCATATGTCTTTATAGTAAAATGATTTACAATCCTTTAGGTATGTATATATATATATATATACACACACCCAGTAATGGGATGGCTGGGTCGAATGGTATTTCTGGTGCTAGATCCTTGAGGAATCGCCACACTGTCTTCCATAATGGTTGAACTAATTTACATTCCCAGCAACAGTGTAAAAGCTTTTCTATTTCTCAATATCCTCTCCAGCATCTGTTGTTTCCTGACTTTTTAATGATCACTCTTCTAACTGGCATGAGATGGTATGTCATTGTGGTTTTGATTTGCATTTCTCTAATGACCATCAATGATTTTTTTTTCATAAGTTTGTTGGCCGCATACATGTCTTCTTTTTAGAAGTGTCTGTTCATATCTTTTGCCCACTTTTTGATGGGATTGTTTTTTCTTGTAAATTTGTTTAAGTTCCTTGTAGATTCTGGGTAGTGGCCCTTTGCCAGATGGATAGATTGCAAAAATTTTCTCCCATTCTGCAGGTTGCCTGTTCACTCTGATGATAGTTTCTTTTGCTGTGCAGAAGCTCTTTAGTTTAATTAGATCCCATTTGTCAATTGTGGCTTTTGTTGTCATTGTTTTTGGTGTTTTAGTCATGCCTCTTCACCCATGCCTCTGTCCTGAATGGTACTGCATAGCTTTGTCTTCTAGGGTTTTTATGGTTTTAGGTATTATGTTTAAGTCTTTAATCCATCTTGAGTTATTTTTTTGTATAAGGTATAAAGAAGGGATCTAGTTTCTGTTTTCTGCATATGGCTAGCCAGTTTTTCCCAACACCATTTATTAAATAGGGAATCCTTTTCCCATTGCTTTTTTTTTTTTTTTTTTTTTTTTTTGTCAGGTTTGTCAAAGATCAGCTGGTGGTAGATGTATGGCATTATTTCTGAGGCCTTTGTTCTGTTCCATTGGTCTATATATTTGTTTTTGGTACCAGTACCATGCAGTTTTGGTTATTGTAGCCTTGTATAGTTTGCAGTCAGGTAGCATGATGTCTCCAGCTTTGTTCTTTTTGCTGAGGATTTGGCTATATGGCATAGTTTTTCATCCCATATGAAATTTTAAATAGTTTTTTCTAATTCTGTGAAGAAAGTCAATGGTAGCTTGATGGGCATAGCATTGAATCTATGAATTACTTTAGGCAGTATGGTCATTTTTACAATATTGATTCTTCCTATCCATGAGCATGGAATGTTTTTCTATTTGTTTGTGCCCTCTCTTGTTTCCTTGAGCAGTGGTTTGTAGTTCTACTTAAAGAGGTCCTTCACATCCCTTGTAAATTGGATTCCTAGGTATTTTATTCTCCTTGTAGCAATTGTAAATTCGAGTTCACTCATGATTTGGCTATTATTGGTATATAAGAATGCTTGTGATTTTTGCACATTGATTTTATATCCCGAGACTTTGCTGAAGTTGCTTATCAGCTTAAGGAGATTTGGGGCTGAGACAATGGGGTTTTCTAAATATACAATCATGTCATCTGCAAATAGCGTCAATTTGACTTCCTCTCTTCCTATTTGAATATCCTTTATTTCTCTTGCCTGATTGCCCTGGCCAGAATTTCCAATACTATGTTGAAAAGGAGTGGTGAGAGAGGGCATCCCTGTCTTGTGCCAGTTTACAAAGGGAATGTTTCCATCTTTTGCACATCCAGTATGATATTGGCTGTGGGTTTGTCATAAATAGCTCTTATTTTGAGATATGTTCCATTGACACCTAGTTTATTGAGAGTTTATAGCATGAAGTTGTGTTGAATTTTATTGCAGGCCTTTTCTGCATCTACTGAGATAATCATGTAGTTTTTTATGTTGGTTCTGTTTATGTGATGGATTAAGTTTATTGATTTGCATATGTTGGACCAGCCTTGCATCCCAGGGATGAAGCCAACTTGAGTGTGGTGGAGAAGCTTTTTGATGTGCTGCTGGGTTCAGTTTGCCAGTATTTTATTGAGAATTCTCACATCAACATTCATCAGGGATATTGGCCTGAATTTTTTTTTGTGCCTTTGCCAGGTTTTGGTATCAGGATGATGCTGGATTCATAAAATGAGTTTGGGAGGAGTCCCTCTTTTTCTATTGTTTGTAGTAGTTTCAGAAGGAATAGTACCAGCTCCTCTTTGTACCTCTGGTAGAATTCAGCTGTGAATTCATTTGGTCCTGGGCTTTCTTTGGTTGATAGGCTATTAACTACTACCTTAATTTCAGAACTTGTTATTTGTCTATTCAGGGATTCGACTTCTTCCTGGTTTAATCTTGGGAGGGTGTATATGTCCAGGAATTTATGCATTTATTCTAGATTTTCTAGTTTATTTGCATAGAGGTATTTGTAATATTCTCTGATGGCAGTTTGTATTTCTCTGGGATCAGTGGTGATATCCCCTTTATCATATTTTATTGTGTCGACTTGGTTCTTCTCTTATTTTATGAGTCTAGCTAAGAGTCTATATATTTTGTTAACTTTTTCAAAAAACCAGCTGCTGGATTCACTGATTTTTTGGAAATGTTTTTGGGTTTCTATCTCCTTCAGTTCTGCTCCGATCATAGTTATTTGTCTTTTGCTAGCTTTTGAATTTGTTTGTTCTTGCTTCTCTAGTTCTTTTAATTGTGATATTAGGGTGTCAATTTTAGATCTTTCCCACTTTCTTTTGGGACAGTTAGTGCTATAAAGTTCCTCTACACACTGCTTTAGTTGTGTCCCAGAGATTCTGGTATGTTGTATCTTTGTTCTCATTGGTTTCAGAGAACTTATTTATTCCTGCCTTAATTTCATTATTTGCCCAGCAGTCATTCAGGAGCAGGATATTCAGTTTCTATGTAGTTGGGCAGTTTTGAGGGTTTGTTTTTTGTTTTTTGGTTTTTTTTGAGACTGAGTCTTGCTCTGTTACCCAGGTTGGAGTACAGTGGCGTAATCTCTACCCACTGCAATCTCCGCCTCCCAGGTTCACGCCATTCTCCTGTCTCAGCCTCCGGAGTAGCTGGGACTTCAGGTGCCTGCCACCATGCCTGGCTATTTTGTTTGTATTTTTAGTAGAGATGGGGTTTCACCATGTCAGTCAGGATGGTCTCAATCTCCTGACATAGTGATTCTTCCGCCTCGGCCTTCCAAAGTGCTAGGATTACAGGCATGAGCCACTACGCCAGCCCTTGTGTGAGTTTCTTAATCCTGAGTTCTAATTTGATTGCACTGTTGTCTGAGAGATTTATGATTTCCATTCTTTTGCATTTGCTGAGGAGTGTTTTACTTCCAATTATGTGATAAATTTTATAATAAGTGTGATGAGGTGCTGAACATAATGTATACTCTGTTGATTTGGGGTGGAGAATTCTATAGATGTCTATTAGGTCTGCTTGTTCCAGAGCTGAATATCCTTGTTAATTTTGTCTCATTGGTCTAATATTGACAGTGGGGTGTTAAAGTCTCTCACTATTATTGTGTGGGAGTCTACAGCTAAATGCCCCAATTACAAGACACAGACTGGCAAATTGGATAGAGTCAAGACCCATCAGTGTACTGTAATTCAGGAGACCCAACTCATGTGCAAAGACACACACAGTCTCAAAATAAAGGGATGGAGGTATATTTCCCAAGCAAATGGAAAGCAAAAAAAAAAAAAAAAGCAAAAAAGCAGGGGTTGCGATCCTAGTCTGATAAAACAGACTTTAAACCAACAAAGATCAAAAGAGACAAAGAAGGACATTACATAATGGTAAAAGGATCAATGCAACAAGAATAGCTAACTATCCTAAATATTTATGCACCCAATACTGGAACACTCAGATTCATAAAGGAAGTTCTTAGAGACCTACAAAAGAGACTTAGTCTCCACCTATTTTAATGAAATCTTCTATTCAGAGAATAGGTATAATTAAAGTTATTATCAGTCAAATACCAATTTATTTATCTTGTCTTGAATACAGTATGACATCATTAAAAAAGGACTTGGAGGTTACAGACAAGAGATGCAATTTTAACTCTTCTATATTAAGGATATCTGGCCTTGAACATCTTCAAGTCTTCATTTTCTTTCTGTGAAACAGACAGGATTGGTAGTAATGCTTGTTTTGAGGTGTTGTGGGGAATAAACTAATATATGTAAAGTGTCACAGTGTTTGGGACAGAAACAATTAAAATAATAATAGCTACAATCAAGAATTCTCTATGATCCAAGTACTTTCGTATCAAATGACTTCCATATATTATCTCCTTTTATCAAAATCTTATGAGGTAGAAGCTATTATGATCCCCATTTCACACATGGAAAATCAAGACACACTGGGATTCAGTGATTTGCCCACACATTACACGGGCAGAAAGCAGAAGTGTGGGGATAGAAACTCTAATCTGATCCCAGAAGTAGAAGAAATAAACACAAGTGTTTACTGTGCTCCATATGCCACTATGCTAGTATCATCCTTGGTTTCCAGAAAAACATACTTGTCTTGAATTTTACTCCAAAATAGATTGTATTATAGGAGGACTCCAATATATCACCTATCCCTCTAACTGTTGAACCCAACATGTTCAGCTTTCACCCGATTGTTCCAAATAATTCCTCTCTGCCCTTTAGCATCTTTTTCAGGAAGGAGGGTGCTCAGAGCTCTTTTTCTCACCAATTTTTGTTCACTATCTTTTTCCCAAAACCATACATATTTGGTATCTTTACCCAAATGGGTTGCCCTCTGGCCTGGTTCATTACCTTGCTTCCTCCTTTCTCAGGTACTCCCTACACCATTTGGTGACAACTTCCAGGTACAGGAATGCTCTGAAATAAAGCCATGGTTTCAGAAGTTTGTAGGATCTCTATTTCTACCCAAGCAGAGTAGCTTCCATTTCTAAATTCAGCCTCCCAGTACTCATGAAGCAGGAAAAATAACACTGAAATTTAGTTTGGTGGCTATAGTGATAATCACAGGAATCGTCTTGCATGAATTTCAAACAAAAGGGGATAAGTAGGAGGCCTGAGGCATTTTTCAGATGAGAAGCTGAAGAACACACAAACCAGAGAGCTGTAGATATCTAAAACTGCAGTTCTGCTTGTCTGCATGAGGCAAATATTTGAATAATGATTGCTGGATGGAAAGTCTATACATACGCGCACACATCACAAAGTCAAAAAAAGTTGAAAATGCTCAATAAGCTCTGCCAAGCAGTTAAAAGGAAACAATTTTTAAAAAAGAAAAAACAGTCCACTCTGGTACACTGTAAACGCAGGTGTTCTCAAAGGGCCCCATATTTCTTTGAAGCTTCACACAGCAAAGAAATTTTTCCACAGATAGTTCAAACCCAGCTAAAACCAAAGACAAAAGTGAAGAACAAAGAGGAAGGACAGGGTGACAGAGGGTTACAGTTCCAAACTGAAGAATAGTCCTAAATATACAATTCATTAAGCTCTTACTAGGTACCAGCTACTCTTTGACACTCTGTTCATAATCTTAAAACAACTCTCCAGGAAAGGAATTATCAACTTCATAGAGCTTAAAAAACTGAAGTACATGTCTATCTTGCTTTGCAAAGAAAAAAGTAAAAAAATAGTTAAAAATTTAAAAGATGAAAATTGTGGTACTAACTACTACCTAGAAATTATTTCTCATCACAGGATTCAAACCCAGATCTACATAATTTCAAGCCCTCATAAGCACTCTTCTGTTCTCGTAAGAAACAGCCTTTACAGCTCCTGCTTCATGGTTGGAATTACTGCCTCAGCTCCCCTGGCTCTTGTGGGGAGAAACGAGAAATGAGGGTTCCCATTCCAGAAAGAGGCAGCCATACTTAGCAACCTAGAAAACAAGAATGGTCCAGTCTGTTGTTTTCAGACACTTTGCTCTTTGTAGCCACGTAATGTTCAGCTACCATGATCTGTTCAATTCTTTCCGTGCCAGAAATGGGAATTCATTGAAATAGGCAATTGAACTTTATTTTATTTCTCCCTGTCCCATCAACACACCCTGAATCCTAAAGTAATAAAGCGAATCTCATGTTTAGTAGGCTTCAGAGTATATGAATATGTCTGCCTTGGCAAAAGAATCTAACTACAACAAGCAGATAAAGAGACATTTAATTATGATGTTAAATTTCTTCCTAGACTATATTGGAGAACCATGCATGATTACTTAGGGATTTTTGGCATTGTTGGTAAATGTGGAAAGAGGGTTTGTTGCTTGGTTATATGTAGAGTGATCACACAATTCATCCAAATTGCAACTCTCTTAAGAAAAGAGATTGCCACTTGGACTAGCTGTGGGTTAAACAGGCATTAACTTGGAATTTCTTGGATAAGCTGGGAATTTTGGTCTTGCTGGTTTTTTGTAATTTTACCTCCAAGAAAGGATGAAGAGTTTTTAGCCAAACGAAAAATTTTAGATACCACCTTGCAAGTTTATTTACAACCCAGGTTGACCCTTGGTTTGCTCAAAAGATGATAGCTTGCTCAAATTTGGAGCAAAATCAAATTAAAAAAAAATTCATTGCCATTGACTCCAATTCGTTCAACTCTGCGTAAGTGAAAATTATGTAAAATTCTTTTCTGTACTTATCTGTTCCAAAATAAGGTTTTTTAAAAAATTAAAACAGTATTATCCTCTTTCCCTACAACTATGTATAGGAGCCTTACATGATTTTTTCTAAAAATAAGGGTTTTAAAAACAAATTTTAGGGCGGGGCGGAGCAAGATGGCCGAATAGGAGCAGCGCCAGTCTTCAACTCCCAGCGCCAGCGACACAGAAGACCGGTGATTTCGGCATTTTCAACTGAGGTACTGGGTTCATCTCACTGGGGAGTGCCGGAAGATCGGTACTGGTCAGCTGCTGCAGCCCGACCAGCGAGAGCTGAAGCAGGGCGAGGCATTGCCTCACCTGGGAAGCGCAAGGGGGAAGGGAATCCCTTTTCCTAGCCAGGGGAACTGAGACACACAACACCTGGAGAATCGGGTAACTCCCACCCCAATACTGCGCTTTGAGCAAACAGGAACACCAGGAGATCATATCCCACACCTGGCTGGGAGGGTCCCACACCCACGGAGCCTCCCTCATTGCTATCACAGCAGTCTGTGATCTACCGGCAAGGCAGCAGCGAGGCTGGGGGAGGGGCGCCCGCCATTGCTCAGGCTTAAGTAGGTAAACAAAGCTGCTGGGAAGCTCGAACTGGGTGGAGCTCACAGCAGCTCAAGGAAACCTGCCTGTCTCTGTAGACTCCACCTCTGGGGGCAGGGCACAGTAAACAATAACAAAGCAGCAGACACCTCTGCAGACCCAAACGACTCTGTCTGACAGCTTTGAAGAGAGCAGTGGATCTCCCAACACGGAGGTTGAGATCTGAGAAGGGACAGACTCCCTGCTCAAGCGGGTCCCTGACCCCTGAGTAGCCTAACTGGGAGACATCCCCCACTAGGGGCAGTCTGACACCCCACACCTCACAGGGTGGAGTACACCCCTGAGAGGAAGCTTCCAAAGCAAGAATCAGACAGGTACACTTGCTGTTCAGAAATATTCTATCTTCTGCAGTCTCTGCTGCTGATACCCAGGCAAACAGGGTCTGGAGTGGACCTCAAGCAATCTCCAACAGACCTACAGCTGAGGGTCCTGACTGTTAGAAGGAAAACTATCAAACAGGAAGGACACCTACACCAAAACCCCATCAGTACATCACCATCATCAAAGACCAGAGGCAGATAAAACCACAAAGATGGGGAAAAAGCAGGGCAGAAAAGCTGGAAATTCAAAAAATAAGAGCACATCTCCCCCGGCAAAGGAGCGCAGCTCATCGCCAGCAACGGATCAAAGCTGGACGGAGAATGACTTTGACGAGATGAGAGAAGAAGGCTTCAGTCCATCAAATTTCTCAGAGCTAAAGGAGGAATTACGTACCCAGCGCAAAGAAACTAAAAATCTTGAAAAAAAAGTGGAAGAATTGACGGCTAGACTAATTAATGCAGAGAAGGTCATAAACGAAATGAAAGAGATGAAAACCATGACACGAGAAATACGTGACAAATGCACAAGCTTCAGTAACCGACTCGATCAACTGGAAGAAAGAGTATCAGCGATTGAGGATCAAATGAATGAAATGAAGCGAGAAGAGAAACCAAAAGAAAAAAGAAGAAAAAGAAATGAACAAAGCCTGCAAGAAGTATGGGATTATGTAAAAAGACCAAATCTCCGTCTGATTGGGGTGCCTGAAAGTGAGGGGGAAAATGGAACCAAGTTGGAAAACACTCTTCAGGATATCATCCAGGAGAACTTCCCCAACCTAGTAGGGCAGGCCAACATTCAAATCCAGGAAATACAGAGAACGCCACAAAGATACTCCTCGAGAAGAGCAACTCCAAGACACATAATTGCCAGATTCACCAAAGTTGAAATGAAGGAAAAAATCTTAAGGGCAGCCAGAGAGAAAGGTCGGGTTACCCACAAAGGGAAGCCCATCAGACTCACAGCAGATCTCTCGGCAGAAACTCTCCAAGCCAGAAGAGAGTGGGGGCCAATATTCAACATTCTTAAAGAAAAGAATTTTAAACCCAGAATTTCATATCCAGCCAAACTAAGTTTCATAAGTGAAGGAGAAATAAAATCCTTTACAGATAAGCAAATGCTTAGAGATTTTGTCACCACTAGGCCTGCCTTACAAGAGACCCTGAAGGAAGTACTAAACATGGAAAGGAACAACCGGTACCAGCCATCTCAAAAACATGCCAAAATGTAAAGACCATCGAGGCTAGGAAGAAACTATATCAACTAATGAGCAAAATAACCAGTTAATATCATAATGGCAGGATCAAGTTCACACATAACAATCTTAACCTTAAATGTAAATGGACTAAATGCTCCAATTAAGAGACACAGACTGGCAAACTGGATAAAGAGTCAAGACCCATCAGTCTGCTGTATTCAGGAGACCCATCTCACACGCAGAGACATACATAGGCTCAAAATAAAGGGATGGAGGAAGATTTACCAAGCAAATGGAGAACAAAAAAAAGCGGGGGTTGCAATACTAGTCTCTGATAAAACAGACTTTAAACCATCAAAAATCAAAAGAGACAAAGAAGGCCATTACATAATGGTAAAGGGATCAATTCAACAGGAAGAGCTAACTATCCTAAATATATATGCACCCAATACAGGAGCACCCAGATTCATAAAGCAAGTCCTTAGAGACTTACAAAGAGACTTAGACTCCCATACAATAATAATGGGAGACTTCAACACTCCACTGTCAACATTAGACAGATCAACGAGACAGAAAGTTAACAAGGATGTCCAGGAATTGAACTCATCTCTGCAGCAAGCAGACCTAATAGACATCTATAGAACTCTCCACCCCAAATCAACAGAATATACATTCTTCTCAGCACCACATCGTACTTATTCCAAAATTGACCACGTAATTGGAAGTAAAGCACTCCTCAGCAAATGTACAAGAACAGAAATTATTACAAACTGTCTCTCAGACCACAGTGCAATCAAACTAGAACTCAGGACTAAGAAACTCAATCAAAACCGCTCAACTACATGGAAACTGAACAACCTGCTCCTGAATGACTACTGGGTACATAACGAAATGAAGGCAGAAATAAAGATGTTCTTTGAAACCAATGAGAACAAAGATACAACATACCAGAATCTCTGGGACACATTTAAAGCAGTGTGTAGAGGGAAATTTATAGCACTAAATGCCCACAAGAGAAAGCAGGAAAGATCTAAAATTGACACTCTAACATCGCAATTAAAAGAATTAGAGAAGCAAGAGCAAACACATTCGAAAGCTAGCAGAAGGCTAGAAATAACTAAGATCAGAGCAGAACTGAAGGAGATAGAGACACAAAAAACCCTCCAAAAAATCAATGAATCCAGGAGTTGGTTTTTTGAAAAGATCAACAAAATTGACAGACCACTAGCAAGACTAATAAAGAAGAAAAGAGAGAAGAATCAAATCGACGCAATTAAAAATGATAAAGGGGATATCACCACCGACCCCACAGAAATACAAACTACCATCAGAGAATACTATAAACACCTCTACGCAAATAAACTGGAAAATCTAGAAGAAATGGATAATTTCCTGGACACTTACACTCTTCCAAGACTAAACCAGGAAGAAGTTGAATCCCTGAATAGACCAATAGCAGGCTCTGAAATTGAGGCAACAATTAATAGCCTACCAACCAAAAAAAGTCCAGGACCAGATGGATTCACAGCTGAATTCTACCAGAGGTACAAGGAGGAGTTGGTACCATTCCTTCTGAAACTATTCCAATCAATAGAAAAAGAGGGAATCCTCCCTAACTCATTTTATGAGGCCAACATCATCCTGATACCAAAGCCTGGCAGAGATACAACAAAAAAAGAGAATTTTAGACCAATATCCCTGATGAACATCGATGCAAAAATCCTCAATAAAATACTGGCAAACCGGATTCAGCAACACATCAAAAAGCTTATCCACCATGATCAAGTGGGCTTCATCCCTGGGATGCAAGGCTGGTTCAACATTCGCAAATCAATAAACATAATCCAGCATATAAACAGAACCAAAGACAAGAACCACATGGTTATCTCAATAGATGCAGAAAAGGCTTTTGACAAAATTCAACAGCCCTTCATGCTAAAAACGCTCAATAAATTCGGTATTGATGGAACGTACCTCAAAATAATAAGAGCTATTTATGACAAACCCACAGCCAATATCATACTGAATGGGCAAAAACTGGAAAAATTCCCTTTGAACACTGGCACAAGACAGGGATGCCCTCTCTCACCACTCCTATTCAACATAGTGTTGGAAGTTCTGGCTAGGGCAATTAGGCAAGAGAAAGAAATCAGGGGTATTCAGTTAGGAAAAGAAGAAGTCAAATTGTCCCTGTTTGCAGATGACATGATTGTATATTTAGAAAACCCCATTGTCTCAGCCCAAAATCTCCTTAAGCTGATAAGCAACTTCAGCAAAGTCTCAGGATACAAAATTAATGTGCAAAAATCACAAGCATTCTTATACACCAGTAACAGACAAACAGAGAGCCAAATCATGAATGAACTTCCATTCACAATTGCTTCAAAGAGAATCAAATACCTAGGAATCCAACTTACAAGGGATGTAAAGGACCTCTTCAAGGAGAACTACAAACCACTGCTCACTGAAATAAAAGAGGACACAAACAAATGGAAGAACATACCATGCTCATGGATAGGAAGAATCAATATCGTGAAAATGGCCATACTGCCCAAGGTAATTTATAGATTCAATGCCATCCCCATCAAGCTACCAATGAGTTTCTTCACAGAATTGGAAAAAACTGCTTTAAAGTTCATATGGAACCAAAAAAGAGCCCGCATCTCCAAGACAATCCTAAGTCAAAAGAACAAAGCTGGAGGCATCACGCTACCTGACTTCAAACTATACTACAAGGCTACAGTAACCAAAACAACATGGTACTGGTACCAAAACAGAGATATAGACCAATGGAACAGAACAGAGTCCTCAGAAATAATACCACACATCTACAGCCATCTGATCTTTGACAAACCTGAGAGAAACAAGAAATGGGGAAAGGATTCCCTATTTAATAAATGGTGCTGGGAAAATTGGCTAGCCATAAGTAGAAAGCTGAAACTGGATCCTTTCCTTACTCCTTATACGAAAATTAATTCAAGATGGATTAGAGACTTAAATGTTAGACCTAATACCATAAAAATCCTAGAGGAAAACCTAGGTAGTACCATTCAGGACATAGGCATGGGCAAAGACTTCATGTCTAAAACACCAAAAGCAACGGCAGCAAAAGCCAAAATTGACAAATGGGATCTCATTAAACTAAAGAGCTTCTGCACAGCAAAAGAAACTACCATCAGAGTGAACAGGCAACCTACAGAATGGGAGAACATTTTTGCAATCTACTCATCTGACAAAGGGCTAATATCCAGAACCTACAAAGAACTCAAACAAATTTACAAGAAAAAAACAAACAACCCCATCAAAAAGTGGGCAAAGGATATGAATAGACATTTCTCAAAAGAAGACATTCATACAGCCAACAGACACATGAAAAAATGCTCATCATCACTGGCCATCAGAGAAATGCAAATCAAAACCACAATGAGATACCATCTCACACCAGTTAGAATGGCGATCATTAAAAAGTCAGGAAACAACAGGTGCTGGAGAGGATGTGGAGAAATAGGAACACTTTTACACTGTTGGTGGGATTGTAAACTAGTTCAACCATTATGGAAAACAGTATGGCGATTCCTCAAGGATCTAGAACTAGATGTACCATATGACCCAGCCATCCCATTACTGGGGATATACCCAAAGGATTATAAATTATGCTGCTATAAAGACACATGCACACGTATGTTTATTGCAGCACTATTCACAATAGCAAAGACTTGGAATCAACCCAAATGTCCATCAGTGACAGATTGGATTAAGAAAATGTGGCACATATACACCATGGAATACTATGCAGCCATAAAAAAGGATGAGTTTGTGTCCTTTGTAGGGACATGGATGCAGCTGGAATCCATCATTCTTAGCAAACTATCACAAGAACAGAAAACCAAACACCGCATGTTCTCACTCATAGGTGGGAACTGAACAATGAGATCACTTGGACTCGGGAAGGGGAACATCACACACCGGGGCCTATCATGGGGAGGGGGGAGGGGGGAGGGATTGCATTGGGAGTTATACCTGATGTAAATGACGAGTTGATGGGTGCAGCACACCAACAAGGCACAAGTATACATATGTAACAAACCTGCACGTTATGCACATGTACCCTACAACTTACAGTATAATAATAATAAATAAATTAAAAAAAAAAAAAAAAAAAAAAAACAAATTTTAGAAAAAAGGTTTTTTTAAATGAAGGAAGCCAGAGGTCATTATCCTTAGTAAATTAACACAGGAATAGAAAACCAAATACCGCATGTTCTCACTTATAAATGGGAGCTAAATGATGAGAACGCATAGAGGAGAACAACAGACACTGGGGCCTATTTGAGGGTGAAGGATGGGAGGAAGGAGAGGATCAAGAGAAATAACTAATGAGTAGTAGGCTTAATACATGGGTGATGAAATAATCTAAACAAGCCCCTATGACACAAGTTTATCTATGTAACAAACCTGCACATGTATCCCTGAACTTAAAATCAAAGTTAAATTAAAAGAAAAAACCTGGTTTTTTTTTAGGGTCTCTGTTTTAATTATATTGTCTGTATTTCCAAACAGCATGATTGACCTGATAAAAAAAATCCACACGTTACTATAAGGATTAATCAGTTAATGATTGAGAGTGGCATTGGCAAATTAAGAGAGACTGGAACTGGCACGCTCTTTATGAAAAAAAAGACTGCACGGCGAAATTCACAAATACTCCTCTCATCCTATCTTAGTTTAATTCATGTTCTTTTTATAAACAGCTGGAAAATTCTGGCATAAAATGCCAAAATTTTATCACATTGCTTAAAGAATCAACCAAATAGATCCATCAAGTCTTCTGGGATTCAGCTAGTAGACCAATTTATTTTATGGCAACAACTGCAGTAATTTTCAATGACCACATATAATTCTCATACATGATTTTCCTACTCCAGCATATTGGGCCCATCTGTGACAATGGCAGGGAGCCCACAAGCAAGGTGGCAGGCTGTCAGCTGTTTGGCATAGGTGGAGAGAGAAGGGATAGCGGAGGAAAGCTACTAGAACCTTTAGCATTAGCTAAAGACCACCAAGCCATGCTAAGTCCTTCCACGCCAGCCTGCTCAATCCCAATTCTCCTTGATTCCATTTGTGACCATTCACACTCAGAACTTGATAAAAACTAGGGAAAAAAAAAAACGATCAAAGCCAGAAAATAAGAGGACATAAGGAAAGTTAGAATTGTTCAACTTGGAGAAAAAAACAGAAGAGACATAAAATATGTAGAAGTTCCCTGGGTATACAATGAAGGAGCTTGACAGAGTACAATGTCCTCATTCTGCAGCTGAGGAAACTGAGGTCCAGACCAGGGCAGAGATGTGTCTATTTCTAACAGAACTGCTCTGTGCTGGCACCCGGATCACTTTGCACATCTTTACATACACCGTATAAATAAAGCTCAACCACAGGCTGACCAAAAATCCTTGTGGAATATCCAGTGACCCTCCAAGTTCAAGGCAAGAGCGGCAGTCTTGTGAAGAGCTGCCACAGGCATTGCCTCCTCTCTTGAAGGGAGGCTGTTATAAGGCAGTTTCTCATCTGCCTCCCTCATTCTGGTGAGGGAAGGGGCTCTCCTCCTTGCCCCACACCTTGGCACAGGCTTTGTAGCTACAGAATGGACCTGGTCCTTTAACAACAGGGTGCCTCACCACTCATACTGCCTGTCATCTGGCCTCTTTTTATTCCATGTCATCTTATGGGACAAGGGACATGAGGAGCTGACATCATTGCTGATCTTGCTTTTGCTGTCTAAGCAAGTAACAATCTGTCTGCATTTTTCTAGACTTAAATGTCTTCTTTATAACCGAATCTGTCAGCCTGTTTGACATTTTACACTTTGGATTATATACCTAAGGGATTTAGGTTTCCCTAAATTTGTAAGAATATTTATTTCTTTTTCTTTATCTTCTTTAGAGGGCAAGTTTCACAAAGGCAGAGTGAACTTTCTCTACTGTTTGGAATACTTGGGAGACTGAAGATTCCCAGCAAGAATCCTGTTGTTGGAAGTCAGCACAGCGATGTTGGTAAGAGCTTGAGTTTTGAGCCAGACATCAACAGGTCTCGTAATAGCCATGATCTACCAGATGTACTGCCCTGGGTGAGTTACTGAACTTCTTTAAGCCTCACATGAGATGTCAAGTGAGATAATGTAGTGAAAGCACCTTGCCCTGCCTTACACAGAGTAGGTACTTACAAATAGTAAATATAAATAACTCTCTTCATCATCATATGCTGTCTCTCTGTTGCAAATAATGTTATGATTTCTAAGTTTTAGACTTTTACATGTTAAAACAGGTCTTATTAATCCCACTTTATAGGTGGCAAAACTACAGTTTAGGAAAAATAAGTGATTTGTCAATCACTCGAAAACTCCGTGAGGAAGGGAACAGAGTATATCAAGTTAGGCAATAAATAAATACGATGTTTCTGAACATTTATTTGTTCTAAGATTGTTTATGAGGTAAAAGAAATCATGAAAAATAAATGTCTTAGTGCTGTAATTGGGAATTTTAAATAGTGGAGATAGATAAATGACAGTGCAAGAGTTAAATAGCACTTACACATTGCTTCTGGATTCCTCTAGAAGCACATAGAGGGCCAAGCAAACAATTTTCCAAGTGTCCATCTATAGGGTGGTGACTGTCCTTAGGCCTGAAAGGAAAGAAAGCACATTCTCTACTAGAGGGACAAAATGTTTAAAGTAGGACCCTAGTTTAAGAGAAAAAAAAAAAGCCAAGCAAAACCTAAACTATTCTCAGATACAGATTCATTCCTAGACCATAAACCAGTACAATAGAAGTACAGATGTTTTGTGGACCTTTAAAAAAGTGAAAGACAAAGAAAGTACAGTGCCAATGTGTGCAGTCAAACAAAAAAGGCAAGGGAGTCAGATGAGACCCTCCAAAACAATGCATGGGAAAATACATCCGAAGAGAACATCTGGATAAGGTTGTGGCTGCCCCCTGAGGAAGGGAGCTTGAAGAAGGAGAGATTGCTGGAAATCACCATAAACTTAAGTTGCTTGAAGATTACAAACCACGCCTCTGAGTCCATGACCAGGATGAGACCCTGAAACATTCAGCCTTCTGAATGGTTGAAAGACACCCCTGATCTCTATTCTCTTTCCAGTTCCCCCCAGTCTATAGGCAGAAAAATCTGTCTGAGAGTGAAGACAGCCCGTAGGGCAACCGGCTATGTACATCAGAGTGCATTCAGCTTTGTCATTCAATATGTTAATGGATGGATGAATGAGGCAGACAGGAAGACAGAGCTCTGCCTCTCCAGCCCTCTCCCCAAGATCTTATCTACTTCTTCGTAATTACATATTAAAAAGGGAAGTTCATACTCAGTTTCTTAGTGTTAAAAAGAGGTAATACAAATTATGCCTCAATTTATTCATAATAAAAAATTGAAATTATGTAATTTTCCAGAAAGGCTGCTGTACATCTGTACGAGAAAAAAAAACATCTTTCTTCCAGTTACAGAGTAAGACCGTATTTCACTGACAATGATTGACAGAGAGAGTCCTACCCTTTTTCCACCTAATTTTCTGAGGCAGAGATGGACAATGTTGTAAGTAATAAGAGTTGCCTTTAGCATATACGGGAATTTATTTTCTAACCTCCACAGGTAAGTTAGAAAATTATACCCAATTACAATCTTGTAGAGCCAGGACAAGGTCTTATTTTGGTTCAGTCTCTTGTGATCAGCCATTTTCTATGTTCAGATATTTGGATGTATACTCATCTTAAGAGGAAATTTCATGGAAATTGGTGGAGAATACTCAATTCCTACAGAATCAGAGTCTTGCAGAATTAAATCATATGCTTTGTATGGTCTTGGGATGGGGAAATCACATGTGGTCCTGTGCTTTGTATTATTATTTGTTTGGGTTAATAACCTCCTTTTCAGACTAAACTACCTTGTCTATTTGTGTCGAATTTTAAGATTCTAGTATAACTTCATGTACTTAACAAAAAAAATCAACTCAAATGACATATAAACCATTAACTATGGCCTTCTCGAAAATACCAGTTAAGATGATACAAAGATGATCTCTCAGGTGTACCACATTATTAAACAAATGAACCTGTCTGTCTTCCTTAATCCCAATAGAAGAGACAGAAAATGTAAAATTGACATCAAGATTCCTAATTTATAAGCTTCCTTACATACCACTTAACTTCAGCCTCCAGAGATTTTGTGATACTTTTGCTTCCCAACTTATCAGTAGGCTAATGACAGAAAAACTAAATAACAGCCCGTTGAGATCTGTTTTGAAGAATATATTGTTATGCAAAAGAATTTCATTTCACAAAAGCCCTGCATACTTGATGAATTCTTGAAAATATTAATTTATTCTTCAGGAGTGGCAGATCTTGCTTTATGGAAAAAGATAACCCCACTGCAAGCCTCTAATCTCCTTGATTGTTACAACAAATAGACCTAATAAAGCTGCCTTTATTAAAATGAAAGGAGATGTTGCCTACACAAAGTAATTTCACATACTTGGAAAAACTTACTAAGTCAAAGCACCTCACCCATCTTTCTTCCAAGGATATTAAAACTAAGGATTAAGGCTTTCATTCAACTATAAGATAGACAACTTGAAATTAATGTCCTTAAGAAGAGAAAATATTTACTGAATTTCATGATTGAGTATAGGAAGTCCAAGACAATGTCTTTTCTAAAATAAATTTTAATTGTGGCAATGTCATGAAAAAGAGTATACTGTGTTGACAAAATATAGACTTAATGGTAAAAGAGAAAATAATGGGGATTTCACATTGGCCTCTCACTAATTGTGTAATCCAGGGAAGTCCCTTACAGCTTTCTGGACTGGAAAGGTTGTTTGTAAGTGCTGAAGAGAATGCTTGCAATGCATCCAGCACAGTACAAGGCATATAGTTATGATAGTTTACTGGGAGAAAGAAACAGGACCCTAAGGGCTCAAGGAAGGAGTGAGGCAGAACTGGGGAAAGAGGCACCGCAGAGAAGAGAACTTGGAAATGCTGGAAGATAAATTGTTTATTCTCATCTCTGCCAAGGTCAGCCCTTAATGGGGCACTAGACCCCATTGTGAGCCTCAGAGGTGGTTCTACACTGTTTATCCAATTAAAACTACCTTAATTGGTTTCATTGTCAATTATGTATCACTCTATGACAGTGACTTTTATTCCCTCTTCAATTTTTAATATTCATCTTTATTAATTTTGTCCTGAATGCACACCTGAGATGTTCTGGACCTGAGGCAGATTTTGTGTTAATTATTTCACTGTAAATAATAAATTGTCATCTGTCTCCCTCACTCCTTGCCCTAGGTGTTACCCTGGCACTATATGACAAGAGGTAACAGACATGAGGGCTAGGTACTCCACACAGGAAGGAGAAGGAAGAAATAAACAGAAAAAAACAGAAATTTTAAATAAAGTATAAAATTTAATAACAATGTAGAAATGTTGGTGCATTCATTGTGACAAATTTACCATACGTATAATAAAATACTAATAGGGAAAACTGGGCATGGAGTAAATGAGAAATTTGTACATCATCACAAATTTTCTGTAAATCTCAAACTCTAAAATAAAATGTTAATGAAACATAAATACAAAGCTTTTCTAACATTGAAATTTTACACATAAAAATATACACAATGGAAATGTGCTGGAAATTAACATTCACATTAAGACCTCATTTTCCTTATTTAACAGCCTGTCGATTATGGTTATTTCTGGAGAAGCATGATTGCTCCCCAGTCATTCATACATTTAAACAGGCAATCAGTGCCATTAAACCAGAGGGTGTCTCAGTCAAGAATATACATTTAAAATTTATCTGATGGGAGAGGAAACTGCCAAATTTGATTTCCCGTTGTGTAGCCGGTGTAGTACTGTGAAATTAAAACAACATCCTCTAACCTTATGTTCATTAACTGTAATAACAGATAAGAAAACTAACATTCTACTGACCAAGAAACCAAAAAATGATGTAGAACTAGCAACAAATGAGGGAAAAGGATCCCAGGCAAAGTTTGCCAGAAATTACCTAGGGAGGGAGAGAATGACCAGATGAAATATTTTATAAAAACAGGATAGGACAGTCAAGGAGACAGAGAATAAGAATCTAGACATCTGGGAACATGTTATTTTATTTATATTACAATATTTGGTTATTTTAAAGAATTCAAACTGTCTTTCCTAAAATCTAAAAAAAAAATATAAAACATTATACTTAGTCTCATAACTCAGGGATAATTAACCCTTTGAATATTAAAAGAGATATTTTTCTGCTCATAGAAGTGCATAGAGTGTATTATACACATGCTACTTTTGTCAATTAACCATGAGCATTTTTTTTTAGATCAGTGAGTAAAATTCTACATTATTTTTATTGGGTGTTAACATTTCATTACTTTGCATTTGTTATTTATAAAATCTTATGTTAAGAAACTTTGTTTCCAATTTTTGCCATTAAAATCTACACTAAGCACATTAAGATTTTGTACTTTTATAATTATGTCCTTGGTATAAACAAACAGCTTTTGTCACAAGGAGCAAAATGCTGTCGTAGAAAAACGCAAAATTAAGAATCTGGAGATATAAATTCTAATATTCTATAGATATATAAGGGGGAATTTTATTTTTTACAACACTGGAACTTCTAATGCATGAACATGAAATGTCTCCTCTTTATGTATTCTTTCTCTATGTGAGGTTTTGTAGTGTTCAGTGTACAAGTATTATACTTTTCTTATGCCTATTCCTGTGTGTTTTATTCTTTTGAATGGAATTATCATCTTAATTTCATTTTTGAACTGTTCTTTGATAGTATATAGAATTATACCATTGTATGTGGATCTTATATCCAGCAAACTTACTGAACTTCTTTGTGATTACAGTGGTATATTTTTATTATTGTTGATTCAGTAAGATTTTCTACATAAAGGATCATGTCATCTGCAAATAAAGACAGATTTACTTTTTTTCTAACAGGATACATCTATCCATCTATCTATCCATTTTCATTGTGCTTTATTGTGCTGACTGGCTTCTCCAGTAAAATGTTGAGCAAATGTGGCAAGAGTGGTATCCCCACCTTATCCCTAATTTTAAAGGAAAATATTGAGTATAATATTATTAAGTACGATATTAGCCATAAGTTTTCAATATATACCCTTTATCAAGTTGAAGTTCCCTTCTATATCTAGCTTGCTGAGACTTTTTATCATAAATGTATTTTGAATTTCATCAAATGCTTAACTCTATTGAGATAATCATTAGTTCTTCCTCCTTCATTCAAGTAATAGAATTAATGCTTACTACATTAATTGATATCCAAATGTTAAGCCAACCCTTACATTCTTGGTATAAATTCTATATGACCAAGATCCATTTGTCTTTTTAAAAAAATATATTTCTGGGCTTGATTTAATATTTGCTTGAGATTTTTGCATCTATGTTCAAGAGAGATGTCCTTTTATGATTTTTGATTCCTATAATGACTTTGTTTGGCTTTGGTATTAGAGTAGTACTAGTTAGGGAATAAATTTGGATGTGTTGTCTCATTCTGTTTTCTGAGAGAGATTAAAGCATTAGTTTTATTTTTCTTTAAGTATTTAATAGGCTTTAATTAGGAACGCTTTCTATGCCTGGACTTTGCTTTGTAGAAAGACTTGTAATTAGTCATTCAATTTTCTTACTTGTCATAGGTAAACTCAAATGTTTTTTTGTGTGTGTGTCAGTTTTAATAATTTGTGTCAGCTTAGATATTTATCTCTAAGTAGTATAATCTTAGGTGTAGGATTTTTCACAAAGTTTTCCTACATTCCTTTTATTTTTTGTCAGATTGGTGATGACACCTCCTTCATTACTGATTTTGGTATTTGTACCTTCTCTTTATTTTTGGTCTGTCTAGGTGAAGATTTGTCCATTGTGTTGATTACAAACTCTTCCAACTCTTCCCCATTTTTTCTAGACCTCCTTCCAATGTGGAGCTAGCTAAAATGAATTGTACTAGTACAGCTAAAGTTTGTGATGCTGAAACTCTGCTTTGTATATTTGCATGGGGTGAGATGGGGTCACTGAGACTAACAGAAAGTGAGAGGACATACAGCTCACTATGAAATGGTTCTCAGGTTGCTTGATTGGGCTACAAATGAACTAATGAGCTCTTTTTTATACTCCCCCCCCCCTTTTTTTTTTTTCTTCAATGAAGGAGATTTGCTCTTGTTGCCCAGGCTGGAGTGCAATAGCATGATCTTGGCTTACTGCAACTTCTGCCTTCTGCATTCAAGCAATTCTCCTGACTCAACCTCCCGAACAGCTGGGATTACAGGCGCGTGCCACCATACCCATCTAATTTTTGTATTTTTGGTAGAGACGGGGTTTCACCATGTTGGGCAGGCTGGTCTCGAACTCCTGACCTCAGGTGATCCACCCCACCTCAGCCTCGCAAAGTGCTGGGATTACAGGCATGAGCCACCACTCCCAGCCTGTACCACTCTTAGGGTACCAAAAAGTATTAATTATGAAGTCTATTTTTTTCAACTTTGTAATATAGTTTGTATATAGTTCATACATTTATTCTCTAAATTTACTAATACAATGTGATTCATTGTTAGTTACCAACTTTGATACTTTTTTCAATACAATGATTCATTGTTACCAACTTTGATACTTTTTTCTCACTTGATACATTTCTCTTTTGATTAATTCAGTCCAGTCAATATTTTGTTTGAAGGTAAAGCACAATTTCCAATCATTCTCTTTACAAGTCCTCCACGTCTATGTATTAATTTTAGTTTCTCCTTTAATCACAAATACTTTTCAACTAAGAGGTAAAGCCCTCTGCAACCATTTCTCAAACAGCCTCTCTAAACATGTTCTGATATTTTCTCTACCAAAATTTCCAAGCATTTCTCCACCAATAGCAGATATATTGAGAAAACCTACAGATTGCTTATCTTGAAAATATTAATGGTACTGAGAAGCAAAATTGCCCAAAATGGGAGAGATCTGTATAAATTTTATAAAATATGATACTATTATATATAAATTTTATAAATACATTTAAGTATATATAATAAATTATGTAATTTTATAATATACTATATAAATATGATACTATTATATATAAATTACATAAAACATATAAGTAAATAAAGTATATTATATATAAATGATATAATTTTCTAATAATATACTATATGAGCATATACTGGGGCATCAAGATGTATTAAGGATAAAAGACAACATAAACAAGATGATCAATTTCTAATACAAGAAGTGTTTTACTTAGAAATTTAGAGCTAGAATAAGCTTTAAGTCATCTAATCCACTTCCATAAACTTTAAATCAATCCAAGAATATTCTGCCACCCACAAGCATAACTCCTTTGTGAAAATGCAGATGGCTACCTAAGATCAAACTCAAAGTAGTAATGGTTCATTTTAATTCATTCTAATAAGATAATTTGTATAACTCGGAATTATCCCCAAATGGAATAAATCAGTTTATCACCAGAAATATTCAGTCAGAGGCTGGAAGGGCATCAGTCAGCAACACTGTAGGATAAATTTCTACACTGGATGAGTTGTTGGACTTAATGACATTTAAGGTTCATTCCATGACAGGATTGAATATTTTTAGTAAGTTTGAGCTGACCCCTGCTTCCTTTCCTGGCACCTGGGTGTGTGGGAACTGTCCTCTATTGGAGGTAGAACATCCTCAATTATGGCTCCTGAATATAGGAAAGATGACATGGTAATAATGAAAAGCAAAAAAGATTAACCAAGGAGCCAGAACACCTGCATTATTCCATATCACCTCTGTGGACATCAGTTGTCTCATTAGGAATACGGAAATAATAACAAGACTAGTAATTATACCTGCTCTGTTTTATTTTCAAGATTATTGTCAAAAAACCTTTAAAACTATAAAATGGATTTTAAAAATAGGCGATTATAATTATGCAACTTTTCTCAAGAGTCAGTTCAATGGAAAATATGATTTGTGACTACTAAACTTATTTGCAGGGGTCCAGTCTTCCAGGAAGCAACAAGACCATTTTCCCATATTAAATAATAAACCAGTAAACCCTCAAATCCCATAAATTCTGGCCCTATGAAACACAGCGCTCCAGCTAATACACAGATTATATTTGCCCAAGCAGAATCATCAACAGGGGAAGGCCACTTTCACTAGCTGATGCGATCTACTGTTGGCTTATTTTCTGAAATTTCTCTAAAACCTCTGTAAAAGTAATAAACCAATGATAGGAGCCATCTGGAACACAGCATAGAAGATTATTTTTTAAATTTTACTCTGAATAACTGGCACTGTCATAGATAACATATAACAAGAACCAAGATATTAAAAAAGTCATTATCACTAAGGGAGGGATAAAAGAGACTTGTGTAAAGAAATTGTGATTGCTCTTTACCAAGCAAAATGGACTCACATGATGATCCACTGCTGAAACAGGCTGAGCATCCATCTTCACTCCTTCCTAAGTCTTAAGTCAGGACTCTCAGCTCATTCTGTATGGGAAGCAGGTCAGTAATGGATAACTGATGACTATTCAGACACCTTCAGCAAATTACTCATGGCCTTAGGACACAGGACTCATTAATAAAAATAGTGACTTTTTACTGCAAACCAAGCCCACATGAGCACAGAATATGGAAGAAACACAACAAGAGTAAGGCTTCAAGGCTCAAACAACCCATGCCAGTTCCAACACAAACTTCATCTACCCAATGGCATAGCTGATCCAGAAAAGACAACTAGGCACAGAGCTGAACCTCGTCATCCCCCGAAGTGAAGAAAAGAAAATGTAAAATCCACAACCCAGAATCTGGCCCCTTTAATCCCAGGACCTGCTCTACCTGTCTACTCTGTCTAGCTTCAATCAAGTCACAACGGAATTGGGTGGTTTAGTCCAAGGGTTTTGGAGTCTGGCAGCCCTGTGCTGAATCTCATTTGCTATTTTGTAGATTTCAAATCACTGGAAAGCATGTTAACTCTCTAGGCCTCAGTTTTCTCATCTGTAAAGGGAGGATTCTTAAAGAAAAATAATAATATTATTTTAGATATGAGATTATTCATAAGAAGGCAGTTAGTAAAGCAGCGGGCCAATGGTAGTTCATACTAGGAGCTCTGTTCTTCCTCCTCTCCTCCTCCTCATCCCCTTCCTCCCTCCTCTCCCTCATAAATTAACATTAGAATTATTGCTTTGTAGTTTGAGTATATCTTTATATCCTGATGACTGTCTAATTCCACTGAAACAAAATTGCAAATTATTCCTCCCTTGACATTTTCTATCCAAAATAGGTAAATATATAATTATTATAAAAGTCATAAAGTAATCAATACAAAATAAGGAAGAAACAAATAATCTCTATTTTCCCTAGGTCACTGAGAAAATCCCAGGCCCAGCAAATGGTTCTAGGCCTGTTTCTTACATTTCATCTGGTCTTAAATAGTCACTGAATAGTCTTAAACTCAGTTTTTCTATCTATAAACTGGTGAAACAACATGTGTTTTTCACCTTCAGGATATTTTTTTTTTTAGTGTTAAATTAGAAAACTTATGGAAACATTCTTTGTCACAAAAATGTTCTTCTGTGTTCTTAGTCTTTGACATAGAAATCCCTTTCCTGTGAATTATTCTAAAAATATATTTTTAAAAAGCATGAAGCCATGAATTCAAAGATATAAACTGTCTTTTAAAATAACAAATATAGTCCGGCATGGTGGCTCATGTCTGTAATCCCAGTTATTCTGGAGGCTGAGGTGAGAGGATCACTTTAGGCCAGGAGTTGAAGACAAGCCTAGGCAACATAGTGAGACCACACCTCTAAAAGAAATAGAAAAAAATAATAATAATAACCAGACATTGTAGCATGCCTGCAGCCCCAGCTACTTGGGAGGCTGAGGTTGGAAGATTGCTTGAGTACAGGAATTTGAGGCTGTAATGAGTTATGATCACACCATTGCACCCCAGCTTGGGAGACAGAGTGAGACTATCTCTAGGAAAAGAAAAAAAAAAAGATTTTATAAAAGTAACAAATAATTGTAATAAAAATGTTCAATAATTTAATATCTTAATTCATTTTAGATAAGCATAATGAAATATATAACCAATAAAAGCATATTTTTGTGTTCTCTATGAGTAAAGGCTCATGATTAAAATGTTAGGTTAAAGGGGGGCACAAAAGTATTACTCTTCAAAAATAATAAAATGTTATGTAAATAGGCAAATAAGGTATACTTAAAGTTATATTAGTCATAAGATTTCATGCTATAAAAGTGAAAGACAAAATTAAATGTTAAAAATGTTACTTGTTATTTAAAAATGTTATGTGTGCATGACTGATCGAATCATTAGCCAGGTGACTCAATCTCCAGTCATCCCTTCTCTGAGACCAGATTGACATCACATGACTCAAAGCCCCAGCATTCTAACCACATAGTTGGTCTTTATGGCATGATCTGAGTCATATTGTTCGCATGAATTAAGTAATGTGGTCCCAGGGGCCACCATAAATAACAAAGACACTGATATGACTCAGGAACTTTCAAGAATTTAGAGGTTACCTCCCAAGAACCAGAGATAAAGGCAAACTGAATTATTTTTTATAGTAGACCTCGACTTAAAATCACGAAGTTGACAGAATTCAGTTCCTGGTGTATCTCCCTATAAATCTGATGCTCTTTCTACTGAAATAGTCAACGACAAACTTTGCTGTTAAAAGACTCACTTGAGATACTTCTTAAAAAGTACAAGTGGCTGTACCTTACTCTTAGAAACAGGGATTCAGCTAAGGCCTGAGCATTAGTAGCTTTTAAAGCCCTACATGATTTTAATACTCAGCCCAGGAGAAAAAGCATTGCACTCAACCAGAAGGACATTATGTAGCCCAAACTCTAAAAATGATGCATATCCCCCAGAAAGATTATTCAGTAGGTTACAATTTATAGCTGGCAACTTGGAATATGAACACTTCCTCCTAACAAAAATGTTTCCCACCTAAAAAGAAAAGTAATAAGCAACTTGATTCGACTTCACAAGATGAGATCAACCTTATATCATCAGACTCTCATATCAACAATATTTGCAAATGACAATAACAGCACCTACATGTTACACATTTTAGCTCACAATAGGTTTTTATATCCACACTCTTGTTAAGAAATACAACAAAACATAGGTATTTTATGAGAAAATGAGACAACTGGGTCCTAGAATGCTCCATGTGACTTACCCAAGGTCACACAGCAGATTAGTGTCTCAGTCCAGCACTCATTTGATTATTATACTCTAATTTGCTCCAATGGCATTGTAACTTTGCAGCACCTCTTCAAAATAAAATGAAAGATCAAGATTCACAGAGAACGAATTGAGCAAGATAAAAAACAGATACAATCACTTTCCTATGAAGCACTCCTAAAGCTATGAGAAATACAACCCGACCAGCATTGTCATAGTTATCCTTCCAAATAAAATATTTGTATTCAGAATGCATGCTTATTAGTTTTTGAAATACAGATAAAAATATTGCTTCCTGAACTACTTGCTAAGCACATTAACATGCATTTTACCCAAATGTAATGAATGATACACTTAGACCATCAGCAGGTGAAATCATCATTAAAATTCATTCACGTGCAAGAAAACAATCAGCCAGTAGCTTTTGACCAACCTGCACTATTTGGTCTAGGCTCCCTGTATGTCCTTTCAGAATAAACAACTTCAGGGAGGCAACTACACAGATTACAGGGCAGACTGAGAAATCAAACGAAGTGCCTGGAAGGGTTAGCAAGGAACAACCGATGTTTGCTTGTGAGCTGGGGTCATTGGCTTTAACTCACAGAGGAAAATGATCTTTAGAAATTAGCCAAGCCTAGTGTTATCAGTCACTCTTGTGGAATATTTACACACTTGAAAACCAGCCAGGTGTGAAAGCCAGCTCCATTCTGTGTGAGGTGGCTGGGAGGGACCAGCTCATTCCTCTTTGTGGTCTTTTGTTGGTAACTTGCTCTTTCTAAAACTTCTGAAAAATAGGGATGTAGTACAGGGATACTCAACAAGTGTTTTGCACTGGGAAATGTGGGCATTGGTAATTCAAGAGTGGAGGAGAGAATAAAATGTTCCTAAATTTCTGAGATGGCTTTTTTAACATTAAAAAAATGGAATTTTTACAAGAAGTTTTAAGTCTCCTAAAACATTAATGATAAATAAACTGTATTTTATTCTTCAAAACATTTGTATGTTTTATTCTTCAAACTATTTACGGAGAATACAAAGATATAGGTTCAAATCCTTGTAGGTGTGTGTGCGTGTGTGTGTGTGTGTTTGCATACACATTTTAAAATTAGATTCTTTTCTTTAGCAAAAGCTAAAAGCAAGTAAATAGAAAAGAATATTCTGACATCTCACTAACTGGAGGCTGCAGCATTAAGGTGTCTCAATTCTCCTTTGTGGGCTCAGTGGAGCTTATGTAAAGGAGGCAAGCCTGCATGCTCTTCTCCTTGAGGATAGTCTTGTTAACAGGTTGAGGTAAGGCTTGCTAAATTTATCACTAGAGGCTCACACACCCGAAAGTGATAAATAGACCACTCCAGCACTCTGGAACATTGCCAGTTGCATGGATTTGCGTGACAGTCAAGCTGTGATAGATGCATCAACATTGTCTATACCTCTGTTCATGTATTCTTAGAGTGATAAATTATTTACTTAAGCTAATGTGCATAAGCTTGATCATTTGCATTCACTCTGACAACTCAGACAAGCACTTGTCCATAACCACTGCCAATCTGCAATATATGAATGTTTTGACTGTGTTATAAAATTCCCAAAAGAAACAATATAATTGGTCTAGCTGGGGCAAAAATATCTTCTTTATTCCAATCCACAATTACCACATATGACAACGTAGAACACAAATATAGTTGTCCTTCCTTGGCCTTTCCAAGGACCTGGGATCATCAGGACTTGGGCAGGTATCTTAAAAATCCTTGACCACAATAACTTTTTCTCCCTGTGCCAGTTTATTTATAGAAATGGAGACAATTACACCTATTTTCTACCATATCTACTTTATTATATTTTCACAGTGTCCCAATCTGCTGTACATTTTATTTACTTATTAATATAAACATTCTATGTTTTTCTCCAATAGAATGTAAGCTTTGTGAGAGGACAGGTGTTTGATTTCTTCACTGCTAAATTCCTAGTGTCTTACAAAATGTTTGGCACAAAGTAGATTCTCAATGTGTTGAAAGGTTATGAAGTGATTTAGTGTTGTGAGGATGAAATGAGAGAAGCTAAGCAAAGTATCTGCCATTACATAAGGTGAGCAATAAATAGTGGCTATCAATGTTCTTGTATTTAACATTTTCAAAATATCATATTCCATTAGAAAATAGCAGAAACAGTTAACACTTACTAAAGATCTACTATGTACCATGCACTGTTTTAAATACATTACATGAATTAACACAATTAGTGCTCACCACCCACAGCGTTATGAGGTAAGTAGGTAGAATGTTATCTTCATTTTCCAAATGTGGAAACTTCAGTTATACAATTTGCCCAAGGTCACTCAACTACCAGGTGGCAGTGCTGGGATTCAAATTAGGCAGTGTATATTTAGATCCATGAGGCTTTCCCACAGCCAAGACTGCAGAAAGTATATGGACAAGGGATAGACAAGACTGAGTGGGTAATTTTGTTTTTGTTTTTGTTGAGATGGAGTCTCTCTGTCGCCCAGGCTGGAGTGCAGAGACATGATCTTGGCTCACTGCAACCTCTACCTCCCGGGTTCAAGTGATTCTCCTGCCTCAGCCTCCTGAGCAGCTGGGGCTACAGGTGCATGCCACCACACCCGACTAATTTTTGTATTTTCAGTACAGATGGAGTTTCACCATATTGGCCAGGTTGGTCTTGAACTCCTGACTTCGTGATCCACCCACCTCGGCCTCCCAAAGTGTTGAGATTACAGACGTGAGCCACCGCGCCCAGCCTTGGGTGAAATTTTTAGGGTTAGAACAGGTGGGATCCTATACCCAAAATGACAGCAATAAAAAGGCAACAACAAAACATAGTATTGGGAACATCAGAATACGCTCTATGGAAGAAAAAGATTGAAAGAACATTATGTATTTCTACTGCTACTGTTGAATGAAAAAAAAAATTTAGAAGATTGTATGTATATAATGTGATCCCATTCAAAAAACAGAATTTTGAAAGGTTCATTAACATTATTATAATTTGAAAGACCTACAAGTCCATTAAAGTCCAGGTCAGTTTTATATGTTATTTTTGTTAGTATCAACTTCCTCTAGGAATTCCAATTCGACTATCTAAGCCAAGGTATTGAAATCTTATGTCCTCATAGATAATGAATAAGAATGAAACAGGCTGATTATTACACAAGGGGACTGGTAGGAACTGTAGAAAACTGAAAAAAATGTAAACCGTAAGGGCTTTTTAGCTACAGGTGATAATTACAGGAATTCAAGGTCACTAGTGCCAGATCTCCCACTTTTCAAAATATGATAATAATCTACATTTTTAATGAAACTCTCATTTTAAATAAAAGTAACTAATTAATGTGATACAAATACTACATGAGCTAAAAGAAAAACTATCAGGCGAATTTATTCAACTTTGGTTAGTTTTTTGCTCCAGTGAGTCATAGACTCCTTGAGAATAGAAAACTGTCTTCTGCTTTCTTTACCTTCTCTACAGTCTCTACCACCATGTGGGGCTCACTGCAGGCCCCCAGGAAAACTCACAGTCCTGACAAGGTCACAGATTGGCTGCCCCCAAGTTAAAACAAGGCAGAGCCATGATAGCTACCAAAAGCGAATAAATCATTGTGCTTCATCCTTGCATTCTGCCTTTAGCAGCAGGACCATTTGGCATTCAGACTCCCCTCCTTGTACTCTGACCACTGAGCAGAAAATTATGCTGTCCCCATACCCTACTCTCTGCCTGACCCTCCATAGCTATAAGACATGATTATCTACTTGACCACACTCAAACTGTTAAGAACATGAAAAAACATGTAGGTGGTGTTTGTTTCTTAAAATGGTAATAGATGTTAAATTGGGGGGAAAGGAACTATTTAAAAAGTCTATTGGGAAAAAAAACGGGAAACAGATTAGCTCATAAATGCTGGTGAGAGCACAGATTAGGAATGGCTTAAGGGAGAACAGTCCAGCACTACATATTAAAATGTAAAACATACACCTTCTAATGCAGTGAAGTAAAAAAATAAAATCAGAATAGAACAGCAGACTCTGTTCTGAGAAATCTGTTCTATCATTCTAAAAGAATGATACGAGTTGTTTACAAGAATAAGTTTAGATAGGAAAATTAGACAAGAGAAAATGAGCACTGAGAGCTGAGGTGCCTTTAATGGGGTCACCAATAGTACAAGAAAGCAAATGCAATCAATTCAGTACTAGATTCTGGGAACTGTAAATTCAGTCCTTGCAATTACACTGAGATGTTCATTGCACAGAAGAGAAAACAAGGCTCGGAAAGTTATGATTTTCCATTGATTATCTGGCATAAATGTGACTAAATAACTGCAAAAGCACATGGCAGAAAGGTCAGTGAGTCTCCATGGGAGTAGGGCATCAGACACTGCCTGTAGAATGATCCCATCTGGATTCCCAAATTGTAGTTGAGTTTTGGAAAAGATCCTCAGGTATTCTGATTAGCTGCCCCCTCTTTCTCCTATGAGAACCCCTAAATTTTAACTAAATTAAAACCTGATGATTCTGAATCCAATGCTAGTGTTTTGTATCATTAGCAGTAGACACAAGAGTTGGCAAATCATTTGGGTGTACTTATGAAAACTCATCATTTCATTTCATAATTCAGATATGTATCCTTTTTTTAGTACATCCACTAACCATGGGCAAGAAAGAATAAACACAAGGGTAACTGATCATCTTGTCAGGTTCAACAAACACCATATTGATGTGCTAACAGTCTCTAATGAAGACAGAAAATATCATAAATTATTTGATTCATGAATACATGTATTCAGCAGCTATTTATTTGGAATGTATTTGCTAGTCAGGCTGCCTGATCTCAGTGCTGTAGATCTGAAGATGAATGAGACATGGCCTCTCTGGCCCTAGCTGAGCTCATCAAGTAGAGATGAGGCAATGGGAAAGGAGAAATAGAGTGTTTTGGGAAATTGCAGCTTTCTCTGCCAGAGGTGGGCCTGAGGGCCACACACACTTTTCGTGGAGAACTTACCCTACTCTGGGATGCTGAAGCACACACTAGCTCTTTTAAACTCCATAATTATGCTGTGAGTTAAGTACTATATTACCTTATTTTCCAGCTCAGAAAGATTAAATTAAACTCAGAGACCTCAAGTTTTCTAAGGCACACAGCTAAAAGATGTAAAAATATACTAATTAACAATAAAACACTTATTAAGAGTCACTTTTGATCACATTATCATACAAATATTTTAAGACTACTTAGTCCTAAAGGAGTTTAGGAGATGATAGATTACTATAATATTAAAATGTTACCAGGTGCTATTACAAACTCCCAGATTTCAGTGGCTAATCACAATAGTTTATTTCTTACCCCACGTAATCAATTAAATGAGTTTCTTTTCAGCAAGTAACTTCCATGAAGTTACTCAGTCTTCAATATTATGAGTCTACCCTCAGATTCTAAGTGTTCTCTGATAACCATTTACATCCTGAGAGGATCTGGATATTCATGTGAGACAAAATAATGGGTCAGTCCTGAGAATAATAATACACTTTACTTCTTCCCCCTTTCCATCGGCCAGAACTTAGCCACATGGTCACATCTAATAACAGTGAGTCTTCAGCATGCAGATGAACTATGTGCCTAAGTGGTAGAAGAAATATATTTAACTGATTTTGATGAACACATAAAAGCTTCTGCCATCATGTTTAAAGTTATATATTATATATACTCATATTTATGTATTTGTATGAATATAAATACATTTATACCTATTTAAGTATTATACATATTTATATACATGTATATGTGCATATATATAAGTATACATGCATCAACCTAAATTAAAGTAGCTATATGACCTATATGATTTGCAAGTCATTATTACTTTTTCCTCAGCTTTGTTTCCTCACAAAGATATAGAAAACATGAAATTAACTCCCATACCTACCTAGCACATTCGTCTGGGGTTACGTAGTCCAAACTATGGCCAGTGTCCACAGTGAGGAAATGGTTTTGTCTGTGTCTTTCATTTCTCTATTCAAATGCTGATATAGAGATTTCTTTATTTATATTGGTAGTGATCCTGTTTGACGCATAGTTCTGCCCAAAATTCTGTTAAGCCCAGCTCTTGAACATGCAATGCAAATCAATGTATGGACTAGAAATTAATTACCATCATTCAGGGTCAGTCGTTAACTCAATATGAACGTAAATAACAAAGGTGAGGATGAAGATGGTGATGATTAATAATCATTAGAAAAATTATGTATCTCTTCTGTAATTTTATCAGAGCTTTCTTCCAGATTGTTCCAAACCTTTGTAGCTTTCCTTATATGTATCATCCTAACAAGATTGACAGTAATTAATAATGCCACTGCCTTTTGGTTTTATTTTCTAAAAGTCCTCTGATTTGAGGCAATGTGTTTTTCATTGTTTCTCAAAACAGAAAACAGAGGAAGCTTGAGGAGAACATATTCCAGTATTTTAATTCATGCAAATATGTTCTCACTCTGAGCAGCACCATCCAGCTCCCAGACAACAAACTACTTAATCCTTCAAAGGTGAAAATACTGAGAACTAAGTTCTTCCATAATTTGAAGTTGAGGTAAGGTATTAATATGAATTACCAATAAAAAAAATTGAACATTGTGTTGGTCCATTTTCACACTGCTATAAGACACACTGAGCAATTTATAAAGAAAAGAGTTTTAATTGACTCACAGTTCTGCACAGCTGAAGAAGCCTCAGGAAACTCACAGTCATGGCAGAAGGAGAAGAGTCATGTCTTACATGGCAGCAGGTAAGAGATAAGAGCGCAGAGTGAAGGGGGAGGAGCCCCTTATACAACTATCAGATCTTATGAGAACTCACTATCATAAGAACAGCATGAGAGAAACTGCCCCCGTGATCCCATCACCTCCCACCAGGTCTCTCCCTACACACCTGGGGATTATTAGGATTCCGATTCAAGATGAGATTTGTGTGGGGACACAGAGCCAAACCACATCAAACATAGAAACAGAAAATTGATAATGGCTAGAGTTGGCAACAGAAACAGATGCAAAGTTTTTTTCCAGTTCTTATTAACTTTCTCACTATCTTCCACGAAGAGGGAAAAAAATCAAGTGACATTTAGTGACTGCCTATGACATTCATGGTGCTGTTCTGGATATTTTACAGGAAAAAAATAGAAGGTATCATTATTATCACTGTCATTATAACTGTCATTATCACTATCCTCATTATCACGGCTAATATTTATTAAGGTTTCAGTCATGATGCTAAGTGTTTTATATGTAGTAAGCACCTCATTTCCCCCTTGCTGTAGTCCTATGTGGTACTATATTAACTAGGACTTTTCCAGTTACAAACTAGAGAACCTCAACTAAAGCTGACTTGAACAGCAGAGCAACAAATAATATTACTCTACTACTGTTACTGATACTGGTGGGCTAAGAGAGGTCCCTAAACGCTGGTGGGACCTTAACCCCAGCTGGTGTCCAGGCCCTTAACACTGTCCAGAGAAGGAATTAAAGGGCTAGTTAGAAAATAAAGTAGGCCAGGTGTGGTGGCTCACACCTGTAATCCCAGCACTTTGGGAGGCCAAGGTGGGTGGATCACGAGGTCAGGATTTTGAGACCAGCCTGGCCAACAGTGAAACTCCATCTCTATTAAAAATACACAAATTAGCCAGGCATGGTGGCACATGGCTGTAATCCCAGCTACTTGGAATGCTGAGGCAGGAGAATTGCTTAAACCCAGGAGGAAAAGGCTGCAGTGGGCTGAGACTGAGTCACTGCCTTCCAACCTATGCAACAGAGCGAGACTCCATCTCAAAAAAAAAAAAGAGAGAGAGAAAAAAGAAAAGAAAAGAAAAAATAGGGAGATTTATTGCAAAGTGAAAGTGTACTTAAGAAGGAGTACAGACATACTCAAGAGAGAGCATCTCACCCACAGAGTTTGGGGCCTCTATCTTTATTGGTTTCTTTAACCGAGGGGTGGAATATTCATGAAGATTTCTGGAAGAAGGTGAAGGTTTCTCAGAACTGTGGTGCCATCCATTTTTACACCAAATATGGATGTTCCCAGAACTGTCATGGCACTAGTGAGTGTGTGATTTGGTATGTTAATGGGCATATAACAAGGTCCTAGGTGAAACCTAGGTCAAATCCAATGCTATGTTGGGTCCAGTCAGTCTTAGCGAGCTTGGCCCACATCCTGTTTCTCAGAGCCTTATCCACCCCTAGCTTATGCAACTATTCCAACAGTCTCCCTTTGCTAGTGATGTGAAACTGCTGCCTGGGCATTTCTATTCTCCTGTGACCATCCTATATTATTCCTGTCTCATTACTACTACTAACAATAACAATGCTAAAGTAAATTGGGGATTTAACAGTTCAAGAAAATGGGAAGGGTGGCTCTCCATGCAGTATTATATCGGACTTGTTTGCTATGTCTCCCCCTGCCACTCTACAACTTTTCTTAACTCATTGGCCTCAATCTCACCTTCCACAGTTATGTGTTCTACTTGTGGCAGGAAAAATGGATACCTGCAGCTGAAAGAGCAGTTGGCCCTGCTTCCTCCAGCAAAGAAATCCTAAGGAACATCTCTATTCTCTCTTGAGTTACAGGTTTATCCTTTAACCAATGGCTGCAACCACAGGAATAAAGCTCTTCACTGAACAATCTTGAGTCAATATGCTCAGTCCTCAGATCCAAGGAGTGGGGATTCTATGTTAGTTGTTTTGAATTATGGAGGGTTTAAATTAAAGATATCGAAGTCCACTAGAGGTAGGTATACCATTTTACCATTTAACAGATAGAGGGGGAAAAAAAGCTTAGATTGGTTAAGTAATTTATTGAAGATCATCCAAGTACACGTGGCAAAGCAGGATTTTATTCCAGGTCTCTCCAGCATTAATTGTAAAATCCATGTTCTTAAAAACAACTAAGCCGTATCACTTACTTAGTTTAGGCATTGGAGCTGTTTACAACCTGTAGGAAGGACTATCACCATTACAGTATAAACTCATCACTCATTCCCTGCAGCCTGGAAACAGAACTAGAATTATCAGCACATGGGAAACTTTCTTGGATTGCTTTTGTTGTTATATAAAAGGACCTGCTCCTGGCTTTGAAGGGTACAGAACACATTTATTTACTGGCTCATTTTTTGCATGTTTCTTACTCACTGCAAAATCAAAGGTCCATAATGTAGCACTGGTCATTAGGACCATGGTGATGAAAGAATTGTGCTAATACACACATAAAACAAAGAAAAATAAACAAGTACTTCAATCATAGCTAGTAGCTTAGAACAAGATTATATTATTAGCCATGGTAAAGATTTTATTTTAGACCTGCTTTGTGGACTTGGCGATATTCCAGGGGCTATTTGCAGGGATGGCTATTTATTTGACAGTTTCCTAACTGCCCTGGATTTGATGGCTCGAGACCTCTGGCTGGATTTGGAGAGCTTTCATTGTTGCCCTTTTCGAATGTTTACTCAAAATTATTCCCTCCCTACTTGCAAAGAAGGATCTGAAGTGCTTTAAGGTACTGTCTCCTGTACCAAGGCTGTGTTTTTCCACTGATCCAGGCAGAAAATAGAAAGAGCTGGTTTGTTCATCCCACCCACTGCAGCTATGGGGTTTGGGGTTGGGGGTGGGGCAGGGAGCAGAAATAGAGTTATCAGTGCTGTTACAACACTAAAAATTCATTACAGGTAATTGCTGAGTCTGTTGCTTATTATCAGTCCTTTCAAAACTACACTAATACTTAGCATATACTCAACCGGCACTCACAGGATCACCTGAGAATTTTTTTTGTAAAGCTACTTCCAAGACCCCACCTCCAAGAATAAGTCAATGGGCCTGGGGTGAACAATATTCACCAACTGATTAATATCCTGTATGTAGTGTATTGATCAATCAGTATCACTTGTTCCTTTTTGCCCCACTGACATCTACTCCCGCCTCACTCGCCCACTCCCATTTTAATTCTTTCCTATTCATCCTATTGGTGAGGGAGAGATATCCAGAACTTCTGCTTTATAGAAACAAGGACAGACTATAAGAGATCAGTCTCACGTAATTCAGCTGTGTGAGAGAAGCTGGCCTAAGAATGTGTACAAACGTGTGTGTGTGCACGCGCACGCACTTGCACAATAAACCTCCAGGAAAATAAATTATCTATTCCAAGCAAAGTTCAAGATGAGATTATGCTAATCAAAAAATTGGTAAACATGAAGCCTTGATAATTAACTCCCTCTTCCTTCCACCAAAAATGAGGGGTGTGTGTGTGTGTGTGTATATATACATATACACACACACACACCCCTCATTTTTACATTATATTTTATATTTTATGTTATATATTACATATATACAAGTGAGGTGGGAGACAGGGTCACATGAGTTCAAGTCATATAAATTAATTCAATCAATTCCACCTTATTCTGATGTAGATCCTTCAGTCTCTCTCCAACACATTCCTTCCCTGCCTTCTCCTTGGAAGCAATTTTCAAATTAACCCTATGAAGTCTGGCCGGGACTAGGGCACTTACATCTCCAGGTAGATGGAAACACCTGTGGCACTTTGTGCACAGTCTACAGCCATTAAAAATGAGTGGTGTAATCCTAGCACTTTGGGAGGCCGAGGCAGGTGGATCACAAAGTCAAGAGATCGAGACCATCCTAACCAACATGGTGAAACCCCGTCTCTACTAAAAAGTATAAAAAATAGCTGGGTCTAGTAGCACCTGTAGTCCCAGCTACTCAGGAGGCTGAGGCAGGAGAATTGCTTGAACTCGGGAGGCAGAGGCTGCAGTGAGCCAAATTTGCGCCACTATACTCCAGCCTGGGTGACATAGTGAGACTCCATCTCAAACAAAAAAATGAGTGGTGTAAAGCTATCAGGATTTAAAAAAAAAAAAAGTATTTCATACATTTCCATTTTAATCTATATGTAAATTTAGCCAGTCTACTTTAAAAATGGATTATTTGTGAATGTTTATGTTTATGCCACTTCTCTGAGATTGATGCCTTTAGTTAATGGTTTCAAAGCAACATTTTTACATTTTATAAAACCAGGTGATTGTCTGAAAAAAAGAATACAGACCCATCTCCTATTTGAGGACTAACAAAACCATTCAACCGCATCTGAATAAAGAATAGAGTAAGGTTGACCTGAAAGCTGCTGACTTTTCATTTATATTCAAAGGCCTTTTGAGAATCTGAAGAAATATCTTCCAAATGCACAATTTTCTGATTACTAAGTTCTCAATCAATATAAATTATAAAAACTAGTAATTACTGAAAATGTTGCATTGTTTAGACATAGGTTTATATTAACAAAAAATGAAAAACTACATTTATTCTTATCCTCAGGTGTAGTGCATTGATGAAGGCATAATACCTTTCCTCACACAACTTCTTAAGTGTATTTCCTTGCAGAAGAATTTATGTAGAGGAGCAGTTAAGGCAACACTAGTTTTGTAACAAAAAAAAACCCATGGTTCTGTGACTTAAGATATTAGTTTACCTCTTGTTCACATAACAAACCACACTTTTTCATGCTTTTCAATAATCCTAAATACCTTCCATCTTGTGGAAACACCAGCCTTGAAGCCTAATTGTGGTCCACACCCAGTGAGCCAAAGGGAGGAGAGCATGGAAAGCATAGGACCACTTCCTAAAAGCTTTGGCCACGCCCACATTCTAACAGCCAAAACCATACATTCCCCTGACTGGAAATGTGCTTATAGAATGGACAGCCAAGCCCCAGCATAAAGGCTCTACTTTTCAAGGGGAACACACATTGTAGGGGATATCTCTGAAAAGATATCTGTATAGAAAGGATCATAATACATCATGTGATATAGTGTCCCAGACCTGCTTAACGACCAGCATTACCAGATCCGGGGGAGTTTCCTTAATAGGGATTCTCTGCTGCTCCTCAGAAAATTAGATATAACTCCCTGACAAGTTCACTGCCATTCCCACTGGATGGGATCCTGTGCATTCTCTGTAACATCAAGTCACTGTTTCTGATTTAATCTGAGATAGGAGCTTCTGCTTGTTCATGGGCAGCACCGTGGATTCAGAGGATGTCGTGAAAGCAGAAATGTGACATTTTCAACCACTATAGTGGGAGAAAACCTTGTCTAGGAAGGAATTCTCCCAAGACAAGACAAAGGTTAGATGCCCCATGTATACAGAAACAACAAATATCCACCAGACACAAAATTACATTATACTTAGGTTACAACCAGTAAAACTATTGTCGTTGGGGAAGATTGAAAGGAAATCAAAATAGTACTTGGGTTTGGGTCATTTTCTATTCACCAATGTTCTGTATTTTTCTATATATTATTTAAATATGCATAATTTGGGGCATTCTTTCTTCTGTTGAGTCAAAGATCCAGTTTCTGATATTAGGAGTTGTGTATTTCTTTGAAATCCAAATAACTTTCTCTTATAGTACCTTGAAGACTCAGTACATATACGGCATCTAGTTGACTTAATGAGTGATGCAGAAAGAAATGACAGGAGAAATTGAGGGAAAAAATGTGCCTGAAATCCAAGAATATATAAGTGAATGATTTTAGGTGGAGTTAATAGTTAATAAATCTTCCACAAGCCCAGAGATAATTTCTTCCTCCTTTTCTTCCTCTTATATCCATTTCTCTATTATCATAATTGTTATTATCATTATCATCATCACAATGATCATACTATCTAGCCCTTAAAGAATATCATAAAATAAAGTCTGCCCATCCATCTCAATTATGTTTTTTTCCTAATATAGCAAAAAGAATCTCTAAATCAGAGCAAATGAAGCAAATGCTTAAACTCAAGGTTAAATATTAGTCAAAAACTTAGTGTATGGAGAAAATACTTTTGTGATCTCAATGATAAATAATTTTCATGTTTTAAAAAATGGGTAGATATGTAAGCATGGTAAGTAGATAGGTAAGTGGATTAGACAAGAAAATAGGTAGGGCAGTTAAGTAATCAAAACAAGGAGGTAAGCAGGCAACATAAAATTTCCCCAAGTCATCACTTTCAGTTCTCAGCTTCTCAAACTCACAAGTAATAGAAATAATGATCTCAGAGGACAAAGTGTGAGACAAGTTTATCCTGTGACTAGGTGGGGTTTTGGAACCTGAACTCAAGCTAATTCTAATAGGAAGCAGTGGGAATTACATCAGTAACTGTCCACAAATTGAAAACATTTTAAGTAGCATGCCCTTGTCACACAGTGTATCTTGATTGCTCATCCCCTTAATTCATAATTACCCATCACTGTGTGATATCCTTGATTCCAAATAGTAATTCCCTCAGCTCCTAGAGAATCTGCCATTCAACTCCTGGGAACCCTCTTGCCAAATGAGATGCCTAGCTGTTTGGGAACAGAGCTCAGCAGCAGCGAGAAAAAAGGGCAGACATCAATCAGTTCAACTGATGTGCTTCTCACTGGCTCTGGGAAACCTCAATTTTGCTACTAAAATATTATCTGAAATGATCCCAGAAAGATCAATGCTGAATGCAGTAATAATTACTCTTGGATACATGGATAATGGCCCTAACTTTTTACCTGTGTGTGTACATTATATACCATCAGGGTTTTTGCTTTTGCTGCTATTTATTTAAGAAACATAGGCCCATTTCATATGCTATTACAACTTTTTAGAGAAATGTATGAAAAATATATGGAGGAAATAATTTAGCTATCTTATAAACAATTTTTATATTTTGAAAAGTAGGTAGATAGGTAAGTATGGTGGGTAGATAGGTAAGTATGGTAAGTAGCTAGGTAAGCAGGTGAGACAAGAAAACAAGTAGAGCAGTTAAGAGAAAGAAAAAAAGTCCAATATAGAACAAAGTTTTTCTATGATCAGTGAAAAGATGTCTTCAGATGCTATTTAAAACATTGGGAGGCTGAAGTGGGCAGATCACGAAGTCAAGAGTTCGAGACCATCCTGGCTAACACAGTGAAACCCCATCTCCACTAAAAATACAAAAATTAGCCAGGCGTGATGGTAGGCGCCTGTAGTCCCAGCTACTCGGGAGACTGAGGCAGAGGTGCAGTGAGCCAAGATCACACCACTGCACTCCAGCCTGGGCCAGAGCGATATGCCATCTCAAAACAAACAAACAAAAAAAAATAGAAAACCACAAACATTTAAAGAGAGGACCTTTCTCCACTGGAGGTATGCAAAATCTGAGGTTATAGGTTTGCAGAAAGACAACAAGGTGAAGTGGCAAATATCAAAAACAACAGAGTTTAAAATGTGTAGCAGTTAGAATGTACAAGTCTGTGGTAGCCAAAATTAGGCTCCCCTAAAGATGTCCACATCCTGATTCCTTGAAAATCAGAACAAATATCACATATTGTCTATGTAACACTAATACCCTGCTCACTGCACTTTCAGAAAGTTTGGTAAATGCATTTCTCTTGATTCCCTCAGGAGGCAGACAAGCACCTGATCAGGTGTTTAATATGTATCTAAAGGGATAGCTGAAGATACCACTGATAGCCTAGCTCACCACTAATTGTGTTACATATAAAAATCGTTTGTGTTTATTCTTCCCTCTCAATCAGACCAAACAAGATACAAATTAGGCTGGAACGAGTAAACAGTCTTACATTTTGTCAGTTAAAGAGCCTCTGACAGAAACTGATGAGATTAACAAAGCAGAGGCAAAACTGAAAATTAAGCAGCTGGCATCTTGAATGGTAACAGGGAAAACTGTTTGGTAAAATTTAGAGAGATTATGGAAAGTGGATGCAGCCGATTTGAGCTGTGTTTATTTCAATGGATGCTTTTTATTTAAGTGACTGAGTAACTTTACACAGATCTCTTGCCAGTTCTCAGCTCTGAAAATATCATTTAAAGAAAGAAAAAGTCACTGAATTAAAGGAGCTCTGAAATTATGTACTATAATTGGTCTCTTTCAAAACCCTTCCCAGCACTCCCTACTCTTCACAATTCACCTTTCTAGAATATTCAACCCCTAGCTATGCCAGCATCTAGAAACAAGGACACACTGTCACATTTCTCTGGGGCTCAGTACTATACACCCCTATACCTCGTAGCTGATATGCTGATACACAGAAAACGTGATATTTGAATCTTCCAACTGCATTTTTCAAAGATGTTCCTTACTGCTCTTATAAGAGAGATCAAAAGCAAGACAGAACCATCAGATACTGGACTTTCTTATGAGAATTCCAAGGCCCTGTGTGTTTTCCATAGAAAACCTACATCTTCACAGTCTTTGTGGGAAGGAAACATTTTTAATCCTCTGAACAAAGACAGCTCAGTCCACACGAAAGCAGCATAACTTCTCCAATGCTCATAAGGTTCACCCTACAACCAAACCCCTCTACCATCAAGAAAGTCAATGTCTTCAGGCCTCATAGCGTGGTCTTTTGGATCCCAAGAGCTATCAGGTTAACAGACTGGAGTTTTAGAGCTCAGACTTCACACGTGAAAATTCACATGTCCATTGTGTTCCTCCAGAGACTGAGTTCAAAGGATTTGTCAAAATTACTTTCCCTTTTTCCTTTACCTTGCATGGGGTACCTCCCACCTGGCTATAGGCTCTGTGGCACATTGGAGACCACCAAACGGCTGCAGCCCCCAAGCACCTCAGGGAGGTTCGGCAGATACACATCAGAAGTGAAAAATGCTAGGAATATAAGAATCTAGCTCTTATCACCAAAGTGACCAACTTTCCCACATCATATTTAGCCTCTGAGATCATCAACCAAACTCATCTATTTGTTGACCACTCAGCATAGATAAGCAGTTACAGAGTGGTAGAGGTGGGGTCTGTCTGCCAAAGCCCATTTATGCCCTTCACTGCCTCAAAAAAGAATAAGTCTGTAGTTGGCTCTAGTAAGATGCGACTTGAGATTTCTCATCCAGGAAGCCTGCACTCAGGGTCTCACTGCTATTGGTCACTGATGAGAAAAATCACATCCATTAAAATATAATATTCCTTTTTCTGGAACTTAAAGCCCAAAGAGCTACGTAAAGTGAGAGAAGGATCACTATAGATGAAAATAAACAGTACAACAGGGACCCCAAGAGCTAACATTTCCAGCAAAAAGGCCAGTCAATAGCTTCATTGACCATTCCAAACTGTATTTCAGACATGTCCCAGAGAAGGAATTACAATCAAATTATCTTCAAAGCCCAATCAAAGCAATGAGATCAAAGTACTACTGTCATTGAACTATTAACATCACATCACTTCAATACAGGAGTATTTTTGTTTGAAAACACATCAGGGAAAAAGATTATTTTGTTTTACATCTTGGCAATCTGAAGATCCTTAACAGGAGCTCGTTATTTCCTGGAAGGCACCAGATAACACAAATGTCCTACAGATCTTTTCCTGTATGGAATGCCAAAGGCACTCAGTGACTGACCTGGGGTAAGTCCACATAGTAAATCACACTGCAGAACCCATTTTCCTCTCTATGCACTTTCTCAAGATGCTAAATTCTGTAGCTATGCATTAAAAATAGCTAGGAGGAGAATCTAAGCATCTGCATAAAAATGTTAAGGATTCGGATCTGCCATAGCTATATCATGGGACATTGAGCAGCTTGGTGTTCTTTGTAATGTATTTAATTACTCCTCATCTCTCCAGTACCAGCCCGTTTCACCTTCACAAACCTTTTAATAATGATACACCTGTGAGTTAAATTTTGCAATATACCCTGAGTTTATATTTAATGACTATCTTATGGATCAAACCTTTTTTTTTTTTTTTGAGACAGCGTCTTGCTCTGTCGCCCAGGCTGGAGTGCAGCGGCGCGATCTCTGCTCACTGCAAGCTCCACCTCCCAGGTTCACGCCATTCTCCTGCCTCAGCCTCCCGAGTAGCTCAGACTACAGGCGCCCGCCACCACACCCGGCTAGTTTTTTGTATTTCTTTTTTTTAAGTAGAGACAGGGTTTCACCGTGTTAGCCAGAATGGTCTCGATCTCCTGACCCCGTGATCCACCCGCCTCGGCCTCCCAAAGTGCTGGGGTTTCAGGCGTGAGCCACTAATTGAAGATTTTTCATGGAGGCTCCATTTCACAATTATACTTAGGCACTGTAAAAGCACAATTTATATATTTTTTAATTTTATTTTATGAGACAGAGTCTCAATGTGTCGCCCAGGCTGCAGTACAGTAATGTGATTATAGCTCACTGCAATCTTGAACTCCTGGCTCAGCCTCTTGAATAGCTGGGACTACAGGCACATGTCACTTTGCTTGCCTGGAAATTTTATTTTTTAATTTTGAGTAGAGAGAAGGTCTCACCATGTCACCCAGGCTGGTCTCGAACTCCTGGGCTCAAGTGTTCCTCCTGGCTTGGCCTCCCAAAGTGCTGAGATTATATGCATGAGCCATGGCACCTGGCCCTGAAGCACCATCTAAAGGTCCTCATCAGCACCAGAAAGACTCCTTCCCTCTTCCTGACTCCCATAGTCCTTTGTTTCCCTGTGTTCTATGTCATTTGCAGTCATTTTAGAGTTACTTCTTTGTATCTCAGTTCCAATACCAAACTGTATACCTCTGAAAAACATTTTTGCATTCCTCTTTGTGTTTTGGCTTTCCCTGTGTCTAGACCAGAGTCTTACATATTAAATTAGTTCAATCCGGTTTTGCCAAGAATATGATTTTTAAAATATCAATAATTTAGTAACAAACATAATACAGGTAAGAAAATAGCACCTAAAGCATCCCAAATTGGAAAAAAGGAATATGATACGGATATTATAAATGCAAACTTTCGAATCAGACAGCTTTGCAACTTACTAATTTACGGCAACTTGGTGAATAAATTTAAATAATGTAAGTCTTAGTTTCTTAAGACCTGTAAAATGGAGTTATTTCTGGGACACGCATTATAGAGTTTTTGTCAGAATTTAATGAGATTATGCCCTTTAAGCCTCTCAGTGTGGCAAATACCCAATAAATGTTACTATTATTTTTCAGTTAAATGATCTCAGTCTTTATGTCTCTCTGCCTGTCTCTCAACACATGCATATGCGCGCACACACACACACACCCAGAGAGATCATATGTGGCCTTATCAGTAAAAGTAATGTAGTATCATAAAAGAATTCTCACTTTATCATCGACTCAAAATTTCTGTCTAAAAGTTACTGTCAAATGAAAAACAAATCCAGACTTAAGAAAAAGACACTTTCAACATGACTACTGCAATAAAGAGAACACATCAACCTCAGAGTCCGTATATGTCTCAACATTAAGCAAAAGTAAAAGGTTTTTCTTGTATAGGGAGGGGTCTGCAGGGCCAGCAGGAACTTTGGTGGGGAAGAAAGTGATTGTGGGGGCCAGCAGACAGCATGATCAGGGTGCTTCAACAGGAGATGCTCTTCCCTGTGGTAAGCTGTTAAGGGAGTGGAAGGGTCAGAGGTATATTCCACATCTTAGTGCTAGCTTAACCTTAACTGTGGGGATGAGCCAAAGGTCCAGGGTAAGTGGGAGAAGAGAGGCCCAGCTGAAGTTTGTTTGACCTAAGTGAATTGTCAAGTGATGGGCAACCATAAGCACTTGGTGATTACATATCATTTCACTCACATTTCTTCAGCTAAACATTTACAGTTAATTGAATAATCTGTTTTTCCAATTTTTATTGAAGAATTAGAAAAAGAGATTGAATTATTTGTAATTATGTAGTTTTCTTTCCTAAATGTTTAACTTCAATGATGGCTATATTATTAGAAAGTAAACAAGAATGTATATGGCTATATTAGAAACTAAAGAATGTACTTAGGATCAAGGCATTCTAGAGAGACCATTAGGCTCTGCAGGCATTTTGCCGCATGAATCGATGTGAGTAGCTTTACTGCATCTCCCAAGCCTTACAGAACATCTATCTTCTTCTGTAGCTGGTATATCAAAAGTTCTGGATTGAAAACTAGATAAATCATTCATTCTGTTTAAAAGCTACATGGGCAAATAGAGACAAGAATATCTGACTGGCAGAAGCGATTATTGCGAGGATGAAATGATATGATGAGAATGTGCTTTAATATAGAGAAGTAAATGGAAGGTATATTAGTTCATTCTCATGCTGCTATGAAGAAATACCCAAAAGACTGGGTAATTTATAAAGAAAATAGGTTTAATTGACTCACAGTTCCATATGGCTGGGGAGGACTCAAGATACTTATGATCATGGCCGAAGGCACCTCTTCACAGAATGGAAGGAGAGAAAATGAGTGCCAGCAAGGGAAATGCCAGACGCTTATAAAACCATCAGATCTCGTGAGAACTCACTCATTATAATGAGAACAGCATGGAGGAAACCACTCCCAAGATTCAATTACCTCCCACCAGCTCCCTCCCACAACAGGTGGGGATTATGGAGATTCCAATTTGAGAGGAGATCTGGGTGGGAACACAGCCAAACCATATCAGAAGGTAATGTTACTTATATATCAGATTGTGTTCATTAATGAGAGTTTCATTATAGGCCATGGGAACTTTATATCCTTATTTCATGACGCAAAACTAATGAGGTATTTTCTCCATGCTACAGAAGTGAAAACTGAGGTTCAAAAATGAGAGTCATTTATACTTTTCTAATCGATAAATAGTAGGGCCAAGATTCACCTACCACTCTCTAGTCCCAAAGCCCACAACCGCTATTTAAGTTGTTTCCTGTCTTCTCATTCACAAATACAAGTTTCTTTAAAAAAAAAAAAAAAAAAAGCTTTTGAAAGAATTACTTAATTTTAAGAAAAACAGAAGATACTGTACCCTTGCCTGCCTCAATCCTCACCCCAAATTATGAAAAGGTGCTGCACAATGAACATTTATTGGAACCCTGCAAACAATGCGCCCTCTGCTTTGCTGAGATGGGGGAGCCAGGAACTATGAAAGCAGCAGATATGTTGAGTGAAAAGTTGCCAAATTTACACATCTACTTTTGTTATTGTAGTCCCATTCCCCTTAACACTCCCACATCCCTCACTGTTAGGGGGGTGGGGTTTAGGAATAAATTAGTTATAATAAGCTACCACTTCTGCCCACTGTTAGAATTCTTCTCATAAACTACAGCCTGGGGATACATGTCCCCATTGAAAATTGAAATGAGAGGCCATTCCCTCCCAGGAAAGGATGAAAGGACAGGCCTTTCTCTATTGCAAGGTGAGGGAAGAGGGCATTCTTCTTAGAGGAAACAGCTGGGGCTTCAAGGAGTTGAGAGAAACCTAGAAATGTAGATGGGAAGCCCCCAGTGTTAAACTTTCTCACTGGTGACATACCAAAAGCTAGATGGATAGTGATTTGGATTGTGGAAGTAAGTGAAAAGGAAATGCCAATGCCAGGTGTTTCTATGCTGTTGTTGCTCTGTTTGGAAAAAAATCCCATTGACTGAAGGGCTGTGTGCTGGTTAAGTCGATTTGTAAACTTCGGTCTTAGAAATGTACATATTTTACAAAGCATTTGCAGAGTGGTCATTAGGTGCAAGGGACTGAGCTAAAAGTTTTTATATGCATTGTCCTATTGAATTGAATCTATACAGCTACCACATGGCAAGAAACATTTATCTTCACCTTACAGATGTGAAGACTGCAAAATGAAGTGGAGAAGTCATTTTCTCAAGTTATTATATAATTTAAATTCAGTAAATACTATACTATTTTATAAAGTCTGACTCCTCTCCATTTGAATTTTGGAAGGCGGAGCCTGTCAGCCTATCAGTGCGTTCCTTTTTTCCAAATTAAGATTTAGTGTGCATATACTTGTGTGTTTGTTCATGTGCAAACATGCATGAGTATCTAAGAATATAGAAGAAATGATTTCATTCCAAGGAATTAAACTTCTGGTCAGGAAATAAAATTCCTCACAATCATATGAGTATTTCCTCACAGCATTACTTTCATTCCCTAAGTGTATCCAGGAAGCCCTGTAGCTACCAGACATCCACTTCTCCATGTAATCAGATCATAGTGCAGTGGTTCTCAAAATCTGGTGTCTGACCAGCTGCATCAGCAACACCTGAGAATTTTCATGCCCCAGCCCAAATCTATTGAGTCAGAAAGTCTGCGAGTGGGGCCCAGCTCCACAGGAAACTCTGATGTTTGCTAAACTTTCAGAACCACAACTGTAGAGAGAAGCAATCCAAGTAAACTGATTCACCTGGAAGTGTGCATGACTGGGTTCACTCTTGTTGAGTATTCACTTATTAAAGGAGAAACTACAAAACAAGTCTTGTAGCCTTCATTTCCAGCTAGACTGTTGCTGTTTCTATATAGAGAATCAGTGGCCATCCAATAGTATGAAATGAGATAATAATAACAATGCGACTTAGCTGTGTTGGCCTGGAAATAGGTACTTTTCAGCTAGCCTCAGGGAAATGATAAAAGAACTAAGTTGCTAGGCTAATTGCTGCATGATTATATACAAAAATTCAGTGTGGTCACATGATGGAAAATGGTTTGAAGGTAATTATGAATTGGTAATCTTTCATGACTTTGGTCCTGGCTTCGTTTGCATAGGCTCTGATTACAGCAAGCAGATTGTTTTCCCTCACTTTTGAAATTGAAGATATGACAGGGAAGGAAAGAGGAGACAAATTGCCAAACAAAATCAGGTTATAGAGAACTTCCAGGGAATTTTAAAGGGCACTAAACTTAAATGCACCTTGCAATACCTGAAGCCTAGACATAATGTGTGCATCTTTGTTTCAATTGGCTTTGATATTTTTTATCTCACTTTTTTTTTTTTTTTGTATTTTTTAGTAGAGACGGGGTTTCACTTTTTGCAGTTTGCCAGTGTATCGACATGGTGCATCCAAAATGTGGCTTGAAGTCAAGAATAATAAAGATTACATGCTCTGAGTACACATTTGGAGGGCAACTGATCAGGCAGCATTCTGTACAGGAAGCTCAAAGTGGCGAATTAGGAAGAGCCTGATCACTTACAACCAGAAATGTTGCGTGGAAAGGACTGATGCTGCCCCAAGCTCTGCTGTTGAAGAATTTCATGACCTTAGATAAAGCGTAGTCCCTCTATGAAGTTCAGTGAAGGTGCTATTCTGCACACTAATGTTGCCAGGTCTTGGCACATGCTGTTTCCTTTAAGAAGAACGCCCTCTTCCCTCACCCTCAGGGTCCCTTGGTAAACTCTCTTCCATCAACATTCAGCTCATGCACCACCTCACTAGATATTCACTGGCTCTTCAGGTAGAGCTGACAGTAAAGTCTTCTAAATAAGTATGGGGAACATTTATTAATATGATACACATAAAAGGCATAAGACAATGGGTTTCATTCATCACAAAATACAATAATTATTTGTCTACTAATCTGTTATCCTTATCAGATGACTGAACAAAATGACTACAAAAGAAGGGTTTTTAGTTGTAGTTAGTGGAAGGAATAGGAAAAAATGTTTACTCCATCTCAGAAGCAGAAGTCTTTCTAAGAATATTTCATATGAAAGAATCTCTAACTTTAGAGGTAAGTATTAAGTGTGATTCCTGTCCTCAAAGAGTGTATTTGCTTGATTGGTCAGTTTAGGTTCCACTCCTTAATATCTATAAGGTAGACTAGGAATACCAGTCCTGAGACTACAGGGTTGCATTGTCCAATACAGTAGCCACTAGCCATATGCGACTATTTAAACTAGAATTTAAATTAACTAAAATGAAATAAAATTTAAAACAGGCCGAGCACTGTGGCTCATGCCTGTAATCCCAGCACTTTGGGAGGCCATGGCAGGCAGATCAACTGAGGTCAGGGGTTCAAGACCAGCCTGACCAACATGGAGAAACCCTGTCTCTACTAAAAATACAAAAGTAGCTGGGCATGGTGGTGCATACCTAATCCCAGCTACTCGGGAGGCTAAGGCAGGAGAATTGCTTGAACCTGGGAGCCGGAGGTTACAGTGAGCCGAGATGGCACCATTGCACTCCAGGCTGGGCAACAAAGGTGAAACTCCGTCTCAAAAAATAAATAAAAAATAAAAATAAAAATTTATTTTCTCAGTTATACTAGCCACATTTGAATTGCTCAATAGCCATATGTGATTAGTAGCTACCATATTGGACAGTGCAGATATTCAATATCTTCTGCATCACAGAAAGGTCTATTGGAAGAGCTTATTGAGAACCATTAATTATTGATACGAAGAAACTCAAACTAAAAGTAACGATGAGGAAAGACCCCTAAGAGATTGTCATGGTCAGTTCTAGTCCCCTGACCCCACGGTGACCACTGATCATTGTTTATATTCAGAACTGGAGATGAGAGACCGTCTGGCAGGGAAGACTGTGTAAAGCACTCATCATGAACCAGGTCAATGTGGTTGACTGTAGGAGGTCCAAGTCTCTATTACCTCAAGATATTCTATGATTTTATAGATACTTAAATTATTTTTAAAATAATGGATAACTGAAAATATTCTTGAATATTTATCAAAAGTTTGTGAACCCAGGAGTTTGAAGTTTCAGTGAGCTATGATTACACCACTGTACTCCAGCCTGGATGACAGACCCTGTAGAAAAAAATATATATATGTATCAAAAAATTTGAATTCTATTCTGTTCCTCACCCCCTAAAAAAGGGCCACTTATTGTTTGATGATGATGTGTGGGTGGGAAGCAAGTATACCATTAGTGCTTCTCTCTGTTTTTCGCTTCTCTGATTTCTGGGGCAAGGATGCCAAAGAACAATCTCGCATAAACTTGGAGAATAAGGACATTGCTTAGAAATCTGGCAATCATTCACCTTTTGAGTGTAGTTGTTTTCAAAACACAAAGAAAAGGATCAAAAACTACTAGGTTTTGGTCCATAACTACATGAATTACACATCTTATGTAAGACTCACATCAGTCCTTTTGGGTGGGTATCACTTATCCCTTTTGTGGATGCTGAATCTTAGTTATAGAAAGATAACATTGTTGAACAGTGAATTTAGTTGACAACAAGATTTATCCAAAACATGAAAATAAGGCAAAAGGACGGTTATGTTTTTTTTGATGCTGAAGTATTATCTAACAAGCCCACTCTACTATTATTTAATTCTCTACTAAGTGTAACTTTATTTGATTTGCTATTTACTACTGATTAAGGCTCAGATACTGAGTTACATACTAATTTGTGGGTGTTTGTTGAGTAGAAATTCAAGAGACTTTTGGCCAGTAGAAAAGATGCCACAAATGTAATGGTTTTATTGCTTTGTAGGAAACTAGCCAGCTTTGTATCTGACTTGCAAACTTATTTCAGCATGCCCTTCCTGACATACTACATGAATTTCCGTTCCTCAAATACTCTTGGAACCAGCTTTACCAGTTTGCTGGTTTCCTTGTTAATGATTTAAGTCATTCCTGACAGATACTTTCTATGTATTTTTAGAACATTCTTGTTTTTCACTTCTTGAAAATTATACTGTGTCACCGTTTACATTTAGCAACACCTAGATTTGATCCCCTATTGTTCTGACACAAATAATATCTTACTATTTAATGAAGCCTAAGATTTGTTGGGTTTATTTTCTTAAGTAAATTCATGATATGTTAAAGCAAGACTAACCAAATAGATTTCATATGGCAGTCATTGTGGCATTGAGCCAGGCCTAACTTATCCTTAAGAGAAGTCTGAGTTTATATGACATCAAAATAAATGACTGAAAACCATGTGATCACAGAAACATGCAATTCTGTAGCAGACAGGGATCTTACAGATCTTGTAATTCATTCCCTTATGTTTAAGGTAAGAAAGTTGTTACCTATGGAGTGAATTGACTTGCAGGAGGCCACATGTCAAGCTGGAAGACCAGAGTTCAAAGTTATCAAATCCCAAGTTCTACTCTATTGCTGCTGTTTCGTATTTCTTCTAACTGGGGAGAAATAGAATCTATAGACAGTAAGAACAACTTTTTTAAACCATAAGGGGACAAATCGCACTGAGTGGCATTTCTATCTTCCCCTGTCTGCACCTGAAATGAATAGTAGGGATATAATAAATCAGCTACAAGACAGACATCCAGAGCCCGGAACTCTGGGAGGAAGGGAGGAGAACAGAAAACAAGCATCACTGGCATTGGGCCCTGGGTAGACAGTTCACTGATATCTCTGTCACCATAGTCACGAAGCACATTGTGAGTAATAAAGCAGATCACGAGATCCTGACAAAGCCTCAGTTTTCTCATTTGAAAAGTGGAGAATATTAGTACCTACCTGATGGGCTTTGGGTGCATTTCAAGTGAGATAATGTGTTACTGTATTTATTACAGTGCTAATCAATAAAAGTGGCTATCACTATTATGATTATAATTATTTTCACTTAATTACTAATATTACCACTCCTAAAACAGGTCCAGCCTTGCTGTGCCAACTCCATCCACTCCATCTCTTAACTCCTTCCAGAGAAACCAATGGGTATTACCTGCTGATTAACGTTGCTCTCGTCTCTGAGTTCTCAGACATGTTGTCCTAGCTGTGGAGAAAGCTGATTTCTAGAAAGTTAGTCCTTTCCTGAGGGAAACATGCCAGTAGGGAAATCGCAAGACAAACCATGAAAGAAACATAATTACTTTTTATTTACCTTTTCTGAACTGAAACATTTTTAGCAGAAACCTGCAACTCAGAAACAGAAGACTAACAAGACAGAAACCAGTACGTGGCTAAAGAAATCCTTACATTAATTCAGGGACACAGATGCTACAGACAGATACCTTTGGCAGGTGACAAGATTCAGGTTTGTCAGGGAACATGAGGAGTGAACATAATAGTTCAGCTTTGAAAGGCCTTCAGTGAAAGTCATGTTAAGTTCTTTACTGGGAGAATTTTTTTCCTGTGTTGTATTCACAGCACTTGGATAATTTATTTTAGGTTCATTAGTTTACTTATTTTACTTCTTATCATCCTTATGGTCAGAACGTTGAGTTTTGATGGTCCCTTGGAATTGATCAAGGGATCCAGTCAGTTGCAAAAGATAGCAGGCTTTTTACTATGACAAAATGAGGGCATGAATAAGTTGGTCTTCCTGTCAAACCTAGTCCAGAATAAGTTGTCGCCCCAACAAGTTGCGTTCTCAAAGCCCGGGGAATCACTCAGGTGTCCTGGCCTTGTGGGGTGGATGAGCTTGTATCAGGAGTTTAGGGGAAGGCGGATCTGCAAAGAGAGGAGGAAGAATGGATCCGATTCCTGGCTGATCAGGAAAAGGGCTGATTTGTTCAACCGAGAGGTACAAAATCCAAAGGAATTTGCATTTGTTTCCCTGAGAATGAAAAATTACATTCAAAGAAGCAGCTTTTGAGACGGACTACAACATTGTATGTGGTCAATTTGGCCAGACATATATAGAGGATAGGGAGGGCCATCATCTGTACATTGCTAGGCTGAGGCCTGGAAAAGGGTTAGGAAGGGCAGGATGGTGAAATGAGAAGGCTATAGGGCTTTGGAGACAGACTGTGTCCCCACTCTACCACTTGCTAGCTCTGGGTCACTGAGCAAATAAGTTTTCCCCTTGTCAGCTCTAGGATTTTCATCTGTAAAGCAATCTTAATAATACCCAAATGAAATATCAAATAAAAGGATACTTGTGAAAAAAATTATAAAGTATGCACCCCATGTAGAAAGTTCTGTTGGTTTATAGAACCAAGTGGGTTTCTATCAAAGTTTGAGGAGAATCAAGGGATATGTTTGTCTGGTGACATCATCACTGTAAACAACAACAGCTTTCCATAAGTCCTACAGTGCTAGGCAGCAAGAACATTGATCTGCTCCAAAGTAGCAATATTTATATTCCACATACTTTCTGTTAAAAGATTTCTGTGTTCACTTAGACAACATATATATTAAAGTTGGAACAATACAGAGAAGATTAGCATTTGCCCCTGAGCAAAAATGACAGGAAAATTCATGAAGCATTCCACAAATTAAAAATATTAAGAAAGATTCCTGCAATGCACTGGAAGTATAATATGGATCTCAGTATAAATGTCATAAACGTATATTAGGGAAAAAAGGATTTTGCGGGGAGAAAGCTGTAGTGCTTTACTCATTTTGTAAAAAAATCATACGCAGACACTTCTGGAAGTAATGTTTAACCAGGACATTTTGTCATGAAGTAGCAGAATAACTTTCCTTTCTTATCCCATAATCAAGAGTAAGCCCAGAATAAGAACTGAGCTCCTTCAATATCAAGTTCAATGTTTCATCTACAAGAACAGGCTTTTCCTTGAGAAGGGCATCCCTAATATCTCCTATCCTTATTTTGTTCTAATTGCTGATGAATTTTACCACAGTAGAGTAGTGGAACTTGCTGACTATAAATAAAACTGATTTCAGCAGGAGTTACAGAATTCAGCCTAGAGACAAACTGAGCTGAGAAGAGAACAATCCGGTTAGGACCATTTTCTTCATTCCTATATCGCTGAGGCTGGTCCCCTTCCTGGCAGCACATCCTTGATGACTTTGTCCAGTTGCGTTTTAAATAATTCAAGTGATTGGCCTCCTATTATATCTCCTGGGAGCTCATTCCATCATAGAAAGGAGCTGACTCTCAGGAAGTCTTTCTTGACATAACGTTATTGTGTATGATTGTCTCCCCCATACCCACCAACAACCAGTTCTTGTGTATAATTTCTCCATATTCTTCAAAGATTTTCTCCCATTAAATTTTACATCACAAAGAAATAAATATGAGTGGAAGGAAGGAAGAAAGGAGGCAGGCAGGGAGGAAGGAAGGAAGGAAGGAAGGAAGGGAGGAAGGGAGGAAAGGAGGAAGGGAAGAAGGGAGGAAAGAGGGAGGGAGGGAGGGAGGGAGGGAGGGGAAGGAGGAGGGGAAAAGGGAGGGGGAGGGGGAGGGGTTAGGGATGGAGGGAAATAAATAAGTGATGGAGGTTAGATGTGATGGGAAGGGGGATGAGGTGGGTTTGCTGGTTGATAGAAGAAGAGAGAGGAGGCAGAGAGTAAAGCATAGACTAAAAGAAAGAACTGGTTGTTGGAGGGATAGGGGAGACAAAGCACCAAAAGAAAGAACTAGTTGGAGGGTGGTATGGACATCTCTCAGCATAAGTTTAAGGAGGCAGCATCAGTCCAAAATCAACAATAAATCCTTTTCCTAATTTCTGCCTCTCTCTGAGCCTAAAGACATTGATCTTAAAATCTCAATGGGTTTGGTCAACTCGACAGTTGTTAACCTTAAATTCATATTTAATCCATTTACAAACTACTCCATAGTTATCCGTGTTAACATGCACAAAAAAGCTTGTGCACCAGGCCCGAGGAGGAATGTGGAGTGAGGCTGAGAGAGGCAGCTTAACTTTCACCCACTTGGGGACTTCGCTGTTGCTTTGCCACAGATCACCACCAACCTCCATAGACACCAAGTTCACACTCTTTTGTGTCTATCCACTTTTGAACTTTGTGTTCCAAAAGGAGTGCATACCTGAGGGAATTAAGAAATGAGTACAGAAGACTATAGATCACAAGGGGGGATCCATGGTTTCCAGGGCCAGATTCTTCCCCACCCTGTCTGTAAAGTCAAGGGCAGAGTTCCCAGATGAGTGCCATAAAGATCAACTCTAATGGTTCTGTTGAAAACAAAGAAAAAAAGACACCCAAAAATGGGATCAATTTTTATATCAGTGTTTCTTCACATTAGCCAAGAGTAGGTATGTTTTCACCAGAATCAAGCTCAGCTCCAGTTAATATGCATTTAACTCCACAGTTTCTGGATCATCGTGACATCTCAAATCTACCTCCTGTTTAACTGCACACTCCCTGCAAGGACTATCTGTGTTCTTAAAACAAAATTCCAAATCCTCAACACTGTGCACCAGGCCCTGCCTGATCTGGTCTTTATTTGTCTTTCCAACCTTTGCTCTGGCCACCTTCCCCACTTCAGGCCCACACTGGCCATCATCAGCTTTCTAAAGGGTAGCATGCACCTCCTCTGTGCCTTGGGGACTTCTACATGCACAGCCCCCTTGCCTTTTACTGCATTCTCTGATATCCTCCCCTTCCCCTGATTAGTCCCCATTCACCTCTCATACCACCTTAATTATTCCATCTTCAGGGAAAGCTTCTCTGACCACCTCCACTCCCAGGCTAGGTCAGGTCCCTCTCACAGAACTTTGCATCCAAGGCAGGTATAAGTATTTTTTTTAACTTTTACATTCAGGGATACAAGTTCAGGTTTGTTACATAGGTAAATTTGTGTCATGGGGATTTGTTATACAGATTATCTCATCACCCAGGTATTAAGCCTAGTACCCATTAGTTATTTTTCTGATCCTCTCCCTCCTCCCACCCTCTACCCTCCAAAAGGTCCCAGTGTGTGATGTTCCCCTCTATGTGTCCACGTGTTCTCATTATTTATCTCCCACTTATAAGTGAGAACAAGTGATATTTGGCTTTCTGTTCCTGCATTAGTTTGCTAAGAATAATGGCCTCCAGCCCCATTTATGTCCCTGCAAAGCAATGATCTCATTCTTTTTTATGGTTGCATAGTATTCCATGGTATATATGTACCACATTTTACTTCCAGTCCATCACTAATGGGCAATTAGGTTGATTCCATGTCTTTGCTGTTGTGAACAGCAGAGCAGGTATAACTAAACACATAATCATATAGTTCACAGTTAAGGGAATCCACTTCCCTTACTGTAAACTCCAGGACAGACACCTGGTCTGCTTTGCTCACCTGTGTCTACAGGTCCTACTAATGCCTTGTGTACACTGGAAACTTACCCTTTTTTGCAAGAAAAATGGCAGTGTAGGTTACAGCCCACACTTAGAAGCAGGCCTGTCTATAGCAAGGTGTGATCCCTAGGATGCAGAAGTATGTGGTAGTTGTTCAAAGTGAATAAAACAATTAAAATCTATTGTTATCTATTCTTTAAGTGGAGCAAAAGAAGCCTCTCCCAGCTGGAAACTAGTTTGCTGCCAGTTCAAGTTATCAAAGCAATCCTCCAAGGGCCTCACAGGTACCTTCTGGTGGGTTGCAGGGTTTAGTCAACACAGGGTCAGAGACACATATCTCCTCAAAATAATGACCCGTCTCCTGGGTGCTTTATCCATTTTCCTATTATACTTTCCTCATCTTCTTAGAATGCATTACTTTTCTGATTTAAATCGTTAATCCACTGAGAAGAGAACACGACTTTGTTTCCTACAACAACCAGTGCACAGTTAAATAATGATTACAATAATATTTAAGGATAACAACCATAGAACATGCCTGGGGAAAATTAAGAAGATTTTCCTTTTTTTTTTTGAGACAGAGTTTCCCTCTTGTTGCCCAGGCTGGAGTGCAATGGTGCAATCTCGGCTCACCACAACCTCCGCCCCTACCAGGTTCTAGCAATTCTCCTGCCTCAGCCTCCCGATTAGCTGGGATTACAGGCATGTACCACTACACCCGGCTAATTTTGTATTTTTAGTAGAGGTGGGGTTTCTCCATGTTGGTCAGGCTGGTCTCGAACTCCCGACCTCAGTTGAACCGCCCACCTTGGCCTACCAAAGTGCTGGGATTACAAGCCTGAGCCACCATGCCTGGCAAGAAGATGTTAAAGTATTGTTTTTCCTTACATAGTAGAGAGTTAATTGTGATATTCAAATCTAAGTTACACGTGGACAAGAAGAGTGAAGAGATTCAACAGTGTTACTAGACAAACACAAATCATCAATTAGCCAGAAGCTGTATCAACCAAAGACATAAGTGAAGGCAACTGATAAATAGCCCAGTGGCTACAGGAACCACTGAAACACATGAAAAATCGAGCACATTCCGGAGAAAGAGATAGTTCTAGAGGCCTGCGCAGGGAATAGAATCTTGAAAATATGGAGAGGTGGGAATGAACAGTGTTAACGGCCCTGAGAGGAAGACATGGGCACCTGAAAAGTGTCTAAGCAGGACCACAACACCATCATCATTACATCCTGTTAAGGTTGAGTTGGTAAAGGAGTTCCCACATAGCCTCAGCTGGTGCTGGGGACACAAGGAGACAGCAGAGAAGCAGTGGCTCATGTTCCCGACTTTTCTGTAAGCCCTGTAATGAACACAAAGAGGTCAATAGCAGATGATGTACTACAAAGGTCCAAATTAACCTGCTATGCTTCAGACCCACAGGCCCAAGAGGAAGTGGGCAGGCAAAGGGAGATAGTTAGAACCTCACCTTCTTGGTAAAACCCTCTTTCACTGCTGCCTCAGGAATCTCTTCTAACCCTGACCGCTCCTGCTCTCATGCCTGGGTCACCCGCCTGGCACTGAGGTTTTGATATTTCTGGTGGTCAGTCCTTACAGTGGAGCTGCCTTGTCTCTCTAGGTAGAACCAAGGAACTGTGGTCTGTCTCCTGCCACTGTCTTGCTTGGTCGCCTCCACGCATGGAACAGATGTGGCTGCTGAACAAATCTTACACTTGAAATTGGTCTTGCCCTTCATCCAAGTCACATACATAGAAATCATCAGGCTCATCCCACCAGTCTCTCCTGATATTATTTGGTCCTAATGCTCACTTTCTAACTGAATAGCTGAACATTTTCAGGCCTGGCAGTTTATCGCAGACACCCTCTGGTGAAACATCAAAGAGGCCACAGCATGCTTCTTGTGGAACCAACTACAATGGTGGAATTTTCTATCCTTTCTCTGGTTTGAACACTGTATATTTGCAATGCCGGTGGCCCAGCTTCATTCCCTGCTGTATTCTTTAATTAGTCTGCTTTCTGGGTCGCGTTGTTGGTGTCCTGGTGCTTGTTCTTAGATGCTATGCTATGTGAATGACCTGTGAGGCCTCTTGTGTTTCCTTATTGGAATCTGGGTAGATTCTTCAAAGAATGTTGTTTCTTAAGGATGTTTGGGCCGCATGGAATTGTTTAGTTCTTACTTTCTCCAAACTTCCTCCATAATTTGCCCTGCTCTACAGTGATTGAAAACTTGGGTACATAATCTTGAACCAAGATAAAATGGGAAAGAAAAATTGGACCTTTCTTCATTTTCTTTAATTAAAAAGTTAGCAAGAAGACAACCCAGGGAAAATCATTACATCTTTAATGTCAGCTATTAGGTAGGATAACAGAATGGAAATGGACTGGAATGAATTCAAATTTTGGTTTGGTACTACCTGGCCAAATGACCTCAAACAATCATCTCAACTGTTAAAGTAACAATTTCTTCTTCTGCAAAATGAAGGAATTACACTAAATAAACCACCTGAAAAGACTTTCTTGGCTCTAACATTCTATGGAGATATAGCACACCAATCTCAAAAGCTTAGAAATGCAACTGCTTTAGTCCAGTGGGAGATTTGAACATGGCTAATATAAAAATCTTCAGAAATTTAAAGTCATTAGGTGAAATCTTTCATTTCCTTATATAAAAAGATTCTCATTTCCTTCTATAAAATAGATTTTCATGCCTGTGGCCCCCATGATTGATGCTATTGTATAAGGCAAGTAAAAGAGAAAATAGCAGGAAAGAAAAAAATACTTACTCCAGATAGTGAGTATAGAATCGTTCTAAGCACTTTGTACACGTCATCTTATAATCCTCACAACAGCTCAACCATAGGCATTGTTATCTCAATTTTATAGGTGAAATGGAGACCTAGAGAAGTAAAGCAAGTTGCTTAAAGCTATACGATGAGTAATCATGTTTCTCTAGATTATGTCCAAATTGCTGATTTCATGGCTCTCTTTTTATCCTACCAAAACAATACTACACAGATAAACAACAACAATAACAAAAACAAAAACAACTTGAATTTACTATAAACAATGCAAACAATTCATCAAAAGATTTTTTATTGACAGACAAGAGAAGGGAAATGTTGTTTTATATTTGTGGTATGGAAGATTCCTGGAGAAGATGGTCTTTTAAGAGCCTTTTCCAAATCCCCATAGTGTATCTGCCTCATTTTTACTGAAGTATATATCTTCTGGTGGGATAAATTCATCATCAATAGGAGCAACAGTGTCATCATCATCACATGTAAAACAGGGCATATGAGTACAACTGACGCCCTTGTGAAAAACTGCTTTCTTTTGATGTTTGGGAAAATGCAGATGGTACTGATCTTCTGATCTTCAGCTCTGGGACAAGGAGGTTTCAATGAATTATAAAGAGACTGTGGCAGGAGGAAGAATTTGGAAACAGTCAAGTTCTAAACTACAACTCCTGTTACTCTGAGAAAGCACAGCTTCTCCCATTAATGCCCAGCAGTTTCATCAGGAAATTCTTTCTAGCTAACACTGACTTAATGGACTTTACCCTGGGTATGGAATGGTTGAGGAGAACACAGTGTCTGTATAAGCTAAGCTCCAAAAATCTCCACCATCTCCAGGGAAGAGGAGATTTTGAGGGCATTGCATATTTCCCAGAAAGTGGTTGTATATAGTATAGTGGATGCTTACTAGGGAAATCCCTTGCCTATATGGAGGTTTCTGGCAGGGAGTACATGAAGTAAATTGAGAGTCGCCTTTTCCCTCCTACCACAAAGGCCCACATGAGTAGTAAAAAATGCATGCTCATGGCCAGACAGGTTTATGTTGGTGTGATTGCTTCTTCTAGTCACTTCCTGAGGCACAACACCCAAACCATGTTGGTGAGCCCATCATTACGTCCCTCACCCTCCATCCCTAACTCACATCTTCCCACCTCCTACCTTGTCATCCACAACAGTGCTTAGAATTTAATGAGATGTTGACGTGGTAGATTGAATGGTTCTGAAAACAGTGATTCAATCCCTAATGCTAAAAACTGGTAACTTTTCACATTGCTCTTTTGAGGAAATTGACATCCAAGGGTTCAGTCAACCTGTCTTCAGGCTGCTCTGGTAGAATTAATTCAGCATTTGCACACCCACAGTCACTGTTATTTACAAAGATCATTTAAACCTACAAAAAAAAACACATTCTTGTCTTTTGCTTAATCAATGGCTAAGTCTTTATCACATACAATTTTTAAGAGTCCTAAAGTCAATGTGCTGGCTCTGGACCCTGAAAGAAGGACACAACGAATGTTAGCTATTTCTTCCTGCTTTACAGGAGGGACAGACATTTTGAGTTGTTTTCCGAATAGTAAAGGATCAGTATGCAGAGTTATTTACCCACTCTTTTTTGACCACCACTCTCATCAGCTATATTTGATAACATGTTAAAAAACACAGATTCCCTATGACCTAGGCATTACATACATAGGGCTTTGTAACTAGGAAACACATGAAGGACCAAATGGCCTGAGTTTCAAACTGTCTGAAGCTGGATGGAGCTCTGGATTGAATAGAGATCTAATTTATGATTTTGACATTAATAATAGCATGTGCTTCTGTATTATTTGAGAGCATTGGAATTCAAGTAACAGATAATCACTGAGCTAGCTTAAGAATCAGCATGGAAATTTATCATGAAGTCATTGGGGAAAGGGGGTCACGGAAGAAAAGACAACAGCTGAATCTTAAGAAGGAGCTGGCATCAGGAAAGGATATAGTGTCAGGTATCCAGGGCACCTCTGCCTGTGCATTTCACATCTTTAGCTGTTATCATCCATGCATTTGCTTTACCTGTCTCTGTCTGCAGACTAGCTCTCTTTACATACAGTCACATGGAACAAAGGGCTATGTCACAGCTTCTCATCTGACTCTGTCAATAGGAGGATGGACAAATTTGTGATATATCTATATAATAAAATAATATTCAGCAATAAAAAGAAATGAACTATGAAGCCATACAAATCATGGATGAATCTTAAATACATATTGCTAAATGAAAGAAGGCAGCCCAGGAAAGCATACTGTATGATTCCATTTATATTAAATTCTGGAAAGGACAAATCTATATACATTCCAAATAGATCAGTGGTTACCAGAGCTTCAGGAGTGGGGAGAGGAGGGCTGAAGTGCAGGGGATTTTTTTAGGGCAGTGAAACTATTCAATATGATAGTGTAATGGTGAATATATGATACTACATATTTTTTCCAAATTTCACAGAATTCTACAACTCAAGGAGTAAATAATGTATGCAAATTTTTAAAGCCCTTTAAGAAGTCAATGGAACTCAAGGTAGAATACAGACTATGAGAAAAAAGTATTATTACAAATACAAATACTGTATTGCAAAAAAAACTTCACTGAAAGGACTGGAAGAAAAAAGTGCTAACGTGAGTAGCTTAGGAAATGAATGGAGTTTATACAACTAAATAAAGACAAAATTAATGTGTATAATACGTGCATGTAAGATGCACTCTATTTGGTTTTTCCTGAGTGGTTGTAGATTAACAATTCTGAAACTACTACATTTGTATACTGGAATTCAACTTAGAACCATTAACTTAGAGAAGAAAAAATAAGCAAAGAAAAATATTGATACAATAAGAAATAAAACTAAGAGAAGCAGAATAGTATTTTGACAAATAATGAATGCATGCTCACAAGACAGATACAACATCTTCCCAAGTGTTGAGAGACAACAGGAGAGAGGGGTTAACAGCATGAAGACTGAGACAGCTTCCTTTAGGGTAACTTTAACGAAGTCATGGATGCAGTTCTAGTTTTTGCCCCCTGGAGCACTAAGCAGACCCAAAGGGCATGCCACTTCTGCCAGAGGTTCTGCTTCCAGGAACTGACTGGAACATAATGACCACCTAAGAGAATTCACTGTGACAGCGAGGATCTTGCATGGATAATAAGCCAAGATTCAGAGCATAGAGTATAGAGAAGTTAAGAAGGGTCAAAATTCAAGAAGGGCAATAGCAGGAAGGTATGAATCTGGGAAAGTTTTTACTAATAGTTCTGAAACCATCACAGTACCCGTTTAGTGGCCTGGGTATATGCAGGTCATAGGGCATCAAGGTAATTTATATTTTATTTTTTATTTTTTAACTTTTAAGTTCGGGGGTACATGTGCAGGCTTGTTACACAGGTAAACGTGTGTCATGGGGGTTTGTTGTACAGATTATTTCATCACCCAGGTATTAAGCTATTAAGCCTAGCACCCATTAGTTATTTTTCCTGATCCTCTCCCTCCTTCCACCCTCTGCACTCCAGTAGGCCCCACTGTGTGTTGTTTTTCTCTGTGTGTCCATGTATTCTCATCATTTACCTCCCACTTATAAATGAGAACATGCTGTATTTGGTTTTCTGTCCCTGTGTTAGATTGCCAAGCATAATGGCCTCCAGCTCCATTTATGTCCCTGCAAAGGACACAATCTCTTTCTTTCTTATGGGTATATAGTATTTCATGGTGTTATGTACCACATTTTCTTTTTTCAGTGCATCACTGATGGCCATATAGGTTGATTCCATGTCTTTGTTATTGTGAATAGTACTGCAATAAACATACGTGTGCATGTGTCTTTATAATAGAATCATTTATTTTATTTTGTGGCTGGGAGGGAGGCACAGTATATACCCAGTAATGGGATTGCTGGGGTTGAATGGTATTTCTGTTTTTAGGTCTGTGAGGAATCACCACACTGTCTTCCACAATGGTTAAACTAATTTACACTCCCACCAACAGTGTAAAAGTGTTCCTTTTTCTCCACAACCTTGTCAGCATCTGTTATTTTTTGACTTTTTAGTAACAGCCATTCTGACTTGTGTGAGATGGTATCTCATTGTGGTTTTGATTTGCATTTCTCTAATGATCAGTGATGCTGAGCTTTTTTCATATGATTATTGGCTTCATGTATGTCTTATTTTGAGAAGTGTCTCTTCATGTCCTTTGTCCACTTTTTAATCATTTTTTTCTTGTAAATTGTTTTGGGTTCCTTATAGATAATGGATATTAGACCTTTGTCAGATGAATAGTTTGCAAAAATTTTCTCCCATTCTGTAGGTTGTCTGTTTACTTTGTTGATAGTTTATTTTGCTGTGCAGAAGCTCTTTAGTTCAATTAGATCCCATTTGTCAATTTTTGCTTTTGTTGCAATTGTTTTTGGCATCTTCATCATAAAATCTTCGCTTGTGCCTATGTCCTGAATGGTATTGCCTAGGCTTTTCTTCTAGGGTTTTTATAGTTCTGGGTTTTACATTTAAGTCTTTAATCCATCCTGAGTTGACTTTTGTATATGGTGTATGGAAGAGGTCCAGTTTCCATTTTGTGCATATGGCTAGCCACTTATCCCAGCAACATTTATTAAATATGGAACCCTTCATCCATAGATTGTTTTTGTCAGGTTTGTTGAAGATCAATAGTTGTAGGTGTGCTGTCTTATTTCTGGGTTCTCTATTCTGTTCCATTGTCTATGTGTCTGTTCTTGTACCGGTACTATGCTGTTTTGGTTACTGTAGCCCTGTATCCACAGATGAATTAATACCTAAAGAGAAAGCATCTGGATCTTGGAAACAAACTGACCAGAAAAGGCTTGGGATTTGGAAAGTGTAAATCAGCCTAACTAGATGGGTCTGCAGTGTCTCATATTTCCTATCCTTCCATCTCACTTTCTCTAGAGCTCCAACTTTAGCAATTGCATCACCTCATCATGACTTTCAGTTCTGAGACCTTGTTACTTTTTCCTATTTTCACTGGTCCCAGGTATTTCTTTCCCTTCTTACCTAGGTAGATCCCCTGTTCCTTTTTGTTCACTCATTTGCTAATGCATTGATGTTACTCCTCCCTCCATTGTACTCAAGAACCAGCCCCAACTAGAAAACCTATTCATGTGTCAACAATGGTCCAATATCTACTTGGCCATAAGCTTGACTATGATACCATGTGGAAACTGAGAACTGTGGTGAGGGAAACAGGGAGATGCTAAGGTCAATAATAGCTGTCCTCTGAAGGCCAGAAGTATTGGTAGGAGATGTTCTTACAGAGCTAGTTGACCTTATAGCAACAAAAATAAAATAGTCCTGAACTGTAGAGTCCACAAGATGGTATTTTTCTATCAAAACAAAGTGAGAACAATTATAATGAGCTGAGCAGAAAGGTCAGAATATCAGCCAAGGAGGATTGACCAAATCATCCCTAGGTAGATCTATCCGCCCCCAAAGAAATAAAAAAATAGATAACCTGGAGGCTGAGTGAAATTATCCCAATGAAAAGTCAAAATCCCTTGCTAAGTTTTGGATCTGAGTGAGTTCTCAGACCTAGAACCAATGAACTGAAAGGAAGGCCTAGTCCTCAATGAAAGGGCCCTATAATATTACAGTAAATGTATATGATAATAGTATTCCTAATTCTTCCCCAAAGGCAAATACAACCATTCAACTGGGTACTATATCCTAGGAAATGGGGAATATCCAAACATTTTTAAAACTTACTGGATGTATGATCCTAACTGACATTAATATCTGGGGACCCAAAGAGTCATCATGCCTCATCCATTAGAGTAATCATCCTGTTAATAAATGGAGTTGTGGCTCAGGTCCCGCTCACAGAGAATCCACTCAGCCCAAGGATATACCAGGGGTCATACACCTGGACCTAATTTATAATTGGAATTTACATACTTGCTAGTTGGCAGAACCCCTACACTAATGCCTTGGCCTGTGGGGTAAGAGCTATCATCGTGGAGAAAGCCGAGTGAAAGCCTCAGAAATTGCCCTATTAGGGAAAATCCCAGAGATCAGTGCCACCCTTACAGATCTAAATTATGAAGAGGTGGTGGTTTCTATCACATCACCATTGAATTTACCATTCTGGTCACTAGAAAAATCAGCCAGAACCTAGAGGAGGACAGTGGACTTACACAAATGCAATCCAGTAGCAGCCCAATTGCAACTGCCATGTAAAATGTGATTTCCTTGCTAAAGCAAATAAACAATATTTTTAGGTGCATAGTAGGTGCCCATTTATCTGGCAAATGCACTCTTTCTCAGTCCCATCAGGAAAAGAAGATAAGAAAAAACACTTTACATTCACAATGGACAAGAGTACACACCCACAGTCTCACTCTTCTTTGTGTAGCAACTACTTAATTAGGAAACCTGCAAGACTCCCTGTATTGGTCAGTTCTCACATTGCTATAAAGAAATACCTGAGACTGGGTGATACATAAGAAAAGAGGTTTAATTGGCTCACAGTTTCCCAGGCTGTGCAGGAAGCATGGCAGCATCTGCTTCTCAGGAGGCCTCAGGGAGCTTTTACTCACGCTAGAAGGCAAAGCCAAAGCAGGCATCTTCACATGGCTAGAGCAGGAGCAAGAAAGAGAGGTGGGAGGTGCTACACACTTTTAAACAACCAGGTCTCATGATAACTCACTCACTCACTACCACAAGAACAGCACTGAGAGGGTGGTGCTAAACCATTCATGAAGGGTCCACCCCCATGATCCAATGACCTCCCACCAGGCCCCACCTGGAAGACTGGAGATTACAATTTGACAAGAGATTTGGGCAGGTATACCCCCTATATTTCTAAGATTCTTTTATTTTAAATATTAATGTAGGATACTGGGGGAATATTTTATATGAAACTGGATTCCATCTTTTTTTTTTTTTTTTAGATGGAGTCTCCCTCTGTCACCCAGGCTGGAGTGCTATGGCATGATCTCAGCTCACTGCAACCTCCACTGATGGGTTCAAGCGATTCTCATGCCTCAGCCTCCTAAGTAGCTAGGATTACACGCATATGCCACCACACCCAGCTAATTTTTGTATTTTTAATAGAGATGGGGTTTTGCCATGTTGGCTAGGCTGGTCTTGAACTCCTGACCTCAGGTGATCCACCCACCTTGGCCTCCCAAAGTGCTGGGATTACAGGCATGAACCACTGCGCCCGGCCAAAACTGGATTCTAGTTTAAACTCAAAGCAGGAGGTAAATTTTTGCTTATCTTCCAGATTGGCAAACTCCTACTGACAGTACTCTTGTGTTTTGAATACATAAAAATAAAAGTGACCTACTACACTAGGAAAACAGAAAAGAACTTTTAAAACATTTAAAGACAGCTGTGGACTAAGAGTCAAAACATTTTTTGTTTAATATGATGGTTGTTTATTTTTCTTTTGTGTTTGTCTGTATACTTGGTATCCCTTTTGGACATTTTTCTAATCTGCCTGCTGTCTGCTTTAGATATAGGAAGCAAAAAGATCTTATCACCTGAAAATGCACTTTCTGTATTTCTTCTGAGAAAACGTATTAGAGTTTTCAGAAATAAACTGCAGAAATGTGGGTATAATGATGTGGAAAATACCCATCTATCAAACCTCAACTGCTGATTTCTCAAAGAATTTGGAACAATATACTAGGAATTTTCCCTTTCTGCCAAAGTCTATACCACTAAACATCTCAGAAGAGACTTTATGGGTAGTTTCTCTGTAGATTTATTGTTTGCATGCAAGAACATCAATCTCTTTAAATGTTGGTCAGAGAGAACACAGGCTGTGAATTAGGTGTGCCAGCTTGTCCAGAAACATGGCAAAGATAAAGAATCAAATGCCAAATGTGCTCTTCTTTGAAAACCCACTTTGTAATATTATGTTTTATATCAGCATGTGAGCATTGAATTTTCATGTGCAAATAGTTGTTTTAGAGTTTCAGTTCTCTCTTCCCACTTCTAAATTACCTACAGAAAAATATCATGTTTCAGCAAAATTGAAAGTAAAAAACTAGGAAAAAAAAAACTTTAAAGACATGAGAAAAATGTTATATGAGCCTCAAAATATAAATAGTTTCTACATATCAATAAGAAACATGGAGCACTATAACAGATGTATCAAAGGTACATACAAATCACAATGGAACAAATGCCAACCCCATAAAGAAAATGTTATACACGTTTAAAAACTAAAAATTATTTGTATATTTTGTTATCAAAATTTATTTTTTGAAATTGTTTTAATGATAATATGGCATGTGAGTTCTCTAATACATTTCTGATAGTGCTATAAGTGGTTAGAGTCTTTCTTGGAAATAATTTATTGATATGCGTCACTTGTCTTCGAAACATATGTATTGCTTGACCTAGAAATCCCTCTTCTAGGAATTTGAGGATATTGTCAGAGAGATATTTGAAGTTTATTCCTTTAAGATGGATATCAAAACAATATTTATATGTTTAAGTAAAAGTCCTAAATGTTGAAAAATTGATTATGTAAACAATGGTACATTCTTTCAATGGACTTCTAAGCAACTATTAAAATTATTTATAAGAATATTTAAAGCACAGAAGAAATTGTCCAATATATCAGGTAGTGAAAATATCTACATAGAATTATGAAATCAGGATAAATTCCTTTTTTTGTTAAAAATCCAGTCAGCTAACTAGAAAATTTATATATTATTTTATGTTATTATCTTTTATTATGTATTTTTATATATACATATGGAAAGAACCAGAAATAGCTATAAGATAATGTATTTATTCTTGTCTGGCAGAAGTTTGGTGATTTTTATTTTTATCTGAGTTCATTTATTTGGTAGTTTACAAATATTATGTGTGTAGTATCTATTACCTGAATGATCATATGCTGGCAATAAACATTTTTTAATAGAAGTAATATTCCTTCCAGGCCATATTTTATACGCAAAGTTTCCCATTCTTTCTGACTTCCTTCAAGGCAAAAGGCAAAGAGAGCAACACCACAGTTTCATTTGGGATACCTAAAGATGTCTGCCATAACCCATCTCCAAGTTTTTGAGGGTGATCTTGGCTTATCAACAGCAAGCCATCACACTGTTACAGGGCAGGGGTCCAGATCCAGACCCCAAGAGAGGGTTCTTGGATCTCGCACAAGAAAGAATTCAGGGCAAGTCCACAGTGCAAAGTGAAAGCAAGTTTATTAAGAAAGTAAAGAAATAAAAGAATGGCTGTTCCATAGACAGAGCAGCCCTAAGGGCTGCTGGTTGCCCATTTTAATGGTTAATTCTTGATGATATGCTAAAAACAAAAAGGGGTGGATTATTCATGCCTCCCCTTTTTAGACTATCTAGGGTAACTTCCTGATGTTGCCATGGCATTTATAAACTGTCATGGTGCTGGTGGGAGCGTAGCAGTGAAGACACCAGAGGTCACTCTCATCGCCATTTTGGTGTTGGCAGGTTTTGGCCAGCTCCTTTACTGCAACCTGTTTTATCAGCAAGGTCTTTATGACTTGTATGTTGTGCTGACCTCCTATCTCATGCTGTGACTTAGAATGCCTTAACCATCTGGGAATGCAGCCCAGTAAAATTAGCCTCATTTTACCCAGTTCCTATTCAAGATGGAGTTGCTCTGGTTCACATGCCTCTGACAAAACTATGGATCAATAGGGAAGATTAGGAACAAGATCTAACTGTTCTGATGAGGGCTTAATGCCTTGTTCTATCTTTTAAAGCTTGAATAAATATGGCCCCCACTCCTCCCAAAGCTCCCCAGATATCTTCTCTATCAGAATCCCTTAGTGCTCATCTCACTTAGACAGAGACATGAGCAGAATCTCAAGGTGATACATATGCTCGAGGTACAGGAAACCACGCTGTGCTTTATTAGCTAAAGACAACGCTTCTTAGAGAAGCAGTGGGAAATTCAGATGGATTTGGATTCCAATAAAGGTGCCTACTCAGACTCATCTATGGAGATGGAGAAACATACAATAGCATAGCTGCTGTAACAGTTTGGACCTGAGTTATCAGGTGCCCTAAATATTTACAATGCCTTTGCTACCTTTGACACTGGTCTTGTCACAAAACATATAAAATATTGCTCCCAGTTTTTCAGGCAGGAAGAAGGCATCCCCTCTCCATAGTGCACACTGATGAAATCAACACTTGGAAATATCAGAAATACCAAGAACCAGCACCTCCAGGGACAGCATCACAACTGACACCCTAGTATTTATGCTCTGGAATATGCCTCTAATCAACTGCAATCCTCGAGGCTTCCAGTTAAAATGCTGCTTCAAGATTTTGAGTATAATGGGTTGGCCAAGTGTGGGAAGACAGAGTTAAAGGAGTCAGCAGGTGTCTGGTAGATAATACAAGTGTTTATGGCAAAATAGAGACTTTACATAGCAGATAAAAAGGGAACTCACTCTAGAGAACCTAGACAACCTAGGGAGGAAGGCACAGGCTAGTCCTGGTAATCTAGGCAGGAGACACCAAAGCCTGGGGATTGGTACCTCAGAAAAGGAAGCACTGCCCAGTCAACACAGAACCCTCAGGGCAAAGCAGGCCCGTAATCAGAAGCGTCTGAACCAGACCTGTGATGACTGTCTGCTGGGAGAATGGCTTGTTCTTAGAATCAGACAGGCAGTCAGATACCTATAAGAAAAACTGTCCAGACTGGGATAAGGCAGTAAAGCTAGGCCCTCAGGAGGTCCTCACAGGAAGAACTTAGGTCAGGTGTGCAGATGGCAAACATTTTTGTGGCTGGGTGGGGTTTCTTGGAATCCAGGAGCAATCCAGGCATCACCCCCAGTGCTTAGCCCTAAAGGGAAGCAATGAAAGAATATAGGGCCCGCTTTCAATGAGAGTGATAATGTGCTGTGGAAGCATTTGTGATGGCACTAAGCATGCCTAGAGGCAAATGGTCTAGACCTGGGGAAGGGCAATCTCCCGCTTTCAGTCAAAAAGAATAACAAGTTGCATTATAAAGAACTTTTGCCCTTCTGTTCTGAGGTAGACAACCTTCATGTTTCTTTCTCTTATTGCTCTTTTTTTGCTTTGCAGCACAAATGGCATTTGTGTATGAGAAAGAACGGCTATCCTTCCCCTTGAGAGTGAGTGAATATGAAATATCTCAATCAAGGGGATTTATAGCTAATGAATCCTGCACAAAACAAATAATTAGTTTCCATCGCTACTGGCAGGAGTAAGGAACAGTCCTCATTTTCTAGCTTAAGTGTACAGGAAACCTAGTCATTCAAGAATGACAAGTCATTTTATTTCAGAATCATACTTTAATCTGCCAAAGCAAATGAAAGTTGAAATGAGGATAAAATGTAGCATGACATGGCCATCTCTGATCATTTGTGATTGTAACGAGCACTTATACGGGATTGGGAGCACCATTCTTTGAGAATATGGAGACCCAGATTCTTTTATCAGCTCTTTCATGAACAAATTGTGTGAACTCATTGCTTAATCTATCTGGGCTTCAGTTTCCTCATCTTAAAAATTGAAAGGGTCAAATGTAACACCTTCAGTAAGCTGTTAGACTATAAAATATAAATTAGCACATATGTGTATATTACTAAACACTTACATGTGTGTGGAGAATGATGTTGGTAACATTAAGTAGCCTTTTCTTGTTGTTTTCCTGGATGTCATAGTAAACGTTCAATGCAGGAGGAATACTGTTGCTATAAATTATTTCTGGTTTTCTGTAATGCATTTAATGAAAGGGACATCTTTGGTAGAATGACTCACATAATAAATATGGTACATATCTTCCTGTTTAGTAACCAGGCAAGTACATTTCTGTCATTACCATGATAGAATATAAGCATCAGCTGCATGCTATCCACACCTTTTTGGGAAAGTGTTATTCACTGAGCCCTCCCCTTCCTCCTCCTCTGCTCAATTTCAGTGCTGACCCGTTATATCACTTTGGTAAATCTCTCTAACATCTCCATGTCTTTGTTTTTGCTCAAGTGAAATAACAACTTTGGGTTAGACTTGTATCAAATAAGAAAAGGAAGAAGAACAAAAGCATTTTAAATGATTCTGTGAACAACAATGTTCAGAAAATGCTGCACACCTGATCCCTTCTCAGAGCCTTAGCATCACATTAACATTCTGGAGACTCTGAGAAATCCTGCACAACAAAATCCTGTCTAACTTTAATTCACCCAGCTTGTCCTGGAAACAATCGTCCCTGAATCCTTTGTTTCTGGGTAGAAGCAATTAATAATGGCACCTCAGAAGTAAGAATCACCAGACTTTGGGAAACCTCAAACATGATGGTCTCCAAGATGTCATTTTAGCTTAAATATTTTATGAAACCATGGTAGACAGATTTTTACATGGATTAAAAATGTAGTAAATAACTGCAATGTAAGACTTCCTAATTTGTGACTCAGAATTTATACATTCTGATTCTGGCATTCTCCCCCAATCACTCTGACATCATCTCATCACAGGATAAAATTGAGGTGACATATCAAATTATCTAATTCTGCCCATAAACACACACAGACACACACACACACACACACACACACACGAATCAGTAGAACCTGCCCTGTTTACTTTATGATGAAGTTATAAAATTGTTTAATGAAACAGTATATGGAAAATACAGAAAAAAAATTAATAGCTTCCAAATGTTAATGTGTTATCTCAAAAAAAATGAAGGTTCAATGAGAAACTAACTTTAAAGGCTATAAAAGTATGGAAAGTCTGGATGAGGTGAATTTAGTTTGGCTCACTAATTTATGAAATACCAGAAATTTGAAGTCAACTTCAAATCTCAAGAGATAATTTTAGAACCAATGAATATAAGCCATCAGTGAATACCTTTATGGACCATCCAATGCAATAACTAAGGAAATACAAGTTAAAAGGGGGTTGAGAAGCATCCATGGACTAGAAGTTCTCTTACTTTGGAAGCTGAAGCAAGAAATATCAGAGCTGGTGTATTCGTCTGTTCTCATGCTGCTAATGGAGACATACCTGAGACTTGGCAGTTTATAAAGGAAAGAGGTTTAATGGACTCACAGTTCCACATGGCTGGGGAAGCCTCGCAATCATGGTGGAAGGCAAAGGAAAAGCAAAAGCATGTCTTACATGGCGGCAGTCAAAAGAGCGTGTGCAGGGGAACTACCCTTATTAAAACTATCGGATCTCATAAGAATTATTCAGTATCATGAGAAGAGAATGAGAAAAACCCACCCCTATGATTCAATTACCTCCCACCAGGTCCCTCCCATGAAATGTGGAGGTTATGGAAGCTACAATTCAAGGTGAGATTTGGGTAGGGAAACAGCAAAACCCTATCATTCTTCCTCGGCCCCTCCCAAATATCATGTCCTCACATTTCAAAACACAATTATGCCTTTCCAGCAGTCCCCCAAAGCCTTAACTCATTCCAGCATTAACCCAAATGTCCACAGTCCAAAGTCTCATCTGAGACAAGGCAAGTCCCATTCACCGATGAGCCTGTAAAATCAAAAGCAAGTTAGTTACTTCCTACATACAATGGAGGTACAGGCATTGGGTAGACATTGCAAATGGGAGAAATTGGCCAAAACAAAAGGGCTACAGGCACCATTCAAGTGCGAAATCCAATAGGACAATCATTAAAACTTAAAGTTACAAATTTATCTCCTTTGACTCCATGTCTCACATCCAGGTCACACTGATGCAGGAGGTAGGCTCCCATGGCCTTGGGCAACTCTGCCCCTATGGCTTTGCAGGGTACAGCACCCCTCTGAGCTGGATTCACAGGCTGGCTTTGAGTGCCTTTTCCAGGTGTATGGTGCAAGTTGTCAGTGGATCTACCATTCTGGGATCTGTAGAATGGTGGCCCTGTTCTCACAGCTCCACTAGGCAGTGCCACAGTGGGTACTCTGTGTGGGGACTCTGACCCCACATTTCCTTCTGCACTGCCCTAACAGAGGTTCTCCATGTGGTCCCTGGCCCTGCACCAAACATCTTCCTGGGCATCCAGACATTTCCAAACATCCTCTGAAATCTAGGCAAAGGTTTCCAAACGTCAATTCTTGACTTCTGCTCACCTGCAGGCCCAACATCACGTGGAAGCTGCCAAGGCTTGGGGCCTGTGCCCTCTGAAGCAATGGCCTGTGCTCTATGTTGGCCACTTTTAGTCATGGCTGGGACACAAGGGACCAAGTCCCAAGACTGCACAGAGCAGCAAGGCCCTGGACCCAGCCCATGCAACCATTTTTTCCTCCTAGCCCTCCAGGCCTGTGATGGGAGAGGCTGCTGTGAAAACCTCTGACATGCCCTGGAGACATTTTACCCATTGTCTTGGTGATTAACATTTGGCTCCTTGTCACTTATGCAAATTTCTGAAGCTGGTTTGATTTCTCCTGACAAAATGAGTTTTTCTTTTCTATGGTATCATCAGGCTACAAATTTTCTGAATTTTTATGCTCTGCTTCTCTTTTAAACATGAGTTCAAATTCCAAACCATATCTTTGGGCATACGTAAAACTGAATGCTTTTAACAGCACTCAAGTCATCTCTTGAACACTTTGCTGCTTAGAAATTCCTTTCACCAGATACCCTAAATTGTCTCTCTCAAGTTCAAAGTTCCACAGATCTCAAGAGCAGGGGCAAAATGCCTCCAGTCTCTTTGCTAAAACACAGCAAGAGTTACCCTTATTCCAGTTCCCAACAAGATCCTCATCTCTATCTGAGACTACCTCAACTTGTACTTCATTGTCCATATCACTAACAGCATTTTGGTCAAAGTCATTCAACAAGTCTCTAGGAAGTTCCAAACCTTCCTATATCTTCCTGTCCTCTTCTGAGCCCTCCAAACTATTCCAACTTCTGTCTGTTTTCCGGTTCCAAAGTCACTTCCACATTTTTGGTATCTTTACAGCAGCACCCCATTCTACCAGTACCAATTTGCTGTATTAGTCTGTTCCTATGTTGCTAATAAAGACATACCTGAGACTGAGTGATTTATAAGGAAAGAGGTTTAATGGATTCATAGTTCCACATGACTGGGGAGGCCTCACAATCATGGCAGAAGGCAAAGAAGAAGCAAAGGCATGTCTTATCTGGTGGAAGGCAAGAGAGCATATGTAGGAGAAGTACCCTTTATAAAACCATCAGATCCATAAGACTTATTCACTATCATGAGAACAGCATGAGAAAAGCCCAACGTCATAATTCAATTACCTCACACCAGGATCTTTCCATGACACACGGGGATTATAGGAACTACAGTTCAAGACGAGATTTGTGTGGTAACACAGCCAAACCATGTCAGCTGGTAAGGACCTTCCAAGTGATCTAGCCTTTCGCATAATATCCATTACCCAGTCCCACACAAATTGTTGTCAGCAAAACAACTGAACCCTCCTCCACTGTATCCCTTGATTCTCCTGTGAGGGGACTGAAGCTATTCTAGTCAAACTCAATATGTTCTTATATATTTTAGGCATAAAACAGAGTTAGAAATAGCTCTATGGACATTACAATGACAAATGGATATTGCCCTGACATTGTGACACCACCATGCGGAGAGCTGTGACACTTACATTGACAAAGCATACACACATAGAAGAAAAAATCACCCTTTGTGCAGAACTTTAGCAATTGTAAGAAATGTTTGAGAGGAACCAGGCCTGAGTGGGAGCACTTGTCAAGTTAGTAGATTTTATGGTATCCTAGAAAGAAGATCCAGGACTCCAGTGAGTGAGTGGATTTATGTTCCATTATTGGTTTTTCTGTTTTTGTTTTTGTTTTTGTTTTTGTTCTTTTGTCCATCATGTTCTTTATCTTTTACCACATTCTTGGAAGCAGGATTCTTCTGAACCATTGTTTCAAGCTGTCTTCTTTTCAGATTTCTCTTTTATCATAATATTGACTAAATTTCCCTATGTCTTGTCTTCCCAAATCAACCATTAGTCCTTGGAGGACATGGACTATGCCTTTTACTTCTCTTTTCTTTTCTTTTTTTTTTTTTTTTTTTTTTTTTTTTGAGACGGAGTCTCGCTCTGTCGCCCAGGCTGGAGTGCAGTGGCCGGATCTCAGCTCACTGCAAGCTCCGCCTCCCGGGTTCACGCCATTCTCCTGCCTCAGCCTCCCGAGTAGCTGGGACTACAGGCGCCCGCCACCTCGCCCGGCTAGTTTTTTTGTATTTTTTAGTAGAGACGGGGTTTCACCGTGTTAGCCAGGCTGGTCTCAAACTCCTGACCTGGTGATCCACCCGTCTCGGCCTCCCAAAGTGCTGGGATTACAGGCTTGAGCCACCGCGCCCGGCCGCCTTTTACTTCTCTTGTTTCTCTCACATCTCCTGGAAGATCACGCACATGAAGCAGGAGCTCAGTAAACATTTATTATATGAAAAATAGATGGATATATAGATTAACAGATCTATGTAAAATTAACAATTTTATTTTCAGATTAACTTTTTAAAGTTGTTTTATGAATTATTTCAGCCATCCAAACAGGATGATTAACACAAGGAATAACTGAAACTGCTGCAAAGACTCACAAATTGAATACCTGTGAGCTCCTCCCAGTTCACATCCCCATCACTCCATCGCAGAGATGACCAGTATATCGAACATGGTGTTTATCATTCACATGAATCTCTTCATACCTTCACTAGTTATATATGGTCCCTAAGTATTTTTAAATGTTATTTTCGCATGCTGGTAAATGACAGAGCAGGAGCATCGCCATCTTGGACAAGCACCGTCATTTTAAAGTTCACTTTGATCAAAAACTGCCTAAATCCACAAGGCATCAGCCTAATGGCTAAGGTCACCATGACCATAAACCACAAATAACATCTCTGACCAGAAACATTCCAAACCACTCCGCAACCAGAGACATGCCAGCCCCAAGATAACCTCCCTTCTGGCCAGAGAGATGTTGGCCCCAAGATAACCTCCCCTCTGACCATTCCAACACTGCCATAAACTTCCCTACACAGAAACATTCCAAGCTTATGATAAGCTCTCTCACCCTCAAAAACCCAGTGATACTCTTAGTCTGTAAGAGACAGCACTGCTGACCAAAATTGGCCAGAAGCCCCTCTCAAGCTTATTCTCCAAACTAAACCTGTCTTTGACTGTTGGGCTGCTTTTTGTATTTCTTTCCTCTTTAACTCTTACAGTAAATCTTATAAAATATTATATTACTCTGAAAATTTCATTTATAATCAAGGATATTATGAAGTTAGTTTAGGTTGATATACATCCTTGTAGTTCAACTGTTTTCACTGCTAAATTGTATTTTGGTGCGTGAAAATAGCATAATTATTCTTTACACATAAATGGAAGTGGGCATTCTTCCAAATTTTTACTATTACACACAAAGTTGTTATAGACATTCTTTCCATGTCTCTGTGTACATAGTGAGTGGATTTTTATAGGGTAAATCCCTTGGGGGGAAGTTGTATGGTCACAGAGAATAAGCATTCTCAGTTATACTAGGGATCACTGTATAACTCTCCAAAAGGGCTATACCAATCTATTCTCCCATAAATCCTCATTTTGTAAGATTCCAGTTTTGTAACACCAGTTTCTAGCCATCTGGGTACTGACTTCAAGCAAGGATACTCTTTGCTGCCAAGCTTGCCAAAGGACTCTCTCAAAGCTTCTAGGATGTGCTGGTGTCAGTTCAAAGGCAGGAACTCCAGCCACCATGGTACTCTAGTCCTCCACTGCAGCTTCCTGAGCACAAGCCACAGTGTCAGCTCAGTGTTCCAGGTATAAGCTTTACCTTCCAACCCTCAACTATTATATCTCTTTTATTTTAAGTATAGGTTCCCATCAAAATTGAAAGTTGCCTTTAATGTCAAAGAAAGAGACACATTTATCTAAAAGTCATCTGTGTGTTAGCAGGACTGACTGTGATCCTATTTGTATGCTCCTGGTCTTTCTGGGTCCTCAGTGCATTAACATTCTGTAACATTGTGTTGTGGGACTATAGCATCCCAGCACAACAACATGAGTGCTGAGTTTCAACATCATTTTTAACTTACTGCCTCCTCCATGAAATTGATTAAATATGTAATGCCTCAGAATACAGTTATTACAGTAAATCAGACTGTGTAGTTGCAAGGTCACATTCAGTGGAAACCTGTGATAGATGATCAATTCTATCATAAAGACGTGCTGTCCAGAGCAGTCCATCCTGAACTGTTGTGCTATTACTATTTGTATTTCCTTTTCTTCTCACATGACTATTCATCTCTGATCTCCTTTGAAAACTGCAACCCACAAATGAGATGACGTCTGTTAGGGAGGTTTTAAATCATTTTTCATCTTGTTTTTCACTATGTTTCTCCTTAGCCTTTTTTCTAAATAATGATTTGAAGTAACTAGAACTTCAATTGGTTTGATTTCCATGTTTTTATGGTAAAATATTCTGGAAGAATAAAATACATATAGAAAAGTGAGCTAACAAAAATGTATAGATGATTAGACAACCCCTGTAACTGGCACACAGATCAAGAAACAGAACAATCCCAGAACCACAGAGGCTGTTCTGTGTCCCCTTCCGGTCACCTCAGTCCCCCACCCCAGGGTGTCCATTGTTTGTGTGTTTGTTTTAAATTATATGATGTAATACACTATCTACACTAAATTTCTCCTTCTTATATATGAGTTCAGTACTGCCCAGCAAGCAAATGAATCACTCAAGGTCACACAAGGAGCTACTGCAAGGACAAACTCAGGCTTCTTGATGCCTTGTCCACACCCTATTCCACCTATACCATGCTGCACTGATCTCAATTTCTCTCCCACTGAAAAGTGGCAAGAGATTCAGTGACTTGTTGAATGAGGACACATTCCTCTTCATTCAAAAAGTAAAGACTGTCCAGTTTGAATGTTGTCACCCAGGGCAGATTCCCTCATCCTTTGGCACCTCTGTTCTCCTAGTTGGAACTTGGTGTCTTACATACATGGAAAGGAAATCTTTCTCTCTTGATCTCCATCTCTCTCTCTCTCTCTCTCTCTCACACACACACACACACACACAGACACACACACACACACAGGTTTTATGATCCCCCAAATAAAGCATAAAAGTTTTAAAACAAAGCATGGGGTCTTGTTTATAACCAGAGCTCATCGGCTCATCTGGTGGAAGCACCCAACTAGACAGTATTTTTGTTGTGAGTCTTCAATCTGAAGAAAAATATAGTGATTTAAAAGCCAGGCTCATAAAAATTATGTAATCTCAAGTTTAGAAACTCTAAAATATGTGCTAAAATTGTTGGTTTATTTCCAATATTCCCACATTGCCTGCCTCCCTTTCTGTGACATCATTCCCTAAATATTCAAGTTAGTTGAGGTTTCAGTATGGTATGGCACAATAGAAAGAACTTAAAATTTTAGCATCAGATAAACAGGGTTCTAATCCCAGTTTTCCCTTATTGGAGTGTGTGATCTCATGTACAGCTTATGTGACTTAGCTCTTGAAGTCTTGTGTTCTTCATCTGCTAAACGGAGAAAATAAAACATACCTCCCTACTCCTTGCCTTTCAATTAGCACTCCGTAGCTCTGAAGCTGGTTAGAGGTCCAGTAGGGAATCCAGAAAACCCCAAAGTGGACACAGACTCAGCCAAGAAAGTTATTAGTGACTGACAAGATAGCATTTACTCACATTCCACATTGGCTGCCCCTACTGGGATGTCTCTAGGACACAATTTGCCACCCAAAAGTGGGAGATGCTCTGAGAATTCTGAAGGCCCTACAGACTGCTCCCTACCTCAGGCTCCTTACCTGCCTGGGGGCTTCAGAAGAGCATGAGGGCACAGGTGTTTCTCAGCATCTGCTTTGTAGAATCCTTGACTGAGTTGCCCTCTGTTCTATTGCCTCCCACCTTCCAGAAAAAGCAGTGACCTCTTGGAACCCAATGACCCTCCTCCTTAGAGCTGAGCCTCCCCACATCCTATTATCAAAATAACCTCTCTTCAATAGGTAGAGTCATGAAATGAGGAGTGTATTATGTGTGCAGTGAGAAGTGGAGGATGAATTCCGGCCCTACAACTTGCTCACTATATGAATTGGAGAACTCGTTCAGCATCTCCAAGCCTCAGTTCTCTCATCTGTAAATCTCAGATAAGAGTTTAGTAGGTACAAATGATTTATACAGACATGTCTAGCATGTAAGAGGTGCTCAGGAACCTACAGTGTTTTCTTTTTACTTACAGATACAGGTGCAAGTTCCTATTCCCACTTATCACAAGCACCACACGTGTGCCTCTGTCCTGGCTGATGGCCATTTGCTGTCCTCTGTGCATGCCTGCTCACCTTTGTCCCACTGCCTAAACAGGTCAAGTTATCTCACTTCCTCCCTATCAATCCAAAGTCCTACCCCTTCTTCAACACCTTCCTCATACATAAAACCCACTGAGAGGCCCCAGCCCACACCAGCCTCTTTTCTCTGAAGGCTATTTTCAATTCCACCTAGGTTAGCACTTAGCCAGCAGCTAATCATTTCAGGCACAATAATTTTATCTTCTTCATTGTCCACTTTATAATGAAAGTGACATCATGAGCTCCTAGCAAACTCCCCAGGGTGTTTTACATTGTGCCAAGCACAAGACAGTTACTTCGAGTTAAACTTAATAGCTGACGTAAGTCTAAAAATTTTGACTGTAAGTCTAAAAATGGCACAGACTCCAATTATGTCCACAGGTGGATAGTTCTCTTAATTCCATCATAACTCTCTATTCATTACTTCATAGAAATTCTTCCCAGAACTATAAATCACACACTTCACTGGGAATAGAGTTGAAGGAGATAGACTCATACCCTGCTCCAGCGTGGTCCATATTCTAGTGAGAAATGAGCAGGTGTAAACAGGTGTCTCAATGGCGGTTGGTGCCAAAGAGCCAGAGGAAGAACAGTGCTCTGCCCCATTGGGGAAGATAATTGAGAGATCCTTGGCAGGCTGATAAGAAGGTGATGAGAAGAAACAAGAGGGAGAGGAGCATCAGGGAAGGCAGAGGGTGTTGTGACAGGTCCCCTCCCATGACTCACTCTCCTTCACAATCTCTAGTGGCGTAGTGTACTCCTGAGTGCTTGTAAAGAGTGATGATTGTTTCCATTGCTGTCTCATTGAAACAAAGTCCTTTGGTGAGTTTCCAGTTGAGATCCATGTAGAGCAGGATGGTTTGTCCCCATTTTCTTTTCCTGCTCTAAATTCAGGACTTTCAGAAAAATAACATCTTCCCATGCCCTCTCTCCTCACCTCAAATACCCTGTGGGTAATAGCTGATATTAGCTGATTCCCTGTGGAGGGATTGGATGCCCTCAGGCCATTGAATTAAAAGGTTTGATTCAATTTTACCAACATCTCAAAAAAGAAGAAGGCATCTAGGTGACATCTGTGTCACTCAAGTAGGTGACAATGAAAGTGCAGAATAAGACCCATCCATGATGCAGGGAGGACAGGGTGCTATGAGAGCACAGAGGATGATGCCCAGTGTAACCTGAGGAGTGGGAGGATGGTGGGGGCTTTCCATCAGAAATGACTTTAACATTGAGCCTGAGAACTAAGTAGGAGAAAAGCAAGGCATGAGGAAAACAGATGAGATTTTAGCATGTTTATCTTATAAAGTAGTTGAGAAAGGAGGGGTAAATAATGAATTTAGGGGACAAATGTCAATGTCAATGGCATTGAGAGCCATAACCTAGAGCAAAGTGTTCAATCCAGTCCCTATAGTGTAACCTAAGTTGACTGAGGGCAGTAGTGGGGTTTCTACTTGACAGTTCAGTGTCCCTATAAGGATTATTAGGACATGAGGGTTGTTGAAAAATCTTCTAAAGAACACCAAATATATTCCTAATAGAGAAAATTGTCTCAGGTTTGACTACATTTCTAAGCTATTGGACAACCAATTTCTGGGGTAGTTGAAGAAGCCAAGATAAGCCTAAGAGAAGACTTTTCATATAAGCAAAAATCTTTAGAATGACCTCTTTACATCTGTCAAGTAAAAAAAGTTTTGTCTTTGATTACCATTTCCCCAAACACCAGACTTTCCATTTGTCTATCAAGGTGTCCAGAAGTGTCTTAGGCCCCTAATCGGCGGTTTTAATATACTTTCCGTCAAAACTCCCATTGCCCCTATAACTTATTCTCAGCTGTTGGAGAATATAAAAGATCTGATATTATACTCCTATTGAGTTTTAATAGCTGGTAAAACATATTACCTTGCCTCTTTATATTTGCCTTTAACATACAGGAATTACAGCCACTGCTATGAAGATGTAGAGAGGAATATTTCAGAGATTGGGGTGGGGTACCATTTGTGTCACAGAGAAAAACTTTTTATCATTTCAACTTCTCACCACTTTGACTCAAAATGAGGCCACTTCATGACCAAGACACCTTTTCTCACTGCCTTAAGCACACAAACACACATGCGCACACACCACACGCGCACACACACACGCACACTCATGCACACATGTGAACATGTACACACATACAGATGCACATTTACAGCAAACAAAGACCTAGCCAGAGACTCTAATCAATCCTGTCTCATTTCACAACATTTGATCCATTCTGCCTGATTTTTGTCAGGAATATCAGTTCTAACATTATACACTAGAGTTTTTCTGCCCAAATCATTTTTTCCCAAGCCCCTAAAAGTTATTTCAGGAGAAATTACATTATACATTAAATAAAATAATTTGCTTCCCAGACAGATTTCAGACTTCAGGTATTCTTAAGCTGATACTATATAATGAAGTAATTGTGTAATTAGGAATACATTTGTCAAGTAGATAATTATTATGCTTAGAACGTGAAAAAAAATGGCTTTTTAAAGAGAGAAATAAAAAAATGATATTAAGAATTTTAATGGATCAAATGAAAGCTTCAAGTTTTATTAGATAGAAATAAACGGCCCTAACCAGAATTGGTTTTATGGGTCTGTAAGTCCATTTTAAATAGGGTCAGATAATGAGTTTGAGGGTAAGTCTGATCTGGATGAATTCCCATTAATACACTTTTGCAGCATTAAGTTGGCCATGACCCAAATCAAAGCCTGTCTGTTAGTGTCGGCCCTTTGCCTTCCCCTCTTCCTCTGACATCAAGCCCAGCTTGTCATAGATGGTTTACTTCTTTCTAGCTCCATCTCCACCCTAGTCAAAAACACTCTCCTCTCTTGCCTGAACTAATCCAACAACCTCCCAGTCAGTTCCCACATCCATTCTTTGTTTCTTTTGCTGCTGTGCTTTTTATTGTGGTAAAATTCATATAAAATTTGCCATTTTAGACTGTAAAATCCAGTGGCTTTTAGTACATTCATGGTACTGTGCAACCACTACCTATATCAAGTTCCAAAACATTTTTATCACCCCCAGAGAGGACCCCATCCTTATTAAGAAGTCAGTCCGTATTCTCTCCTCCTCCAGCTCTGGCAACCGCCAATCTTCTTTCTTTCACTATGGATTGACATATTCTGTATATTGCATATAAATGGAATCATAAAATATGCGACTGTTTGTGTCTGGCTTCTTTCATTTAGCATGACGTTTTCAAGGTTCATCTACATTATATGTGTATAAACACTTCATTCCTGTTTTATGGTGATGAATATTCTATGGTGTGCATATACTGCAATTTGTTTATTCATTTATCTCTTGACAAACATTTGGGTTCCAAGAAATCTACTTTTTGGCTACTGTGAATACTGCTTCGATCAACATTCTTGTACATGAATTTGAGTATCTGTTTTCAATTCTTTCGGCTGTATACCTATGAGTGAAATTGCTGAATCATGTGGTAATTCTATGTTTAACTTTTCGAGAAATCACCAAACTGTTTCTGACAGCCACTGCACCACTTTATATCCCCACAAGGAGTGGTTAAGAATTCTAATTTCTCCACATCTTGTTAACACTTATTTTCTGGATTTTGACTTGTTTTATAATAGCCATCCTAGTGTGTGGGAAGTAGTATCTCATTGTGGTTTTAATTTGCATTTTTCTAATAACTGATTTTGAACATCTTTTCATATGTATATTGGACATTTATATATCTTCTTTGGAGAAATGTTTATCGAAGATCTTTACCCATTTTTTAATTGGATTTGTTTTTTTCTTTAACTTGTAAGAGTTCTTTATATATTCTGTATACTAGACCCCTATCCACATATGATTTGCAAATATTTTCTCTCATTCTGTAGGTTATCTATTCACGTTCTTTATAATTTTTTTTTTTTTTTTTTTTTAGACAGAGTCTCACATTATCACCGGGGCTGGTGTGCAGTGGCGCCATCTCAGCTTGCTGCAACCTCCGACTCTGAGGTTCAAGCAATTCTCTTGCCTCAGCCTCCCGAGTAGCTAGAATTACAGGCACCTGCCACCATGCCCAGCTAGTTTTTTTTGTATTTTTAGTAGAGATGGGGTTTTACTATGTTGGCCAGGCTGGTCTCAAATTCCCGACCTTGTGATCTGCCCATCTCGGCCTCCCAAAGTGTTGGGATTACAGGCATGAGCCACCACACTTGGCCTCTTTATAATATTCTTAAATGCACCTAGGGTTTTTTGTTTTGTTTATTTATTTCTTGAGATGGGGTCTTACTCTGTCAATCAGGCTGGACTATAGTGGTGCAATCACAGCTCACCGAAGTCTTCAACTTCTGAGCTCAAGTAATCCTCTCTCCTAGCCGAGTAGCTAGGTCCGCAGGTGCACGCCACCACACTCAGCTAATATTTTTTTTTTAAGTTTTATTTTTGTAGAGATGGAGTGTCACTTCCTTGCCTAGGCTGGTCTCAAACTCCTGACCTTAATCAATTCTCCTGCCTTGGCCTCCCAAAGCACTGGGATTACAAGCATAAGCCAGTGTGCTTTGCTGTTTTTTTTTTTTATACTAATTTTGATGATATCTAATTTATTTATATATTTTTCTTTTGTTGCTTACACTTCATATGTCAAATTTAAGAATCCATTGTCCAATCAAAGATCATACAGATTTGCCTCTATGTTTTTCTCCAGGAGTTTTACAGTTTTCACTCTTACATATAGATCAATACTTCATTTTAAGTTAATTTTTGTATGTAATGTTAGGTAGGGGCCCAAATTCATTCTTTTGTATTATGTAAACATCAAGTTTTCACAGCACCACATATTGAAGAAATTATTCTTTTCTCAATGAATGGTCTTGGCACCCTTGTGAAAATCAATTAGGCATAGATATATGATTTTTGGATTCTGAATGCTTATCTAATGGTCTATTTGTATATCTTTATGCCAGTACCGCACTCCTTCAATCACTGTAGCTTTGTAGTAGGTTTCGAAATTGGGAAATAAGAACCCTCCAACTTTGTTCTTTTGAATATTGTTCTGCCTATTTGGAATCTCTTGTAATTTTGTATAAGTTTGTGGATCAACTTTTCCAAAATGGGATTCCACCAGAATCACAAAGGGTGCCACAGATCCCAGGGAGGAGAATGTGGACTCAACCCCAAATCATTCCATGTGGTTGGAGAAAGTATTTTGATGTTTTCAATCTTTTCGATGTATTAACATTTATCTGTGACCCAACATATCCCAGAGAATGTTCTATATACACTTGAGAATAATGTGAATTATATTATTTTGGTGTGGAGTGTCCTGCATATGTCTGCTAGGTGTATTGGTTTATAGTGTTGTTCAACTCCACTACTCCTTTTTTTTTTTTTGTATTTTGTCTACTTGTTCTATTATTTAATGTGGAGTAATGAAGTCTCCAACTATTATTGTAGAAATGTCTATTTCTTTCTTCAATGCTATTAATTTTGGACTTGTATCTTTTCTTTTGTCATTTATATAATTATAATTATTACATCTTCTTGGTGGATTGATACTTCTATTGGTGCATAATGTCTTTCCTTGTCTCTGGTTATAATTTTTATCTTAAAGCATATTTTGTCTAGTGTTAGTATAACCATTCTAGCTCTCTTTGGTTATTCTTTGCATAGGATAAGTTTTTCAGCCTTTTAGTTTCAACTTATTTGTGTCTGTGGGTCTAAAATGAATCTCTTATAGAGAGCATGTAGTTGGATTGTGGTTGTTTTTGCTTTTTATCCATTCTGCCAATTTCTGACTTTTAATTGGAAAGTCTAATCCATTTGCATTTTTTTCACAGTTCTTTTTTTAAACATTTTCCATAAGTTATTGGAGCACAAGTGGGATTTGGTTACATGAGTAAGTTCATTAATGGTGATTTGTGAGATTTTGGTGCACCCATACCCATGTATATACTGCACTATGTTTGTAGTCTTTTATCCCTTGCCCCCTTCCACTTTTTTCCCCAAGTCTCCAAAGTCCATTGTGTCATTCTTATGCCTTTGTGTCCTCATAGCTTAGCTTCCACATATCAGTGAGAAGATACGACGTTTGGTTTTCCATTCCTGAGTTACATCTATGTGATAGTCACTTTCCTCTTGCTGCTTTCAAGATTTTCCCTTCAGTTTGACATACTTTATTTAAAATATGTCATGTGTCTTGCTGTAGATCTCTTTGAGTTTATTCTTCTTGGAGCTCACTGAGGTTTTTGGAAGTGTAGATTTATCTTTTTAAAATTACATTTGCAAAGTTTCAGTCATAATTACATCACACATTTTTTCTTCTTCTTTCTCTCTCTCCTCTCCTGAGACTCTCATCCCCAAATTCATTCTTGTACCCTCCAATTTATTCTTCACACTGTGGTTATGTCAGAGAAATAGCAATTTATGTGTGTGTGTGTGTGTGTATATATATGTGTGTGTGTGTATATGTGTGTGTGTGTGTATATATATATGTGTGTGTATATATATGTGTGTGTGTGTGTATTTAGAGAGAGACAGAGTCAGAATTTATTTATTTAATTATTATTAACTTTTGATTTCTGTTCAGGGTAGTACACGTGTAAGTTATATAGGTAAACTGCATGTCACAGGGTTTGTTGTACAGATTATTTCATCAGCCAGGTAATAAGCATAATACCCGAGAAGTCTTTTTATATCCTTTCCTTCCTCCTACCCTCCACCCTCAAGTGGACCCCAGTGTTTGTTATTCCCTTCTTTGTGCCCATGTGTTCTCATGTTTAGCTCCCACTTATAAGTGAAAACATGCAGTATGTGGTTTTCTGTTCCTGCATTAGTTCAATTAGGATAACGGCCTCCAGCTCCATCCATGTTGCTGCAAAGGACATGATTTTGTTCTTTTTTAAGGTTGCTTGGTATTCCATGATGTATATATACTACATTTTTTAAAAATTCAATCTACCATTAATATGCATATAGGTTGACTCCATGTCTTCGCTTTCATGAATAGTACTGCAATGAACATTATGATAGAACAATTTATATTCCTTGGGTATATACCCAGTAATGGGATTGTTGGGTCGAATGGTAATTTTGTTTTACGTTCTTTCAGAAATCACCACACTGCTTCCCACAATGGCTGAATTAATTGACATTCCCACCAACAGGATATAAGCATTCTTTTTTTCCTGCAACCTCACCAGCATCTGCCGTGTGTTGACTTTTTAATAATAGCCATCCTGACTGGTATGTAATGGTATCTCAGTGTGGTTTTGATTTGCGTTTCTCTAATAATTAGTGATGTTGAGAATTTTTTCATGTGCTTGTTGTCCACACATATATCTTCTCTTGAAAATTATCTGTTCATGCCCTTTTTAATGGTGTTATTTGGTTTTGATTATTAATTTGTTTAAGTTTCTTATAGATTCTGGATATTAGATCTTTGTTGGATGCACAATTTGTGAACATTTCTCCCATTCTGTAGGTTGCCTGTTTACTCTGTTGATAGTTTCTTTTGCTGTGCAGAAGTTCTTTAGTTTAATTATGTCCCATTTGTCAGTTTTTTTTTTCTCAATTGCTTTCAGCATCTTCATCACGAAGTCTTTGCCAGGGCCTATGGGCAAAATGGTATTGCCTAGATTTTCTTCTAGGGCTTTTATAGTTTTGGGTTTTACATTTAATTACTTAATTCATCTTGAATTGATTTTTGTATATGGCGTAAAGAAGGGGTCCAGTTTCAAAAAGTGCCTTTAGAAGTACTCTTCTTGTCACCCCTTTCCTAGTGCATTTGCATATGCTTTTTCTTTGCCTTGTAGGCTTTTTGTTTTCCTAATTCCACCACTTCTTTTACATGACTATTTCCATTCATTCTTCAGATCTCAGCTTAGCCATTACTTTCTCAGGAAAACCTTCTCTGAAACCCTGTCCAGATCTCATGTCTCTTTATTTACACTGGTAGCACCATGTACCTTCCTTTGTAGCACTTAAGTAACTTGCAATTTTATATTAAATTCTCTTTTCTAAATGTTTTGCTCCCTTTATAGATGAGAAACTCCATCAGAGCAGGCCTCACTTCTGCTTGTGCTAATCATTCTTTTTCCTCTACCTATCATGTTGCCTGGCACAAAGGAATATTCACAAATAGCCAATGAATAAATGGATATCACAAAGAGCCAATAAATAAATGACCATTGTTGGTCATTGCTTTCTCATGAGGCATGAGTACACTGTCTTCCTAGCGTACCCATCTCAAAGAATGCATATGCTGCCTTTCTACTGTACATCTATTTCTGTAAGAGCTTAGGCATACAGTGTGGGAAGAGAATTATCATTTCTTGTGTCACTATTAAGTCTTAGGCTGCTCTTAGTAACTCTTATCCTATTTTTTATTAGGTATTTTTTTCATGGAACTTTGTCATACACTGGGCAGCATTCTAGCTCCTACAGAGACACATGTGGGGGGAAAAAAAAAACTCAGTCTTTTTATACTAGACATTTGTCACTCATTTTTGCTGCCCAGTGCTGAATTTCTTTCTTAAGTTGGGTGATTCTTCATTTCTTGTGTCAATCATATAAGGTGAAAATGCTGAGTACTCACCTCCCTACCCTGCATTAAAGGTAGGATGTGAGAATTTCACCTAGACTCTGCTAATCAGAGGCACCCACACTGAACTTGGACTTCGAAGCTGGTGAAACAATGAAATAGGACTATTGAAGATCCTATTCTGTCAAGGCTGATGGGAAGAGTGACAGACGTAGCCACACCCAGTATCCAGAGGCAGTGTTGTTCACAATTCTAGTAGCCCCTTTAAGTGCCTTGGAGCAGAGGTGTCTTCATGTGATTGGTTTTGTGCATGATTTGGTCATTTTTCCTGGCTTTATTACATTCATTGCTTGTTCTCTAGTCTGCTATAGATTCTGCAAACTGCCAATATTCTTTAATAAATTCATTTTCTGCTCAAATTATGAAAAGGCAGTTACTTTGCTTGCAACAGAGAAACTTCATAGTTACACTGTCCTCATTGCAAAGGACTGACATATGATAGCATGTGTACCAAATCTGGCCATTGCCTTAACGTATTATTGGAATATAGCCATGCTTATTCATTTGCATGTTGTTCATGGCTGCCTAGAGCTATCATAGCATAGTTGAGTCAATAGAGACCAAATGTCCCACAAAGCCTAAAATATTTACTGTCTTACTCTTTCCAAGAAGAGATTGCAATCCCTACCCTAGAAAGAAAAAGTATACAATGCTATTATAACATATTTTAAGCTTTTATTAAGATATGTATTTCAGTGATATATTATTTTTCATTTCTACTATCTTAAGGTGGTGTTTTATAAGTAAGTTACCCCAACAACTTTCAAAAATATTTATCTTAAGACATAGTTCCTTGGGTAATGCACTTGTTACATGAAATGAGATTTTGTTTCAAATGTGTCTTAACAAGGGAGGCCTTTGGCATAAGGATAGGAAAATCAGTGAAGAAGTTTCTTTTCTCTTAGGCTTGACTTTGGTATTATCATAGATCCTGAGGATCGTAAGAAGCCTTAAAATTTACCTACATTAATGCTGATCTAATGCTTGCATCTTCTTCACACTAAGTGACCACCATTTCTTTACATTTCTTCACTGATAGATAATGCATATATTCTCAAGGAAAACTAACCTCTTATGGTAAGCCCTGATTGAAACTAGGCTTGGCATTAAGTCAAAATCTGTTTCAATTCACCAAGTCCTCCCAAAAAATAGATTTAATTCCTTTCCCATATTAGTGCACTTAAGTATTTGAGAACGACCCTGTCTTCCTGGCTTTTTAAAAACTGGAACAACAGAACATTGTAAGAGATTTATCAAAGCTGTCTGAGGATTTGATCCACATTTTCGCATTAACGTCGCACAGTGAAACTAGACAGAGGATAGTATTATCATTCCTCTTAGACAACTTGTCCAGTCCAAGTTCACAGCTGGTAAGTGGTGTGCTTGAGCTTCTGATGGCTTTCCATTACGGCAAACAATATTTTGACTTAAATCACATAGATTTTCCATATGGCAATCAATATTTTGTATCTTCACAAGCTTTCCTTCACCATGCCAATGATCTCTCTTGGCATTTGTCTTCCCAAGCCAGAGAGATTCCCACATGCACAATTACCTTGTTTTTATTTTATCATGCCCTCATATGACAACTAGAAATCCCTTAACCTTCCCTCCACTGCTTCCGCTTCAAGCATGTCCTTTGAGCTGCCCCTCCCACATCATTTTAATGTTGCTGATGTCATTGCTATGTCCAGAATGCAGTGTCTATAGTGTGAAATAATTCTGTCACTTACCAGTTGTGAGATTTTTGGCAATTATATTTTTGACCTATGACTTCACAATTGCCTCTCACTTTCTGTGCCTTAATAAAATGTATATAATATATATGCCTGATTACAGTGAGGATTAATTAAAATCTTACATAAAGTACTAAAGAATAAGAGCCAAACACATCATTATCACTGTAAGTACCCTTGAAAATATAACCATATATTTCCTACAGATATCTCTGCCAGAAGAAAAACTTCCAATTCTACAGTAATGAAAATAAGGCATTGACATAAGCAATCTAGCATCAAAATTTATTTTTATCTTCTTATTGGAAGAGCAATCTAAACTTTTGAAGAACAACTTGAAGATGAAGTATATATAAAATTCACTCCACACATCAAGTCCATGCAATTAGATTCAGTACAGAACATTTTTTTCATTGTGGAAATAAACCAATATAAAGAAAAGTTCTCCTATGTATCAAATATATATATTTATCTAATCTTAAAGATGAGAAGATTCTCTACCAGGGCCCAACAAGTCTTTCTAACTGCACGAGGCATCGTGCAAGATGAGATGATTTGTAAATGCAATTTCATTTAAGAAAACAAGAAAATCTTCACATCCACAGAAATGGCCAAAACTAAATTCTCTTTAATATACTGAGATTTAGGTTTTATTAGTAGGTTGAAAATTAGGTAACACTAGCAAGGTGACTGTGGGCAATTTGTTTCATTGCTACAAACCTCATTTCCTTTAAGTATAAGAATATAAAATGTTGAGATCTACCTCATTTGTTGTGAAAGTAAAATGAAAAAAGCAAAAAAGCTAAAAAACAACTTGCATGAGACCCAAAGGCAAGTACTCAGTAATTGGTAGCTATAAATAGGAAGTAGTAAAATGTAGTAGTTACTACGGTGTCTTGTTAATGGTGTAAACTTAATCAAATTATTTAACTCAATTAATCTCTACCTGTTTTCACATCTGTAAAAGAGGAATATAATTATATTACTTATTACCAAAGGTAGTAAAGGGAATTAAACTAGGTAATATGTGTAAAGCACCTAGGACAGTGTCTGGTGCCTGTTGAATGTTGATCACTGTCATCCTCATCATTATCACTATTGCATCAAAAATACATTTTTCTCTTACCAGTGAATGTTAGCCAAATACTAAATCATTTTCAACAGTGATATTTTTTCTTTAAATTTTAAGAAGACATCAAGTAAAAGTTAAAACTAATACTGAGAAAACATTATCTTCTTAAGATTAAAAGTCAGCCTGGCACAGTGGCTCATGCCTATAATCCTAGCACTTTGGGAGGCCAAGGTGGGAGGATTGCCTGAGCTCAGGAGTTCAAAACCAGCCTGGGCAAAACAGTGAAACCCTGTCTCTACAAAAATACAAAAAACTAGCTGGGCATGGTGGCACATGCCTGTAGTCCCAACTACTCGGGAGGCTAAAGCAGAATTGCTTGAACCTGGGAGGCGGAGGTTGCAGTGAGCCAAGATCATGCCACTGTACTCCAGCCTTGGTGACAGAAGGAGACTCTGTCTCAAAAAAAAAAAAAAAAAAAAAAAAAAGTCACTATGACCTTGGAACACCATTTCCAACACTGCTGTTAATTCCTTGGCTTCCAAATCCCAGACACTGGCTTATTAGGTGGATCCCTTTGTTCCCTCTGATGTTCAACATCAACACTGAAGCAATCATACAAAACTCTGGGAAAAAAAGGTTATGGTATTTCATGAATTGGTTAAAATAGGCATTTCAGGCATTTTTAATATAAAAGTTTCTAAATTGTTAGTGTTTTCCTAAGTGGTATTTGATAGCAAAAATCAATATCTGCATGTATAATAATTATTTTTCATGGTAAATAAACTGTGTACATTGACTGAGTATGATAATTACACAGTCAAATCCCATTTTCTCAGATCCATCTATACGCCCTGGTTTCAGCTGCATAGGGTGTCATCCAAGATGGTGGGATTTATTTCACCTCTAATTGTGCCATGGCAGCCAGCTTTATAGAAACTACAGCTGTAATATCCACTTTTCAAAAAGGTACAAAATCATGGCATCACTTATCTAGGAGATTATATGCACAATGAAGAGAATGACTTACATGTTGACAAAAGCAGCCTTCCTTCCCTTTTAAAGGTTTTATAGAGACCTGAGATGCAATTCAGATGTCTAAAACCCAAACGGTGTGTCCAAGACCTTAATCCCTAAGGAACTGGCCATCAGACAACACGAGTTGCATCTCCTTTGTGCAATTTGTGGTGGTTTGCTTTTTCATGCCCTAACATACGCAGCATGCATTAAAAACTCTTTGTGGCTATTTCAAGATCTGAGTCTCCAATTTCACGTAATTCACCAGAGGCAAATAATGATTTCTGAGCTCAGGACAAGGCGTTCTATTTAGTACTACCCTTTTTGTTGATCTGCCACTAGTGTCACTGTGGTACTGGCTGATTGGTTTCTATTTACTCAATTTACTCACATGAAATTTATGCTAAAAATCATTTGCTCTAGGAGGTGCCCTATTTTATGTAACTTTCTAAAGCATATCATATGTCCCAGTCCTCAGAATGTGTATATTTGAGACCTAAGGCTTGTGTTTATGAAAAATTAATTTTTTATTATCATGTGTGAATTGAATATCATTAGATGAGCCAGGGAATGGCCAGCAGAGCTAAGTTACTGGAAAGTAGCCTTTAGCATTAGCTTTTCTAGGTCTAAATGCAAAATATACTACTAAAAAGCTGCATAACCTCAGTAACTTTGTGAGAACTTCTTAGTCTGGATGGCAAACCAGGGTATCTATGGAAATTTCAAGATGGACTAGGAATGTGATAGGTGAAAAGTAGGGAGCACTGTGTTACAGGCAGAGAGACTAGCTTGTGCAAATATTCTGAAGAGAGATAAAGAGTGTGGCAAATTCAAGAATCACATAAATGAGACCACTGTGACTCAAAATAAGAAGTAGGAATGTAGCTGGAATTAAGGCTGCACGGATTCAAAGGAAAGTGAAGTCTATGGATGTCTTTATAAGCCATCGTGAGGGTTTTGATTTTTCTTTAAAAACAAATTATGAATTGGAAGTGACTGTTTGATAGATACAGGGTGTTCTTAGAGGGTGACAAAAATATTTTAGAACGAGATAGAGAAAATGATTGCACAACACTATGAATATACAATATACTACATGTCACTGAATTGTGCGCTTTAAAATAATTAATTTTTGTTATGTGAATTTCATCTCACTAAAAGGACATTTTAAAATTTATTATTTTAAAAATTAGGCCAGGCGTGGTGGCTTACGCCTGTAATCGCAGCACTTTGAAAGGTCAAGGCAGGTAGACCTCAAGGTTGGGAGTTCAAGACCAGCCTAACCAACGTAGTGAAACCCTGTCTCTACTAAAAATACAAAAAATTAGCTGGGTATGGTGGCGGGCGCCTGTAATTCCAGCTACTTGGGAGGCTGAGGCAGGAGAATCTCTTGAACCAGGGAGGCAGAGGTTGCAGTGAGCCGAGATGGTGCCATTGCACTCCAGCCTGGGCGACAAGAGCGAAACTCCATCTCAAAAATAATAATAATAATAATTAATACATGTACAAATGGTGCAGAACTTAAAATGTATGAAAAGGTATTCAGTAAATAATTTTCGTCTTATTCCTGACCTCTGCTTACAGTGTCCTTCATAAACATCTAAGTTATAAACACATTTTTGTTGGTTATCTTTCCAGGTATATTTTATATGATATATACAGCCATGCATCATTTAATGACAGAAATACATTCTGAGAAATGCATCTTTATGTGATATTGTTATTGTGCAATCATGGAGCGTACTTACACAAACCTAGATTGTATAACCTACTACACACCTAGGATATATGGTATAGCCTATTGCTCGCAGGCTACAAACCAGTAAAACATGTTCGTGTACTGAATACTATAGACAATTTAAATACACAAATTGTGTATTTAAATACATCTAAACATAGAAAAGTTACAGTAACAATATGGTATAAAAGACCAAAAAAGCGTACACCTGTATAGGGCAGTTCCATTATAATCTTATGGAACCAACATCACATATGTGGTCCATCATGGACAACATGTATATGTATATGCTGTATGACAGCATATTGTCCATGATGTCCATATGTATACATATGTCCATATATATACATATATATGTGTATATGCTGCATGACATTTTGGTCCACGATTAAATGCATATGTGTTTTTCTTATCCAATTGGTAGCATTCCATACACACTATTCTTTGCCTCGCTCCTGTTATTTAATAGCCACATTAGAGATTATTCCATGCAAGTACACAGAGAGCTTTCTCAGTCTTTCCAATGACTTCATTATACAGTTGTGCAGTTCCAATTGCCGAATATCTCAACTACTTCTAATCTTTTGCCTTTACAAAAAATTATTGCATACTTCTAAGTTTTCACATTTGCAAGTATATTTCTGGACTAATTATATCTTTCCATTTACTCTTCTGGTTTTTAGCGGATACCGGGCTAAAACTCTACTCTTAGCAATAATGAAAATGTTGTTGTTTTCCATTTCCTCTCCACTGCTCAGCCTCATCTACCACCTGATGTTAGTGGATTATAAGGTTTTTGTACCAATTACCTTTAAGTATTTAAGCATGTTTACAGTTCTATTACTTGATTTGCCAGCTTTAAAAGCTTTTAATTTTAAGCTACACAGCTTTCTATACTACCTCCTATCTTTCTTCTTCTCATCCCAACTTTACTCTGTTCTTTCCATTTTTTCAGGGATTATAGATTATTTATATTCTATTCTGTTAATATAAACCCTACCTTTATTTCAGTCACTCCTCTCCTAACAAAACGAAGTTTTGCCATACTTTCCTTAATCATCTCTTCATCAGTTGAAGTTTGCCCTTTAGAATCTTTTATAACAGAAAGTTGCATTCTAGATTCACTGGAATTATATTCCTGGAGTTCTTGTGTACTTAGAGACGTCTGCTTTGTTTATAAATTGGATGACAGAGTCCAGGAATAAGATACTTGACTCACTCTTTTTTTCCTTGAGGACTTTCAGGCATTGCTATTTCTTTAGCATTAACTCTGGGTGTAGAGTCTGAAGCAGACTAATTTTCTTTTTCCTCATAAGAGATTTGATCCTTTGCCTAACTGCAAATAGATTTTTAATCTTTGAATGTCAGTAATATTTTTAGAATGTGATTTCAGTGTTAATTATTCCCCATCAGTTTTTCTTGGGACATAGTATGACTTTAAGATCCAAGTGTTTCATTTCTGGAAAAAAATATTGAACTATATATTTGGATATTATTTCTATACCATTGACTATTCAGTCTTCTTAACAATTTTTTTTTAATATACTTGTCCCTTTTTGTTTCTTAAGAGACAGGGTGTCACTTTATTGCCCAGGCTGGAATGCAGTTGTGTGATCATAGCTCATTGCAGCCCCTAACTTCTGGGCTCAAGTCATCCTCTCGCCTCAGCCTCCCAAGTAGCTAAGACTACAGGGGCACAAATCCATTTTCTGTTATGTTCTTTTTAAAGAAATTGTGTCTATTGTCCAGGCTGGTCTCAAACTCCTGGCCTCAAGCAATCCTCCAGCCTTGGCATTCCAAAGTGCTGGGATTACAGGTGTGAACTGCCATGCCCAGATGCCCTTTTTAATTTTTTTGTAGTTTCATTTAATTTTGCTTGCTTTCGTTAATTAATTCCTACATGTTTATAGAGTATTTTAGCCATGTCTATTCTCCTTTGGGAAGCTTCTGGCATGGCAATGATATCTATCATCTCTCCTATTTCTGTTTTACTTCAATTTTAAGTTCATTTTCAACATCATTTATTGTTTCATCATATCTTCCTTGAGTCCTTGAAGCCTGCTGCTGTGTTGTTTTATTGAGCATCCTTTATAACATTTTTTAAAAATTCATGGAAACATCCTTGGTGAAAATGTTTATCAAATTCATGGTAACATTTTTCTGGTGAATGAATTTTTGTCTTTCACTTGTTTTTCCTATTTCTGTCCTCCTTTTTTCTCCCCTTTTGGTACATTTATAGAGATACTTGTGCTCACATAAATTTATATGACTCATCTTGGAATGAACCGAGTTCTCCCTGGATCTGCAATTGGTAGAAATTGTATGTGATTGAGGACCCAGAGCAGTGTTTGGGTTAACAGAACTTGTCCCCGGCTCACAGTGAAGTTCTTTGTGGCCCCAACTTGTAAGTATGTCTCGGTACCACTTTACTTCTCCGAAAACAACAGAGATGAACTTCTGGAGGATGACGCCAATGCAGGTTGTCTTCTTCATCCTGTGTCACCAAGAGAATCCTTCCTACAAACATGACAATTGGTGTGTTTCTTCATTCAGCCCCTAACCTGCTTCTTCCTGCTACTCCGATGGGTCCAATGATGCTCTCATTGCCACCTAAGCGTAACATTCTCAGGATTCCCAGTCAGGAATTACTGGATTCTCTCAGGGTGTGACATATACTCTGAAGAATTTTGTTTCACCAGCTTTGCCATGAACATATTAACATGGATAATGCTTAGCTGTAAGCATTATCTCTCCGATCTCTCTGTATTCTCTCATATTCCTTTTTTCCTATTAGACCATAAGTGTTTTGGGAAGTCGTTCCTAAAATGTTGTGATTCCGGTTACACACATCACCTTGTTTCTTTCTTGTTTCCTAATACCCTTATTGAGGTTTACTTGATATACAAAAAAACTGTACATATTTAAAGTATACAATTTGATGAGTTGATATATGTAAACACCCATGAAATAATCAACACCATCACCCATGAAATAATCAACCACAATCAAAATAGTTTTCTTGTGACTGTTAACCCAGTCCTCTCCTTTTCTTGACAACCCCCCTCTTCACACCTTACCTTTCCAGGAGATCCTTACTAATCTGCTGTCGTAGAGATTAGTTTGCATTCTTTTGAGGTTTTATAAATCAGATCACGCAGGATATATTCTTTTTTTTTTTTTTTTTTTTTTTTGTCTGGCTTCTTCATTTCTCATAGTTATTTTGAGACTTGTTTCTGTTGTTGCATGTATCCATAGCCAAGTCATTTTTACTGCTGAGCAGTATTCCATTTATATAGGTACACCACAGACCATTTATACATTCAACTATTGATGGACATTCAAACTGTGTACTGGTTTTGGTTACTACAGAGCTGCCATAAATTGTCTTCAAGTCTTGCATAGACACACGCTTTCTTTGTTCCGGGTATTATACCTAGGAGTGGAATGGATAGATCATATGTAAGAGTATGATTAACCTGTTAAGAAGCTCCCAAACTGTCTGCCACAGTAGCTGGAACCATTTCACAACCCCAGCGGCAGTGTATTGAGAGTCCCAGTTCTGCCATATCCTTGCCAATAATTGGTATGATCCACCTTTTTTAATTTTGACAATTATAATATTGCCAAATATTATATATTATATATTGCCAAATATTATAATTGTCAAAATTTAAATATTTGGCAATATTATGTGGGGGATACCTCATTAAGCAATAATGATAATCATTTTATGTGCTTATTTGCCTATATATCTTTTTTGAGGAAATGTCTACCGAATGATTTTACCCAATTTTTATGGAATTGTTTTCTTATTATCGTACTTTAAGGTTTCTTTATATGTTCTGAGTTTTAATCAGAAGTATGATTTGAAAATATGTTTTTCCAGTCAATTGTTTTTTATTCTCTTACCAGTGTCTTTTAAGAAGCAAATATTTTTAAAAATTTTTTGACAAAGTACAATTTAGCAATTTTTTTCTGGATAATTTTTTGTTGTTGTTGTTGTTGTACCTAAAAAGTATTTCACTACACTAAGGACACAAATCTTTCTTCCATGTTCTTTATATGTTTCATAGCTTTAGGTTTTGGATTTACGTTTATGACCAATTGTTAGTTATGTTTCCTATGTAAGGAAAAGAATGGGTTGACACTTATTTTGTGCATATAGACATCCAATTTTTCCAGCATTATTTGTTGAAAAGAATATACTTATTCCACTGATACATCTTTTTTAAATTGGTTTAGTTGGCTACCCTACCAGTTACTTGAAAACCTTTGCTTCACATACATTGCCTGGTGTTTTCGGTCATTTCAGGCTGGAGAGCAAGCAGATCCCAGTTATTTCATGTTAACTGGAAATGGAAGTCAGGACCTTGTTTGCAAATTGGTTTTTTGCACTTGATACTGGCTTTATAAACTCAGGTATTACCATTATTTCTATGTTGCAAATTTATAAGCTGAAATTCATGGGAGTTAAGAAATTTGCTCAATACACAAAGTTGTGGCAGAAGATTGAATGAGAGAAGCTTGCAAAACCCACAGCACAGCGTATGACACGGCAATCGCATAGCAGATTATAAATAAGAGATTTGAATCCATTTATAATTGTTTATTAATTTAACTTTACTACCATAATGACTGTCCCTTTCTAATATATTCGACATCTATCACTTTCCTGGGATAACTCCCTATTTTTATTTCCTTACCTAACACATTCTGGTGAGTGTTCTCTCACCGTGATCAGAGGCACCTGTCTGCACTCCCAGCATCAGATACAGATCTGCACTTCTCAGAAACCTAGGAGCTTCATTCTTCAGATGCTAAATTACTGCTCCGGAAAAGTGACAAATGACTGCAACATTTCACCAACATAAACCTCACTCAGTAAAAATAAAAGAAACCTTAGAGAAGGAGGTTTGGAGAAATCATAAATAAATATATATTTCAAGTAGACTGTGTTTGGCCTGTTGTCAGGATAAGTGAGTAAATGCTAAAGAAATAAATAGCTTCAGTTGATGAAACAGAGTATTAGGAAAATAGAACTGTCCTCATCATTTGTCATATAAAGGAATGAACCTGTTACTTTTGAACAGTTTCGTTTCTCAAAACCGTTGCTTTGTTTATAAAAATAAAGCTCTTAGATGGGTTGCGAAATGTTATCTTTTCATCTTTGAAACTCTTCCAACAGCAGACTGATTGTATTACATAAGGATATTGGGGACTTATTTCATGAGATGATTCATGTAAGATTTCGCCGGCAGTTTAGAACAATGCTCTGAGCTGAACCCCAAGATGTCTCTGTAACAAATTGAAGTCTAATTCTGTGTGTTTTAGTGAAGCCGAGAATACAGCAGTAGAGACCCAGAATTTCAAGGTTTGGAAACACGGATATTGAGGGGGTTGGGGTTGTTTGTTTGTTTGTTTTTGAGACAGAGTCTCACTCTACCTCCCAGGCTGGAGTTCAGTCGTGCAATCTCGGCTCACTGCAACCTCCACCTCCTGGGTTCAGGCAATTCTTGTGCCTCCGCCTCCTGAGTAGCTGGGATTACAGGCATGCATGACCATGCCCAGCTAATGGAAACAAGAATATTTGTTATAGTAGAAAATTTGTCCAGCTATCTCCCTCTCTCACCCCATCTCTTCACAGACAAACTTTTAACAAGAGTTTTCTCCCTTTCCAACTCTTCATCACTTCTCTGACCACTGACTACCACCCCTTGCTCACTTACCCTGTAAGATTGACAGGGTTCTCCCTATCACTAAAGAAATGTATGTATTTTAGTCGTCATCTAACCTGACTCATCAAAAGAAATTCCACTGTGACCAGTTCTACTTAGAACATTCGGTGCCTTGGTTTCTATGACCAACACTGCACTAGCTTTCCTTTCTTTTTTTTCTTTTCCTCCTCCCTCTCTTGTCATTCTTTATCAGATTTCTTTTTAGATTCATCTTCCTGTAACCTCAATCATTAAATGCTGCTGAGGGTCAGCCTTGGCTCTATTTTCTTGTCACAATTTGCACTCTTCCTGAAGGATCCTGACACCCAGGACTTCCCCAGTGTTCAGGTGACTCACCCTCCTTCCCCCTGAGCTGTGGCCTCCCTTAACCAGCTGTCCCCATTAGCATCTCTACATAATGTCTCAAGGGAATCTCACACCCACCACGTCCAGGTACACACTGAAACAAAAGAGTTCCTAAAAGAATAAAGCAAATCTGACACATTATTCCCATTCCTGCAGCCTAAAACCAACACTTAATGGTTTCTCACTGCTCCTAAGAGAAAAATTAACATTATTCCCAGAAGCCTGTGTAATCTAGCTACTGCCTGTCTCTCCAGCCTCATCTCACACCACATTCCGCTGTCTCTCTTTGCTTCAGACACACCAACCACACCTCACATTTGCCCCCACTACTACCTGCCACGGGACCTTCTGCCTGACCCACTTTCTTCCTCCCTCCTCGGTCACCTCCTAGTTAGCTGGTGTTCTTCCTCCAAATCATGACTCATGTGCCACCCCTCGGGAGCATGTACCATAACCTTAACCTTCAAGAAAAGGTTAATATATTCTGTTTTGTGATCCCATGATGCGCTATATTCTGAATGTTATCATCTAATTTGTATGTGCAATTATTTGATTAACACGAGTCTCCTCTCAGGGTGAAAGCTCCGTGATGGCAGGGGCAAATCCTGCCATACTCTCCGGTGTATCCTCAGAGTTAACACAGTTGATGATCTGTCAAATTTGTTGGGTGTTTTAACGAATTGCAGACCAGGAGGCCCGGGTGCCAGCCTAGTTCTGCATTTGTTGAACTTCATGACTTTGAGTGGAAAGAACTGCCACTTAAATGCAAGAGATATCTGCCTTTGTTAATGAAATAAATGAATACACTGTACAAATCCTACCCACTGGAAAAACCCAATCCATTTGCTGATAAATCCTTTAAGCATGCTTTCACTTTCAAGAAGCCTGGATAGAAAAAGTGATAGCACTTTCATATTTCTTGTAACTCCCAAATCTCTTCAACTAGTGTCTGCAAATGCCCCAATATTCAGTGTCTATAACCGAGGTGTATGATGTTTTGATGGGGCAGATGCCTGAATCTTTCTGAGGATCAAAAAAGCATAAAAAATGCACAGTTGATTCTTATTTGGGGATACTCAGTGCTTACTCCAGTTGCTCTATGGTTTGGAAAAGTTAAAGGAAAGGCTTTAATGTGAACAAATGTGGGAAAACAGTTGACATTCAACTGTAAGAGAGAGAAAAAATGCATCCCTGGTTAACACCTATTCGAATTTCAAGGCTTCACTGGCAATTATACTGCCTTCCTCTACTGAATATATTGCTCTTACATCACTTGTTTTTAGAACCAGTTGGCATATAATTTTTCTATTTTTTGTTATAATTGAGAGTTGCTAAGAATTACATAGTCCCAAGTACATGCTCCGTTGTCCCATCAGACTTTACTTATAAAACATATAGTCAAAAATAAAACAATTAAGAATTCTGTGACAGTAAATACAGAGCATTCAACCTCAAGGGTGGGAACCCCTTCTAAGTGTGGAAATCAGTGCAACTGTGCACACCCAGCAAACCAGCCTTGTCCTGGGCTCAGAGGTGTCAGTGCAGCTAGGACAAGGTCACAGTTCCTGGACCACCAAGAGTTCTTATATTCTGCATCTTATATAAAATCAGCACTTGGCAACCCCAAATAAAAATGGCATTGAATTGAATTGGAGAGATTGCCAATAAAACAGGCAACATTAAGATCTGCTTTTTAAATCCCAGTATTAATTGAAGCCAGACTTCCCTTTGAAATCCAAAAGAAAACATTTTTGGTTCTTCTTTCACATTAATACAAACAGGAAGATGAGGTATCAGATGTACAGGTTTTAACATCAAATTTAATCCTTTTAAGCAGTAGCAGGCCAGACTGTGGGAGCAGCTCCCGCACCCATGAACTCCTCCTGCTTCACTTTGGCTCCCACAGCAGGAGACTCCATCTTTGCAGAGGGACAGTTGCCCCATCTGAAGGCTGCACAACTTTTGATGATCAACATCCTTCATCATTTTCAGAGAATGACAGCAACACAAAGAAAACGAAGTACTAAAAGTCTCAAACAACACATTCTTATTGATGTGGGACCTTCCTAGACCCCAGAACCACACTTGATTTTCTTCGTTGTGATTACTAACGCCACCACTTTCCAGAGCTATTACAGGTCAACAGCAGCCCTATAAAGTGGACATCACAGAAATGACTGGAAGAAACCTTTCTAGGGCTACACCTTAGCCTTAGATCAGAAAGGCCTGTGGATAAAATTGTGCTTACAATTTATGGGATTTCTCTTTGGGAAGAGACTGTATTCAGCCACACAGGAACTATAATCCACCCAACTCTCACAGTGTGGGGACTCACTTTACACAAGAGTTACTAGTCATATTCCTGCAAAGTCAAGGGAGGTTGTTTTCATAAGCTGAATTTCATTTTTAATGCAAAACAACTCAGAATTTGAGGGAAGCCTGGGGTAAATTCTCTGCAAACCCAGACTTCCCTGTTCTGGGAAGAGACACAGCTCTCTGAAAGATGCTGAGTAACAAGCATAAATTTGAATTTTTATATTGAATTGGGGATGCCTACGGCTTTTCCTCAGAGTAGTTCTGCTCATTCTTATGCATGTGGTTCTTCATTTTATATGGTGAGCGTTCGTTTTGTTTTGTGGTCAACATGTTTCTTTCCTGAAATGCAGTCTTTCAGGTTGGCATCTCTAATAATATCATGCTCAATATTCAATGTGGCAAACATTGTATTCTACATTATGGCCAGAGCAAATGGAGGGATAAATAAATACAATTACCACAAGGTGTGTCGCACACTAAAAGCAAAACAAAAAGGGTCCTGCCATCAGAAAGCTCCTGTCCACCGTGTGCAGAAAGGAGATTGTTTGCACCCTGGAAATACATCAGAGATGTTAGTGCAAAATTACAAATGAGGACAAGTGGGGTCTTAAATGCATTTTCCTTCTCGATTGGAGTTAGTCTTAAATTTTATTTGTTTCTTATGGGATGTATTCATTTTCTATGGCTGCCATAACAAAGTACCACAGACTGAGGAATTTAAACAACAGAAATTATTTTTCTCACAGTCTGGGACTAGAAGTTTGAGATCAAAATGTCAGTAGGGTTGGTTTCTTCTGAGGCCTCTCTTCTTGACTTGCAGATGGCTTCTCCCTATGTCTCCATATAGTCTTCCCTTTGTAACTGTGTGTCTCCAAATTTCCACTTCTTATAAACACCAGCCATACTGAATTAAGGCCCAGGAAATGACCTCATTTTACCTTCACTACCTCTTTAAAGACCTTGTCTCCATACGCATTGTGAGGTGCTTGAAATTAGGGCTTCCACATATGAATTTTTGAAGGGATACAATTCAGTTTGCAGCATGGAAGAATAGTAACATAAGAAAAAATCACTTTCAGGGAAACCGTTCTGATTTATTGTACATATGCCAAAATCCAACCATATCTGTAGGGAAAATTTTAAAACAGAGAAAAAACTTATTTTCTGTCTGTAATTTCTATCTTAGAACATTGCTGCCACACAGTTAGGATATGAACTAAAATAGGCCTCATTTTCTGCAGCTCACTCTGAGAGAAATGAAGAGCTTATTATGAAACACGCCAGATAACCTTAATAGCAAGAGAGCTTCTTTATTCAACTCGTGCAACATGAATTTTTCTTAGGTTTTTGCTTTGAGAAAATGTTCTGAAAAATTAAGATTCCCATTAGTCAGTGTAGTCTGAGTGAAGCGAAAAATACTACCTTTTTCCAAAAACTAATATATGAACTGATATATTTTCTGCCTTAAAGATATAATAAATTCCTACCAATGCTGTACACAAAAGAGAAGGCTAAGCAGTTGACAGTTAGCATCGGAATTGGCAGCAAATGAGCCCCTCATAACTGTCCTCTCCTCATGCATGGCTTACATCATCAGCTGCAAGAGAAGCTTGAAAAAGTCTTTGAGGCATGGTGGTTAATGAGTTGGCTCTGTTGAAGGTGCTCCTGCTTCTCGGAGTGATTGTGAACCTTTCTGACCCCCTCTCCTGGGTGAAATCCCCACTTTACAAACTCTTGTAATACCCTGAACTTCCCCTTTGTTATACACCTAACAGTTAAGAATATACATTCAATGCTGTGGGTAATTGATTAATTCTAGCCCCATTACTAAATTGTAAGCTCCAGGACTTCAGGGACCATGTACGTTTCACTTACCTTTGTGACTCTTGTCAACCAGGCTTGGAGATAATAAACTCTGGAAACCAGCAGTGGCAACCGGGCTCTGAACGGTTATTACTCTTGCTAAGTGAGAATAGAGTTTCAGATTTCAGCAAAGGGTTTCTTAATAAGCCCCAGTTAGAGAATCTTAAAACGGCATTCCCTCTCTACAAGGACCACACCAAACCTAGGCCAATAAATATGTACTATGAAAATATTTATGTATGTAATAATGCACAAAACCTACATGTGCTTACAAATGCACACATATTTTAAAATCCTGAAAATGTCTCCCATTTTATTTTCTGGTTTGTTTGGTTTTTTTTCCCCCCCTTTGAACTATATGTTAAACTCCCAATACAGCTTTAATATTGAAGAAAGAAGCATGGCTCCATTTCTTATGCATCATCATTATTGTAATGTAGAATAATAATAAGATCCATTAACCAGATATAGTATCAAGCCCTTAGAACATGCACAAGAAATATTTATAGCATCTTTCTTTTTTTTTTTTTTTTTCTGAGACGGAGCTTCGCTCTTGTTGCCCAGGCTGGAGTGCAATGGCACGATCTCAGCTTGCTGCAACCTCAGCCTCCCAGGTTCAAGCAATTCTCCTGCCTCAGCCTACCGAATAGCTGGGATTACAGGCACCCACCACTGGGTCCAGCTAATATTTTTTCGTATTTTCAGTAGAGATGGGGTTTCACCATGTTGGCCAGGCTGGTCTCAAACTCCTAACCGCAGGAGACCCACCTACCTCGGCCTTCCAAAGTGCTGGGATTATAGGCATGAGCCACCATGCCCAGCCCATTTACAGCATCTTATCTTACTATCCAACTGGTGATATAAATCCCTTCTCCAACATCGCAACAAGCACATATGGCTAAAGTTAGAGACCTCATTATTTCTAGAAACTCCCTTTCATCTCACTTGAATCTCAGACCCACATTTCTGCTAGGTCTCTCTATTTGTGGGCCAGCCAAATTTGGTCCACTGCCTGTTTTTGTAAGCAAAGCTTTATTTGAGGGCAGCCATGCTCAGTCATTTACTTATTGTCCTGTGGCTGCTTTCAAGCTACAATAGCAGAAATCAGGAATTGCCATATTACCCCAAAAGCCAAAAATATTTGTCATCTGGCCCTTTACAGAAAAATTTTGCCAATATTTGGCCTAGAGGCTCTTCCAATATTACCACCCCCCCATATCTGCTCTTTTTCTTCTTATATTCCAAAACTCAATGAACGATACATTTATCCAGTTGCACAATATTGAAATGTTAGAATCATCCCAGATTCCTTATCTCTATTTGTCTATTTTTTATTGTGGTAAAAATATATAACAGAAAATCCACCAGGCATGTCAGAGTTCTTCACAGCAGCCCCTCCCATCACAGGCCTGGAGGCCTAGGAGGAAAAAGTGGTTTCATGGGCCAGGCCCAGGGTCCCTGTGCTGTGTGCAGCCTAGGAACATGGTGCCCTGTGTCCCAGCCATTCCAGTGATGGCTAAAAGGGGCCAACATAGAGCCTGGGCTGTGGCTTCAGAGGAGGCAAGCCTCAAGCCTTGGGAGCTTCCATCTGGTCTTGAGCCTGCCAGTGCACAGAAGTCAAGTATTGGGGTTTGGGAACCTCTACCTAGATTTCAGAGGATGTATGGAAATACCTGGACATCCAGGCAGAAGTTTGCTGCAGGGGCAGGGTTCTCATGGAGAACCTCTACTAGGGCAGTCCAGAGGAAAATTTGGGGTTGGAGCCCCCACACAGAGTCCCTACTGGGACACCACCTAGTGGAGCTATGAGAAGAAGACCATGGTCCTCCAGACCCCAGAATGTTAAATCCACTGACAGCTTACACCATGTGCCTGGAAAAGCCACAGACACTCAACACCAGTCCTTGAAAGCAGCCTGGAGGGAGGCTGTACCCTACAGAGCTGCCCAAGACCATGGAAACCCATGTCTTGCATCAGCATGACCTGGATGTGAGACTTGGAGTCAAAGGAGGTCATTTTGGAGCTTTAATATTTGACTGCCCTGCTGGATTTTGGACTTGTAGGGGGCCTGTAGCCCCTTTGTTTTGGCTAATTTCTCCCGTTTGGAACAGCTGTATTTACCCAACGCCAGTACCCCCATTGCATCTAGGAAGTAACTAACTTGCTTTTGATTTTACAGCCTCGTAAGTGGAAGGGACCTGCCTTGTCTCGGATGAGACTTTGAACTGTGGACTTTTGAGTTAATGCTGAAATGAGTTAAGACTTTTGGGGGACAATTGGGAAGGCACGATTCGTTTTGAAATGTTAGCACATGAGATTTAGGAGGGTCCAGGAGTGGAATTTTATGGTTTGGCTATGTCCCTACCAAAATCTCATCTTGAATTCCCACATGTTATGGGAGGGACCAGGTGGGAGGTAATTGAATCGTGGTGGCAAGTCTTTCCCCATGCTATTCTCATGATAGCGAATAAGTCTCACAAGATCTGATGGTTTTACAAACAGGAGTTCACCTGCACAAGCTCTCTTTTCTCTTGTCTGCTGCCATGTGATATGTGCCTTTCACCTTCCACCATGATTGTGAGGCCTCCCCAGCCATGTGAAACTGTAAGTTCAATACACAGCTTTCTTTTGTAAATTGCTCAGTCTGAGGTGTGTCTTTATCAGCAGCATGAAAACAGACGAATACACTGTGCCATTCTGTCATCTGCCCTCTCCCTCACATCTCCCTACTGCTGCATGGGTTACTTCCTTTGCCTAGGATGCCCTTCTCTCAGTTTCCATGTTAGGACAGGGCCCAAGGAGGCTAAGAACAGATGCCTTGGACCCAGAGAGCACAGGCTTGAACATCATGTCCACCACCACTTAGCCCATTTCCTTATCCATAAACTGGACATCATCATCATAATAATGTGTATCTCATTATTGATATTGAGGGTATTAAATGTGGTACTACTCACAGACCACCTAGCAGGTGCCTAGATCATGGCAGTGCACTAGTGCCTCACTGAGAAGCACTCACACAGATCAGATTTTGGTATTAATAGCTTTATTTGCTCACACCTTTAATTCCAGCACTTTGGGAGGTGCAGGTGGATGGATCCCTTGAGTCCAGGAGTTCAAGATCAGCCTGGGCAACATGGTGAAACTCCATCTCTACAAAAAATACAAAAACTAACCAAGCATGGTGGTGTGTGCCTTAGTCCTAGCTACTAGGGAAGCTGAGGTGGAAGAATCACTTGAGCCTGAAAGATGATCATTCCACTGTACTCCAGCCTGGTCGACAGAGTGAGGTCCTGTCTCAAAAACAAAAAAAAAAAATTGTATTATTTTTTTCTTTGTCTATCTCACAAGCCTCTACTTATATTTCAAGATCACACATCTTTAAGAATCCTCTCTGACTTGCCTTCCCATATCTCAACCATTCTTACTCTCCTGTTAAACTCCCAATATAACCTGGGGATACCTTTATTTTAGCTTTCATTCACTACACAATCTCCTGTCTCTACTCAGAAGACTGTGAGTATTGTCAGGGAAAGAACTGTGCCTCATTTCTCTCTGAATCCACAGGGTCAGTGTCTTGTTCATTGCTGACACTGAATGCACATGAGCTCTTCATGGGAAGTTACAGAATATATGTACCCAGCCTAAGCAGGGATGAGCGCATGTAGCCATAGACACGGAGGTTGTCAGAGCATTGGCATATTTTGACTTGATGGTGGTTACTCACTCAATTTGTTTTCATATCCATAGTTGGAGTTACACTTTGGCAGCCGAGCCCTGATCAACATGAGAGCTCATAAAGTCAGCTCCCACTGAAGACTAGATCCAAATAACTGTATTGCAGCCAAGCTGCAAATTGTACCAACAGCAGCTGACTTTGATTCTTGCCTTTCATGTGGTTCTACATTCATCCCTTCTTAAGGTATCCTGCATGAACAGAAAAGTACCAAATGCTGATTTGTTTGTCAAAAAAAAAAAAAATCCTGCCCTTGAAAAACTAGAACTTAGGACAAACCTGAGAAGTACTCTTATCAAAATCAAGGTGAAAATGGAAAGGACTCTCTCTTTTCTTTTTTAAGTCTACCAGTTTCTCCACCTTTCCAAAAATGACAGACACAAAAGTGGGGCCCATTTCCCATCTTTCCATCTAGAATTTCAGAGCGGCCTCTTACTGTTTTGGCCACCTTTCTCTTTCTAGAAAAATCCGTACCTCTAAGATTCAGAATATATGCTGTTTCCCTGCAGTTTTAAAGCTCAGTTTCTCATAGAAAAAGTTATTTTCTTCTCTCTTATTTCTTATTAGGATTTCCTGAACTTGGTCATCATCAGAGGATTCTCTTGAGGAACTACATTTTGAAAAATATGCATGGCCTTCAAATGTTTCAGCAAAATGTTTCAGTCTAAAATCATTTGCAAAATATTTTACTTTCACATGCAGACAACTTCAATGGCTCTCTCTCCTGATTGTTCAGAATTACTTGGCAATAAGCAGTGCAATTATTTATCAATACAACAGCTTGAGCAAAATTCAGAATTCATCCTGTCAGTTTGCAGTTGGTTCTGAACACCTAGATTTTTCTCATTTTTTGCTGTCATTTATCTTCCTCAAATCATGTTCAGAATGACCATTTTCTAACATTTCCTTGCTCCCAAAGACATTTGTGATATACTTAATACAATACTTACCACAAACAAGACACCCCTGTTTCCTTTTACTCTCTGTACAGGCAGAATGGAACCACTGTTTATGCAAAAAGGTTTCACCATTACCAGGATATTTTTATGATCCTGTACTCTAAAAGCAAAAACAAACCAAGTTAGAAATTTCAAATGGTGCTCTTTTATTCTTTCAAAGACAAATCAAATGGCTTATTACATTTGAGATCTAATACACAGTTTTATTACAAATGATGAATCTACCTAGAAAAAAGAATAGCTATCATTAAGGTTTCTCAATCTCTCATTACCTCATAGTTTCATGTTTTATGTTTATGTTGGATTTGATATCCTCTGTTGTGATGCTCTGCTGCAATATAGTACCTTATACTTAATAAAAACTATTTTCAAAAATGTAAGTATATAAGTAATTTAAGGTAAATATAAGTTCAACTCTCTATTTAAACTCAAGTCCTAATTATTGGGAAAGGTAAGAAGTTAGACATACACAGAAACACATACACAGACACAGAGAGAGAGACAGATTTTTCTTAATTAGTTTCATAGAATATTAAAAATTTCTTATATATAACTTTTGCCTTCATCTTATATATACATACAGTATATTAATATTTTATAATTTTCTTTTCTCCACATCCCAGTTTCATTCATTCCTTATACATTTTTCTTAGCTTGAGTTGATTGATTCCCCTTCAATTTTATATACAAATATTATTTTAAAGCTACATTACTTTTTTAAGATATCATCACTCATCTCTAAATCAACCCATCCATACCCTGCTTTATGATAAATAAAAATTACATTTTTCATCATTTCGAGTGACTTTCTGTCAAGTTCCACCAATCTGGGACGCTAGACTGAAACTACAGGCAAGAAAACGGAAGAGAAGACTTATTACTTCTTGTTTCTCTGCTCTCCCTGTCAGCATCACTCCAGTCTCACTCTAGCAATGGCCGTTTACCAAGCAGTGGCAGTTAGTCCTACTCTCTAATAATTTTGGTCCTCCAAGAACCAACATCACTTTGTTCCTTCACAGGTACTAGCACTTATTGGGAGATGACCCGTCTCAGAGGTCTGGACCCAAATTCTCTGGTGTCCCACCTCTAATCTCCTGAGATACCAAAAGTAGCCAAGCAGTGCCTCCTCTTCAAAGTCTGGAGCTTAGATCTGCAAAGCCTCTCCTCTAAGCTCCTATGGCATGGGCTGCAGATGCATAGCATCACCCTCTTAGAGGGAATGTCTATTCTACAGAGCATCTTCTCTAAATTTCCCTAAAACTCCCACTCCTTCCCTTGTGCCTCAAGCCTTAATGGACTAACTTCGTTCTACCTTAGTGTTCTATTTTGATCCTTCAGTTCTCTAATACCTCTTTATCCAAATTAATTACACTACATTCTTTCTGTTGCCATATTTATTATGATTTCTCTGTTCCTAACCAGACTCTGAGTCTGATACTATGTTTGTACCCAACATAGTCCCAAGAAACCAACCTCGAAAATGAGATTCATGGATGAGTCTACTTGTATCCTTGGCCTTGAACAATCTTCGGAGTTTTTCACCAATGGGAAATAAAAAACTCATTAATGCTTGGCATGCTGTATATCATGATTAATTAAATTGTCACCCGTGGGTAATTATGATAAAGTGTCTAAAGACATTTGTAAAACCAAGTGTCTGCTCTTGATGCAAATGGAGTAGAATGTTTTTCCCTTACTATACTAGAAAGCATATAAAAAGGTATAAGCTTAGGACTTTAAACCCTTAGCACAATTGAAAGACAAAGAACAAGAGATCTTCTATAAGTTCCTAAAAGAATCTCTTATTTTACTGAAAGTCACACTCAAAATGTAGTTGTGTATGTCCAGGGTAGACACTTGACCCAAGCTGGGCAATGAACCTCATGCAGGCTGGCACACATGCCTCATTCATTGCAAAAATGAGGATCTTTTTAGTTACTAATGTTCCATATTGTTTGGATTTAAGCCTAGACTTTCTGATGACCATTTTGCCACTGGATTAAATGAACCTGTTTGAAAATTAAGTCAACACAGAGGAAAAGAGAGCTAAGAGACAGAGGGAGAACCATCAATAGGGCATGGCTTCTAACTGTGTCTGAACCCCAAAACCAAATAACTTTTCAGGGATGTGAGGCAATGATTATTTTAGTTTGGGGTTTGGATATTTTTGGTCTGTTTTTTGGTTTTTGTTGTTCTTGCCATTGTCTTCATCCCACCTCATTAGATTTTCTACCACATAGAACCAGAAACTTCTGACTAATCCTGTCTTAAACATACAATATGCAGTTTCCTCTGCAGAGTTATCCTTATTCTGCCTCACACAGATGGAACGCAGCTTCCTCTCTACCTTTCTTTCCTCTCAAAAAGCCACCTTCTCCAAGAAGTCTCCTCCCACAGCTCAGCCTTTTGGTGATGACCTTTTACTCTGACTCCCCAGAGCACTAATGACCTGGGACTTGGCCCTTTAGCCTGTGTCACATGGTGCTATTGTTAACGGTAGAGGGTCGTGACTGCAAGTTGGCCAGGTTCTTGGCGTTTTGAACAAAGAATTAGACAAAACACTCAGCAAAGAAAGAATAACACAACGAAAGCAGGGATTTATTGAAAACGAAAGTACACTCCACAGTGTGGGAGCAGACCTGAGCAGCAGCTCAAGGGTCCATATACAGAATATCCTTGGGGTTCATAAACCCCCCACAAGTTTCCCACTGGCCACTTCATGCTTACGTCATGGAACTGAAGTGGTAGCCTAGGTTGCAGACAGCAAAGATTCAGAGGCTGGAGTGAAGTTACAAAGTTGCAAATGAAGAGTCAATCCACACTCAGTATGATTTGTTGCAGACAGCCCATTTCACATCTGCCAGGCAGAAAAGGTCAAAAGGAGTAGCCTCTGGTCCTTTAGTTATCTAGGCATGGAAAGTTAGGGTTTTCCTTTCCATTTAGTTCTAGGAAGTTGGTGTGAAACAGCCTTAGGTCCCCTGCCTCCAGACCCTATTTTCTTGCCTCATCTCCCCACTAAGAGATGTGATCCTGGTAAATCTTTACGGGAGGCAGAGGGACTGAAGGTCTTTCTTCTGTAACTGCTTCATGCTGACTTGGGGTGTAGCCCCTACATGTTGGAGATCACAGAACTCTCATTCCGTTCTGTCTAGTGGAGGCAGGGTACTTTTTTTATGGTCGGGGTAATGTCTTCAACTGGAACTGACTGGAACCTTTGTTACATCATCATCTGAAGCTTGATGGTCTCAAGGCTAGAGGAAATGAATTTGGTTAAAAGACTTAATGGGAAATTCAGGGGGTTGATACCTATGCTGGTAGAAATGTTTGTTATAGAGATTTGTAGGAGAAAAAACAAAACCTGGTCTGTACTAGAATCTATATATTTCCTTAAAGTTTTAGCACAAGCGACTCCATTTTGGTTTAGTTTGGTTTGGTTTGTTGGGGCCTAGTGCATGAGCTCAGTCCACAAGAACCGCCTCCCAGAATTTTATTTAAAAAAATTCTCCCTTTTTGGCCAGGTTCTTACTTAGTTGAGAGTGTGACCAAAACTGAGGGCCTTAGCACCACTCTCAGTTACCATCATTTTGGGTTTCCCGTCTCAGCACATCATTTATAGGTTACAGTGTCCTCATGGTTGCACATTTCTTTCATCTCCTGTTATTCCCTTTGAAGACAGGCCATATGACATTCTAGAGATGGCTGCATGCAAACATTTAAAACCTTTGAGAGAATATAGCACACAGGGAGGCTACTATTATGACTATTGGGAGGACAGTACCAAGAGTTTGAAGTAAACCCCTTACCCAAGGTCCCCATAAACCAAAATGAAAAAGACCCAGGTTCCTTAAGGTGGTGGCAGTCAGGCTTCTCCACATGGGAACCCCTCAGTTTCACTGGCCATGGCCAGAAACCTGTAGTTGCTTCCATGTTTAGGCTCTGCCCACCAAGGGTCCAGGGTTGGAAAGGAAAACACAGCCCCTGTAGGGAGCAGAAAGGAAAAGGAGAAAGGAGAAGAATAAATCCCAAACTTTAGGCTTATCTTTTCCTCCTGGCTGACTCGCCAAGATTATGAGCTGTTCTTCTGGAACTCAGATGCCCCTCAGAGCTGCGTAAACAGTGTTGGAACTCCCAGTGACACAGCCATTGAAATTCTCTATGTAGCTTCATCCCATGGTTTGCAAAAGTCAAGGGCTTATGTCCTCTCAGCCTCTGTCTCAATGCTCCTACACAATGTTCACAGTCATCTCCCTTTTAACTCAGAGTTGATATTATAAGGGTAAATACCAATTGAAAGTAAAAAATTAATTCTCCCTGTTGAAATCAAGGAAAAAGACTTCTTCCTCCCTTTTTTAGAGTGTTTATTTTAGAAGATTTGTACTTACAAGGTCTTTTTCTGCCTCTTTGACATGTATACAAATCCTTTTGAAAACTAGATAAGTTGCTTGCCAGCTTCATGACCCAAGAATGTCTTTTTCAAAGATGTGGAATGCATATCTTCGAGAAGTAATCATCAAGAAAGATAGTCCCCTTATCTCCCCATTTCTATGGGAAGGTAGGAATCTTAAGGGCAGGAGCTCAGTTCCAAAACTATCTTTTATCACAAAGATATGAGAAGTTCATGTTTCCTTTGGATAGCCAATAAATTAACACAGACAGTCACCCCAATTACCAAGTGAATTTATGAAGAACTATGAGTGACAAATGGTACTGTCAAGTCCTCTTTCTTGAGGATACATTATTATTTATTTTGGCAGTATGTATCTAATTGGTTGTATCTGTCTGGCTATTTAAAGGGGTGAGATATATTTCTCTCTTTGCAATATCTTAGTGGATTGCCTGGGATATGCATCATATTCTGGTTTAATGCTTATTTGATAACCTATTAAAAATCAAAATAACTTATTCAAAAATGTAACTGTATTTTATGAAAAAAATTCATCAGGCCAAGCATTTGATCATTCAGAAACTCAAGATTGTCATAGGGAGTGTGCATAGCACATGGTATAGTTCATCATTTTATTGACTTTCCAACTTCTTTTCTCTCCCCTTTCTTCCCTATCCATATTTCTCTCTTATACTTCCATAACCATTTCCACTTTATAGAAGGAACATACTTCAACATTCATGACCATTCATGACAAGCCCACAATGAATATCATACTGATGGGAGAAAGATGAAATTGTTCCTCTAAGACCTGGAACAAAAAAGAATGCCCACTTTCCCCTCTTCTATTCAACATAGTATTAGAAGTTTTAGCCAGAGCAATCAGGCAAAAGAAAGAAATACAAAGTATCCAAATTGAAAAAGAGAAAGTCAAATGGTCCCTCCTGACAGATGACATGACCTTATATCTAGAAAAATCAAAAACTTCATCAAAAAATTCCTAGATTTGATAAATAAATTCAATAAAATTGCAGGATACAAAATCAACATACAAATATCAATAGCATTTCTACATACTGATGATAAACTATTAGAGAAAGAAATTAAGAAGGCAATCTTATTTACAATAGTTACAAAATAAAATAACAAAGAATACATTTAACCTAGGCAGTGAAAGACCTCAATAAAAAAAAAAACTATAAAACACTGATGAAAGAAATTGAAGAAAACACAAACAAATGGAAAGACATCCCATGCTCATGAATTAGAAGAATTAATATTGTTAAAATGACCATACTACCCAAAGAAATCCATAAATTCAATGCAATCCCTATGAAAATACTAATGCCATTTTTCACAGAAATAGAAAAAACAATGCTAAAGTTTGTATGAAATCAAAAAAGAGCTTGAATAACCAAAGCAATCCTGGGAAAAATAAAACCAGAGGCATCGTGTTACCAGATGTCAAAACGTATTTCAAGCATAGAGTAACCATAACAGCACAATATTGTTATAAAAACAGACACATAGACTAATGGAACAGAATAGAGAACAGAGAAATAAATCCATGTATTTACAGACAGCTAATTTTCAACAAAAGTGCCAAAAATGTACATTGAAGAAAGGGTATCCTATTCAATAAATGGTGCTGGGAAAATGGGATCTCCATATGCAGATGAATGAAACTGGACCCCTGTCTCTCACCATAATCAGAGATCAACTCAAAATAAATTAAAGATTTACATGTAAGATCAAAAACTATAAAACCGCTAGAAGAAAATGTAGGGGAACATTTCAAAGTGAAACCACCATTGCAAAGATTATGACAGTGAGAGAAATCTAACACGACTGACTTCATCTTGCCTCTAGTCTCACAGGCTGGCTGTCTTTGCTCATTCCTGGGAATAGGCCGGGCTAACCATGGGAGGAATTTAGTTTATAGTTTAACTTTGAAGCAAGGATGATAATAGTTCTTCCTCAAAGCTGATCCCCTCCTTGTTCAGAGGCTGAAATCACCTTTGTAAGATTAATGAAAGGCCACAAGATTGGGATTATGGGAGGAGCCTGAATTCTACTAAAATGTAAGCATATTTTCTATAATCTCTTACTGCTCTGGAGGCATGTGACCAGACATCACGAGATTTGTGACTTCCCCAATTGTTCCTAAAAATAACATCACTATTGTAAAACCCAAGATGGTCTTTCGAGATGTTTTTCAGACTGACCTCACCTAGACTCATGACTAGTTAGCCAGTTCTGTGGCCTCCATACAACCAAAAGCAGATTCAGCACACAAGGGCTCTTTTCCATACCCCTATGATTGCATCCCAAACTAATTAGCAGCATCCACTCCCTAGTATGCTGTCCACCAAACTATCCTTGAAGAGCTCTAATCACCATGCCTTCAGGGAAATTGATTTGGGTAAAATTCTGTCTCTTACATGGCTAGCTCAGCATCAGTTAAACTCTTTATTTACTGCAATACCACGGTCTCGGTGAATTGGGTTTGTTTGTGCAGCAGGCAGGAGGAAGCCATTGACGATTACAAGGACATTGGACTGGGCAAAGATATTTTGGATAAGACCTCAAAAACACAGACAACTAAAACAAAAACAGACCAGTAGGACTATGTTAAACTTAAAAGTTTCTGCACAGCAAAGGAAACAATCAACAGAGAAAAAAAAACCTGTTGAAAGATAGGAAATATTCTCAAACTATTCATCCAACAAGGAACAAGTAGCCAAAACATACAAGGAACTCAAACAACTCAACAGCAAAAAATAAAAAAATAAAAAAATCCCATTTTAAAGTGGTCAAAGAACATGAATAAACATTTGTCAAAAGGAGACATACAAATGGCCAGAACAACAGGTATGTGGGGAAAAAAAAAAAGCTCAACATCACTAATCATCAGGGAAACGCAAATCAAAACCACAATGAGATATCATCTTACACCAGTTAGAATGGTTATTAATAAAAAGTCAAGAATAACTGATGCAGACAAGGATGAAGAGAAAATGGAACTCATACATTTTTATTAAGAATGTAAATCAATACAGCCACTCTAATTAGCAGCACTTACAAGTAGATTTTTAAAGGAAAAGAAGATGAAATTCCTGAGTTGTTTACCAAGAATTTACATTAAAATAACATAAGCTATTGATTGGCTATACATTGTTTTTTGTATCACAAATTCCAGGAACATGAAGGGAATGAGTGAGACAGCTAATGAGGAACAAAATGTCTTTAACAATTATCCACAGGCATGGATATGCGGGAGCAGGTTTGGGGAACATGACCTATGTCAGCATACTGCACATAGCTCAGACTGGTCTGAGCTATTTTTCTTTTCTAAATCCAAAGGAAAGGAAATCAAATATCAAAGGGATACCTGCATCCCTATGTTTACTGCAGCACTATTCACACTAACAAAGATACGGAATCAACCTAATTGTCCATCATGGATGAATGGATAAAGAAAATACAGCATATACACACAATGGGATACTATTTGGCCATAAAAAAGAATGAAATCTGTCACTTGCAGTAACCTAGTTGGAACTGAGAGTCATTAAGTGAAATAAGCCAGGCACAGAAAGACAAATATTGCATTGTTCTCACTTATAATTGGGAGCTAAAAAATGCTGATCTCATGGAGTTACAGAGTAGAATAATAGGTATGTTTACAAAAAGAGTCAAATTCAGTAAAACATTTGAAGAGATTTATTCTGAACCAAATATGAGTGACCATGGCCCATGACACAGCCCTCAGGAGGTCCTGAGAACATGTGCCCAAGGTGGTCGGGGTAGAGCTTGGTTTTATATATTTTAGAGGTGTGCTATATCAATTAAATACATTTAAGAAATACATTGGTTTAGTTCAGAAAGGCAGAACAACTCAAAGTGGGGGCTTCCAGGAAATAGGTAAATTTAAACTTTTCTGGTTGACAATTTGCTGAGTTTATCTGAAGACCCACGATAAATGGAAAGGAATGTTTAAGTCAAGGTAAAGGATTGTGGAGACCAAGTTTTATTGTGCAGAGGAATCTCTCAGATAGCAGCTTTCAGAAAGAGAGAGCAGGTTGTAAAATGTTTCTTATCAGACCTGAAAGGTTACCTGGCTCTTAGTCGATTATCTACTGGATCTGCAAAGAAAGGAAGGGAAACAAAGGGGAAAGGGCATTTTCTGTACAATGCGGATTTTCCCACAAGAGACTTTGCAGGGCAATTTCGAGGTATGGCAAGGAAATACATTTTGGGTTTAAATATTTTTTCCTTGTCTCATAATGTTATGCCAGAGTCAGACTGAAAAGTAAGTCATGATATACAGGGTCAAATAAAACTCATCTGATGAGAATTTATGGTTTGTAGTGCATGACTCTCTAGACCCCTTAGCTAGGAATTTGGGCAAGACAAAAATTCAGAACTTAGTCCTTAGATATCAGAGGCTGTAAAGAGTAGTGAGGGAAGGAGGATAAGGAAAGTTGGTTAATCAGTACAAATACACAATTTGATAGAAGGAATAAGTTCTAATGTTTAATACAGAGTACAGTGACTATAGTCAACAAAAATGTATTATGTATTTCAAAACAGGGAGAAGACAGGATTTGAAATGTTACCAACACATAGAAATAATAAATACCCAAGGTAATAGATACCTTAAATACTCTTACTTGATTATTACACATTCTATGCATGTAACAAAATATCACATGTACCCCATAAATATGTAGAAATATTATGTATCAATCATTTTAGTTTAAACTTTTTAAATAGGATAAAATATGTCTCTCATTTTTTCATGCTTCTCGATTTAATGAACATTTTTGTTACTTGGCCACATACCAATGAACTTACCAAAATGTTTCTTCTAAATCAATACAGTGTTCTGTGTAAGAGAAACTCTCATGGACCCAATTATCTACAGCATTGCAGTATTGTGCATATGTAATATTTTCTTAGTTATTATAGATCAGGAGAACTTTGAAACCCACAGGGTTAAGTGCAGAGGAAACTAGTTTGGTGAATAAAAAGGTCTGGGTTTGCATACTGGCTCTAATGTGTACAAAGGGCCCAGCACCTAATGCTGTAGGAGCTCTGTGCAAGCTAATCTGCTAAATCCTTCTCTCTTTGTGTTTAGCACTACTGAACTGCTTGCCCTTGCAGAGGTGTAATAACTCTTGCTGGAAAAATGGTGATGCTCCAGGAGTCACAGCAAATTTCTCCACTCTAGTTAAAAACAAAACCAGTCTCTTCTTTATGATATGACTCCAACTGGCCCCTGCGCAATGTCCTATTCTTTTAGCCCCTGTTATATCCTTCTTCCTGGCTTGGATAGTATTGATATGCTTTTTTTCAATATAAGACATATTTGGCCTTTGCTAACAGCTATGATTCATAGATCTCAGTGAGGGCATAAAATGAAAAAAGTATGATAATTTTGAAGGAAAAAAATAGAAACAGTAACTGAGAGAACAACTTGGTGGAAAAAGTAGCTTTTTAAATTTAAAAAAAAAAAAAACCATAAGGATTCCCTCAAGTATTACTAACCTAGCCCAGCTTCTATAAGAGGATTGCGATGCCAGTCTCTACAGGGGTAGCCAGTCTCTGATTTTGTTCCAAGGCATGGAAGCCAGATTTAGTGTTGCTCCAAAATCTAAATCATCAGTATATAGTCATCATCTCTATTTATCTAACAAAAATGGTAAAAGCAACTCTCAGAAGCAATGCCAAAGGCTAAGGGAGTGAAACAAAACTATAAATGTGGAACTGATAAGACCACCTGTGTTGGTTCGGCACACTACAGCCAAATGCTAATTTTCTTTCACTTCCATGAAAAGGGAAATGTCAATAATGTATAATTACAAACCCTAGCTGAGGCTTGGTGTTCCAAAACAAAGTGTGAATCTCAAAAATCTGAGAGAGGTCTCAGTTAATCTAGAAAGTTTATTATGCCAAGGTTGAGAACGCACGCATGACACAGCCTCAGGAAGTCCTGATGACAGGTGCCCAAGGTGGTCGGGGCACAGCTTGGTTTTACACATTTTAGGGAGACATAAGACATCAATCAATATGTAAGAAGTACATTAGTTCCGTCCAGAAAGGCGGAGACAGCTCAAAGCAAGCACCCCCCACTGGGGGCTTTCAGGCTACAGGTAGGTGAGAGACCGATGCTTGCATTCTTTTGAGCTTCTGATAATTCTTTCCAAAGGAGGCAATCAGAATATGCATCTATCTCTGTGAGCAGAAGGGATGACTTGAATAGGAGGCAGGCTTGCCCTGAGCAGTTCCCAGCTTGAAGAGATACCAGATATTTTTCCTTCACAAAAGAAAGAAGGGAATAAAGGAAACTTTGAAAGCATACAACTACTTTTGAGTAAACATATTTGAAGCAATACAAAGAATTTGAACATTCTTTGAAATATTAAAAACCCAAATTAAATTTTTTATGAGTGAGCAATGTGTACATAGTCATTAAATGGCCCTACTAAACTAAATTTTTTATACAGCAATATTGGGATAATAGTATTGAAAAAAGTGCAAAATCTTCATTTATCATAGGAAATTAACAGATAACGTCTAAACCTGATATACCACGATAGTCAAACGATGGCATTGTAAACATGTAATTTAGAAATAGGTACATAAATAACAAAATAGCCTAGGAAATTAAAAAATTCATTTTCTCTGGAAAGCACAACTTGAAAGTAAGAAGTAGTAGATACAAGTTTCTATACTTTCAAAAATTCTAATGGGAAAATGAGAGGTACAAAGTTTATGATCATAGAAATCTCTCCCAAAATAAATGAGCCCTAGTTTACTACTGGATCAAATTATCTCTTCCAGCTGATTGCTCTACTTAAGGGTTTGAAAGGTATATAACATATTTGAAAATATTGTAAGATAGAAAACAGCCAGTTTTGATGATACTTGTCACCAGACAGCTTAATTTTTGGGGTTGCCCAGGAAAAGGCATTACAGGGAGGAAATCCTGCTGGAATCCTTACCGGTGCCAATTCAGACTAAAAGTGGAGACAGTTCAGACAAACATGGTAAAGAATGTTCCTTTAGTTAAATAATACTAACAAGGTTTATCTATGGCCCTTTCTATTACATTTTGACTGTTTGCCTTTTACCCCCGGGTCCACCACTCCAGGAAGCAGATGTTGTCTGCTAGATGCTCCAGAGACAACCTTACAGCTGTATGTCCTCTTTTCCTGCCCACCAAAAAAATTATTCTCTTTGATGACTTTTGTGATCCTTGATTGAATATTCCTAGAGACAAGGAACTCACTACTATTCAAATCTTCCTATCCCATTTGTGGCCATATCTAATGATTAGAAAGTAATTATTTACACTAAATCAAGAGCTATCTCCATCAGCTTTAATATGGACTTCCAATATATCACAAAAGAAGCACAAAAATAGGCCAAAGAACATAATGGAGTGCAGAAACTGACTCATACATATATTGTCCCCTGATTTATGATGGAGGTGACAGTGCAGTGCCATAGGGAAAAGACAGTCTTGCCAATAAATGGTGAGCTGGGTATCCATTTGGAAAATAATGAATTTTACTCCTTCTCACAGCTTACACAGAAATTAATTACAACCAGATTGCAATTTTAAATATGAAATATAAAACAGTAAAGTTTTTAAAACATATAATAACCTGATGACTTTTAATTAAGCAAAGATAACTCAAATAGGATATGAGAAGCACTAAGGCTGGGTGCGTTGGCTCACACCTATAATCCCAGTACTTTGGGAGGCTGAGGTGGGCAGATGACCTGAGGTCAGGAGTTCGAGACCATCCTGACCAACATGGTGAAACCCCATGTCTACTAAAAATACAAAATTAGCCGGGTATGGTGGCATGCACTTGTAATCTCAGCTACTTGGGAGGCTGAGGCAGGAGAATCACTTGAACCCGGAGGTGGAGGTTGCAGTAAGCTGAGATCACACCATTGCGCTCCAGCCTGGGCAACAAGAGTGAAACTCCATCTCAAAAAACAAAAACAAAAACAAATAAAAAAATAAAAGAAGCACTAACACAAAAGAAAAACTGTATGCTTTTAAAGCCTCAAAATTAAAAAGTATTATTTATCAAAATAAATCATATAGTGAAAAGGCAAACCACAAAGTAGCAGAGTATATTATTTGCAATACTTATATCTAACAAAGTAATCATATGTAGCATATGTGAAAGGTAAAAAACCCTACAAATTGGTAAGATAAGCCTATAACCAAATAATTTTTTAAAAAATAAAAGACTTGGATAGAAACTCATAAGATATCCAAATGGTGAATAAACATCATTAGTCATCTGGGAATTGCAAATTAAAATTTCAACCTCAGTAAAATATTACTATGTACCTATTAGAATATCTAAAATTTGTAAAAACAACTCAGAAAATAAGAGTTGGCAAGTAATTGGAACAATGAAAACTTTAAACAAGAACATAAATTTTTACAACTCTATTAGAAAAGCTACTTGCAAGTACAAAGCTGAACATATGTGTACACTAACATCCATAAATTCCATGCTAACCTTTATACCCAATAGAAATGTATACATATGTTCACAAAAGACATGAATGGAAATATTCAGAGCATACTCAGAGAATGTTCAGATTATTCATAGTTGCCCAAACTAGAAGCAATTGAAAAGTATGCATTAGAATGTTGTACATCAATGAGAATAAAAGAACCACAACTGCATATAACTACATGGAATAATCTCATAAACCCAAAGTCAAGTGAAAGAAACCAGCCATAAAATAGCAGATGCTGTATGATTTCAATCATATGAAATTCAAGAACAGGCCAAATCGATCTATGTTGCCAGAAGTTACAATAGCACTTACCCTCTCCATATGCAAATTACTAAAAAGAGGCTGTATTAGGGACAGAACTAATATGGTATATATTTTTATATATATATATATAAAGGGGAGTTTATTAAGTATTAACTTTATATATGTATATAATATTTATTTATATATACAGTATTAACTTACATGATCACAAGGTCCCACAATAGGCTGTCTGCAAGCCTGAGGAGCAAGAAGAGCCAGTCCGAGTCTCAAAACTGAAGAACTTGGAGTCCAATGTTTGATGGCAGGAAGCATCCAGCATGGGGAGAAAGATGTATGCTGGGAGGTTAGGCCAGTCTTGCCTTTTCACATTTTTCTGCCTGCTTTATATTTGTTGGCAGCTGATTAGATGGTGCCCACCAGATTAAGGGTGGTTCTGCCTCCCCCAGTCCACTGACTCAAATGTTAATCTCCTTTGGCAATACCCCACAGACACACCCAGAATCAATACTTTGCATCCTTCAATCCAATCAAGTTGACACTCAGTATTAACCATCACAAGTCCACCCCTTGTCAACTTGAACCCATACACATCTCCTGAGATCATACATAATCTTCAAATAAAGACAATAATAAGGTCATAATTATGCCTAATGCAAGTATCCTTCCTATAACCAGAAACACACCAATCCTCAACCAAAACACTATTACATAAAGTTAACAATACTTCACTGCTGATATGAAGTCAATAAATCTTATGCCACATGAAAAAGGAAAAAGAAATAAAATGAAGATATTTTCTTAGTACAAGTGTATACATGCACAAACATGTTTTTAACAAAAGGAGGAGGAAATACTCATGACAGTTACAGTCCTCATTTCTGTAGCTGGTCACGTGGTCATAGCTGGTATTGATGACTACCTTCTTCTACTACCCATTCTGTATTCCTTTTGCCTTCAGCAAGCACCTCAGCAGGTTGTGGGTGTTTTTTTTTCCTGGTGGAGTGACCCAAACCTTCATTCCTGAGGGGTCTGGACCATTTGTAGTCCAGCCTGAATTGGGCTGCTGTAGTTTCCCATTGACCTTAATCACACGGCTTGGTAATACTAAGAGACACCCTAATGCATCTCCTGTATTCCATGCATACTCTTCCTTACCACCCTTATGGGGTAGTAGACTGATTTCATCTTGATAGTCGAGGTCAATCACCCCAGCCAATACTGTAACTCCCTTCTTAGTCTTTTGACTTAAAGGAAGGAGGAGCCCAAAGTGTCCAGGAGGCAATCTTAACTTCCAGTTTAATGGAATCATTGTTGTGTCTCCTGGTGGCAGCATTCCTCCCTCTGGAACAAAGATCTCTAGGCCAGCAGAACAGAATGTCACGGGAACAGGAAGCAAAAATTTTGCTAGTGGATCATTAGGGGTGATGATGAGTGGTGCCAATTCCACTTCCACCCCTTGATTCCTGGACCCATGAATCCTGGCTATGGGAGAAACAGAAGCATATATTGGACACTGGTTCAGAGCATACATGGCCTTCTGGAGAACTTTGCCCCAGCCCTGCAAAGTACTGTCACGTAGTTGGCATTGTAATTGTGACTTCAAAAGGCCATTCCACTGCTCTATCAATCCAGCTGCTTCAGGATGACGGTGAACATGGTAAGACCAGTGAATTCCATGAGCATGAGCCCACTGCTGCACTTCTTTAGCTGTAAAGTGAGTGCCTTGGTCAGAGGCAATGCTGCATAGAATACCATGATGGTGGATAAGGCATTCCGTGAGTCCATGGATGGTAGTCCTGGCAGAAGCATTGTGTACAGGATAGGCAAGCCCATATCTGGAGTAAGTGTCTATTCCAGTAAGGACAAACCTCTACCCTTTCCTTGATGGAAGAGGTCCAAGGTAATCAACCTGCCACCAGGTAGCTGGCTGATCACCCTGAGGAATGGTGCCATATGGCCATAGCCAGGTCAGCCTTGGTGAGTGGAAGTCCATGTTGCTGAGCCCATGCATAACCTCCATCCCTGCCACCATGGCCACTTTGTTCATGGGGCCATTGGGCAATGACAGAGGTGGCCGGAGGAATGAGGCTAAGTGGTGTCCACAGAAGTAGTCATCCTATCCACTTGATTATCAAAATCCTCCTCTACTGGTCTCCTGTTAGTGAGCACTGACATGAGATACAAATATCTTCACAGTTTTTGACCACTCAGAGAGGTCTTCCCCAAATTTCTCTGTCACCTATTTTCCAATCATGCTTCTTCCAAGTCCCTGACCATCCAGCCAAACCATTGGCTACAGCCCACGAAACAGTGTATAATCACACATCTGGTCATTTCTCCTTCCATGCAAAGTGCACAACCAGCTGCACTACTAGAAGTTCTGCCCACTTGGAAGACTTCCCTTCACTGCTGTCCTTCAGGGATGTCCTGGAAAGGAGCTGTAGTGCTGCAGCTGTCCACTTTCGGGTGGTGCCTGCATATCATGCAGAATCATCTGTGAACCAGGCCCTAGTCTTTTCTTCCTCTGTCAACTAATCATAGGAGACTTCCCATGAGGCCATCAGTGCAGGCTGGAGAAGAGAAGGCAGGGTGGAAGGAGTGGAGACCATGGGCATTTGAGCCACTTCCTCATGTAACTTACTTGTGCCTTCAGGACCTGCTCAAGCCCAATCACTTATATACTACTTCCATTTGATGATGGAATATTGCTGAGCATGGCCCACTTTATGGCTAGATGGGTCAGAAAGCACCCAGTTCATGACGGGCAGTTCAGGTCACATGGTGACTTGATGACCCACAGTCAAACGTTCAGTTTCCACCAAAGCCCAGTAACAGGCCAAGAGCTGTCTCTCAAAAGGAGAGTAGTTATCTGCAGAAGATGGTGGGGCCTTGCTCCAAAACCCCAGAGGTCTCTACCTCTGGAATTTTGAACACAAAATATGTGCAAGAATAAAAATTTGCGTATCAAGTGAGAGCACCATGTGTAACCTATTTGTATGCCTTTCACATTCCTGAGAATGGTACCTTCTTTGTGGTAGGTGCTCAGTCAATGTCTATTGCAAATAAGAACTTACACTGCTAAGTCATTTCAATGGGAGGTGAAGAGAGGTACATGCTGCATTCCATCTAGCTGATGAATTTTCAGGTAGATTTGTGTTTTTCTCCACAGAATCTGTGTAATTCTAATTGAAATTTTTTCTTAACCCAAAGCTTGAGGCAAAGCATGAATAAAGCATGTGGGCCTTGGGATTAAAACTTCAGCCTGTTACTTACTGGATGTGGGGCCACTGGCAAGTTTTGCACCTCCTGAGCCTCAATATCCTCACCTGTAAAGCAAAGAGTCTCTGTATGCAGGCATTCATTCAATCAACTTTTACTGAATCCTATTCTATGTCAGATTTTAGCTCACACGATCCTCACACCACTCCTATCAGTTTGGCATCTATTTACTCCCAGGTAGCACCGTCAATGAATGACACATCTACTCTTTAACTAACAAAGCATACGAAGTCATCTGCACAACATTCATCGTCTAACTGCTATCTCACACAATCCTCTTCTCTAACAAGCCATCCCTGACCCCTCTAGCAGAGGTAACAGCCTTTCTCTCATGCTCTCCTGCTGTGTCCTCTGTTTCTCTCTTATAGCATCTATCTCATTGCTACAGATGTTCATTTTCTGTTTCTTTCCACTGAGAATGAGTGACTTGCAGACAAGATATGACTTATCCTTGAATTGCCAGTACCAATATTATAAGTTCTTAATCAAGTCATATTAAGTGAATAAACTGGTAAATGCAAACCTAGGTAAGTGCAAATAAATAGGTAAATGCGTATGAATGAATGCACACTTTTTGTTTCATAGATTTGATTTTCTTTCAAGCAGGGTATCATCAGCATGAAGGCACAGCAGATGTGGCAGACATGGCCTGTTGTCAACTTAATATCTATTTTTCCTATCTTCCCGACTAAGAGGACTCTACTTTCTTTACAGGCAGAGTAAATAAAAGGTTCCTATCCTACAGGAAAACACTGGTTATTCTCTGGCCATAGTAATCCCCAGACCCGGTTTCAAATCCATACTGATTGATTAGTGACAGTTCACTCCAGTGAACAACACACTGCTGAAAGTCCGACAACAAGCATGGTGTCAAGTGATCAGCCATCCAAGAAAAAGGTTATCCATTCTCTGAACACTCCTGCTTCTAAAATTCTGCCAGCCCCCGAATTCTCACTTCCCAAAACCTTGTATATAATCACCTCATTCCTGCGTTCAGAGAAACTGTATAATAGATACCCAAATGAAAACTACATTCCCCAGTATCTTTTGCTGCAAAAACACCATGTGACACAGGGTTGACTAATGAAATAAGGGAGGTGTACTGGGGATTTCTGTGAAAATTTCACTTTCCTAATCTTGTCATACTCCACGTCCTTGTTGCCTTCTTTCTCTTGGAAGTCTCCCCTGAAGCTAAAGAAACAATGGCTCTGTAAACTGAAATTTGCAGATATATGCCAGGATGGATAGTATGGTAAAGTAGAAGGAACTTATTTCCCTCTGGAACAATCCTGGATTACCTACTCCTAGCCTTTTTTCACTTACTGGGCATATTCAAAGGAACCCTTGCAACCCGTTACTGTCCTGAAAGCCACCTCTCACCAGTCCTGCTTTGACATCTGTTCTGGGGGAGCAGTGTGCCTATTCTGAGCAAGAATCAAGGCAGGGGTGGACTAACCAACTCATCTCCACGGTGCTCAGAGCCCAGAGCATGTGCAGGCCATGCTTTTGAGAATCTAGGAATGAGTGACAGTTCTTCCTGCACATCACTTGGCAAAAGACAGACAACATCTGTGCATGACATAGTGTATCAGGCCATTCTTGCATTGCTATAAAGAAATACCTGAGGCTGGGTTAAAAAAGAAAAGAGGTTTAAGTCACTCACTGTTCTGCAGGCTGTACTGGAAACATGGTGCTAGCATCTGTTTGGCTTCTGGGGGGCTTCAGGAAGCTTCCGATCATGGCAGAAGATGAAGGCAGAGCAGGTGTCTCACATGGCAGGAGCAGGAGCAAGAGAGAGAGAGTTGGGGGGAGGTGAGGTGCCATACACTTACAAACAACCAGCTCTTACGTGAACTCACTAGGATAGCACTAAGCCATGAGAGATCCACCCACATGACCCAGTCACCTCCCACCAGGCCCTGCCTCCAACACTAGGGATTACATTTCAAAATGAAATTTGAGGGGACAAATAACCAAACCACAGCACACAGCCAGAAGTGGGTATTGGTGGGATTAAGTTTCCTAGGTGGTCCTTGTAAGCAAACTAACCTTCCTTCTCTTTTTCATAACGTGTTGTCTCTTTCTGGAAAGCCCACACTTTTAATCCTATGACTTATTAGGCTTCAACCACTCAATTGTGGGGGTATGAAGAAAAAAAGTGCAAACAAGATGTGAGCTGGAACCTCAGCTTTCAAGATCTTAGCAAAATGGTTTGTGACATAGCATGCTTTCCTCAACACACCACACACACACACACACACAGAGACACACAAACATCTGTAACTCCATGGCTTGTGGGAGTCCACAGCCCTCCTCAGTATTTCTAAGAATAACCAGGCAGTCGCTGTTCTTGTGGCCTCCCCTGCCTTTTGGGCTCCAGATTCCTCATTCAGGGTCTCTATTATTCTCCACATTGACCTAGACTTGAAATCCAGTCCTTTCATTGATTTCTCATCAACCTCCCACCTGCCCTCCCAACTCATATGAAACATGTGTGACTTCACAGAGAGGGTGTCACTTCACACACCACAGAGCCAACGAAGTGGCCAATTTCTCCTTTCCAAAGAACTTTTTTGCAATCTCATCATTCAGGACCCAGCCCCAAATCCACTCTCCAGCTCATCTCCCCCATTTCTTCTCCTGTTAGCCTTCTCCCTCCTAGAGCCGCTGAATTCTCTCCATGTCCCTGCAGAGGCATTTGTGCCTTTTTTCTGAAGTCCTTGGGTCCCACCCACTGCATCAAACACTTGATTTTCCACATAAGTATATCTCTCCCTAAATGGAATCCTAGTGCCCATTATTAGAACAATAACATGTTCCCAAGTTTTTACACCAGCACTGCTGAGAGAAGGTCAGCAGCTGTCTCACAATCCCTGTGATAATTCCAAACTGGATTTTCCACATTTCCTTCTCCCTGATTGAAGGAAGGACTCACCACAGTGGAGGCACAGCACGTCCCCAGTTGTGCTATTGCCTGGTCACACAGCAGCAGGGACCTGGTCTTCTCTGTGTCATTAGCCACAGATGAATCACAACTTCAGAGTCACATAAATCAATGTCAGCAACTCTCGTCTATTCGAAGAGCCACCAGTACCATTTGTAGTAAATGGCCACACCCTGCTATAATTGGCCGCTTTTTTCAAACACTGAGAGACAGTAGGGAAGTGTAAAAACAGGCCACGCACAGTGGGAGTAGCACAAAGCAGAGATTTCCTGGAGCAGACACAAATAAGGGGAAAGTGATATTCATACCATGGAAATCCAATGATTGGGCCGCTCAAATAGCTAAACCTGACACAAATTTTGAAGTCAAACAGATCCGAGTTCAATTTCCAATTATTCACTTATTAGCTAAGCATCCTTAAATAAATGGCTTAATTCTCCCTTCTTATTCATATACTCAAGCTAATGTTTCTCTTCCCATGGGTCTGAAAGGGGAAAATGCATTAAGTGTTCAATAAATGGTAGTTTTCACAAAGACAAGTCACATGGAAAATGAGCCAATGCATAAGTTGAACCTTTTGAACAGCATTCCCCTCACACATACTCACTTGCAAGCAAAGCAATTTTTTTATTATTATTATTATTATTATTATTATTATTATTTCATGAAACAGAGTCTCACTCTGTCACCCAGGCTGGAGTGCAGTGGCTCGATCTCGGCTCACTGAAACCCCCACCTCCCAGGTTCAAGCGATTCCCTTGCCTCAGCTTCCCGAGTAGCTGGGATTACAGGCACCCACCACAACACCCAGCTAATTTTTGTATTTTTAGTAGAAGCAGGGTTTCACCATTTTGGCCAGGCTGGTCTCAAACTCCTGATCTCAGGTGATTTGCCCACCTCGGCCTCCCAAAGTGCTGGGATTTCAGGCCTGAGCCACCATGCCCGGCTGCAAAGCAATTTTAAATCCAGCCCCCAAAAACTGATCATTTGATTAAACCGAATCTTTTTCTTGATTTCTTCTTTGAAACACTTTCAAAACAAAATACAAGAGCAAATGTTAAATTCATATCCTATTAGATGTGGCCAATGACATTTCTTTCTTTTCTATTCTGTTTGGAAAGAGCATCCTCTGCTTTCTGGACTCTCTGCCAATGTCATACAGCTGATTCCAGAGTCCAAGTTCTTAATGGTGACTAAAATTCAGGCTTCAGTGGCTTCAGTGGTGCAATCAGTTCGCATGTGGTACTTACAAACTTCAGACCTCGCTGGCCTTTTTTTTTTTTTTTTTTTTTTTTTGAGACAGAATCTCACTCTGTTGCCAAGACTGGAGTGCAGTGGCACGATCTTGGCTCACTGCAACCTCCACCTCCCAGGTTCAAATGATTCTCCTGCCTCAACCTCCTGAGTAGCTGGCATTACAGGTGCCCACCACCACGTCCAGTTAATTTTTGTATTTTTAGTAGAGACAGGGTTCACCATGTTGGTCAGGCTGGTCTTGAACTCCTGACCTCGTGATCTGCTTGCCTTGGCCTCCCAAAGTGCTGGGATTACAGGCGTGAGCCACCACGCCCAGCCTTCTCTGGCCTTTTCAAGCAACAATTATTGAATAAAAGAGATCCCCAGTAAAGAGAGTGAAAGATATCATAGCCTAGGCAATTAATAATGGGCAGAGCAGCTCTTTGTGATTCAAGATTGAATTTAATGTTCAAATAAGGTCTAGTGTGTTTGCCACATAGTACTGATACCTCCATGAATTTCCATCAATGTGAGAAACAGAAGTAGAGTTTCAAACTCAAAGCTAGGGAAAATAGTAGGTGTCTAATAAACACATGCTGATTGATTCCTTGATTGATTGGATCTGTATCCATCGCTGTCTTCACTAATGAGGATGCTGACATGTAACAGCGTAGCTGTCCACTTGAGAATAAAGACCATTCTTCTCTACTGTAAAAACAGAAGCTTTTAAATCTGTAATTACAACACCAGAGGTTCGCTAGAATCTCCCCCTCAGCCTCTAGAGCACTGTGAGTTGCAGAGAGTGTCTAAAGTCGGGAACAATACACCTTACTACCCATCTGCAACCTAGATGGTAGTTTGCCATACACACGTGTTGCTGGGAAACAACCACACGTTTCTGAATAGCTTTATTATTAGAAGGATTCAGGGAAGAAACAAACAAACAAGAACCTTTGCCACCATTGTTAACCCATGAACAAAAGGCAATATGTTGTTCTCTGTTGTGACCACTTCATGCACCCTACATTCCCCACCCCACAAGGCCTGATCTTCAGCTTATTTGGATGAATACATCTTCTTATCGGGTTCATTTGGGGCATACAGGTTGCAGGTGAGTGTGATTACCATTTTCCTATTGTTATAAGACTGCTGCCCTAATGAGATAATATATGTATTAGAACAAACCATAAAAAGTAGATTGCATGCAGATTTCTCTACTCAAAGTGTCAGCTTTAATTGAGAAATAAATTAAATGACCCACCTGCCTCCCATCATCCATTTCTTTATTTTCTTGTAGAACCATGGTATTCAAGGACAGTCAGCACTACTTCTAATGACTCACTAACAGAACTCCATATAGAAATTGATTGGCCTTGTAATACAATTTTGCCAACACTTAACATCCTGTGGCTCTCCCCACATATTCAAATCAACTGACTATAATGAACTATTTCTACTTGTTAACATTTTTCTTCCATCATGTCAATATTAATAAGACTTTCTCTTTATTAGGGTCCTACAAGCAATGATGGAAGTAAGACATTCTATAACAAGGAAAAAAATTATCTAATCTATGGTCCAAGTGGAAGTTCCTAGATGTGTGTGAGTAAGGGAGGAGGAATTATTTCATGTAGCTTGTATCACAAGATTAGTTCTCCCTGCTAATATTACGTAGAGGTGAAGGCTGAGTAACCCACAGACATTGGTTTCACCATTTAAACATAATTATATCAATTTATTTTTCACCAAAACATGTTAAAATAATCCAAAAGTGACATAGCATATGTCACTACAGGGAAAAGCCACAATAATTTCATTTATGTTTCTCAAATATTTAATTGTATGTCTTCCTTGCTCTGGAGGTTTCAGTTTTCTTTCTTTTTCTTCTTTCTTTATTTTGTTTTCTTAACTTCCTAGCTTATGAGGCAAAAATATGTGTAAAAATATTTGAGAGCAGGCAGGGACTATGATTTTTTATTTAAATATCTTTACTGACAAAATTTAACTTTTTAGATGTATACAAGTAATTTACCGTCACTGTAAAAACGTAGAAAATAGAATGTAAAATAGGCAAAAAGAAAATAAAATATCTGCACTCTCTCCACCCAAAAATAATTCCTGCTAATACTCTCTTCTGTATAATTCCAGATTTCTTTTCAAAACAAAATGATATCATACTATTTTTTTTATTAGTTTTGTTTTTAAGGTATTATATAGCCATTTTACTTTAAGTTTTTTATCGTGACATCATTGTAGATTTTCATGCAGTTGTACAAAGTAATACAGAGTGACACAGTACCATTGGTCCTTTATTCATGTGCCTCCAATAGTAACATCTGGCAAAACTATAGTCCAGTACCACAACCAGGATATTCACATTGATACAATGAAGATACACAACATTTCCATCACCACAAGGATTCCTTTCATAGCAACATGGACTTCCTCCTGCTTCCTTCCCACTCCCCTTTACCTCTGGAAATCCTTAATCTATTCTCCATTTCTATAATAATATTCTATAAGTGGAATCTTTCAGCTTTGAGATTAGCATTTTTCACTCAGCATAATTTGGCAATAATTCATCCAAGTTGTTGCATGTATTGACATTTTATTTAATGTTTATTTCTTTTCATTGCAGAGTAATAATCCCCTGTATGGATGTACCACAGCAGTTTTATCCAGTCACCTATTGAAGGATAGCTCAGTAATTTACAGTTTGGGGGCCATAATGAATAAAACCATTATGAACATTTAGGTACAGGTTTTTGTGTGAACATAAGTTTTCATTTCTCCAGTATAAATGCCCAGAAGTACAAATCCAGGGTCATATGGTAAGTGCAAATCTAATTGTGTAAGAAACTGTTTTCCAGAGTGGTTGTACCGTTTTTAAGTTCCTACCAGCAACGTGTTGAATGATCCAATTTCTTTATGTCCTCTCCATTATTTGCTGTCACTATTTTTTTAAACCATTCTGAAGGGTGTGCAGTAGTATCTCATTTACAGTTTGAACGTGTGTTTTCTTAAGGACTAATTATGTTGAACATCTTTTATCATCTTATATCCACTTTGGTGAAATATTTTTATCTGATAATGTAACCATTCCTGCTCTCTTTTGATTACTGTTTGCATAATATCTCTTTTTTATCATTTCCTTTCATCCCAGCTATAATATTACCTTTAAAGTGAATTTCTTATAGGCAACATATAGTTGGGTTAAATTTTTAACCCATTCTGCCAATTTCTATTTTTTAATTGGTACATTTAAACAATTCACATTTAATGCAATAATTGACATGTTAAGGTTTAAGTTAGTCATTTTATATTTGTTAGTGTTGTTCTGTTTATTCTGTTTTTCTGGGGTTTTTTTCTGCCTTCTTGTAGGGTACTTGAACGTTTTTTAGAATTCCATTTTGACTTATCTATAATGTTTTTAGTGTACCTCTTTGTATAGCTTTTATAGTGTGTGCTTCAGATATTACATTATATATTCAGATATCACATCACATATATATGATTTGATAAGATGTCAAAGATGTTGCTAAGGATTATAGAGGGATCAATATTTTTCCCCAACAAGTACTCCCTCCTCTCTCTTTCCACTTTCTATGTTTGCCCCAATTTCACACACAGTCCTTCATTGCTAGGGTTTGTCCTTAAGCATTCTGTTCACATAGATGACCCAGGCAAAGGTGGTGCAATAATTAATAAGGCTTTATCATTTACATCTTCTTTTTTTCTAGATGACAGCACAGGCAGTTCAATAGTATTTCTTTTGTGTTTTACTTTATTTTATCATTTGGAAAAATATAAATAAAAACTTACATACAAAGAGCTTATTTTCCCTGCCAAGATTCTGAGGAGAGAAAGTCATACTATTAAAGATGTAGACATCTTATTCAGCTCATCATTTTTTCTCTTTTTTAAAGCACCCTTACCAATAAATAAAAATCCATACGGATACATATATATGTATCACATCACATATATACGATGTGATATCTCAATATATATGTTTTTTTGTATATATAATGACATAGTCTACTGATGTTGACACCTTAACACTTCTTTTAAAGTATAAAACTGCACCTCCTTGTATAATCCTTTCCCCTTCTTCCATTTATAATAGAATTCTCTTAAATATTACCTCTATATACATTTTAATAACATCAGATAGTATTATAAGTTTTGCTTCAACCATCGAACATAATTCAGAAAACTCAAAAGGAGAAAGAAAACATATTATCTGTATTTTCATTCTTTTCTTTCTGGTTAGATAACTTTCTTAGCTATCTTTCATTGTAGGTTTTCTAGTGATAAATTATTTTCCTTGCCCTTTGGCTTATGTGTCTTGATTTCCCCTTTATCCTGAAAAATATTTTCACCGGGCAGTTTTACTTCAGCACTTAAAAAATTTTGCGCTACTCCCTTTCTGGTAAAACACCTCCTGTAATTCAAGTTTTTCCCCACTATATGTAAAGTGTTCCTTCTCTTTCATTGCTTTAAGTCTTTTTTTCTTTATCTTTGGTTTCCAGAAAATTTACAATAATGTGTCTTGGTGCAATTTATTTGGATTTGTTGTGTTTGGGGTTTGCTTAGCTTCTTGAATCTGAATGTTTGTGTCTCTTGCCAAATTTAGAAGTTTCCAGCCATTATTTTTTCAAGTACTTTTTTAAACCTGCTGTTTTCTATTCACTTTCTAGGACTCCAGAGACATGTTAGATCTTTTGTTGTGATCCTACAGGGCCCAAGACTCTGTGCATTTATCTCCAGCCTATTTTATCTCTTCAATGTTGTTCACATTTATCATTTCTATTGTTTTGTCTTTCAGTTCACTGATTCTTTCCTCCATCTTCTCCATTCTACTGTTTAGTTTTTTTTATTATCTTCTATTGCTTTGCCTAGACTTTCTATTGCTTTGCTGAGACTTTCTACATTTTTATTTGTGTCAAGCATGTTCACAATTTGCTCAATAAAACATTTTTGTTATGGAAGCTTTAAAACCTTTACCACATCATTCTAACCTTTCTGTTATCTCGGAGTCATATTGATTTTTTTTCATTCAAGTTGATAGGTTTTTGGTTCTTCATATTACAAGTGATTTTCCATTGAAACCTGGACAATTTGGATACCAAATCATGAGACCCTAGATCTAATTTCAACGTTCACTTTTAATTAGGTTTCTTCTCTGGCACTACTTTGGCAGTTAAAGGGGATTGGTGCTGCCTCATGACAGCCAGTTGGGTACAGAAATCCAAGACGCTTATTTGGCTTCTGTTTATACCCAAGGGGATTCCTCATTACCTGGATAGTGGTGCGAGATTTGGCTCACACTAAGTTTCTGCTGATACCACTCTCACTGGAATGGGTAGGAGTGCCGTGTTACTACTCCTAAGTAGCCTCCACCAGCACTACAGTTGGAGGGGGTGGGACAGGACAGGTCATTAGCCTCACTACCACAGGACACTGGTGAAACTCCTGCCTCTCCAGTAGGTCTCCAACCCTGTGTGGAGAGGGAAGGTACCTTCTTACTCTCAGGTAAATGTGTAAGTCCAGACTTCTCATGTGGTTTCCACATGGGGCAAGGGGTTCATTTTCTTACAGCTGGATGAAAATCTAGGATCTCTATTCAGCCTTCTCTGAAGCCACCCTAGCAGGGATTTGAAATACCTCTTACAGCCTGCTGAGAGTAGGCTCCTCATTTGGTCTTTGCTAGTATAGATGTAGATGAGGCCACACTTTACTCTACAATGCTTGGTCGAAGTAGAACAGTCATTGTCTAAAAGTTTTCTGTCTTGCTAAGCTGTCCCTTTCATAGTCCTTAAATTGGAAAGAATAGAATTTTATTAGGGAATTTTTTTTTGTCCATACCGACTGGTGTCTCTGGGTTGCTAGCTTCTTTAGCTCTAAGTCTGGGATATATGAGGCAAAAAGACAATTCAGGAAACCCACACTGTCCTGTTCTTTGGGTCCCAAGATCCCTAGCGAGTCAGCCTTTTTCTTTCCACCGTTAAAAATCTTATGTTTGTTGTACATGTAACAATCAGGGTTTTATTCGTACTTAATAGGAAGAATAAGGGAAGGTACATCTATTCCAACTTTCTCGAAATGGAAGTTTCCGTAATACTCTTCTGTAATGTATTTTTTTCAGTTACCAATAGAGGTTACATATCTATCCATGACAACAAATATAGATCAACATCATCATTTGCCATGCTTGTCTAGCCATTAGTTATTCCCCCAGGCCCCTACCTTTGGGCAGATAAACCATTTGATTTTTGCCAACACTTTGGATTTCCATTAGTTTTAATCTAATGTATTTCCCATAGCAAGGAAAACCATTTTAATAAATGGTTTACTTCCACCTCTTTTGAAGATGGCCTTGCTGTTCAATTTGGAGCAGCTCTGAATGACATATAAAAAGCATTGTGTTACCAAAAAAAAGACAGAGAGAGAAGGAGGAAAAAGTCAAACATGTTGCTAAGGATTATAGAGGGATCAATATTTTTCCCCAACAAGTACTCCCTTCTCTCTCTTTCCACTTTCTATGTTTGCCAATATTTGCACACACAGTCTTCATTGCTAGGATTTGTCCTTGAGCATTCTGTTCACACAGATGACCCAGGCAAAAGTGGTGCAATAATTAATAAGGCTTTATCATTTACATCTTCTTTTTTTCTAGATGACAGCACAGGCAGCTCAATCGTATTTCTTTCGTGTTTTACTTTATTTTACTGGTTGGAAAAATAAAAATAAAAACTTACATACAAAGAGCTTATTTTCCCTCCCAAGATTCTGAGGAAAGTCATACTATTAAAGATGTAGATATCTTATCCAGCTCATCATTTTTTCTCTTTTTTAAAGCACCCTTACCAATAAATAAAAATCCATAACATCTAGTTTGATTAGACTCTTCCCACAGTGAGTGATCATATTGCATGCAGGAGATCAAGTAATGTTTACATGCTCCGAACGCTCCCTATAATGTGACCCATTGAGAACCTCCCCTCCACTTATCTGTAAGAACCTGTTGGGTCCCAGTAAGTCCTCCAGCCCTCAGCTACAGCTACATGACTGGACTTTTACTGCAGATTCAGCCAGGCTCCTGGACCAATTCTGACTCCCACAGAGGGAATTTAAAAGGCTGAAGCTCCACAGCTCAAATGGCAGACAACATGATTTTGGCACCTGCCCTTCAGGCCTGATTTAACATAAACCTCAAATCCAGTGCTGAGAACTCTGCCTTCTTGTCTGGGTATTTACCACACAGCTCAGTTCCAAGCATGTGCTCCTTGGTAACCTGGCAGTTTCAGCAGGTCTCTCAGCACTGAAGTTCCTTCTCATTCTTGAAACTCTATGTTGGTGCCAGCATTCTGTCTTTGGAAGCCCAAGCAGTGACAGGCCTGACAGCTCCCAGACTCCCAGTGCCCTTTCCCTCCCACTTATACGTCCCCATCCCGTCTGCCCTCCCAACCTTACTCATGTCACCTGAAATGCCATCCAAACCCTCTGGATACCAGGTTTGGCCTGACTACCTTGCTAGACCCCATTCTCCTCTGGTTTCACTCACCAGTAATGGAGGTCAAGTAAAACTGGCTCTAGATCTGAAACTCAAAAAGTTAAGAATCTCTGCTTTATTTGGATCTATGCAGGAATACAGCATTCTCACTATCCCCATCATTATATTCTAGTAAATATTATCACCATTGGTTTCTTCTTTTTCCCTATTTTACTCCCCACTCCTACCCCCAATCCTAATGATGCTTTTGTGGTAGCCTAAAACACAGACTATTTGTACTTAAATCTATATGTCAGCAGTTTCTGTGACAGCCCAACCTAAATCCTGGCTCAATGACTTCTAAGGTTTCCAATGCCTGCCAAGTACAGTCCAACTTCTTAGCTCTTGCAGCTCATTATGAGAACCCCAATCTCAAATTGCTAATATCTTTTCCTTCATGTACATCAGTTGACTTTAAGTCAAAGTCAAATTGAACACTTTCTTGTTCTCCTACTCACATCATCCTGGTTTTGCTCTTATATTTCAACTATTACCCTGGACTGCCCTATAGCAAAGTGGTTAGGAGCACTAGATCCATAGCTAGAATCCTGGGCATCATATCCTGTTTCTGCCATTTGCTAATTGTGTGTCCTCAGATAAGTTGCTTAGGTTTTCTGTGCTTCTGTTTCCATATCTGTTCTATAAAGATACTAAGAGTATAAGCTAGAATCTGCCTCTAGCCAACGACAACTTTCAGAGTATTTTGGCTATTGCTTCACTTCCACCTCCTGAATTTCACAAAATTTGTCTTGGGGGTCGGTCAAACTTAACCCTGAAGGGCTCAAGGATGGAAATTCCGGAAAATGTGGTGACAACCTGACTACTTTGAGATGGTCCCAAACCACCACAGCTTCTCAATATCTGGTCAGAGACTCCTGATTTTCTTCTGAGGAAACACCTACCCACTCTCAGTGCAGTTTAGCTAATAAAAATTCCAAAAACTTCTGCTATGAACCACACCTACTTAAATTTAGGAGAATATGGCTTCAACAAACTTATTGAAAGCTGAAACTAGTTTTAATAACATTCATTAATGTGTAAATCATTTCTATAGCATAGAAAATAATTGGGAAAATCAGATAGGTACGAATAATACAAATTTAAAGCTTCAAGTCAAATAACATCTGTGTACTTGTAAAATAATTTGATTTAAATTGGAGAAACCACATGCTGAAGGAAAGGAGAAAGTTACTTGGTTTTTCTATCCCATTCCCTGAGAGAATCAACTTCCCTTCTCCCTCTCCAGTGGAAGTGAGCTCTATTACCTATAAAATGGATGTTAAATTGAACGCTGAAAAAAAGAGAATCTCTCCCTACAACTGTCTATATATGCTTCTCCTGTGGTAATTAAACATGAGTGTTGATTTTCAAATTCCTACTTTCTGTCTCTACTGACCTTAAGATCCTGTTTCTAAAAGCTAGCAGGAAGGGGCTAATAGGGGTTTTTGCAAATTGCAATAAATGTTTTGAAAATTAAGTCATTTTGTGTAGGAAAAAAATAATGTTTATCAAATACATCCCTTCAATGTATACCCTCTGTCAGTATATTGTACCCATATTAAGTAAATGAAATAGACATTTGCTATTTCCTTTTCTATACACACACACACACACACACACACACACACACACACACTCTCCTCCTCTCCCTAAATACAAATAGTAGAGATAGAAACTCATTAGCTGTGTGATGTGGTTAAAAGCTTTTAATGATTCAGAAGCTCAGATTTTGTTGGTTTGGAGTTAAGACCTGGAAAATATACTTTGTCATTATTCTGGGTTGAGTAGTTTGTGTGAACATTGGCTTTCACTCTTTAAAGTCAGATTGAATCAGGTGTGAGTAGGCAATGGCACAAACTTCATGAGTGTAAACAACTCAGAGATGCAAGAGCCATGAGATGCACACAAGCTTGCCTACTATGCTCCTCGATTCTGATGACACAACACCTGGTTCTCATCACACTTGTTTGGCTCATAGTGTTTGAATATTGACTGTTGTCTCAGTGAATGTGTTAAGACACAGGTGTATTTTCTTTCATGATCAAAATAGAAATATAACCTCCACCTACCCAGAATGCTTCTCATTAAAAGTCAGGTTAGTCCTTGAAGTGAGCATGGCATTATTCTTTTTCATAAATACAGTTATTTTAAGCCATACCTAATATCCGTCTCTCATATCACCATTATGTATTCATCCAAGCTCAAACTCTTCTCTCCACTTGAATAAAAGCAAACATCTTTTAACGTTATAGTTGGAAGCTACCTGACATTAAAAATCAATTAAAATCATTTACCTGTGCCTGGTAAATTATTAGGTTAGGTCATCCTGGAAGCTAAATTTCTGCAGAGAAGAGTCGGAAGGGGGTGAAACTGGCTGGCACCATTCTTTGCACTGTGTTATACCTAAGATGAGCAGAAGATTCTAACGGTACCCACCCAGTGTTGGCTTTTCACTGGCCTGTGCAGAGACTGTTTCCTTATCTAGTTCCTGGACGAAGCTTAGTGCCAGCAGAGGACAAAGAGCCTGAAAGAACAAATTTACGCTAAAAGCATTTGGTAATTAATTTTGCTCATTATTCACACATAAAATGTGGATGCTTACTCTGTCCTATGAACTGCACCAAATGCTAGGGATGAAGCTGAGAGACAAACAGAGTAGATCACTGTTCTTATAAAACTGCCATTCCAGTGAGAGAGACAGAAAATTGACACTGCCTGAACTAAATCTAAAGTCCAATGCAACCACAATTGCCTGTTCCTGTCCCTCCATCTGTCTGTAGCCAAAAAAGGTATCTCTCTGGATTTTTTTTTATGACCAGATAACGTTTTACCTTCTCCTCTTGGTTTTTCTCTCATTCTCATCCCCCCACCCTTTTATTATTTTCACGCACATCACTCTTACATAGATTTAAGACCTCGTGATCCACCCTTCTCTGCCTCCCAAAGTGCTGGGATTACAGGCATGAGCCACTGCGACTGGCCAGTTTTGTTTTGCTTTTTTTTAATGACCAGATAACGTTTTACGTTCTTCTCTTGGATTTTCTCTCATTCTCATCCCCCCACCCTTTTATTATTTTCACACACATCACTCTTACATAGATTTAAAGATAGTAAAATTTAAAATAAAATTAATAATAATTTGTGATATCTACCTAGGATTTCCAAACAATTTTGCTATGGAAAAAAATATATATATGTTCTTTTAAATCTATATAAATATATAATTAAACACTGTAATTTATTAGCTCGTCTTCACAGAGGACTTACTATAGTCCAGATACTTTTCTAAGTGTTTCAGATACATTAACTTATTTTATCAGAACATTAGTCTTAAAGAAGGTAGAGTTATCATTCCCATTTTACAGATATCTAAAGTTAGATGAAGCTATAATAATACTTTGTTCAATACAACCATTTAATAAGTGATAGAGCCACACTATGACTCTGGCATTTTTTACCCTGCCTTGCCTTTTAGCATGACCATGCTATTAAAAGGAAATATCTATTCATTACTCAAAGAAAAAGAAAGAAAAACAGTGGAAGGATATAATTTCAGAGTACAGGTAGACCCTAAAGTTATCTATATAAAGAATTCACTTGTCCTTACTTTTCTCAATTCACTGTAGCCTGGTAAATGCTCTGTCAAAAGCTGCTGCTGGCTCACTACCCTGCATTCAGGAGCCACAGCACCCAGACATTAGCAACATGGAGGTTTTCAATTCCTATCTCAGGCGACGGCTCCAGAAGTTGTAGATCAAGAGCATAACCGTGTTAGTCTTTGTTAGAATAACATTCATAATGCATTTCACACTTTTAAACACCTATAAAAGTACCTGAATTTAATCCCCATTTACATTTTAATTTTAATAGTACATTGCAGGGGACGAGGGGGCTGAAACTCCCACTCGCTGAAGCTTCACAGGAAGTCACGAGTTTGGAAAATGACCCCCGTATGAGGACAGGTTCTTCACACAGTCCAAGGGCTTTAGGGGGCTGAGAGTCCTCTGAAATGAATCACAAAACGTTTCCAGTTTCTGCAATGGCCCCACCACCATCCAGGAAGAAGATTTATAGCTTTGAAATGATTTTAATGCTATATTTATTCTATAAGCGCTTAAAAACCACGGCTCCTAGCTCCGTCGCTAAGTTACTAATTGGGACAAGTCATTTGTTCACACTGCACACTCGGTTTTCCCAGATATCAAATTGGAATCACATGGTTCCTGCCTGACTTTCTTTCAAAAGGATAAAAATTAAATGAAGGTATATAACTGTAAGCTGTTACTATTTCTCTGTTCCCCATGTCCCCCTCTGAGAGAACTTGTGAAATTTAGCCTTTAGTTTCACGAGGGGACTTCTGGGTGTACTTCATTTGCTCTATTTCTTTTAGAGATTTTATTTCAATATTTTACATATACCTCCTCTGTAGATATTTTAGCATTCTGTACTTACTGTTTTCTGAAAATTGCTATTTCTGTTTGTTCCCAAAAGCCAATAAAAATTTTAAATTGAGAATCAGGATAAACAGGATATATTTCACTTCTGCCCATCAATGTGTGGATGGGATTTGCTGTGAAAAGGCAAATACTCAAACGACAAATAGTAACTTCCAAGAAGATCAAAATACCCTAATAAGCATTATCTTAAGTCAGAGCAGCATTTGTGTAGAAATGTGCAGCACGGAGTGGCTGTGAAGGAGATATCTTCTCATATTATTTTTAATCTAGGAAAAGAAATTTGAAAAGATGTGTTTTTATTCTTTTTTACCCCACTTAAAAAAAACTACAAAAAAATGTCTTCTGGAACCCAGCAAACTCTGAGTATATTGTGTCATTGTCATTCACTTCCAGCTTCAACTATGTGTATGAGAAACCGCACCTACAAGAAGCACAATTTTTAAATAATACTTCAAGGGTTTTTGAAAAGCACCATTAAAATTGCATCATTTTCATTGTGATGAAAACATTTAAAAACCTATTTTCTAATTATTATGATATATACAATACATTATTGTTAACTCCAGTTATTCTACTATGCAATAGACCACCAGAACCTATTCCTCCTGTCTAACTGTAGCTTTGTACCAGTTGACCAGTCTCTCACTGTCCCCTCATCTCCATCCTCTAGTAACCACTTTTCTACTCTCTACTTCTTTGAGAACAAGGAGATGAATGTTTAAGGTAATGGATATGCTAATTTCCCTGATTTGAGCATTACACAATTTATACAAGTATCCAAACATCACACTGGTGCCTCATAAATATGTATAATTATTATGTCAATCATAAATAAGTTTTTAAATTGTATTATTTCCAGGCCAGTTGAAGTTCAAGTAATGGTGTGTTTCAATTTTAAAGCTTACCCTTATAGAGCCTGATTTCATCCTCTCTCTCTCTCCCCACGAGAATGACCAACAATTTAAGACAGCCAGCTTTAGCAAATGAAAAGATGTGATGCCCATTTAAATTTCAATTTCAAATAAACAGCAAATGTTTTGGTATAAGTATGTACTACCTATTGCATGAGACATGGTTATACTAAAACTTTGCATGTAGTTTATATGAAATTCACATTTACCTACAAGCCTTTTGTTTTTTATCTGGCAACTTTACTAATAATGTGTTAAACCTCAAGAATCTGTGCTGTGACATCTCATCAAAATTAGATAAAACTAAACCATTAAGGACAGAAACAGAACTATACTCAAATTCATACATAATTAGGAGAAAATATATAGCCTTAAAGGAAGATGTTTTCCTATTGACCTTTGGAACATTAAACAAAACTATGTTCTTATAGCAAAGTGGGAGAAGTTGCATTTTGCATAAGCATCTCATCTTTCAAAATCTGGTTGGAAAAGTCAGCTCTCTGTACCATACCTTCCGCAACTATTCAGCCATTAGTAATACTATTCATAACCTTGAACAGATTTAATAACACAAAATGAACAAAGAAGCCTAACAAATTAAATGGATCTCTTCTTTCACTGTACAATAGATTTTAGTTTTACCCCAAGGAGATCATATACTTCATTATTATTAAAAATGTCAGCAATATTTTACCTGCAAAGAGCACAAATTTTTTCCCCTACTTTTCCATATTACTCCAAACCCCTATTGCATACTTTATGAGTCACAGGAGGTCTTAATTGCTGCTTTTCAGTGTTACAAACTCTGAAACCCAAGGGGGCTTTTTGCTAAATGGATTTTTACATGTGGAGCATTGTTGAGCATTTACAAAAAAATAATAATAATAATAATAAAGCATAATAAGAAAAACATTCTCAGGATGATTTTTCTCTTTGTGTAACCTTCAGAAGTAGATATAACAGGCCTTTATCAAGGGAGCAAGCCAAATTCCTGCTCCTATTAACTTCACGCTCTTTCCTTTCCCTTTGTGCAACATCGCCTACAAGCTATCTTATCATTCTCTCTCCTTCCTCTCTCACCAATCCCCCAATTCTGAAAAACGTATTAATCATTATAATGTAGAGAAACATTACGAGGTGTGAGCTGCGGTGAGTGTCTTGATGCTCCCTGCTTCCCCCTTTGTCTTGTCCACTGTGGTACTGGAGTGTTAATCAATTTTCCCTGTATCATCAGTGTGTTAAAGCTGCCAGAAGAGGGAAAAAAAAATGGTTCCTCTTGAATTTGGGAAGAATTGAGGGTCTGTTTTGAGAAAGTAGAATAAAACCATTGTGGGGAATAGTTGAATTTGGTAATTGGGGGGTTTGCAAATTATGGATTTTTGGTAATACATTTTCAGAATGATTTGATAGGATGATTTTGATAATTACTGTGGTAAAGTATGTGAAGTGTGATGCACAGGACCTGGCACCTAGAAATTACACAATAAATACTATGGATTATTAAGGGCCAGGTCTGTTCCTCTTGTATGCGAAGCATTATAAACCCTGCAAGGGGGGTTGAGGGGTAGAGATACAAGTTCCTTTTTTTGTCGTTTGTTTGTTTATTTGTTTGTTTGTTTTGAGATGGAGTTTTGCTCTTGTTGCCCAGGCTGGAGTACAGTGGCGCGATCTCACTCACTGTAACCTCCGCCTCCTGGGTTCAAGCGATTCTCCTGCCTCAGCCTCCCGAGTAGCTAAGATTACAGGGAGATGAGACTGGAAAAGGTGTTCTTCCCTGCAAATTTACTGTTGATGTTAAGTTCACATAGAGATAAGTTCTTTATGAGACCTTAATGTCAACAGTAAACTTGCAGGGAAGAGCATCTTTTCCAGTCTCCTGGGGTCCATAATAATGTCGAAGAATAAAAAATGGTGGCCTGGATGACTCTTTGTGCAGTAAAAGGGAATGTGAGTTTGAGGGGAATTTCACCACTTTCTGAATGGTGTCTCTTGAGATAGCCTTGCTCAAAAGCATGCTTCATCACAGGTGGGGCCAGTAATCTTGGCCTTTCCAGAACAATTTTGGGTCTGGTCTTCCAGAAACCAAAGGAGATCCACAACCCAAAGGAAATAGAGGCATCACTACATGCGTCAGGCTTGTTCACCTGCAGGGTCATGAGCAGTGAGAGCTACAACTCAATCGCTTGAGTTTCTGTGTCTTCTCTTTCCCTCACCCTCAGGACCACATCCCAGCAATGCCATAGCCAAAGAAAGTTCAGTCTCTCTGCTGAAAAAAGCCATTGTATTTATGCAGATGCATCAGCCAGCTTCTGACCTTAACAAAAGTGGTATGAGATTATTTTTCTTTTAACACTGCACCCTCACTCCTTCCATGAACATATTTGTTCCCCTCGAGCCCATTCCTAGGATTCTTGAATCTTTTCCCATCATGTTGCCTGGGATCTAGCACTGGAGAGTACCACTGGGTCTCCTCCTTTCTCATCTCTGAACTTTGTTTTTCCTCTTCCCTAGGCACTATCCAACAATCATATGTCCTATTCCTTTTGACCTACAACCGAGGGAGTGTTGTCTCAAATTCTGAAATAGAAGGTGATTTTATGTAGCACATGTATAGAATAACAAGAATTAAAGAGACTATTTATTGGATATGATATTTCTGTCTTATACAGTCCTAGTGCTTTATAATTCACTCAACAACTCCATGAGTTGGTAATGATTTTATAGTCATTTCATAGATAATAAAAACTGAGGATTGCAGGGATGAAACAACTTGCCCAACGTCAATAGTTAAGAAGGTAATGGAAGAATGATTTAAACCTAGGGTGCTTGAGTCCAAAGCATGATCTGTTAGCTACTAAGCTAGCACATCTTCATCCCAGGTGCCCTTTGAATTGCCTTGACATTTTAAAAGAAATTAACATGAGGCTATGACTCTCTTCCCTTAAGGTCAACCACTCAGAACATCTAGATAAATTTGGGTTATGATTAGAGGTTAGCAAATCAACAAGATTTCTTAAAATAAACTAAATGTAGTCCTAATTTAAGCACACTAACAGTATGAAGAAGTAAGACCCTAGAAAACTGACTCTCCCACATATAAGTATAAACTCTGGGCAAAATACAACAGCCAATTACCTGAGAGCTCTGAAGAATGAAAAACAGCAGGAAGATTTTGAAGAGGAGTCAACACATGGAAGAAAAGGCAAAAAAGGCAAGGACTGAATGAGTTTCCCGTTTATGTGATTTTGCTATGAGGATAACTGTGGTTGTGGGATGGTATAGAGGTACTAAACCTCCTGCCAAAGGTCTTCTTTCTGATCAGAAGAAACAAAGTAAGCTGCCTTATGAAACTAAGGCCACTGGAAAAAGGGGTTTATCCTAGAAAGGAGAATATCAGGAAATATAAAACCCAAATACAATGTATAAACTATAAACTCTACTAAAATTGTTGACCGCCCATTAAGTTATTCTTGCACAATGTAGACTAAAAGTAATCTGAACTAGAATCTAGAATCTAGGCTGCTATCCACTACCTACTCTAACCAAAAGAGTTTTCAGTTTGTATTTAATTTAGCTAATTGTTTGCTTAAAACAAACATGAACAATATTTACAGAAATGTAACAGAATCCAGAGTCCCTAAAACATATTATTTACAGTATGTAAGATATGATCTATAATTACTCAACATACAAAAAGCAAGAAAAATGACACCTATTTTCAAGAGAAAAGATAATTTTTTTTTTTTTTTTTTTGAGACGGAGTCTCGCTCTGTCGCCCAGGCTAGAGTGCAGTGGCACCATCTCGGCTCACTGCAAGCTCCACCTCCCGGGTTCACGCCATTCTCCTGCCTCAGCCTCCCGAGTAGCTGGGACTACAGGCGCCCGCCACCTCGCCCGGCTAGTTTTTTGTATTTTTTAGTAGAGACGGGGTTTCACCGTGTTAGCCAGGATGGTCTTGATCTCCTGACCTCGTGATCTGCCCGTCTCGGCCTCCCAAAGTGCTGGTATTACAGGCTTGAGCCACCGCGCCCGGCTGAGAAAAGATAATTTTTAAAAAGTCCAATCCTGAGATATTCCAGTGGTTGAGATAAGCAGCAAGGACTTTAAAACAGCCATTAAAACTATGGTAAACACAGAAAAGTAAAATATTCTCATAATAAGTGAAAAACCAGGAAGTCTCCACATGGAAGTTAAATATATTAAAAAGGAAGAAATGTAACGTAGAATTTATAAGTACAGTATCTGAAACAAAAACCTATTTGAAGCACTTAGGAAAGGATAAGTGAACTTGAAAATTTATTAACACAAAATATCCAATCTGAAGCAAAGAAAGAAATATTTTAAAAATTAACAAAGACTCAGAGAAGTGTTAGACAATATCAAAAGTTGTTAGCATACCTATTACCAGAATCACTGAAGGAGAGGAGAGTAAAAGTGGGGAGAAAGAATACATAAAGAGATAACAGCTTAGAACTATCCACGTTTTATGAAGGGCATAAATTTACGGATTCAACAAGCTCAGAAAACCTCAAACAGGATAAAAACTAAGAAAATTACATTTAGAAGAAGTACATCCAATATGTTGTTAACCAAAAAATGAAAAATTCTTGAAGACAGTTATAAATAAAAGATAATATATAAGGAGAAAAGCAAATCAGAAACCATGGAAATCAGAAGACACTGGAAGCACATCTTTAATGTACTGAAAAAGAAAAAAGTGAGAGATTGATGCAGAATTCCATATTCAGTTAAAATTGTCTTCAAAGAATGGAGGCAAAATAAAGATTCTTTTAGATAAATGAAATAAATAAATTTTTTTTCCAAGAAATTTCTTGAAGATCTACACTTCAAGAAATGCTAAAGGAATCCTTCCAGCTAAGGAAAATATTACAGTGGCACTAAGATCTTCAGGAAAAAATGAATAATACTTAAAATTGTGTCTATTTTAATATGAGATTTTCCTCTTAGTTTCTTTAAAGTGTATATGGTTATTTAAAACTGAAATTGTACTATGTTCTTATGAGGTATATACTCTATGTAGATATAACACCTTTAACAACTACAGAATAAAGAATGACAAGGAGTGGATTAAATGGAAGTAGCAAGATTTTTACAGTTTATAGTCAGTGGTACAATACTAATTCTAAGCAGACTTTTGTTTGTTTGTTTCTTTGAGGCAGGGTCTTGCTCTGTCACCCAGGCTGGAGTACAGAGGTGCAATCATGGCTCACTGCAGCCTGGATCTCCCAGGCTCAAATGATTCTCCCAACCTCTCAGTCTCTCAAGTAGCTGGGACTACAGGCAGGTGCCTCCATGCCTGGTTAGTTTTTTTGTATTTTTTGTCAAGATGGAGTTTCATCATATCGTCCAGACTGATCTTGAATCCCCAGGCCCAAGGGATACACCCACCTCAGCCTCCCTAAGTGCTGGGATTACAGGCGTGAGCCACCATGTCCAGTCCTAAGTAGACTGTTACAGGACATAGTTGCAATTGCATCACTAGGGAAATACTAAAAATTACAAAAAGTATATTTTAAAATATGAATAGCTAAATTAAGATGGAATCCTTTTAAAATGTTCAAATAATCCAAAGGAAGACAGAAAGGGATAGGGGAAGAAAGGAAAAAACAACATAGGTAGCAAAAATAAAAGAGATATATACACTGGACACCAAAAACACAATCCATAAAAGGTAAAATTAACAAATTCAACTTAATCACAATTAAAACCTTTGCAAGGTGAAAGATACTGATAAGAGGATGAGAAAACAAGCTACAGAATGGAAGAAAATATTTGCAAATTGCATATTCAACAAAAGGCTAGTATCTAACACACGTAAGTATCTCTCAAAACTCAACAGTAATAAAAAATTCAATTAGAAAATGGGCAAAACACATGAAGAGATATTTTACTAAAAAAGACATACAAATGGAAAATACACAAAAGCATGTTTAACATCATAAACCATCAGGGAAATTAAAATTCAAACCACAACAATCTATATCATTACACATCTGACAGAATGGCTTTAGTAGAAAATAGCAACATCATTAAATGCTGGTGAAGACGCAGAGGAATTGGATCATTTATACATGGCTCATGGGACTGTAAAATGGTACAACCTCTCTGAAAAGCAGTTTGCCAGTTTCTTATATTATACAATTCAGAAATTTTTACTTCTGGACATTGATCCCAGTGAAACTAAGACTTGTGTTCCCACAAAATCCTGTACGTGAATGCTCACAGCAACCTTATTCATAAAGAGCTAAAATCTAAAAGCAACCCAGATGTCTTTCAAGAAGTGAATGGTTAGCAAACTGTGGTACATTCATACCATGGAATACTACTCAGCAATATAAAGGAACAAATTCAATACACACAATAACCTGGATGAATGCCCAAGAAATTTTACTAAGTGAATAAATCAACTCCAGAAGGTTACTTACTGAATGATTCTATTTACAGAACATTTTTTAAATAACAACATTATAGAAATTGAGAACAGATAAGTGGTTGGTAGAGGATAACAAGAAAACAAGGGAGGGAGGGAAGTGAATGTTTAAAATGCCTTTCAAAGAGGAAGGAAATTTTTGTTTTTGTTACAACTTTTCAGTCCTTAGTCATAAATTCTTTTCCAAGACCGATGTCTGGAACGGTGTTTCCAAGATTTTCTTCTAGAATTCTTATAGTTAGGTCTTACATTTAAATCTTTAATCCATCTTGAGTTAATTTTGTATATGGTGAAAGGTAGGGGTCCAGGTTCACTCTTCTGTATGTGACTAGCAAGCTATCCCAGGGCCATTTATTGAAATGGAGTCCTTTCCCATTAATTGTTTTTGTCGACTTTGTCGATGTTCAGATGATTATAAGAGCGCAGCTTTATTTCTGGGTTCTCTTTTCCAGCTGTCCCCAACATTTTTGGCACCAGGGACCAGTTCTGTGGAAGACAATTTTCCACAGATGGGGTGGAGGGCAGGTGGGAGTATGGTTTGGGGATGAAACTGTTCCACCTCAGATCATCAGGCATTAGTTAGATTCTCATAAGGAGCTCACAATCTAGATTCCCCACATGCACAGTTCACAAGTGGGTTCATGCTCCTATGAGAATCTGATGCCCCTGCTGATCTGACAGGTGGTGGGGCTCAGGCAGTAATGCTTACTTGCCTGCTCACCTCCTGCTGTGCAGTCTGGTTCCTAAAAGCCCACAGACTGTTATCAGTCTGTGGCCCAGGGGACCCCTGCTGTATTTTGTTCCATTGGACTGTGTATCTGTTTTTGTACCAGTATCATGCTGTTTTGGTTACTATAATCTTATAGTATAGTTTGAAGTCACGTAATGTGATGCCTCTGGCTTTTTTCTTTCTGTTTAGGATTGCTCTAGCTATTCAGGCTCTTTTTTGGTTCCATATAAATTTTAGAACACTATTTTTCCAATTCTGTGAAATATGACATTGGTAGTTTGATAGGAATAGCATTGAATCTGTAGATTAAACTAGATGCCTATTAATGGTGGACTGGATAAAGAAAATTTGGTACATACACACCATGAAATACTATGCAGTCATACAAAGGAATGAAATCACGTCCTTTACAGCAACATAGATGCAGCTGGAGGCTATTATCCTAAGTGAATTAATGTAGGATCAGAAAACCAAATATCACATGTTCTCACTTATAAGTGGGTACTAACCACTAGCTGCTCATGGATATAAAGATGGCAACAATAGACACTGAGGACTACTAAAGGGGAAGGGAGATAGAAGGGCAATGGTTGAAAAACTAAGTCTTGAGTACTGTGCTTACTACCTGGATGATGGGCTCATTTGTACCCCAAACCTCAGCATCATGAAATATACCCATGTAAATAACTTGCACATGTACACTGTGAATCTAAAATAAATGTTGAAATTACTTAAGAAAAAAAAGGAAGGCAAAAAAAAAGATTTTCTCAGATAAGCAAAGGCTATGGGAATTACTTCCAGCAGACCTACTCTTTAAGAATTGTTTAAAGAAGTTATTAAAGCAGAAAGAATATGATCGGACAAAACTCCTGTATTAGTCCATTTTTATACTGCTATGAAGAAATATCTGAGACTGGGTAATTTATAAAGAAAAATAGGTTTAATTGGCTCACAGTTCCACATGGCTGGGGAAGCATCACAATCATGATGGAAGGAAAAGGAAAAGCAAAGGCACATCTTACATGGCAGCAGGCAAGGGACCACGTGCAGGGGAACTGTCCTTTATAAAACCATCAGATAAATATAGATTTTAGAATTAATAAGGCATCATTTTAGATCCACTAGGCTGGTAAAAAGTTAAAGTGGGCTTAACTTTTAAAAAACAGCTTTAAAAACAGCTACTTACTGTGAGAATGTTGAAATGAGGATCCCTAAAATACTCCCTAAATAGAAATGTGAATAGCAGTTCTTTTAGAGATCAACTTTGCTCTACCTTTTAAAGTAAAAAATATAAATAAACGTTTACCCATCAGTGTCCCTTCTTGGCATCCATCTCATAGAAATGGAAGTAAAAGTTCGTGGGAATGTAATGATCGTATATTCAATGATATTCATGGCTGTTGTTCCAAGTAGCCAACCCAAAGCCCAATCAAAATCTAAACAAATTAACAAATATTACAACAGATTCCTAGGGTCTAAACTAATAAGACAAAGAATTAAATCTGTATCAAGAAGCTAGAAGGGATTTCTAGAATATATTTTTTCATAAAGAAAATGACAATATTTGTTTTCTTGTTTATGTATTTAATTATTTATTCTTGCCTCCCTGTCCTTCAGTCCAGTGCCTGATACAGGTCTTTGTTATGTGTAACCTGGAATGCAAGGAAATGTTGATGCAGATGAATGACTATGCAGAAGAGAAGCAGGGAACTATGAAAACAAAAAACCGAATTTTTAGAAACGTATCCCAAAATAAATATAGCATGCCTATAATAATCTCATCCATGTCAACAATATATGTGTATGTATATGTACACAAAGAATATGCAAAAATGTCAACAAGTAGTTAATGGGACCATTTAACAGTGGTAGAATTTCTTTCTTTTTTTTCTCTTTTTTATTATACTTTAAGTTCTAGGGTACATGAGCATAATGTGCAGGTTTGTTACGTAGGTATACATGTGCCATGTTGGTTTGCTGCACCCATAAACTTGTCATTTACATTAGGTATTTCTCCTACTGCTATCCCTTCCCCAGCCCTCTACTCCCCAACAGGCCCCGGTGTGTGATGTTCCCTTCCCTGTGTCCATGTGTTCTCATTGTTCAATTCCTACATATGAGTGAGAACACAAGGTGTTTGGTTTCCTATCCTTGTGATAGTTTGCTGAGAATGATGGTTTCCAGCTTCATCCATGCCCTGCATAGAACACGAACTCATCCTTTTTTATGGCTGCATAGTATTCCATGGTGTATACATGTGACATTTTCTTAATCCAGTCTGTCATTGATGGACATTTAGGTTGGTTCCAAGTTTTTGCTGCTGTGAATAGTGCCACAATAAACATACATGTGCACGTGTCTTTATAGCAGCATGATTTATAATCCTTTGGGTATATACCCAGTAATGTGATTGCTGGGTCCAATGGTATTTCTAATTCTAAATCCTTGAGGAATTGCCACACTGTCTTCCACAATGGTTGAACTAATTTATACTCCCACCAACAGTGTAAAAGTGTCCCTATTTCTTCACAACTTCTCCAACATCTATCGTTTTCTGACCTTTTAATGATCGCCATTCTAACTGGTGTGAGATGGTATCCCATTGTGGTTTTGATTTGCATTTCTCTGATGACCAGTGATGATGAGCATGTTTTGCTCATCATCTGTTGGCTAAATAAATTTCTTTTTTGAGAAGTGTTTGTTTATATCCTTTGCCCACTTTTTGATGGGGTTGTTTTTTTTCTTGTAAATTTAAGTTTTTTGTAGTTTCTGGATATTAGCCCATTGTCAGATGGGTAGATTCCAAAAAATTTCTCCCATTCTGTAGGTTGCCTGTTCACTCTGATGGTAGTTTCTTTTGCCATGCAAAAGCTCTTTAGTTTAATTAGATCCAATTTGTCTGTTTTGGCTTTTGTTGCCATTACTTTTGGTGTTTTAGTCATGACGTCCTTGCCCATGCCTATGTCCTGAATGGTATTGCCTAGGTTTTCCTCCAGGGCTTTTATGGTTTTAGGTCTAACATTTAAGCCTTTGATCCATCTTGAATTAATTTTTGTATAAGGTGTAAGGAAGGGATCCAGTTTCAGCTTTCCACATATGGCTAGCCAGTTTTCCCAGCACCATTTATTAAATAAGGTATCCTTTCCCCATTTCTTGTTTTTGTCAGGTTTATCAAAGATCAGATGGTTGTAGATGTGTGGTGTTATTTCTGAGGCCTCTGTTCTGTTGCATTGGTCTATATATATGTTTTAGTACCAGTACCATGCTGTTTTGGTTACTGTAGTCTTGTAGTATAATTTGAAGTCAGGTAGCATGATGCCTCCAGCTTTGTTCTTCTTGCTTAGGATAGTCTTGGCAATGCGGGCTCTTTTTTGGTTCCATATGAACTTCAAAGTAGTTTTTTCCAATTCTGTGAAGAAAGTCATTGGTAGCTTGATGGGATGGCATTGAATCTATAAATTACCTTGGGCAGTATGGCCATTTCCTATCCATGAACATGGAATGTTCTTCCGTTTGTTTGTGTCCTCTTTTATTTCATTGAGCAGTGGTGTGTAGTTCTCCTTGAAGATGTCCTTCACATCCCTTGAAAATTGGACTCCTAGGTATTTTATTTTCTTTGTAGCAATTGTGAATGGGAGTTCACTCATGATTTGGCTCTCTATTATTGCTGTATAGGAACGCTTGTGATTTTTGCACATTGATTTTGTATTCTGAGACTTTGCTGAAGTTGCTTATCAGCTTGAGGAGATTTGGGGCTGAGATGATGTGGTTTTCCAAATATACAATCATGTCATCTGCAAACAGGGACAATTTGACTTTCTCCTTTCCTAACTGAATACCTTTTATTTCTTTCTCTTGCCTGATTGCCCGGACAGAACTTCCAACACCAGGAGTAGTGGGAGAGGGCATCCTTGTCTTGTTCTGGTTTTCAAAAGGAATCCTTCCAGCTTTTGCCCATTCAGTATGACATTGGCTGTGGTTTTGTCATAAATAGCTCTTCTTATTTAGAGATACGTTCCATCAATACCTATTTTATTGAGAGTTTTTAGCATGAAGGGCTGTTGAATTTTGTTGAAGGCCTTTTCTGCATCTATTGTGATAATCATGTGGTTTTTGGCATTGGTTCTGTATATGTGATGGATTACATTCATTGATTTGTGTATGCTGAACAAGCCTCGCATCCAAGGGATGAAGCTGACTGGATCATGGTGGATAAGCTTTTTGATGTGCTGCTGGATTCGGTTTGCCAGTATTTTAATGAGGATTTTCACATCAATATTCATCAGGGATATTGGTCTAAAATCCTCATTTTGTTGTGTCTCTGCCAGGCTTTGGTATCAGGATGATACTGGTCTCATAAAATGAGTTAGGGAGGATTCTCTCTTTTTCTTTTGATTGGAATAGTTTCAGAAGGAATGGTGCCAGCTAGCTGTTTGTCTGATGGGCTTCCCTTTGTGGGTAACCCAACCTTTCCATCTGGCTGCCCTTAACATTTTTTCCTTCATTTCAACCTTGGTAAATCTGACAGTTATGTGTCTTGGGGTTGCTCTTCTCAAGGAGTATCTTTGTGGTGTTCTCTGTATTTCCTGAATTTGAAAGTTGGCCTGCCTTGCTAGGTTGGGGAAGTTCTCCTGGATAATATCCTGAAGAGTGTTTTCCAGCTTGGTTCCATTCTCCCCATCACTTTCAGGTACACCAATCAAACGTAGATTTGGTCTTTTCACATAGTCCCATATTTCTTGGAGGCTTTGTTTATTTCTTTTTACTCTTTTTTCTCTAATCCTGTCTTCTCACTTTATTTCATTAACTCGATCTTCAATCACTTATATCCTTTCTTCCACTTGATCGAATTGGCTACTGAAGCTTGTGCATGTGTCACGAAGTTCTGGCGCCATGGTTTTCAGCTCCATCGGGTCATTTAAGGTCTTCTCTACACTGTTTATTCTAGTTAGCCATTCGTCTAATCTTTTTTCAAGGTTTTTAGCTTCCCTGCAATGGGTTAGAACATGCTCCTTTAGCTCAGATGAGTTTGTTATCACCGACCTTCTGAAGCCTACTACTGTCAACTCATCAAAGTCATTCTTCATCCAGCTTTGTTCCAATGCTGGTGAGGAGCTGCAATCCTTTGGAGGAGAAGAGGTTCTCTTGGTTTTAGAATTTTCAGCTTTTCTGCTCTGGTTTCTCTCCATCTTTGTGGTTTTATCTACCTTTGGTCTTTGATCATGGTGACCTACAGATGGGGTTTTGGTGTGGATGTCCTTTTTATTGATGTTGATGCTATTCCTTTCTGTTTGTTAGTTTTCCTTCTAACAGTCAGGTCCCTCAGCTGCAGGTCTGTTGTATTTTGCTGGAGGTCCACTCCAGATCCTGTTTTCCTGGGTATCACCAGCAGAGGCTGCAGAACAGCAAATATTGCAGAATAGCAAATATTGCTGCCTGATCTTTCCTCTGGAAGCTTCGTCCCAGAGGGGCACCCACCTGTACAAGGTGTCTGTCGGCCCCTACTGGAAAGTGTCTCCCAGTCAGGCTACATGTGGGTCAAGGATCCACTTGAGGAGGCAGTCTGTTTGTTCTCAGAGCTTAACCACCATGCTGGGAGAACCACTGCTCTCCCAGCTCTTCAGAGCTGTCAGACAGGGGTGTTTAAGTCTGCAGAAGTTTCTGCTGCCTTTTGTTCAGCTATGCCCTTCCCACAGAGGTGGAGTCCATAGAGGCAGTAGGCCCTGAGCTGTGGTGGGCTCCACTCAGTTCGAGTTTCCTGGCTGTTTTGTTTACTTACTCTACTTACTCAAGCCTCAGCAATGGCAGATGACCCTCCTCCCACCAGACTGCAGCCTCACAGGTCGATCTCAGACTGCTGCGCTAGTAGTGAGCAAGGCTCTGTGAGCATGGGACCCGCCAAGCCAGGCACAGGAGAGAATATCCTGGTCTGCCGGTTGCTAAGACCATGGAAAAAGCACAGTGTTTGGGTGGGAGTGTCCCATTATTCCAGGTACAGTCTGTCATGGCTTCCCTTGGCTAGGAAAGGGAAATCCCCCAAACTCTTGTGCTTCCCACATGAGGCGATGCCATACCCTGCTTTGGCTCGCCCTCCATAGGCTGCACCCACTGTCCAACCAGTCCCAATGAGATGAACCAGGTACCTCAGCTGGAAATGCAGAAATCCCCCATCTTCTGCATCAATCATGCTGGGAGCTGCAGACCGGAGCTGTTCCTATTCGCCCATCTTTGGATGGACCCTCAACAGTGGTAGAATTCCAAGTGAGTTTTTAGACTCTTTCCTATATTTTTATGCATTTCTATTCTATTTCTATATTTCTTATATTTCTATGCATTTCTACTCAAATTATTCTATGCGCCATGAGATAATCATATAAACATAACAACAAACAGCCTATTTTTCATAGTAAGAAAAAAAATGTACTAGTGGAGGAGAATACATTTCAGGTGTTTGATTCTTCATTGCCTAGGTATGCTTCCATCCTCTCAAATCCCAAAGGGATTACATTTTTCTGATAGGACAGTAATCTGCAAGGCTATTATTTACAGTAGAAAATCACTGAAACCAGTATTTGGTACTCTGATCCTATTCTTTTACCTCAGGGAAGTACTTAGTTTTTTGTCCATTGTTCCTCAGAGGGGAGAGATAATCTGGACTCTTACAAATCTTTCAGAAATAAAGTTCGTCAAATCAAAGGGAGAGATAAGATGCTGAATAAACATATAAAAATAAAAAAGAAAAACAAGAAATCTTTGACCATTCAGTAACAGTTTATGCAAATACATTTTCTTCATTTTTCACTCATTAATTGTTTATTTACTCACTTAATAAACGTATTTTATTACTGCCTCTATAACAGACACCAGGGTTCCTTTCATCAGTAATCTCAGAGTCCTGTGGAAAATCATGAAAATTCCAGATTACAAAATCGTTTGGTATAGAGCAACAAGTAAGATACAAAGGAAGAGTAGTTAACTCATTTGGATGGAAAGAGTGAGAAAGAAAAGGAAAAGAGAATAGTTGTGGAGAAGCATTTCCAAAAGAAGGTGACATTTGACCTGTCTTGAAGTCTCAGTGTAGATTTGCTGGATAAAGAAGTGAGAAACTTTCCAGGCAGAGAGGACAACACACACGAGGGCAGAGTTTGGTGAAACGTGATGTTTTGAGAAAGCATAAGCGGCTCAATGTGGTGACAGCAGAAATGATACATGAGAGTGACACAGACAATGTGAAGCCAGAAAGCACCTAGGGCTGGAGCATCATGAGCATTGTATGCCCACCTAGGAGTTTAAGCTCTATCCAGTGAGCCTCAAAATCACTCCTAGAAGATTGTTACAAGGAAGAGGCATAATTACATGTGAATTTTAGCAAAAGTGTGGAAGATAGATTGGAAATGGGCAAGTCTGAAAGCACAGAGACCAGCTAGTAAGCTGTTAATCCTGACTAGAGAAATAGAAGGTGAGAACGTAGGCAGTAGGTGGAGGATAGAGTGTGTGATCACAGAGGGAGCATCACAAGAATCTGAGTGATATGATTTGATGAACAATCAGATGCAGGAGTTGAGAAAAGGAGTAGGACTGGAAAGAAAGCCTCTGGCGTGGATGGCTAAGGAGAAAGTGTTGTCATTCTCTAAGATGACAAATACAGAAGAAGCAGCCATTTTGAGAGAGAAGAGGAGTTCCACAGGCCATGCTGAGTCAGAGGAACCCTTCAGGAGCCTCCCTGGAGGTGAGCAGTGGCAATGAGAAATGCCATGTAAAGTTTCCACTTAGAACCCAAACCAGCCTTTGCTCCCTGAAAAGCAATGCCATATTCAAAGCAAGTCAAATCAGGAATGGGGAATAAGAGGCGTCTTCCAGGTAAAGTGAAATGAGGAAGGGTCATAGAAAGACAAATTAGGAGGAGAAGAATGGGGCGGGGGGAGTGGGTGACAAATGAAGCAATTATACTTTTCACTAGCCTCTGTCTGAACCATCAGATGTGAAATTTTCAGAGCTATTTGCAAGTGCTCTGTTCTTTGGAGGCAGAATGAGTTATTAATCTTTTCTGACTGGAATCTGATTTTCTCTAGAATTCTTCATTTCAGACTAATAGGATTTTACAAAAGAGTGTAATGAGTCTGGGGTGACTGTTTTAATGCTATATAGGTCATTTATTTAGTAACTCAAGCCCCACTCCTGCCCCCCCTCCATCTCTACCTGTTTCCCAGAGCAGAGTCTAGATTTTAGGCCCCTGCAAATGTCCATAAAGGCTTCCTGGGCAAACAATGTTGTTAAGGACTGAATGTCTGTGTCCCTCCAACATTAATATATTGGAGCCCTAATTCTCAATGTGATGGTTATTTGGAGATAGAACTTTTGGGATGCGATTAGGATTAGATGAAATTATAAACATGGGGCCCTCTGGATGGAACTAGTGCCCTTATAAGAAGAGACACCAGAGGGTTTTCTCTTTCTCTCTCCGAACACTCTCACAAAGAAGAGGTCATGGCATCTCACAGAGAGCTAGCAGTTGCCTACGAGATGAGCAGAGAAGCCTTAGAATGAAAACTTCTTGGCTGGTACCTTGATCTTGGACTTCCTGGTCTCTAAAATTGTGATAAATAAATTCCTCTTGTTTATGCCTCCCAGCCTGTGAGATTCTGCTATGGCAGTCTAACCACATTAAGACAAATGGGCACCACAAACACCAGGAATGCTTCTTAGAGGATTTATGTTTCAATCAGAAGCATGTCTGTGACCAACCCAATATAAAACCCCATTATAAAATTCAGGTGACTTAATCAAATGTCAGCCCCAATATAAAAATTCAGGTGCCTTAATCAAATGTCTCCATACTTTCCTCCCTCCTGCCTTTAATTTTTTCCTGGGTTAAGGTATTGGTAGGAAAACCAGATGACAGGCCATAGGACAAAGATACTTTCAGGAAAAAAACAGGCCCTCAGGGGAGACCAGTTGTTCTTAAGGCCAAAGAAAATGATGGAAAAAATCTACATCATACAGAATGCTGGGGAGAAGAGAAAAGAGAAGTTAGATCGCCGGTCCTTAGCCACAGCTGGGAGCTATCAAACACCTTGTAGACTTTCCAAAAAGACTGTAGAGCATCCATAGCACCTAGGTACGTATGTCACCACCAAATAGTGTGTGACAAAATTTCAAAGCTTAAAAAATGTGGCACATATACACCATGGACTATGCAGCCATAAAAAAGAATGAGTTCAAGTCCTTTGCAGGGACATGGATGAAGCTGGAAACCATCATTCTCAGCAAATTAACACAGGAACAGAAAACCAAACACCGCATGTTCTCACTCATAAGTGGGAGTTGAACAATGAGAACACATGGACATAGAGAGGGGAACAACACATACCAGAGCCTGTCAGGGGATGGAGGGCAAGGGGAGGAGAGCATTAGGACAAATACCTAACCATGCAGGGCTTAACACCTAGATGATGGGTTGACTGGTACAGCAAACCACCATGGCATATGTATACCTATGTGAAAAACCTGCACATTCTGCACATGTATCCCAGAATTTAAAGTAAAATAAAAATAATAAAAGTAAAAAATAAAAAAAATTTCAAGCTTAAGGTAGAAGATTTTTCTGACATAAACAAAGTCCCATTTGTGAGATCTATGTTTGTCCTGTTGACTGCCTACCCTGCCAAGGTGATGAACATTGAGCTATGCAGTGAGCTGTGAAATGACCGAAAGGGGTGAAAAATATAAAGATATAGCTCATGGGACCACAAAACTTATTTATTTTTCTTTTAATACTTAACTTTATTTTATAAAGGATTATCATCTTTATCACACACACTCTGGACTGCAGTTTGATTTTAGCCTTCTTCCAACCAGTGAAAGAGGGATACATAGTGGGTGACATAAGCCACCAGGGTGTGGACCATGGTTTCTCCTCCCGTTGCATTTAAATGCAAACAGCTGTGTTGTGTCAGCAGTCAAGTGAAAAAGAATGCCTTCAAGATATCTTGACGACAAATACCAGTGTAGAATCATAAGGAAAGACAGGTGTGGGAGTACACAGAAATGAGCTGGCCAAAGTAATATGAAAATAAGATGTTTGAAGCTATTGAGTCTGAATAATCACAAGTGTCGATCAAGAATGCAAGCATTTATGCAATGTTAGCTATAAACAAGGGCCCTAAAACAGCATCTCTGACTACAGAAAAGGGTAGCCACATGACAAGATGAAAAGAATATGTGAGCACCCACCTGCAAAGTCACACACTTCCATATCTCAGCAGCATCATCCTCAAGCACAAAGACTGGTGCCAAAAATCTCATGAATGTGTGTCACAGAAAGAATCCCATGACTTGATCAAGTCTGGAGTAGAGAAAACTATAAGTAAATGCACTCATCACAGTACAGTCAATCAAAGCCAGTCATTTGATATCAGTGACATAGTCTACATTAATTAAATCTTAAGTGTGCAATGATGCTAAGTTTAAAAAGGATGATTTTCTCCATCAGTATTTTAGCTTCATACATTTTATCATTTCACAACAGGAGTCCACTTAGGGTATGTTTCTATAATTAATCCAAATCAAAGATGGATTAATTAACTTTCACAACATAATTCAGAATGGAATCTAATTAATTCACTTAACAAACTTTTATTTCCCTCAATTTATTAATTTACTGAATGTTGTTTCCTCCTCTAGAGGTGAACCAGATTTTCATCTTTATAAGATTTTGTAAGCACCAGGCTAGCATAGAACAAGATAGTCTGATCTTGAATCAAACTTTTCTTAAGAAGACTCAAATTATCCAGCAACTGGAAAATATTTTTGTAAAGTAAATCTGATAGAGACACCTGGATCTATTCTATATTTTTATTAAATAGCATTATTAGTGTTTCAGGCAATCCAAGTATAGCTGATGCCTCTCTTTGTATATTGCAAAAGTAAAGACTTCTGTCACATTGCTGGCTGGATCTCCTTCAGCGTAGTCAGTGCATTCTCCATCTCTTATATAATCTGACCACTCTTTCTGGAAATGTATCTCTTTTTAGAAACAAGAGAAAAGTAAATCCTAGTTGAGTCAAAATGCATTGAAAGAGAGAGACACCTGGAAAGATAAAAGTCTTCCAGGTTACCTTTAAGACTTTCATTTATCCTGTCACTTGCTGTATGTATGTATGTATGTATGTATGTATGTATATATGTATGTATTGAGATGAGTTGCTGTATCGCCCAGGCTGGAGTGCAATGACATGATCTCAGCTCACTGCAAATTCCGCCACCTGGTTGAAGCAATTCTCCTGCCTCAGCCTCCTGAGTAGCTGGGATTACAGGCATCTACCACCACATCCAGCTAATTTTTGTATTTTTAGTAGAGACGGGGTTTCACGATGTTGGTCAGGCTGCTCTTGAACTCCTGACCTCAGGTGATCCACCCACCTCAGCTTCCCAAAGTGCTGGAATTACAGGCATGAGTCACCACGCCCAGCCCATCTGCTTTATTTTAACACTAGTTTCTAGTTTAGAAAGAAATACATTCAAATAAAAAATAAATCTCAGCACAGGCCACAAAAAATTTACCTAAAATCGCAATATGGAGCAAAAGTCGATGAAGTGCACTATCAGCGATCTAAGCTAAATGAAAGAAATTGTTTATCACATATCCTGCCAACATTCAGGCCTTGGTAGCCAAGGTGAATAATTGAATTAAATATCCAGGGCAATGTGAGAAAGGGGAGAGGCTTAGGAGTGGGGAGAGGCATCAATAGCAGGAAAGTACCAACAGTTGGCTTTTACCAGGTCCTTAGCAAATGCTAGGCATTTGCTAAAAGGTTTAGATATATTGTTCTATTTAATCCCTAAAACAAGCATATGGCAGGTTCACTAATATTATTCCCTTTTAATATATGAGTAAATTGAGGCTTAGAGAGGCTAAGAATCTCAATGAGGTGAAAAATAAGTCATAGAGACTAAATTCAAATGCAATCAATGTGACTAGTCCTCATTTTCAAACTACGCTTATTTGAGGAATTGGGTGTGGTGTGAAGGAGAGACCCAGACAACCACTCAAACAGTGAGAGGACTTCTCCCTGGCAATGGGCTCAGTGGCCATGTGCCCTGGAGGGAGCAAGAGACAGGAGTGATGGTGCCATCCCCTTCCCCACAGTGGGAGCACCAAGCATGCCACTCTGAGTGTTGTCTCAGTATTCAAAGTTTTAGTTTTTCATACAACACGGTCCCTAAAATCAAGCCAACAACGAAACAAACGAAATGATCATTCACTCCAGCTATGATGGAGTGATCAGAGAAGGCATGTTGGTACCCACTGTGCTCTCCTCCTAAAATTGCTTCCCCCAGAGCAATTTTAACCCTTCTCTCATGCACCTCTTGGAGAATTTAACACCTCAGTGAGAGGCAGCGCCTCACTGCTTCTAGTCCCACACACTGTCTTCTATATTGGAAGCCACAGGTGCTGTCTCGGCTTGTGTTTCCCAGAAACAGACCCTGAGAAGAGAATTCTAGTAAATATAGTTTGTTTGGGAGATGGTTCCAGAAAACACAAAGATGGAGGGTAGAGAAAAATGAAACAAGGAAGGGAAGGCTGGTAAAGGGTGATGTTTTAAGCAAGCTCCCACTGTAGGAAACTTGTGACTAATCCCACAGAAAAGATCTGGAGTCAAAGTAAAAAATATTTCTCAAGAGTTATCCCCTAGAAAAGATGCAGGGGCTTAAGAGGTCACTTGGATACTAACATTTTCATTGGTTGTTGCATAGAAGGGTCCCTTAATGCCCAGCCTACAAAGACAGCAAGAAGCAGAGATACACTTGGTACATCAGTGGTTGGAAGCCCAGAGAGCTTCCACCCCAATGGTAATATGAGAGGTTTCAGAAAGCCATGGACAGGGCCTGCCTCAAGTGACTCTTTTTTTCCAATCATATCTACTATAGTATTGATGATAAGTTTATAACAACTTGATAATATTGCATTGATAATAACTTCAAGAAATCAAGGTCTTGAGAACCACTTAATCAATTTTAAAAGATAAAAGTTTTTAATTACATCAATAGAAATTTTTCTCCAAAACCATTCTCATTGTTTTTCTAATAAGCTTTTGTTTTTTAAGTTTTTAAATTTTTGTGAGTACGTAGTAGGTATATATATTTATGGGGTACATGAAATGTTTTCATACAGGCATGCAATGTAAAATAAGCACCTTATGGACAATGGGGTATCCATCCCCTCAAGCATTTATCCTTTACATTACAAGCAATCCTATTATACTCTTTAAGTTATTTTAAATTGTACAATTGAGTTTTTATTGACTATAATCATCCTATTGTGCTATCAAACAGTAGGTCATATTTATTCTTTCTATTTTTTTGTACCCATTAATGATTCCCATATCCATCCCATTTCCAGTCCCCACTACCCTTTCCAGACTCTGGTAACCATGCCATTCTACCCTCTATGTCCATGAGTTCAATTATTCTGATTTTTAGATCCCACAAATAAATGAGAACATGTGATATCTGTCTTTCTGCGCTTGGCTTTGAATGACCCAAAATACTTCTTTGTATTTGGTTGCAGTCAGTAATTCTATTTGCAGAAAGGCAAGTAGATGAACAGATTTCCATATAGGAGAGAGATAAAAATAGATGCCAAGACAGAGGTGGGGCAATAGGGAACAGATTGAGAGGCAAGACACAGATATAGACACACAAAGATAGTGATATATTTCCTCCGATTTTTCCAACTTACTCTGTTCTCTAACTTGGTACAGTAGAGATGGCAAGATCTTTAGAAAAAGGACTGCGTTTGAATACCTTCTTGGGCAAATACTAATTGAAGATAACCTACCAAACTTCTTTGAGCCTCGCACTATTTATGGAGACAAGACAATAATAGCCATCTCATAGGGTTATTGTGAGAATAAATATAAAATGCCTAAAACATTGGAACTACCCATTTCAATTCATCAAATCTGCATGTCATACACCAAGGCACAAGTTCTACTGCAGCTCTCCTTCAGTGCATTTTGTTAGTGGTAGTAGTGATGCTGATGACGACAATGTACTTCTAAACTGTACTAGATATGACATCACTTTCACACCATTTGTCTTCACTTCCAGGTCTTGCATGGCCAATCTTCTCTCTGGCTTTTCAGTGGCACTTTTGTTTTACTGCTAGCCTAACAATATTATGATGAGAAACAGAACTTGTTGAAAGAAAATATACCTTCCATGGACAAATGCCTTTTTGGAGTCTGAATATTAAGAAGTGGACAAGTGCATTGTCTGGAGTGAGATTCACATATCTGGAACATCACTCTTCCTGCTAACATCACAATTACTTCTCACTTTCCTAAAATGATAAGATTCCATACATGCAGACTGACTGACATTTTATTTGGCCGTAAAATAGATTTCTGTCTGGTGCTTTTTTTTTTTTTTTCTTTTTTACTGCATATTACTTTGTCTTTGGAAGTAAAAAGAATGTTTCTATTAATCAGTTTTTTGACATATACTATATATCAAGTAAAAAATCACTCATTTTAAATGTACAGTTTGATGAGTTTGGGCAAATGCACACAATCATGTACCCTCCACCACAATAATAACATAGAATTTTTTTTTTAACCACCAAAATTCTCCCCTGAAGTCAGTAACTTTCTCCACACCAATTCCAATCACAGATCCACACTCTTGGTTTCATATAAAAATAATCTACAGTCTCTTCTGTCTGGCTTCTAACCCTTAGCACGCTTTCGAGATTCTTCCATGTTGCTGCATGTACTATTGCATCATATGGATATACAAAAATGTGTTTATCCATGTACCAGTTGATAGAGAGTCTCTCCCAATACTTACCTATAATTAATAAAGCTGTTAGGAGCATTTACATACAAGTATATATAGAGAGAAAGAGATTCTCTCATTTCTATTGGGAAAATACATTGATGTGGAATAGAGTCATATGGTAAGTTTATATAAAACTTTACAAAAACTTTCAAATCATTTTCTGGCTGTGCCATTTTGGAATCCTACAAACTTGATATAGTCATACTTTTAATTTGTATCCTTTCCGGTGGATGTGTAGTAATATCACATTGTGACTTTCATTTGCATTTCCCTAATGACTCGTGCTGGTGAGAGTCTCTAAGTGCTTATTTTCCATTTTTCTCTCTTCTTTTGAGAAGTGTCTTTTCACATTGTTTGCCCATTTTCATTGGATTATTTGGTTTCTTCTTTTTTGTGAGGGTACATTTCTTATTATTTGAGTTGAAAATGTTCTCTCTATATTCAGAACAAGGCCTGTGTCAGATACATCTTTTAATGGGATTTTATTTTTTATTTCATTTTTCTAAGTTTGAATCAAAAGACTTTTGATAAAGTCTAATTTATCATTTTATGACTCATTGTTTTCTACCCTATTTAAGAAATATTTGCCTATTCCAAAGAAGGTCACCAAGATTTTGTCCTAGGTATTTTAAACATTTTAGGGTTTGGCCTCTATATTAGCTCTGTGTTCCATTTTAATTTTTGTGTATATTGTGAGCAAGAGTTAAATTTTATATTTTTGCATATGGATATCCACTCAAATTGTTTCAGCACAATTTGTCAAAATGAATTACCCGTACAACTTTGTTAAAACAAGAAACAAAAACATATGTAAGGGTCTACTTACGGACTCTGTTCAATTCCATGGATTTATATATTTATGTCTAGGCCAATAACACTTCTGATTACTGTAGCTTTACAGTGAGGCTAGAAATCAAGTAGTTAAGGTCCTCTGATTTTCTTTTCTTCTTGCCTTTCTTTTTGTTATTACTTAGATGCAGTTGCTTTTGCTAACATTTTGGTTTACCTACGTGTAGTTTTTTTCGTGTAATATTAACTTCTTTCATAGTTGTGATCATACCTTTAAAAAATACTGTAAAATGTTCTTTTCACTTAATAGTATACATACTCCCAAGTTTCTTTCCTCGATTTTTATTTTAGATTCAGTGGGTACAGGTATAGGTTTGTTACCTGGGTATACTGTGATATGCTGAGGTTTGGGGTATGAATGATCTCATCACCCAGGTACTGAGCATAGTATCTAATAGTTAGTTTTTCAACATTTGCCTCTTTCCCCTCTAGTAGTCCCCAGTGTCTATTATAACCATTTTTATGCCTATGAGTACCAGATGTTTAGCTCCCACTTGCAAGTGAGAACATGTGGTACTGGGTTTTCTGATCCTGCATTAATTTGCTTACAATAATGGCCTCCAGCTACATCCATGTTTCTGCAAATGACATGATGTTTTTTAATGGCTGTGTAGTATTCCATGGTGTGCATGTGTCATATTTTCTTTATCCAGTTCACCACTGATGGGCATCTAAGTTGATTCTATGTCTTTAATATTGTGACTACAGCTGCAATAAACATGCAAGTATGTGTATCTTTTTTGACAAAATGATTTATTTTCTTTTGGTTATATGCCCAGTAATGGAATTGCTTGGTCAAATGGTAGTTCTGTTTTAAGTTATTTGGGAAATCTCTAACCTGCTTTCCACAGTGGCTGAACTAATTTACACTCCCACCAACAGTATATAAGTGCTCCCTTTCTCTCCATACCCTCACTGGCATCTGTTGTTTCTTCACTTTTTTAGTAATAGTCATTCTGAGTGCTGTGAGATGGCATCACATTGTGGTTTTGAAGTGCATTTCTCTGATGATTGGTGATGTGGAACCTTTTTTCAAATGTTTGTTTTTGTTTGTATGCCTCCTTTAGAGAAGTTCTTGTATTTTGCTCATTTTCAATGGTGCTGTTTGTTTTTTGCTTGTTGATATGTATAAGTTCTTCATAGATTTTGGGTATTAGACCTTTGTTGGATTCAGAGTTTGCAAATATTTTTACCCATTCTGCAGGTTATCTACTCTGTTGATAGTTTCTTATGCTGTGCAGAAACTCTTTAGCTTAATTGGATCCCACTTGTCAATTTTTGGTTTTGTTCCAATTGCGTTTGAAGACTTAGTCATAAATTACTTCCCAAGGCTGATGTCCAGAATGGTGTTTCCTAGATTTTCTACTAGTATTCTTACAGTTTGAGTCTCACACTTAAATCTTTAGTCAATCTTTAGTTAATTTTTGTATATAGTGAAAGGTAGGGGTCCAGTTTCATTCTTCTGTATATGGTTAGCCAGCTATTTCAGCACCATTTATTGAATAGTCCTTTCCCCATTGCTTTTTCTCTCTTTTTTGGTCAATTGTTTCAAAAATCAGATGGTTATAGGTGTGCAGCATTATTTCTGAGCTCACTATTCTGTCCTATTGCCTTTTTTGTGTGAGTACCATGCTGTTTTAGTTAATGTAGTCTTGTAGTATAGTTTGAAGTTAGGTAATGTAATGCCTCTGGCTTTGATCTTTTTGTTTAGGATTGCTTTGGCTATTCAAGCTCTTTTTTTTGGTTGAATATGAATTTTAGAACAGCTTTTTCCAGTTTTGTGGAAAAGGGACATTGGCAGTTTGATAGGAATAGTGTTAAATCTGCAGATTGCTTTAGCCAGTATGGCCATTTTGATGATATTGATTCTCTCAAACCACAAGCATGGAATGTTTCTCCCCATTTGTTTGCCTCATTTATGATTTCTTTTAGCAGTGTTTTTTAGTTTACCTTATAGATATATTTTATCTCTTTGATTAGTTATATTTGTAGGTATTTTTGTGACTATTGCAAACGGGATTATGCTTTTGTTTGGTCCTTAGCTTGGACATTAATGGTGTGTAGAAATGCTCCTGAGTTATTTACATACTGTGTATATCCTAAAACTTTACTGAAGTCATTTGTCGGTCCCAGAATCCCTTCTGGCAGTCTAACAGGGTTTTCTAGGTTTAGAATCATCATCCACAAAGAGAGATAGTTTAATTTATTCTTTTCCTATCTGGATGTCTTTTATTTCTTCCTTTTGCCTGATTGCTCTAGCTAGCACTTCCAGTACTAAGTTGAATAGCAGTTGTGAGAGAGAGCATCCTTGTGCCAGTTTTTAAGAGGAATGCTTCTGGTTTCTGCCCATTCAGTATGCTGTTGGCTGTGGATTTGTCATGGGTGGCTCTTATTATTTTGAGATATGTTCCTTCAATGCCATTTCTCTAGGGTTTTTATCATGAAGCAATGTTGAATTTTACTGAAAGCTCTTTCTACATCTATTGAGATGATTGTATGATTTTTGTTTTTAAATCTGATTATCTGGTGAACCACATTTATTGATTTGCATATGTTGAATCATCCCAGAAGTAAAGCCTACTTGATCATGGTGAATTAACTTTTTGACATGCTGTTAGATTTGATTTGCTAGTATTTTGTTGAGGATTCTTGTGTCTATATTCATCAAAGATGAACTGTAGTTGGCCTGTAGTTTTCTTTTCTCCTTGTGCCTTTTCCAGGTTATGGTATTATAGGGAGGCTGGCTTCATAGAATATGTTAGGGAGGAATTCCTCCTCCTTGATATTTTGGAATAGTTTCCATAGATTTGGTGACAGCTCTTCTTTGCACATCTGGTAGAATTCAACTATGAATTCAGCTGATACATGGCTTTTTCTGGTTGCTAGATTTTTTATTATTGATCCAATTTTAAAACTTGATGTTGATCTGTTCAGTCTTTCAATTTATTTCCTATTCAATCTTGGGGAATTGTGTGTTTCCAGGAATTTCTTCCAGATTTCTAGTTTGTGTGTGTGGAGGTGTTCATAATAGCCTCTGAGGTTCTTTTGTATTTCTGGGTGATTAGTTGTAATGTTTTTCTGTGGGATCAGAAACAATCACTTTTGTTGCTTCTGATTGAGCTTATTTGGATCTTCTCTCCTGTTTATTTGTTTTTTAATAGACTCAATATATTTTTTCTTTTATTTTTAGTTGACACATAATAATTTATGCATTTATGGGATTGCAGAGGGATATTTCTATACAAATACACAATGAATAATAATGCAGAGTAATTAGCATATTGTTCACCTCAAACATTTGTCATTTGTGTTGAGAACAATCAAAATTCTCTTCTATTTTCTGAATATATGAAATAAATTATTAACTATATGCATGCTACAGTGCTATAGAGCACTGGAATTGATTCCTCCTATCTAGTTGCAAATTTGTATTTGTTAGCCAACCTCTTCTTCCCCACTATTTCTTCCCAGTATACAATTCTACTCTCTACTTCTATGAGCTCAACTTTTTTTATCTTCCACATATGAGTGAGAACACGCAGTACTTATCTTTCCATACATGACTTATTTCATTTAACACAATTTCCTCCAGTTTCATCCATTTTACCATGAATACTAGAATTTCATTTTTTTCTCAACTTTTAATTTAGGTCCAGGGGGTAGATGCACAGGTTACATGATTAAATTGCACGTTGCTGGGGTTTGGTGTACAAATGATCTTACCACCCAGGAAGTGTGCATAGAACCTGATAGGCAGTTTTTTGATCCTCACCCTCTTCCAACCCTCCTCCCTCAAATAAGCCCCAGTGTCTGTTGTTCCCATCTTTGTGTCCATGTGTACTCTATGTTTAGCTTGCACTTATAATTGAGAACATGCAGTATTTGGTTTTCTGATACTGCATTAATTCAGTTGGGATAATGGCTTCTGGATGTATTCATGTTGTTACGGAGGACAGAGGACATGATTTCGTTTTTTTGGTTCTCTTTCATGCGTGTGTATAATTATGTGGTGTAGATGTACCACATTTTGTTTATCCCATACACCACTGATGGGCATCTAGATTGATTCCATTTCATTGCTTTTGTGAATAGTGCTACAATGAACATACCAGGGCATGTGTCTTTTTGGTAGAAGAATTTATATTCCTTTGGGTATATACCAAGTAATGGGATTGCTGGGTCTAATGGTAGTTCTGTTTTAAGTTCTTTAAGACATTTCCAGTCGGGCGTGGTGGCTCACGCCTGTAATCTCAGCACTTTGGGAGGCTGAGACAGGCAGATCGTGAGGTCAGGAGATTGAAACCATCCTGGCTAACACAGTGAAACTCCATCTCTACTAAAAATACAAAAAAAAAATTAGCTGGGCGTGGTGGCATGCACCTGTAGTCCCAGCTACTCAGGAGGCCGAGGCAGGACAATAGCTTGAACCCGGAAGGCTGAGGTTGCGATGAGCCAAGATCGCACCACTGCACTCCAGCCTGGGCAACAGAGCAAGAGTCAGTCTCACACACACACACAAACACACACACACACATCTCCAAACTGCTTTCCACAGTGGCTGAACTAACTTACATTCCCACCAGTAGTCTATAAACATTCCCTTTTCTCTGCAACCTCACCAGCATTTATGTTTGTTGACTTTTTAATAATAGCCATTCTGACTGTTGAGAGATGGCATCTGTGATTTTGATTTACATTTCTCTGATGATTAATGATGAGTATATTTTCATATGTTTTTGGCCATGCGTATGTCTTTTTTTATGATGTGTCTGTTCATGTCCTTTGCCCATTTCTTAATGGCAAATGGGGTTGTTTTTGGGGTTATTTTTTGCTCATTGACATGTATAAGTTCTTAATAGATTTGGGATATTAGATTTCTGAGGGGTGCAGAGTTGGCAAATATTTTCTCCCATTCTGTTGATTATCTGTTTACTCTGTTGATAGTTTCTTTTGCTGTGCAGAAGCTCTTTAGTTTTATTAGGTTCTACTTGTCTATTTTTGTTTTTGTTGCAATTGCTTAAAAGCAAGTCCCCTAAAGGGACTTTCTCATGAAATCTTCACCAAGGCCTATGTCCAGAAGGGTATTTCCTAGGTTTTCTTCGAGGGCTTTTATAATTTTATAATCTTACATTTAAGTATTTAATCCATATTGAGTTGATTTTTGTATATAGTGAATAGGAGGTATCCAGTTGCAATCTTTTGCATATGGCTAGCCAGTTATCCCAGCACCATTTGTTGAACAGGTAGTCCGTTCCTTGTTGCTTGTTATTGTCAACTTTCTCAAAGATCAGGTGGTTGTAGGTGTGTGGCTTTATTTCTGGGTTCTACATCCTGTTGCATTGGTCTATGTGTTTGTTTTGTACCAGTTACTGTAGCCTTGTAGTCTAGTTTGAAGTCAGGTAATGTGATGGTTCCAGCTTTATTCTTTTTGCTTAAGTTTGCTTTAGCTCTATAGGCTCTTTTTGGTTCCATATGAATTTTAGGATAGCTTTTTCTAATTCTGTGAAAAATAATATTGGTAGTTAGATAGGAATACATTGAATCTGTAAATTGCTGTGGCCAGTATGGCCATTTTAGCAATATTGATTCTTCAAATTCATGAGTTGGAAATGTTTTTTTCATTTGTTTGTGTCATCTATGATTTCTACCAGCAGTGCTTTATAATTCTCATAGCTATTTTTCTTCTTTGGTTAGTCGCATTCCTAGATATTTTATTCTTTTTGTGGTTAATTTGAATGGGACTGGGTTATTGATTTGGCTCTCAGTTTGGATGTTATTTTTATATATAACAGTAATGCTACTGATTTTTGTACACTGATTTTGTATACTGAAACTTTATTAATTATCAGTTCTTGGAGCCTTTCAAAGGAGTCTATGGGTTTCTTTTCAGGTGTAGAATCATATCATCCATAAAAAGAGATAGTATGACTTCCTCTCTTCCTATTTGGATGCCTTATATTTCCTTCTCTTTCCTGCTTGCTCTGGCTAGGATTTTCAGCACTACGTTGAATAGGAGTGGTGAAAGTGGGCATCCTTGTCTTGTTCCAGTTCTTAGCGGAAATGCTTCCTGCATTTTCTGGTTCAGTATGATGGCTGTGAATCTGTCATAAATGGCTTTTATTTTTTTGTGGTATGTTCCTTCAATGTCTAGTTTGTTGAGGGTTTTTAACATGAAGTGATGTTGAATTATATCAAAAGCCTTTCCTGCGTCTATTGAGATGATGATACGGTATGTTTTTGTTTTGTTGTAGTTCTGTTTATTTGATCAATCACGTTTATTGGTTTGTATACACTGAATCAACCTTGCAACCCAGGAATAAAGCCTTTTTGTTCATGGTGGATTAACATTTTGATGTGCTGCTGGATTCCGCTTGCTAGTATTTTGTTGAGGATTTTTGTGTCTATATTCATCATGGATATTAGACTGAAGTTTTCTTTTTGCCTTTTATGTCTGCCAGATTTTGGTATCAGAATAATGCCAGCTTCAAATAATGCATTAGGGAGGAGACCCTCCTCCTGTATTGTTTGATATAATTTCAGCATGATTGGCACTAGCTCATTCTTTTATGTTTAGTAGAATTTGGCTGTAAATTCATCTGGTCCAGGGCTTTTTTTGGTGAGTAAGGTTTTTATTACTGATTCAATTTTGCCATTTTGGATTGGTCTTTTTGGGATCACAATTTCTTCCTGGTTCAGACTTGGGAGGGTGTATATTTCCAGGAATTTATTCACTTCTTCTAGGTTTTCTAGAGGTGTTCATAACAGTGTCTGAGGGTTTTTGTATTTCTGTGGGGCAGGTGATATTGTCTGTGCCCTTTGCAATTTCTGATAATGTTTATTTTGATCTTTTCTATTTTTTTTCCTCTGTTGGTCTGGCTAGCAGTCTATCAATCTTGCTTATTCTTTCAAACAACAAAGTTTTGGTTTTGTTGATTTTTGTATAGATTTTTGCATCTCAATTTTATTCTGTTCAGCTCTGATTTTTGTTATTTACTGTCTTCTGGTAGCTTTGGGGTTGTTTTGCTTTTGTTTCTGTAGTTCCTCCAGGTGTGATGGTAGACTGTTAATTTGACATCTTTCTAACTTCTTTATTTAGGCATTTAGTGCTATAAACTTGCCTCTTAACATGGCTTTATCTATGTCCCAGAGATTCTGGTATGTTACATCTTTGGTTTTGTTAGTTTAAAATTTTTGTTTGATTTTGTCTTAATTTCATTCTTTAACCAGTAGTCAGTCAGGAGCAGGTTAATTTTCATGTAATTTTCATATAATTGCATGGTTTTAGGCAATCTTCTTGGTATTTATTTCAATTTGCATCACACCATCATCCAAGAGTGTGGTTGGTAAAATTTCAATTTCTTTTGAATTTATTGAGAATTGTTTGATCACAGAGCACGTAGTCAATCTTAGAATATGTGCTGTATGCAGATGAGAAGAATGTATATTCTTCGCTGATGGGTGAAGTATTCTGCAGTTCTCTTGTCCTGATTTTAAAAAATGACTATGTATGAATTTGTTCATTGTTTTACCTTTCCATTTTTGTGGTATTTCAGATACAGTGTTTTCACCCTTTGAGGCTCTATTTTGCCTTTTTTTCTATGTCTCTATTCATTATGTTCATGTTTTTCTTTATATTATTGACCCTATTTGTCATACTTATAAGTGCTTTAAGTTTCTTGTCAGCTAATTCTATCTGTCATTTCTAGATATATTTCTATTGTTTTATTGTTTTCCTGGTAATGAATTCTCTTTTCCCACTTCTTTGCCTACATGGTAATGTTTTCTTGAATGGCAGACATTGTTAACTTTATAACATTGAGTATCAGATTTTTCTATATTGCTTTTAAATATGTTGGAATTTGAAGCTGGGCATGGTGGCTCATGCCTGTCATTCCAGCACTTTGGGAGGCCAAGACAGGAGGATTTCTTGAGCCCAAGAGTTTGAGACCAGCCTGGGCAACACAGGGAGATCCCATCTCTACAAAAACAAAAATTAAAAATAAGTCGGACATGATGGCATGCACCTGTGGTCCCAGCTACTCAGGAGGCTGAGAACAGGGAATCACTTGAGCCTAGGAGGTTGAGGCTGCAGTGAGCCATGATTGCACGACTGCACTCCAGTCTGGGCAACAGAGTGAGACCCTGTCTCTAAATAAATACATACATACATATATGTATCATATATACACATATTTTTATATTTATATTAACAAATTAATTTATTATATTACTTTACATTATTAAATTTTATATATTAGATAATATATGTTGGATTTTGCTGTAGCATGCAACTAAGTTACCTAAGAATGATTTTGGCAGTTTTATGGTTTGCTTTTAATCTCTCTATTGAAGCCTCAAATTTTTAATCACCATGCTTATATAATACATATCACATTTTGTGATTTCAAATAATAACTCTAGCTTATAGAACTCAAGGCAGTGAGAAGATATCAGGGAGAGAGTTCAGGAACCTGTGTGATACACAAGATAAGAGACAATAAACAATAAGAGACAATGCAGAGAGATTATACACAATCTGAGGGTAGGAGAAGTGACTTAAACTGCACTTGCTCCTTCCTGGAGCATAAATATTGCTTTATTGACTTACTGATTTTATAAATCAATTTTATAAATCAAATTTTATAAATCAAGCCACCCTCCTCCCCTATTTCCATTTTTTCCTGTACCTTTAAATCTAACAAGGAGAGCTAGAAAACTCTAAGGCTAAAGAATTTCTGTGCTCCGAGGAAGCCTGCTTTCTGCTTCATAGCTTTGTATGTGACTTGCTAACCAGATATCGGCTCCATAGATAAAATGTATTCTTCTTTTCTTGCACCAATAACCTAAATTATGTTTTTCTTAATGGAAAACATTTATAAAGAAAATTGGAGATACTAGACAGTTTCCCATTGCTATCCTTTTGAGAAAACTGTGTGACATTTTCCAAGACCTCAGAGCAAAACATCTTGCTTTGGCAGGATTTTCTGGCTGTGTCTGGTGCCTGTTCAGAGTAGTTTATGTACAGAGCTTGACACATGACCAGATCTACCCGTGCATAACTTTCCTTGTTGTTACATTCTGTTTGCCTTATGAATTAATTTGCTTCCACAACATAAGGTGTAGATACCAATTTGCAATATCCCTGGGGATGTTATTTCATATCCCAGTTTGGTTTCACGACAAGTATTTGTGATTGAGTGACCGACTTTTCTTTTCTTGTTCAAAGAATTTAAATCACAAGGAAGAAGGTAAACAAGCCACTTAAAATTCTTGGCACATATTGCTTTATTCTTATGAACAATTTCCATTCCTATTCATTGACCTCCATGCCTCACAAGAGTTTTCATGTATGTGGATTATTACAGAAGCTACTAGGAACAGAAGTGACCAGAACCATTTCATGAGGTTATCATCCAGATAACCAACCTCAGGAAATAGGATGATAAGAAAGGGTAAACATTCTAGGATGTTTTATATGACTATAAAGCCATAGCAAAGAGTTGGGGAAATAGAGGGGGAATTTTAACCAAAATGGGTTCACAGCGAAGGCTGAGGACCCATGGCCTCTGGAAGGTTGCCACATATGCCTCTGCGTATTTACTGTTCAAGTGCTCATTGCTGAGGATGCAATAGGGGCTGGAATCTATTCCCACTCCCTTTAACAACCCCTGAACCCATGAGACCGAGTCAAGCTGGAGGAAGAGCCTTTTCCTAACTTACAAAAAGCAATTCCTAACTTAATTGTGAATTTGTTAAAGTATAAGAAAGGCTTTTTAAGTGAGAGAGGAAAAACAAAACGCTTTAACTTTCTTAAGCAGAAAAGGAAATTTGTTGAAGAATAACAGAAATATATCATGAAACCAGGGGCAGGATAATGACTGGATCTCAGAAACCTGGGATCTAGCAGGATGCCCTCCTCTGTCTCTCTTCCTCCGTTTCTCTCTGTGTGTCAGCCTCATTCTTTTCTCTTACTGCAGAGCAGCTTGCTCCGTCTGGCCAAGAATGACTGCCAAGAGCTGCTAAGGTTTATATCTTACAGCTTTGGTACCAGAGGAAAACGGACCTAACATTCTTCCTGTTTCCAAGTCCAAGTTCCTGGGTAAGAGACTTACTGATCCAGAGTGGTACCCACTCTTGGACCGCCCAATTGTGGCTGCAGTTCGGGGCAGGGTTATACTTTTAAAAGATAATTATTTAGAAACCATCTATAGGAAGCAGTTAGCTGGGGGTGTGAGGAGAGAACGTCTTCCGGAAGAACAGGAATGCCTTTTCTTCCAACAGTCAAATACGACAATAAGTGTCCATTAAAATTACATACAAAGGGACATCCCCAATCGATTATGTAATAAAATGTGCCTCCTGAAAAAGCAAAGTCAAAAAAGAAATGTCACCCTATAAACATTCGGCCCAAAACAGCAATTATGTTCCTATGGCCACATATCTCAAAGCTCAATCTGAACAACTTTTCTTCCACATTTAATCCTATTAAATCCCTACTAATCCCATGAAGCTTGCTGAATGTCGTCTTTCTTCCAAAACGCCATCCCCAAGTATTATATGCTTCAGTGATTTATTTCTTGTCCTCACTGACAATTTGATTCATATGTGTATCCCTTGGCCAGCTCCTGCATTTCCTGGTTAATTATTGTATGCATACAGCTCGTCTCCTCTTCTGGATTTTAAGCTTCTTAAATATTTTATAACAATTATGGCCCATAGCTCTAATTATTAAAGATTGCCTTTCTTCTATTTCATGCACCTTGCAGCATGAGGCTGAATGTAGCCTTAGTAATCGTGTTTGGTGTCAGACCTTAGGAGGATGGAATTTAGCATTATTTATTCAAAGCATACCCATAGCCCCATAGCAAGCAGATCAAATAAGTGGGAGGGTTACTGATTGTTTCCAGACACATGCACTGAATAATACACTAAGAAAAAAATCTCAAGACACCAAATAATATGTGAAGGAAAGACTTCAAATGTTTGTAAAATATGCAACAGCACTTGGTGCCCCATAAAATGCTGTACTGATAATCAACTAGGAATGAGGACACAATTTCCCTATTTGGGTTTGTTTTATGTTTTCTGCCTAAAGAAGTGCCAAAGAAAAGGGAAGTTTAGAAGATTTACGAAAAGGAACATTCTTGCTATAAGACAATAGAAATTTGTGATTCAATCTAGATTTGCAAATCTAAGACTTGGCAACTAAGGTGTGGAAAATGAAAAGCATAAGACACGAATTTGCATTAACTAAATGACCATCATTTTGACTTTGTGAAAAGGAAAAATAAATGAAACACATTTAAAAGGCACAATAACTCAAATCTGATTAACTAAATGTTATGGGAAAATACTCCAACGAGAGAGCACCTTGTTTAGTAAACTCATTGTGAAGATTTTTTAGATTAGCATATTTAGTGTTAGGATGTTAAAAAAAAAAAAATGCCCCCAGAGTGACTAAAAATAGACTTTAAAAATAAGAGGTACTTCCTCTGTAATATTTGTTTAAATGTTAAAAATTTTATTCTCATGCTGTTTTCTCATATTTGTGCAGTGTAACACAGTTTAACAGCACCTTCTCATGTAGACATTATGTGTGACTTTTCACCGCTTTCACAGGGGAAAAAAGTGAGACTTAAAAAGATTTCCTGACTTGCCAAAGGCAGAGCAGGTAACTAATCTGAATTGTACAGCTTCCAAGTTGATGAAGTCTGAATAAATAGAATTTTACTTTGTTTTGTTTTTTACTTTTTTTTCTGAAGGACATATATACCCATAGGGCAAATATTTAAAAAAATGAAAAGAGAAAACATTCTCATTTCTGTGTTAATTCCCTAAACTCTTAAAGACATATTGATGAAGGATTTGGGTGAAGGAGGATGGGAAAGAGGGGAAGTCCATCACTGCTGATTCTGGCTGAATTCAGCTGCAGTGTAAAATTTATTATTTATTTTATTGTTTTTGCTCTTTCAATTCAAAAGAAATTATGAATGTGTATATGTATATATATATTTTTTTATTTCAATAATGTGATGATATTTTTTCCATGTCTATCTGGCAAGGGCAGATAATTGAAACCAAATTGATCTTTTCAAGTTTCATTCAAAATCTTTTCTCCTTCCTATTTTGACTGCTCCTGCAAAAAGATGTTTTGGAGAAAATTAGATTCACTGTTTGCATAAACCAATGTATTTAGCTGATGGCTCTGCAAGTCCAATTAACTGTTCCAACAATATGGGTGAAATGAGGTTGTAGTTATGTTTGTAGCCAATTAGATTTGTTTTGATTGAACACTCCCTCTTGTAATTTTATTCAAAGATAAGAAAACATAGCACTAAAAATGTATTTCATACAATGGGAGAGGATACTTGGGGGGGAAAGAGAAGAAAAATAGCTAGGTTATAATAAAATAATAAAAACATAATATAATACATAAATAATAATAAATAATATAACAAATACATGATATAATCCATGATCTCTCATTTATGTATAGGCATAAAGAAAAGACTTACTTGCACAAATTTTAAAAGCTACACAAAATACACTTTGAAGACATCTTTATTATGACTATCAATATTATCACTACTTCATTATAAAAAATAATATTATTGATGTCAGACAAAATGGCAAAAGTCAAAGGAACACAGAACTGAGAATCAATAGATCACTAGTCTAGTTCTGTGCTTAGTGAGTCACAACCTCTCCCAACTTATTTTTCTTTGCTGATTTCAAATAGCTTACAATATATTTGGCAAAACAAAGTAATTCACATAAAAGAAAAAAAATAAATAAAATTTGCTAGGTACTAACTTGCTGTTGTCATAACAACCCAAAGAGGTAGGTATTATTATTTTAATTTTACACACAAGAAAACTGAGGCAAAGAGAGATTTGGAAACTTTACAAGGCCTCTCTGTTGGTTAATTATCAGAGCCAGGTTTCAAGCCCAGCCAGCTTCAGATCATGTGCACTTAACTACTACTGCATGATATGATGTCAGAACGCAATGAGTTCAAAAGGAAAGGTAGGATAATTACACACCAAGAATAGTTGAGCATTGGCGCAACAAGGCAGGGTTCCACGTCCTAAGATGGTGAGGCAAATCTTGAAGGATGGAGAGTGTTGGATGGACAGTGGAATGGATGATAGCAGTAGAAAGAGGAAATTCAGCATGAAGGTGGCAGCAGGTATGGGTAGCAGAAGGGAAGAACCCAGGGGAACTGCAGTGAGAGATGAGGCTGGACAGGTCAATTGTGGAGAATTTTGACTATCAGGTTAGCAGCCTTCTAAGCTCCCCCAATGGACAGCTCTGTTCACCTGGCCCCATATAGGTTAGTCTCCACAGTTGAGCTTGGCTTCTTCCATAAAGCAATGCTTGCAGAGCAAGCAAGGATTCAGATTGCAACTGCCTTATCCTGAAAACCCCAGTCAGGGCTTGAGCTGGCCCATAGGAAGCCTTTGTACCAACTAGACAGAAGGGCTCTCTTCGGATGAGCACAGGGCTGAGAAAGCAGAGCATGCCTTTGTGTGATGTAGAGGAGTGCCCAGGCAGACACAGCCCATGTGTAGAGCTTGATGGATTCAACACAAGCTGATCTCAGCCCTAAGGGCACTCTCAAGCAGGAGCACACAAACTGCTCAAAACTATATGCATCAGCCCCAACTTCAACAGATGCCCACATCCTCTGAAATCATCCTTAAAATTTGCAAACGTGTATATAATTTAATGTAATTACAAATGTTGGTTATACTCAAACGTGGCAATAATCACTCTTAATGCTTATTTGGGAAAAGAAAGTTGTAAATATTTGAAAAACAATTACCTATGTAATATGGCAAAATTCAGTGATTCCAGCTTTAGTAACCAATACTAAAGCTTTTTTTACTTCAGAAACGTATACACAAATATTTTTTTTTCTCTAATATACCTGTAGTTTATATTGGAATAAAATTAGAAGGTAATTTGGGGCACATCATTAGTAGATTATAAAACAGTGATTCCAATGTTTATATTTTATGTTCCTAATTCCACAGGGAAAATATATTAGGATTTTTCTCTTCTTCTAAGAATAAAATTCTATGTATGTTATTATAATATGATTTAAATGGGTAGAAGGAAACTTTTTCAGTTGATCAGTGTGTTCTAAAACTGGATGTGGTGACTGTTGCACAACTGCGTAAATTTAAGAAAATGCACTGAACTCTACACATATTATATTTATGGTATGTAATTTGTACCTTGATAAAGATGTTTCTTTAAAAAAAAACATTGAAACTGATGGCTTTTGGTGAATGTACTATAAATTCTTTGAATTTACTTATACTTTTCAAGATTCTCCTAGTTTTTTTTTTTTTTTTTACCAAAAGTATGTATTACCTACATAATTTTAAAAATAATTTCAACTCAATTCAGTTCAACATATACTTTTATCTAGCACACATTATTTGCTTAGCACTGTGATAGAATCTAGAGTTGTACAAAGTAAAACATAACATCTGGTTCCTTCCTTAAGGAGTTTTCAGTGGAGTGAGAGTATCAAAAATGTAAACAGCATTTTATTCTAGACATGGAATCATGTCATCTGCAAACAGCAATAGTTTGACTTTCTCTCTTCCTATTTCGATGCACTTTATTTACTTCTCATGCCTGATTGCTCTGGCCAGGACTCCCAATACTATGTTGAATAGGAGTGGTGAGAGAGGGCATCCTTGTCTTGTGGCAGTTTTCAAGGGAAATGCTTCCAGTTTTTGCCCATTCAGTAGGATGTAGGCTGTGGGTTTATCACAGATGGCTCTTATTATTTTGAGATATGTTCCTTCAAACATAATTCATTAAGAGTTTTGTTTTTGTTTTTAGACAGGGTCTTTTTCTATCACCCAGGCTGGAGTACAGTGGCATAATCATGGCTCACTGCAACCTTGACCTCCCAGGCTCAATGAATCCTCCTGCCTCAGCCTCCTGAGTAGCTGGTAATACAAGTACACCCTGCCACACCTGGCTAGTTTTTGTATTTTGTAGACATGGGGTTTTTTTCATTTTGCCCAGTTGGTCTAAAACTCCTGAGGCTCAAGTAATCTACCCACCTCAGCTTTCCAAAGTGTTGGGATTACAGGCGCGAGCCACCATGCCCAGCAGAGAGTTTTTACCACGAAGTGATGTTGAATTTATTGAAAGCCTTTTCTTAATCTATTGGGATAATCATTTGGCTTTCGTCTTTAGTTCTGGTTTTGTATTGAATCACACTTATTGAATTGTGTATGTTGAACCAACCATCCCAGGGGTGAAGCCTACTTGATCATTGTGGATTAGCTTTTTTGATGTGCTGCTGAATTCAGTTTGCAAGTATTTTGTGAGGATTTTTTCATCAATGTTCATCGAGGATATTGGTGTTTTTAGTTGCTAGGTTTTGCTATCAGAATGATGCTGGCCTCCCAGAATGAGTTAAGGAGGAGTCTTTCTTCCTCAATTTTTTGAAATAGTTTCAGTAAGAATGGTACCAACTCTTCTTTGTACATCTGGTAGAATCCCGCTGTGAATCTGCCTGGTCCCATGCTTTTTTCCTTTTTTTTTTTTTTTTTTTTTTTTTTTTTTTTTTTTTTTTTGGTTGATAGGCTATTTACTACTGATTAAATTTCAGAGCTCGTTATTGATTTGTTCAGGGAATCAATTTCTTCCTGGTTCAGTCTTGGGAGGGTGTATGTGTCTGGGAATTTTACATCTCTTCTAGGTTTTCTAGTTTGTTTCTATATCTAGAAAACCCCACAGTTTTGGTCTAAAAGCTCCTTCAGTTGATTAACAACTTCAGCCAAGTTTTAGGATACAAAAGCAATATATAAATATTACTATCATTTCTATACACCAACAACAGCTAAGCCAAGAGCCAATCAGGAACACAATCCCATTCCCAATTGCCACAATAAGAATAAAATACCTAGGAATACAGCTAGCCAGGGAGGTGAAAGATCTCCACAATGAGAATTACAAAACGCTGCTCAGCAAAATCAGAGATGAAACAAATGAATGGAAAAACATTCCATGCTCATGGGTAGGAAGAATCAATATCATGAAAATAGCCATGCTGGCCAAGCAATTCACAGATTCAATGTTATTCCTATCAAACTACCACTGAGATCCTTCACAGTACTATAAAAAAAAACATTTTGCAATTCATATGGAACCAAAAGAAAAGCCAAAATATTAAATGCAATCCTAAGCAGAAAGAACAAAGTTGGAGGCATCATGCTACCTGACTTCAAACTGTACTAGCAGGACTACGGTAATCGAAACGGTTCTTTTCTACTGGTACAAAAACAGACACATAGATCAATGAGATAGAATAGAGAGCCCAGAAATAAAGCCTCACAACTACAACCAACTGATCTTTGACAAAGCTGATAAAAACAAGCAATGGGGAAAGGACTCCCTATTCAATAAATAGTACTGGGATAACTGGATAGCTGTATACAGAAAATTAAAATTGGACTCCTTTCTTACACCATATACAAAACTCACCTCAAGATGGATTAAAAAGTTAAATGTAAAGCCCGAAACTATAAAACCCCTGGAAGACAACCTAGGCAATATCATTCTGGACATAGGAACTTGTGAAGATTTCATGACGAAGATGCCAAAAGTCATCTGAACAAAAGCAAAAATTGACAATGGGATCTAATTAACCTTCTGTACAGCAAAGGAAACTATCAACAGAATAAACAGACAACCTAAAGAATGGGAGAAAATATTTGCAAACTATGCATCCGACAAAGTCTAATATCCAGTGTCAATAAGGAACTTAAACAAGTTTACAAGAAAAAAAAATCCCATTAAAAAGTGGGCAAAGGACATGAACAGACACTTTTCAAAAGAAGACATATATGTGGTCAAAAAACATATGAAATAAAGCTCAGTATCACTGACTATTAAAGAAATACAAATCAAAACCCCACTGCCATACCATTCACACCAGTCAGAATAGCTATTATTAAAAAGTCAAAAAATAACAGATGCTGTCGAGGTTGCAGAAAAGAGGGAACACTTATATACCATGGGTGGGAGTGAAATTATCTCAACTATTGTGGAAAGCAGTGTGGCAATTCCTCAAAGAGCTAAAACCAGAGCTACCATTTAACCCAACAATCCCATTACCGGGTATATACCCAAAGTCATATAAATTGTTGTATCGTAAAGACACAAACTTGTATATGTTCATTGCAGCATTATTCAAAATAACAAAGACATGGAATCAACCTAAATGCCCACCAACAGCAGATTGGATAAATATAATGTGGTACACAAACATCATGGAATACTATGTAGCCATAAAAAAGAACGAGATCATGTCCTCTGCCGGAACACAGATGGGGCTGGAAGTCATTATCCTTAGCAAACTAACACAGGAACAGAAAACAAAATACTGCATGTTCTCACTTATAAGTAGGAGCTAAATGACGAGAACACATGGACACAAAGAGAGGAACAATAGACACTGGGGCCTACTTGAGGGTGGAGGGTGGGAGGAGGGAGAGGATCAGAAAAAATAACTATTGGATAGTAGGCTTAGTATCTCAGTGATGAAATAATCTGTACACCGCCCACCCCCAACATGATTTTACCTGTATAACAAACCTGCAGGTGTACCCATGAACCTAAAAGTTTTTTAGGCCGGGCGCGGTGCCTCTCGCCTGTAATCCCAGCACTTTGGGAGGCCGAGGCAGGCGGATCACGAGGTCAGGAGATCGAGACCATCTTGGCTAACACAGTGAAACCCCGTCTCTACTAAAAATACAAAAAATATTAGCCGAGCATGGTGGCGGATGCCTGTACTCCCAGCTACTCAGGAGGCTGAGGCAGGAGAATGGCATGAACCCGGGAGGCGGAGCTTGCAGTGAGCTGAGATCATGCCACTGCACTCCAGCCTGGGCGACAGAGTGAGACTCCGTCTCAAAAAAAAAAAAAAAAAAAAAAAGTTTTTTAAAGAAACATCTAACTACTTATTTATTGCAGAATGAATTTTTTTAAATCTGGTTGCAAGTAACAGGTGTTTGCAGCTGATTTAAAAAAAAAAAAATTAATGATTGACCAAAAGGAAGGCACAAAGGAAAGAATTGCATGACTGGCATTAGAGTTTTAGTGAGTCACCTAGAAGGCGAAGCACATGTTCACATCCTTAATTGAAATGAAGGAATGAATATTTGTTTGAAGCTAAGGTTTAATGGCAGAAGTCAGCATTCTCCATACTTAACACATATATTTGTGTCTGCTAGAAAAAAGTACTAATAGAATGCCTTTTTAAATTACTATTACACCCCATATTTCCAAAGAGTTTTAACATTTTCAAAGGTATCCATAAGAATGACTTTTTTCTTGCACCCACTCTGTAGGAATGTAGGGCAGTCATTTTCGCATATAAGACAAAGAGGCTTAGAGAAAGTAGACAACTTGCTAAAGGTCACACTACAGGTAAGTGGGCAGGAACAGGATTCATGTTCCATTTAGCCATTAATGTTCCTTGATGAGTCTATAGAATGGCATCCTGTCAGTAGTAGAACTCACGCACACTAGCCATTCATTGCATAGGCCTATGGAATGTACAATATGTTCCATACAACACTACTAATATGTGGCAGAGCTAGGACTCCAAAAATGAACCATAAGAAAGGGCCCAAATCTTCATTCATGATGCTGAATTGCCATGACAAAGTTACTCCATATCATTACAAATGGTTTTAAAAACTACATTCACAGCTTGTGTTGCCTGAAAAATCTGGCATTTATCCATGCATAGACTCTGCCTCTGAGACAACAAGACCAACCTCTCTTCTTCTCCTCTTCAGCCCTCTCAAGTTGAAGACAATGAGGTTAAAGACTTTAATGATTATTCACTTCCACTTAATAAATAGTAAATATATTTTCTCTTCCTTATTGTTTTCCTAATAAAATTTTCTTTTCTCTAACTTACTTTATTGTACGAATATAGTATGCAAGACATATAACATATAAAATGTGTCTTTATTGGCTGTTTATGTTATTGGTAAGACTTTCAGTCAACAGTAGGCTCTTAATGGTTAAGTTTTGGGACAGTCAAAGTTATATGAGGATATTTTACTGTGCAGGAGGTTGGCATCCCTAACACCCACATTGTTCAAGGGTCAAATGTAATTAACCTTGAAAAGACAGCAAAATTTTGTAGAGAGTTGGAGGAAAAAGGTAGAGTTGACAGAAGATAGAGAATTTACCATCCTACGCAAAAAAGGGAAACATGCCAGTTTTTACTTTATTATCGAAAAAGAAAAAAGAAAATAAAACAAAACAGCACATTCTAAAATATAGTTGTTTGTCCAACCAGAGTGAATAGGGGTTTGGGGGTAGTTGCCTCCACATACTGATCTCCTTTCTGAAGGCAGTTACGTCTCTAGGACAAGGGGAATGGAGTTAACACAAGCATGCCCAGATAATTCTTTGCAAATTTACAAATCAGCATATTATTCCATATCTCCTGGGCTGGAGTCAGCAAAGGGTGGAGAAAAGCCAAGAGCTGCACTTAATGAACTCTCTTCACAGGAAAAGAATGATCACAAATACTCCAAAATTACAAGTAATACATAAGAATCATCCATAAAGCTGGAGGGCAATGAGGGTTCCCAATCCAAATCCATAGATATTGTATCTCAGTAGATTCTGAGAGAGGCTCATAATGTGCATTTTAAATTGCATGACCAAAACCAGCAGAATCTATTGTAGTACATCTGTCGACCGCACTATCAGAAACACTACACCAACTCAGAGGTCCCTCTGTGGGCAGCTAACAAAATAGTGAATGGGGATACATACAATCTTATTTAATTACTTATTGTTACCAGTATTATTATATCCCTTACTGGACTGAGATTCTAGTTACGTACTAGTCCCAAAAGTAATCATATGTTTATGAAGGCAATTTTCTTCTTCTGATTCAAAGCAAAATCTAAGCAAAATGTTGACTATACCAGGTAATTAATAACTTTCTACGGTTTAGAAGACTGTTTCTTTAAGTGATTTCCAAAATTGTATTTGTCAAGGAAACTTGCTATTTCATCAGAGATGGTGCATAAGGCTTTACAACCCCAGGTATTATTCCAGGTTTCTTAAATAAACAATCATTGGGAAAAAAAGTAACATTTTGCCTCTCCCCAGGTTTTTCAGCTGTCTGTACACAAACTTGGCCCTTCCCTGTGCATTCTTAACCAGACATTTAGTCTGAAGAGGTTGGAAGGATATGGGTGCAAACAAAGAGCCACAAGCTCTGAAGCTGCCCATACCTCTCAAGATGGGAATCTTTATTTGACAGGTTAGCACTGGAAATGTCTGGCTGCTTTCATTAATTGTGGTACCATGGTTAGGACGAACCAGGTAGGGAAGGACATTCATCTTATTTTAAGACTAGTCTTCCATGTTCAGAGGAAATTAGCTTGCCACAAATGAAAGGCCTTGACATCATTAGTCAGTTCAGGTACCACCTGTTACTTCATTAAGTGAAAGTGGCAGATTCTAGAGGTGTTCTTTAATTTTATTAGTTCTGATAAGCTGTTGTTTGAAGAGAAAAAAAAAAAAATAGGCCCTGAGGCCCTGTGTTGGAAGAGCTCAGCCAGGCTGCATCTCCACAAAGACAGACTTTCTGAGCTGTGTGATCAGATTTGCCCTTGCTCGTCCAGCCTCCTGTCTAATGCAGTCACAATCCCCTGTGCTCATCCTAACTCACTGAAGGGGAAGCTTCCCCTGGGAAATCTTGTCTGGACTTTGATGACTGCATTTAATTCCAGAAACAAGGAAGAAACTAACATAGGAGAAAGGCGCATGACGTGCAGCTGAAAACCTAGTGTTCCCTGGGTGTCCTGGACATAGTTTTTTTGGTAAATTTCACTTTGAAATTATTACTAATGATAGTAGTAAAGGTCTCATAGTAACCATGGTTTGGGGTGTATACTATGTGCCAAGTACAGTGTTACGTGCTATGTCTTTTTTAATTCTCATTCCAGCTTTGTAAGGTGGATATAACTATTCTACCACCAACTTTTTATAGGTAAAGAAACTGAGGTTTATAGTGGTAAAATTATTTGTTCAAAGCCATATGGCAATAGTGCTAGGAATCAAGTTTGTCTGAATGCAATGTCCATGTTGTTACTCAGTGAGAGCTTGCACTATTACATCAATCTACCACTGTGAGTTTAATGGAGTGCAGGGAACTTGTGCTATAATATCTGAGATTTTTGTTGAGTGACCATTTCAACATACGCATGAGACTGCCATGAGCTCATTGGTCCAAAAATGTCCCCATACATTTGACACGGATTCTTTTGAGTTAATGTTGAAAGGCAGAGTTGGTATTATCCCATTTATTCTACAAACAAAGAAACTGAGGTTAAAATGAACAGAAGGTGAAATAAAAAGTTAATTAGCAAAGCCAGGTTCAACACCAGCACCTTTTGTTCCCAATGTTTTTTCCACGGTAGGATGCACCTTGAAGGTGATATGTTGGAGAAAGCTGAGAGTGTTGATCTCTTCCTACCAGAGCTATCTCCTTTTTATACTCAGATTACAAGGACATATTAGGAATTTTTAGGAACACACACATCTGTGCATGTATGCATACAGTTCTGTTAGCATGCATACATGCACAGATATGTGTGTTCCCCAGGTGGGAGATATAGATGAGCCTCATGCTCCCTCGGCTAACCCAGGTCATGCTACACAGGTCTAGGGACAGAGAAGCTTCAGGCATTTAGAATGTGACTCAGTCATCTTTATATTCTCTGTGTCATCTACCTTGGCATCAATGGGACAAAGTGACCTGACATGCAGGGAGAGACATACAAATGAAGAAGGGGACTTCATTTGATTCAATCAGGCAAGATTATAAAAATGTGTTTTTGAGGGGTTTTTTCCCATTAAAAAACCTTTCAGAGGCAGGCCTGGTAACTGACAAGTAAAAGATGCCATATTTTCTCACCCCTAGCTTTGGCTAGGGTTGGTGGGGGCAGAGGAGTGGAATATATGTAGAGATATCAGCCAAATCAATTACATGTTTCACTCTTATCAAATTTCCTCAAGCAAATTGATTGCCAGACAAGACCAGTGAGCCATATAATTGCATTTGCCTCTTCTAACAGGGCCAGTTTCTTTGGAATTTGTGTTAGGTGTATGATGTTGCCCATTATTGTCAGTAGAAATTTAGGGGTCTAGAGTTCAGAAGAAAAACACTAAACTTCTTCTTGAAAGCCAGTCTGGAGCTGAGTGGAAGAAAATATAAAATTACAGCTTGTGTTTGATGTGCCTGAGAACTAAACTACAATGGAAGTCTGGGCAGAGAACAGTATCCAAGAACTGCCTTTGTGCTTCCAACTAGGCTCAAGTCTGAAACTCAATAGATGGATACCCTGGGGTAGCCTAGGTGGGGAGACCAAGCTTAAATGTACGTCACAGCTGGAAAAACGGAAACACACTATACACAGAGAGTGCTAGGCTCCTTCCTGCTGACAAGTATACTGCAAAGTAGAAATTTATAGGCTCACATATTCAAACATAAAAGGTTTGAATTCTATCTTGGCCACTTAATAGTTGTGCTAGCTTTGGCAAGTTACTTAATTTTCTTAAACTTTATTTCATCATCTGTAAAATAGGGAGAATGCCTCATGGGTATTAAATGAGTTAATGCAAAAAGAGAGCTTAGCATAATGTCTGACATGTAATAAGTCCTCAGTAAATGTTAGCCATTACTAACAGTCAAAAATAGGAATAAAAATGTCAAGACTGGGTGTGATCAGGTAGGACTTAAGGATGCTTACAAAATTAACAACTTAAGGGATATCCTGGTCAAGAAGAGCATCTGAGACTTGACTGCAACCCAAACAGGGCCAGTGCAGGGAGGAGGGATGTCCAAGGAGGCTTCAACCAAAGGAAATAGATGAGGGAAGAGGTCTCAATCAGAGAGTGGAAATAGGGCCTAGTTTTAGAGCTGCCCACAAGTGTGGGGGACCCTTCAGTCTAGGTCCCCTGACCACACACAACATTTAAGAATTTAAAATTCTTAAATGAGCAGCAGTCAAGGGACACCAAAGGATGCAAAACCATAGCAGTCACTCTGGTCTCTTCCTCCTTGCTGAAAGATTTTCTTTCTCTCTGATCAAACTTATTACCATAATGGGAACGTGGTTAGACCAACCTTAGTTAATTTTGGGGTCTATTGAGACCCAGTCATCTCCACTAGGAAACTCCCCACCAGCAATCCAGCGTGTAGTTTAATATGTGATTCATTTATCCCACCCACCCCCTCAGACTAGCGTCAGGATGATGAGGAGACACCTAAGTAAGGGTGGTCCATCCATGGACTAGGTGCTGCTTGGCAAAAAAAAAAAAAAAAGGAATAAAGTTAATGAGACTCTTTGCATCGGGAATTTCAACCAAGAAACACAAAAGGAAGTTTCAGATAGTACAGTTACACTTCTGAAAGTGCCCTATTGCCTCATATGCACAACATTCCTAGGAAGGGCAGAGTTCCAGAAGAAGCAACTCAGAGTAAATCAGAGCACAGCGCCAGACAGACTCCAAGAAGCCATAAAAAGGAAGATGGCAAAAACCATCCCATCACAGAGCAATTTTGCAGAAGATTTGCTTCTTGATCTTCCCAAGGCCTAATGTTCAGCTCTTTCTTGAAACCTTGCTTTAGTCTTAGCCAACACCTCCCTCCAATGATTTTATTTGAGCTTGGGTTTGTTTCTTTTTGTTTGTTTGGAGCCTTCGCCTTCCCCCCTCCTCCACCTCCTCTTCCTCCTCCTCCTCCCCCCCACCACCCCTTCCTCCCAGTGATATTTCTGATGAGAACAGAAGCCATGTGTCAACTCTAAAAGCAAAGGCACAGAAGAGTCAACTGAATACCAGGTTTCTTTTCCTAAAGGATCGTGCACACTGGCTGATGCTTTGGAAATAACCTCAAAAAATTATATGCAAAGTATCGATGACTAGAGGGGACAGACATGGGAAAGCCCATCTTGAATCCAGTCCCACTAAGTGAAGACACCACGCTTTCCCTAGGAAGTCAACTGCAGTACTTGCAATTGTTGCAACAATTCTGTTGCAGTAGACAGGTCCCATGACTCAAGAATAAACGTAAGTTCTGCAAGAACACAGATGGTAGTTTGAAACCTCACTGTGTAACTTTGGACCAATGATTGCTTTGTTCCAGTAATGACACTCTTTACATTATATCCTTATGTATTTGTTTGCTTGTTTTTATCATTGTGGTCTCATGGGTTTTTATTTTGTTCAATGGATAACAATCCATTTTATTGTTAATTTGGTCAGTGGACCCGTCTAGCTAGATTCGGTGTCCTTTGGGAATTTCTCCATCATTCCTTGAGCACTTGTTCACTTCCTGGCAAAATAATATGTTTCAGGCTTATCTTGCACCTTCTTTACCCCAGCCCCAAAATAGACATTTACCCAAAGGAAACCTGGTTTCTAGGGTGGAAAATAATATTTAGAGACAATGATCTGGATGCTAAATATATTTATTGCTAGTAGCATGTCATTGCTGTTAGCCTACATTTGTTTCTATATCTACTTATTAAAAGCCATGAGTTCATACTAATATCTGTAATTCCAACACTATTGGATACATTCCAGTCTTCCTCCTTTCCATACCCACTCCACTTCTCTATACTATGAAAATTTGAGCCAGTGATTTTACTCCTCCAAGTCAATTTCTCCCTCTGTAAAGTGAGGATAATAATATCTCTGTTGCTCACCTTTTGTGCAGGTTAAACATAATGGTGTTTATAAACTTCCGTGATGGGCTTGCATTGGAACAAGCCTGCTGTGAGCCCACGTAAGTCCTCATGAATTAGACAACACAGACTTGCTCCAGGTGGACAGCCTGGCAAGTACAGTGTGGCTGGCTTTTTGCCCCAGTTTGCAAGCTGAATAATAGTAACCCACAGAGGTCCTGCATCGTAGGCAATCAGTAAGTGGTTATTGTTGTAAGAGATATATGTACATATTTTTCTTGCAAAATGTGTCATAAGTAGGAGAACAGGTGGAGCTGATTAAAAGCACCATCAAGGTTTCAGTCGGAAAGGAAACACGATGAAGCCCAGAGTGCTGTCAACAGCACCAAGGACATCTCCTTGGTCATAATGGAAGCTGGTTCTCACTCCCATTGTACAGATCATTTTTTAAACTGATGCCTGATTGTACCACATCTTAAACTCTAAATCAGAAGCAAGTTGACATGAAAATAAAGCCCATTCCATCATCCAAATGCTTAGTTACCAGCTGAGAATCAATCACTGTATAATGCAGAGTTGCATAATGCAAAAGAACCCCAAAGGAGGAGAGTTCTCTAGTGTCACGTGTGTGGAGGGTAGAGTTTGCTGTGGGTTTTGACCTTGTGAGGGCCGCACTGCCAAAACGTTCCACACACTTCCTTTGGAGACAGGGAAATGAATTCATTTTCAGGCCTCTCCAGTGATCTTTCCATAAGGCTTGATGGACTTTCAGTCTGTCAGGAAGAAGCCTTAGAAATGTATCTCAGTGCTACACATTGCATTGAGAGCACTAAAGTGACACAGACCTCCAAAGTTGCATTTTTCTGTAGAAGAAGGCAAGGCTGTTATAATCACAGCTGCATTAGGATGGGGTGGAGGCACTGTGGGCAGTCCCCTCTCCTCTTGAAGGAGCCCATTCCATACAGCATCAGAGTGACACAAATTTCCAGGTCATTTTGGCAACTGCTCAGTCACAATGTGTTTCTTTTTAACCTTTCAGTGGGCGGTAGAAATGGAAGGATTCAGAAGCATGTGGTCTCTTACCTTTGGAGCCAGGTGTCAGTAACACCTAAAGAGCCCCTTGAGGGAATGCTGAGAAGTAACAAATGTCTTCCAGGAGGAAAGCAGAGGCAACATTGTTTCCAGAAGTGGCAGTTCCCATCTGTGTGCATTTTCAAGAATTTCAAAAATCTTGTGGCTCTTGGAGGCTTTGATCTAACACCTTATGTTGTGGACGAAGGCCAGACAAAAAGCAAAGCCCAGTGAGTTCTCTAAAGTTTATTTCCAGTCATATGTTCCCCACAAACAAAAACAAAAGCAAAAAAAGTGCTTAGGCACAAACCCCTATCAAGAAAAAGAGGAAAGAGCTAAGCCTAAGAGAGCCCAGCACAGAGTGTGCATCTAGTAGATGTTCAATATTCAGATCCTTCCTCCTTTCTGGTGTAGGACCCACTGACCTACTGAGCATGGAAGAAGGGTTAATTCTGTCTAAAGGAGAGCTGGGTCTTAGGATTCCCTGGATCACTGAAAGAAATCTGCTCCCTTGTCAGTAGTCCGGGGTCAAGAATTCACCTCACTCTCCGTCCACCACAAACAGCTAGGAAAATTCCTACCCCAAGTGGGAGGGAGATATTAGCACCCTGAAAATGAGAGAGGAATCCCCAGTCTCTTTAGGGCCCGCTGTTGAGTTGGTGCCTCTGGCTGACCATGCTGGAGAAGTTGCTTCCAACCACAGCTGTGGTCCCCCCTCCCCAGGTCCATCACAAGGCAAGTCTGGCGTTCAGAAAGCGACAGCATCATATGAACCCACTGCCCCATTGACCAGCTGTATCTCATGAGGCAAATCACTTTCCATGTCTTCATTAGTAAAATCAGAATTAGTACCCACTTCACTTGCCTAAGGTAAGGATTAAGTGTGACTATGCAGAAGTGCATGTAACAGATGTTAACTCTTACTACTTTTACTTGAAATTCAACCACTTGAGGTGTCTTCTTCCAAGTTAATATTGCCTCTTCCTCACACACAGTTAAGATTTAACTTTCTCCTGACATATTTGATATTAAGGAACCAACCCCTCAGCGTAAATCAATATCCCCTCTGCTCACTGAGATAAATGTGTATCTGATTGCCTCCTTTGGTGAGGCTAATCAGAAACTCAAAATAATGTAACCATTTGTTTCTTACCTACCTATGACCTGGAAGGCCCCTCTCTGCTTCAAGTTGTCCCGCCTTTTGCTTCAAGTTGTCCCACTTTTCTGGACTGAACCAACGTACATTTTACACATATTGATTGATGTCTCATGCCTCCCTAAAACGTATAAAATCAAGCTGTGCTCCTACACGTGTCAGGACTTCCTGAGGCTGTATCACAGGTGCATGGCATCAACCTTGGCAAAATAAACTTTCTAAATTAACTGAGACCTGTCTCAGATTTTGGGGGTTCACACATAAGAAGAAAAATAAGAAGCTGCTGACAGATGTTACTTCATTAACACAAAAGAGTGGTAAAGAGCAATACTTCCAAAGCCCACTATAATTCAAGGGACTGACTGCAAAATGAAGAAAACTCAAAGTTTTAAACCAAACGGGAAAATGAAAATTGGAGGTGAGATAATCATTCTAGAAGGAAAAACAATGAGACATGTAAACAAAAAAATAAAATTCTAAGGCCCCCCAACCATCTGAATGGACTTCCTCCTCAGCCAGGATACTCTTAAAATTTAACCTGAGAGATTGGATCAAGCCATGACGTTGGGGGGTCGGACATGCCTCATTATACCTCTCCGGCATTAAGGTCAACACAGACTTTAGGTCTGATGAGAAACATTTTGCAACCTATCTTCTCTGAAGCCTGCTACCTGAAGGCTTCCTGTGCAAATAAGAACTTTAGCTTCCACAATCCTTTCTTTCTTTCTTTCTTTTTCTTTTTTTTTTTTTTTTTTTTTTTTTTTTTTTTGAGACAAAATCTCACTTTGTCACCTAGGCTGGAGTGCAGTGGCATGATCTCGGCTCACAGAAACCTCTGCCTCTCAGGTTCAAGCAATTCTCTGCCTCAGCCTCCAAGTAACTGGGATTATAGGTGCCCACCACAATACTCGGCTAATTTTTTGTATTTTTAGTAGCGACAGAGTTTCACCATCTTGGCCAGGCTGGTCTTGAACTCCTAACCTCGTGATCCACCCACCTCGGCCTCCCAAAGTGCTGGGATTACAGGTGTGAACCACCGCACCTAGTCCACAATCCCTTTTCTTAATCCAGACATTCCTTTCTATTGATCCCAGGTATTTAGATAAACTCAACCAATTGTCAACCAAAAAATTTTTAAATCTACCTATAAGCTGGAATCTACCGGCTGCTTTGAGTTGTCCCACCTTTGTGGACCAAACCAATGTATTCCTTAAATGTATTTGATTGAAGTCTCATGTCTCCCTAAAATGTACAAAACAAAACTGCCACCCCACCCACCTTGAGCACATGTTCTCAGGACCTCCTGAGAGCTGTGTTGTGGGCTGTGGTCACACATATCTGGCTCAGAATAAATCTCTTCAAATGTTTTATAGAGTGTGACTCCTTTTATCAACAGAAAAAGCAGAGCTAAGACAAAAAAAGGTCCAACACTGAGGACATTTTCTGACTTTATCTCAGTGCATCAAGGTCATTTGAGGGCAGAGAAGGTCCCTAAAAAACACCATAAATTAAACTAAGCTACAGGTAACTGTTTTCTAAAACTAGCAAAAAATTCTTTTAAGTTATGAGATTCAGTAGATTTGAGGTGCAGTTTAGCTACAAGTAACGGTAGATAACTGAGTTGGAATATTAGATAGAGTGCTGACTGGAGAAGTCATTTAATACTCTACGTCTCAGCTCTGTCTTTGTGAAATGAAGATAATAATCAAATATATATTATAGCACTGCTGTGATGGGTAAATGTGATAATGAATTTATGGTATTTAGCTGGGTGTTTAACATTTAAAACTCAATACTTGTTCAATTGTTGTTGTTGTTGTTGTCATCCTCTAACTTGTTAAGCAGAAAATAGAGGTCTTAGAAATGACATTGTAATGGAAAACGTGGGAGACAACTTCCATGACAAACCTGTATCATGTCAAATAGACTCTGCTTCGATGGTTAATTAGGGAAGAGGGAGAATAAGAGAGGCTGGTTAATGGGTACAAAAATACAGCTAGATAGAAGGAATAAGTTCTAGTAGTCAATAGTATAATAGGGAAAATATTGTTAACAATAATGTATTGTTATTTCAAAATAGCTAAAAGAGAAGAATTGTAATATTCCCAACACAAAGCAGAGATAAATGTTTGAGGTGATGGTTATCCCAATTACCCGGATTTGATCATTTCACATTGCATACAGGTATCAAAATACCATATGTGCCCCCAAAATCTATGATATATTAATAAATAAAGTATCTATTTAAACTCTGGTAAAAATGAAAATCTAATAACTCAAAAAAGCCTAAGCCAAATTTAACACATTAAGAGACTATGAAAATAGAGCCAAAAAAAAAAAAGAATTAAAAAATTTACAACTAAAAACAAAGATCACCACCACCCCAACTCCCTCACTCCCCTACCACTCAATGTGGAAATATCCCACATAGAAGACCCCTTAATAAGCTATAAAACACATCGTTTAATTCTCTACCAAGAGGAGACAACTAAATGGAAGATCCCTGAACCTAAAACCCCTACAGAGGTCTTTAGGACTGGGGACAGTAGGGTCAGGATCCCCAACAGGAAAGCAAGTATTCTATGATCACACGGGACAGGCAGCTGCAGGCTTCTATGGACATCATTTGTCCTTAGTAATATAATTTTTTAATGTTGCAAATATATACAAGCATGACAAATGGGGGAGCACAAAATGACCATTAAGATTATAATACGTGTGTGAATAACCCATCAGAATAGTCTCTGCAAATAAAGGGGCATATAAATGCTAATATTCCCACCTCTTACTGGTAATAATAACGTGTCATCTGGCTAAAACAGTTCCTTAAGTACTTCATGTTCTCTGCTGAAATCAAGTCATTAATCCCATTTATATAGTTAATGGGGAAACCATGAGTCCAAATTAAGGTCCTAAAGAAAAGTACTGGAATTAATGACAAAGGGGAATCATTTTTTTCTCTAGAACTATAACGTTGCTTTGCCAAATAGAACTTTTTGACCCTGAACTTTACCTTGAATACTGACTAGCTCAGGAAAGAAACACTTAAAACACCTACATCAATAGTTTTGGAGTTGATCAACCCACACATGGCACAGTCACTCTAGTCCCCTAGTGACCACAGTCACTGGTCTCTTTCCTCAAGCATCCATATTCCAATTAGCCCCATGAGGGCTGAGTCAGTTTTTTCAGCCTGCCAGTGAACTAGGACAGCCACCTGCCATGCCACATCATACTCCCCCGAAGCTCTAGGTGGCGATGCATTGTCAGTCTGTGGCCTCTTCCACATGAGACACAGTAGCACATAGTGATATGTGATATGTTTTCTTGAGCTCCAGAGTCAGACAGACATCCCTGCTCTAACAGCATCTGAAGCTTCTGGGTCAGTTACCATCTCTCAGACTTGTTTCCATTGTTTTTAAAGTGGATGCAGAAGTACAAGGTATTCTTGGGATTATTTGCATAATTATTTATTACTATTAATAAATAAGTGACCAGAAGGAAAGAAGGAAGATGAGGGAAGGAAGGAGGATGAGGGGAGGAAGGAAGGAAGGAAGGAAAGAAGGAAGGAAGGAGGGGGAGGGAGGAAGGTAGAGAGGGAGGGAGGAAGGCAGGGAGGGAGGGAGGGAGGAAGGAGGAAGGAAGGGAGGAGAGGACTCCCTGAAGAGTCACTGCTTTATTCAAAACACCAATGACAGGACAGGCTGCAGGAACTCTTACCAGAGCCCAAAGTCTCTCATACTAGGGAGTCTATCCTTGTTCTCTGTCACTGAGTGGTTCCGGAGCAAAGCCTGTCAACCTGAAAGGAGCAGCAGCCTCCTTCTTGGAGCCAGACCCACGGCCCTTTGAACATCAGGGAGAGCATTAGGTTTTTCATGGGGTAGTGGGGTATATACTGTGAGCACATTTAAAGATGACAAGGAAAATGAGATGCTAAGTCCCTTTTGTGGCTGTGCTTCCAACAGAGAACACGTCTGCCCAACCACTTCATTCCGCTCTACAATTACAAGCCTATTTAGATTGGGGAATTACAGCAAAGGAGCCTAACGCAGCTGAAATGACTGTTGTTAGCCATTCTTCCCACAGGCATCCTCTGGGGGAAGCACTTTGGCACCAGCCTGGGTCCTGTGGGATTTTTTTTTTTCTCAGCATCAAGAGGCAGCCACATTTAAAGGCAGCTCCTCTCCCAATTTTGTGCCCAGCATGTGGTGGAAGGGCAGCACCAAACGTTATCCCCAGAGATTCTCAGGCCCCAGGCTCACTGTGCCCATAAACGTAAAATAGGTGGCCTGGGTCCCTGCTCTGGGACCCTGTGCTGAAGGAAAGTAGAGCAGCCAGGCAAGTCATTGTCCAGGACTTGTACAGGTAGTTGACAGGCACGTGCAGGGCAGGAGAGGGCTCTCCCAACCCACAAGGGAGGCCAGGCAATGGTTCAGCAGTCATCACATTGCCTCTCTAAAAGTGATAAATTGGCAGCCAGCACCAGGGAGTGGCCATTTCCTGATGGTCCATATCTGTTGCACTAAAGTGTTCATTGAATGCAGATGCCAGGGAGAAGCAACTGCCCAGGCCTGTGCACTAAGAGACAAAATGGCAGAGTATGACCTTCCAGGGGCACGCCACCGGAAAAGGGCAGAAAGCCTCAGAGGAGAATGCATACAAATTTCTAAACACACTGCGTGCGCTCGCTTCCCAAGGGTATGGGCAGCCCACCCTAAGGGATAGAATCATGGGAAAGGGGTGCAAGTTGCTAGAGGTGGGCCAGCCTGTAAAGTCCCAGGATCAAGGTTAAACACCACACTTGTTCTTCAGGTCATCCACGTGGATCTCTTCCAAGTGTAGTTTCCTTTCTTTCCCGCTCTAAAGCTTTTTAATAAATGTCCACTCCTGCTCTGATACTTGCGTCCATCTTTTTTTTCTGCCTTATGCCCCTCAGTCCAATTCGTTCTTCTGAGGAGGCAAGAATTGAGGTTGCTGCGGACCTGTACAGATTTGCCAAGAGTAACAGATACCTCCCACCAATAACAGGACAACACATGCAGAGAGTGAAAGAAAGCACTAGTAATAATACACTGAGCAAACAGGCATAGAATGTGACTACCCACAGTCGGTCATCCTAAGCAAAAGACAGGCTGCTGAAGCAGGGAGTGATTTTAGAGGGGCTACATGCTGGGGAACCCTCACAAGGAGCAGGAAGTGGCCTCTGTGCTGGTTACCTTCTCCATTTAAACTATCTTCACTGTTTTTCAAAAGAAGGAAGAAAAGTAGGCAGGATGGAAGGAAGGAGGGATGAAGGAAGAGAAAGTAGGAAGTTAGTGAGAAAAGGAAAGAAGAAATGATTTTAAAATAAAATATATCAAAACGATTAAAAGTAAAAAATACAGAAAGGTACAAAAATTTACTGAAAATATTACCAGTGTGGGGCAGAGGAGATACTGTCATCTTTTGTTGAAAATCATTTTTTCCACATTTCCATACTTGAGGAATAAATAGATAAATGGAAGGATGGACAGAGAGACAAAATAATTTTATGACAAAAATCTTATATACTTTTAATAAAAGGAGCTGAATTTAATTGTACATAGTACACACAAAAAGGAAACTGAAATGAAACTAAGGGAAATGTCAAACTTCACCTAAATGCTTCTTCATTACAAAAAAAAATGAGTTTCTACTTCCAAAATCCCCAGTTCTCTACAACACTGTATACCCTAATCCCCTGTCTGACCTGACTCCAGTCCTCTGTTGGCCTAACTTGGATTAAAGAAAAGTCCATTTTCAGATCAAGAGGGCAGGCAGCTTTAGCAATGAGTCTGGGGGGTATAAAGACAGTCCCTCTGCCCCTAAGAACTCTCCTATGATCCTGCTTTGGGATTTTCCATTTCCACCTTCAGTCACTTCTGTGGCGGAAGGCTCCCGTTATGTTACTTGGGGAAGTGTCAGGGCTGTGGGTGTAGCTGTGCATCCTCCTTTCCTGAGGGGAGTACAGTCAGGAAACACAGGACTCAGAGCTGCAAGGGCCAAAGCAGCCACACACAGTCCCCACTCCTGCCATTTCTTTTCTGCAACGGCATCTCACACTAGCCTTTCTTATCCTTAAACTACTTTTTTTCATTTCTGCTTCAAAACACAGAACAATGATATTTGAGTTTTCTCCAGCCCTATTTTTGAGTGATGGCAAGCAAACATTTTAACTGTAAAATGCTTCTAATAACCTGGCCAGACAAAAAAATCTCAAAAAAGCAAACACCCACAGAAATATTGCAATTTATGCTGATCTTAAAAGCAGAGCCAAACAGCTTATATTTTACAGATTCAAGAGAGATAGAGTTTAATCTTAAATACGAACAGACAATTCTATTTTCATTTTACGGACATTTATGCTAATAAGAGCCTTTCTGAAACACAATCAGATTTCTTCTTCCTTGATTTTGGAAAGCCACTCCCTCAAGAAAGGGTTCCACAGCCCAAGTCAACCTGGTGGACGTCAGCATCATCCTACTCTTCCTCGCCCAGTGAGAAGTTCCCTTTGAAGCAGCACCAGCACCCTCTTGCATTTCATTACCAAGACCTAGAAGATCCCTTGATTGTCAGGGGATCTTGCTTCCTCCCTTGAGGAGGAAGCAGGTCTTTGAGGTCCAGGCTGAACTTGGTCTTGGGTAAGCACCATTCCCAGGAGATGGTGCAAATCTCCTCCCAGCTCCTGGACTTCTGAGAGCTGGGGCTGGGACCACTAGGGGCAGCAGGAGAGAAGGTCATCACCGAAGACTGTGGCTGAACATAATGTCACTGTTGCTTTGGGCACTCAGAAAGTTATCAGGAAGCCTCTGACCCACATTACGGATGGACTTAAAATTCAAAAAGAATTGCCTCTAATAACAAAGGTTAAGTAGCAGGGTGCTACTGTGCATCTGTTGTCATCTCTAATGAGACAGTTCATCCTAGCAGTTGCGGAGAGGAGTCTTTGTTGTCAGCTTAGACCTGAGGAAGAGAAGAGCAGTGCCAGAAAGCAGAGACAGGAAAGGGAATCAGCATTCCCCATGCACACACCCTGGTCAAGAAGGCCAGATACTGCTTCACAGATGATATTTTGAGTATTAAAATTTCCTGGCCAGGTGCAGTGGCTCACACCTGTAATCCCAGCACTTTGGGAGGGCCAAGGTAGGTGGATCACGAGGTCAGGAAATTGAGACCATCCTGGCGAACACGGTGAAACCCCGTCTCTACTAAAAATACGAAAAAATTAGCCGAGCGTGGTGGCCTGTAGTCCCAGCTACTCGGGACGCTGAGGCAAGAGAATGGCATGAACCTGGGAGGCGGAGCTTGCAGTGAGCCGAGATCGTCCCACTGCACTCCAGGCTGGGCAACAGAGCGAGATTCCATCTCAAAAAAAAAAAAAAAAAAAAAAAAATTTGCCCCATGGGTTATGTATTATTATCCTCATTTCACAGATGAGGAAACCAAAGCTCAGAAAGGTTAAGTCACTTGTCCAAGGTCACAAAGCCAGGTGCAGAATGCAAAGCCTGGTCTCCCAGAGTTCTTTCTACTGCAAAGGGTGCCTCAAGAGATGCACATATCAGCCTCAGCTCTTTCTCTTACTGGCTGGTAGTATGGCCTTGTGCCTAGCAAGGAGTGGAAATAAGTCAAGGCCAGCCTGCACAGGGGATGGAGTGATTGGCTACATTCAAGGAGAGAAATTCAGTTGCCCTGGGGCCTCAGAGAAGCCTGTTTCAAACCTGGACTGATTTAGATTTGGCTGGAGACAGTCAGAGGACAGGGTGGTCACCTGCAGAGGAACATCTCTGGAGAGCACCTGACTATATAAGGCCTTTTACCAAGGAGCCTTAGATGTGACACTCTCCTTCAGTTGGCCTGTTTTAGATGCTTCAACAGCAGGAGAAGGTTCCAGGTGACTTCCAAAGGTCTCTGTCCATCATAGACAAATCTGATCAAGTATGAAGGGAGGCAGTGCCTCAAGTCAAATCAGAAATACCTCTGGAATGAGAACTGAGGTTGATAGCTCTGACTGTAAGTCACTTAGGCAAGTCACATAACATCTCTGTGCCTCATTGTCCTCAGCTGAAATGGGTTCTCCTCATTGATATCTCATGAGGATCCAGTGATAAAAATAGGATGGTGATTCAGGCCATTCTTGCATTGCTATAAAGAAATACTTGAGATATAGTAATTTATCAGAAAAGAGGTTTAACTGGCTCATGGTTCTGCAGGCTGTACAGGAAGCATACCACTGGCATCTGCTTCTATGGAGGCCTTAGGAAGCTTCCAGACATGGTGGTAGGTGAAGGAGGGGTAAACATTTCATGTGACAGAAGCAGGAGCAGGAGAGAGAAGGTGCCACACACTTTTAAACGACCAGATTTCATGTGAACTCAGAGCGAGAGCTCACTTATCGCCAAAGGAATGGCCCAAGCCATTCATAAGGGATCTGTCTCCATAATCAAAACCCCTGCCACCAGGCCCCACCTCCAACATTGGAGATTATATTTCAACATGAGATTTGGATGGGGACAAATATCCAAACTGCATTAGATGGAAATATGCTTTACAAAAAAAATTAAAAATAAAAATAAAAATCTCAACATGCAAGAGATATACAACTGCAAGGAGAAAATGTACACGTCATAAGACTAAAACTACAGGCAAAATATAATCAAAGAAAATATTTAAAAAACAAAATCATTAAAGGTCTATTCAACTTGATTTATATACCATGATATAATCTTCCTATGTATTTTCAAAATGCAAACATTTATGAAAAGGTCAGAGGTCTTATTGGTGAGTTTCTAAGTTAACATCTTATTTAATGAGTATCTATATAAACATCAGGACTCACCCCAGACAAGCAGAATCAAAATCTCTGTGGGTGAAGCCCAGGAATCTGCACCTTCATACATTCTCCTGATGGAGTTTATCCAGGTAGTGGACAGAACCAACTCTGAGAAATCCTGCAGCAGGATCTTCTAATTACATTTTTTTTTCTTTTTTTTCTTTTTTTGAGGCGGAGTCTCGCTCTGTCACCCAGGCTGGGGTGCAGTGGCGCGATCTCAGCTCACTGCAACCTCCACCTCCTGGGTTCACGCCATTCTCCTGCCTCAGCCTCCCGAGTAGCTGGGACTACGGGCACCCACCACCGCGCCCGGCTAGTTTTTTCGTATTTTTAGTAGAGATAGAGTTTCGCTGTGTTAGCCAGGATGGCCTCAATCTCCTGACCTCATGATCCACCTGCCTCGGCCTCCCAAAGTGCTGGGATTACAGGCTTGAGCCATGGCGCCCGGACTCTAATTACATTTTTATCCCAAGAGAAAGCATGGCACCTCAATGAATGAATGAGCTGAGGAAGAATGGATCAGACGCTGTTAGGCAAGTAGAACTGTTTAACTGAAACTGTGGGAAAGCTTTTCATTGCAGGGTAAGGACGCTGGTGCTGGTACTGGGACACACACAATTTTTTAAAACTTAAGGAGAGGAGTGGGGGACGGGAAACTAATCCAGCATTTACATAAGTTCACTCCTTCAGCTCTCAGTAAGCCAAAACTATTTCACCTGAGGATGAAAGCACCCACACAAAAGACATGTACACATGTCTTTTGCTCATCTCCTGTCTTCTTTACCCCATTTCTCTATGCCCATATCAACCACTAATTAATAAAATGACACAGTGTTCCCTCCCATCTCCAGCTATAGCCAGCATTCCTAATATAGAAAGTAACCTGAATGCTTTCAAATAATCAGGTTGGAAATGAATTTTTTAATTTCATAAATTGATTAAAATTGAAAGACATTGTTTAATCTTCTATCCCATGAGAAGCATCAAGCTGCCTGCAACAAAGACCACTTTTAGATTGAGTGCAGTGGCTCACGCCTGTAATCCCAACCCTTTGGGAGGCTGAGGCAGAAAATCACTTGAGCTCGGGAGTTTGAGGCTGTAATGCGCTATGATTGCACCACTGCACAACCTGGGCAACAGAGTGAAACCCTTTCAAGGGGTAAGCTGCATGCTTGCTGTGGTCATTAAAAACCCTAGAAGCTGGTAGGATAATAGGTCTGCCTGCACTTCTCCAAGCATGAATTTTCGGTCCTTTACTTAAAACTTGCTCCATGCATTGTAGTCACGCTGACTCTTTATACCTTTAAATGGTCTCCAAAAGCTGCACCCAACCAAGTCATTCACAGATAAAAACATGTAATCAGTAGTAAAATGATATAGCTGGTCCAGACAAGGACTCCACTATTTCAACTTCCATCCTCCTGTTTCCTGTTTCGTGCCTGTGTGCCCATGGCTAGAGATAGGGGTGCTTTCCAAGACCCCAGCAGCTACTCTCATCCCTCCTTTGGAACACAACTGTCCATAATATGCCATTGGGGGTGGAGCCAAAATGGTCCACTAGAAACAGCACCATTTGGTGGCTCCTATTGAAAAAAGAAAGCATAATAAGCATGTGAATCCTTCACCAGCAACCTGAAGGGGTGGCCTGCCCCTCCACACCTGTGGGCGTTTCTCGTTAGGTGGAACCTCTCATTCCAGTCTCTCGTTCCAAGCCTCTCACTTGAGAAAAGAAATGAGACACAGAGACAAAGTATAGAGAAAGAAAAAGTGGGCCCAGAGGACTGGCGCTGAGCATACAGAGGACCCATGCGGGCACCGGTCTCTGAGTTCCCTCAGTATTTATTGATCATTATCTTTATCATCTTAGAAAAAAGGGAAGTGGCAGGATAATAGGATCATGGTAGGGAGAAGGTCAGCAGTAAGACATGTGAATAAAGATCTCTGTGACATGAATAAGTTTAAGGAAAAGTGCTGTGCCTTGATATGCATATGCAAACATCTCCGTAAACCTTTTTAGTGCATAAAGAGTAGCATTGCCACTAGCACGTCCCACCTTCAGCCCTAAGGCAGTTTTCTCCTTTCTCAGTAAACAGAACATACGATCAATTGGTTTTACACCGAGATGTTCCATTACCCAGGGACAGGCAGGAGACAGATGCTTTTCTCTATCTCAACTGCCAAGAGGCCTTCTTCCCTCTTATACTAGTCCTCCTCAGCACAGACCCTTCACGGGTGTCAGACTGGGGGACGATCAGGTCTTTCCCTTCCCACAAGGCCGTATTTCAGACTATCACATGGGGAGAAACCTTGGACAATACCTAGCTTTCCTAGGCAGAGGTCCCTGCGACCTTTGGCCAAAAGAGTATGTGTCCCTGGATACTTGAGATTAAGAGAATGGTGTTGGCTTTTCACAAGCATACTGCCTTCAGGCACTTGTTTAACAAAGCACACCCTGCACAGCCCCAAATCCGTTAAACCTTGAGTCACCACAGCACATGTCTCTTGTAAGGACAAGGTTGGGGGTAGGGTCACAGATTAACAGCATCTCAAATACAGAACAAAATGGAGTCTCTTACGTCTACTTCTTTCTATATAGACACAGTAACAGTCTGATCTCTCTTTCTTTTCCCCACAGCAACCAAGGTATCCAGGTTCTCTCATCAAAATTGACTAGAAGGCTGACGTGACCCACGGAGAGAAGGAAGAGCAGTGTGGTGGGTGGCCCACCTGAGAGCCACACAGGGAAGGGGAACTCCCTGCCCCCAGCCAAGGGAGGCCATGGATGAGCGTGCTACCCAGCCCGGGAAACAGTGCTTTTCCCACGGAGCTGTGCAACCCACAGATCTGAAGATCCCACTTGCTAACCCACACCACCGGGCCTAGTATCCCAACCCCAGAACACGCACATTCTTAGTCTCTCAGCTGGAATCTGCTTAAGCCTATCGAACTCCTATGGGAAAGGCAACCAGCACCACGGCTGCCTGCTTTCTAAGCCATGTGAGCTCCTTCGGGGAGGTGCAGCAACCAGCACTGGGATTCACAGCTGCCTAACACACTAAGCTCTCTGGGCGGAGGAAGGGCAGCACGCATTTCTATAGCTTCAGGCTGTGCTCTTCCCCTGCTGGAGCCAGGGAGACTGGATGGCTTGGTCCCAAAACTTGTCCCCACAGCCAACATACTGGCTCTGGCAGTCTGTGGCCAGAATACATCTTCAGATCTAACCTTGATCCATCCTTCCTCAGTGGGCAGGGCTTCCCTGAAGGATCTCCAAAACTCCAGCCAGAGGCTCAGGGACAGAATTCAGATCTCCCTGGACCTCAGCCCCTAGGGGGAGGGGTGGCTGCAGTCTCTGGGACCAGCAGCAGACTTAGCCTCTCCTCCTGGTGGTTCTGAAGAATCCAGGCAGCAGCCCAGACGAGTGGGTTTTCCCCCAGCGAAACACACCCTCTCCACCAAGGGACAAAGTGCTTTGTTAAATGGGTCCTTCTCCCTTATGCCACCCAACTGGGTGAGACCCTCCAACAGAAGTTGTCAGACACCCTGTACAGGACCGATCCTACTAGCATCAGGCTGGTGCCTCTCAAGGTCAGAGGTCCCAGGAGAAGGAGCAGGCATCCATCTTTGCTACTCTCCAGCCTCCCTGAGTGACATCTCAAGGCACAGGAGCAAATCAGATGAACAGGGCCTAAAGTGAACCCCCAGCAAACTGCAGCAGCCCTACAGAAGAGGGAGCTGACTACTGAAAGAAAAACCAACAAGCAGAAAGCGACAACAGCATCAACAACAATAACAACAACAAAGGCCCCCACAAAAACCCCATCCAAGGGTCAGCAGCCTCAGAGATGGAAACTAGACAAACTCACGAAGATGAGAAAGAATCAGCTAAAAAATGCTGAAAACCCATAAGGTCAGAGTGCCCCTCCTCTTCCAAAGGATCACAACATCTCTCCATCAAGGGCGTAGAACTGCATGGAGGATCAGATGGACAAATTGACAGAAGTGGGCTTCAGAAGATGGGTAATAAAAAACTATGATGAGCCAAAGGAGCATGTTCTAACCCAATGCAAAGAACCTAAGAACCTGGATAAAAGATTAGAGGAATTGCTAACTAGAATAACCAGTTTAGAGAGGAACATAAATGACCTGATGGAGCTAAAAAACACAGCACGAGAACTTCGTGAAACATACACAAGTATCAACACTGAATCGACCAAGCAGAAGAAAGGATATCAGAGTCTGAAGACCACCTTACTGATATAAGACATGCAGACAAGAATAGAGAAGAAAGAATGAAAAGGAGTGAACAAAACCTCCAAGAAATATGGGACTTCATAAAAAGACCAAACCTACAATTAATTGGAGTACCAGAAGGAGATGGGGAGAATGGAAACCAGCTGGAAAACACACTTCAGGATATGATCCAGGAGAACTTCCCCAGCCTAGGAAGGCAGGCCAACATGAAAATTCAGGAAATACAGAGAACACCATTAAGATGCTCCATGAGAAGAACAACCCCAAGACACATAATCATCAGATTCTCCAAGGTCAAAATGAAGGAAAAACTGTTAAGGGCAGCCAGAGAGAAAGGCCAAGTCACCTACAAAGGGAAGCCCATCAGACTAACAGCAGACCCCTCAGCAGAAACTCTACAAGCCAGAAGAGATTGGGGGCGAATATTCAACATTCTTAAAGAAAAGAATTTTCAACTCAGAATTTCATATCCAGCCAAACTATGCTTCATAAGTGAAGGAGAAATAAAATCCTTTCCAGACAAGCAAAGTTGAGGGATTTTGTTACCGCCAGACCTGCCCTACAAGAGCTCCTGAAAGAAGCCCTAAATATGAAAAGGAAAAGCTGGTACCAGACACTGCAAAACACACCAAAATATAAAGACCAATGACACTATGGAGAAACTGCATCAACTAATGTGCAAAATAACCAAATAGCATCATAATGACAGGATGAAAAATTCACATATACTAACCTTAAATATAAATGGGCTAAATGCCCCAATTAAAAGACACAGATTGGCAAATTAGACAGTCAAGACCCATCAGGGTGCTGTATTCAGGAGACCCATCTTACATACAAAGGCACAAACAGGCTCAAAATAAAGAGGTGGAGGAAAATTTACCAAGCAAATGGGGAAAAAAAAAAAAAAAAAAGCAAGGATTACAATCCTAGTCTCTGACAAAACAGTCTTTAAACCAACAAAGACTGAAAAAAGGCAAAGAAGGGCATCATATAACGGTAAAAGGAACAATTCAATAAGAAGAACTAACTATTCTAATATATATGCAACCAATACAGGTGCACCTAGATTCATAAAACAAGTTCTTAGAGACCTAAGAACTCCCACACAATAATAATGGGAGAATTTAACACCCCACTGTCAATATTAGACAGATCAATGATTCAGAAAATTAACAAAGATATTCAGAACTTGAACTCAGCTCTGGATCAAGTGGATCTAGTAGATGTCTACAGAACTCTGTACTGCAAAACAACAGAATATACATTCTTCTCAGAGCTGCATGTCACTTATTCTAAAATTGATGACCACATTATAGGAGGTAAAATACTCCTCAGCAAACGCAAAAGAACAGAAACCATAACGAACAGCCTCTCAGACCAAAGTGCAATCAAATTGGAACTCAGGATTAAGAAATTCACTTAAAAAACACACAATTTCATGGAAATTGAACAGCCTGCTCTTCAATGACTCCTGGGTAAATAATAAAATTAAGGTAGAAATGAAGAAGTTCTTTGAAACCAATCAGAACAAAGAGACAATGTACCAGAATCTCTGGGACACAGCTAAAGCAGTTTTACACTAAGAACCTGGATAAAAGATTAGAGGAATTAGGGATATTTATAGCACTAAATGCCCACATCAGAAAGCTAGAAAGGTCTCAAAACAACAATCTAACATTACAATGAAAAGAGCAAGAGAAGCAAGAGCAAACTAATCCAAAAGCTAACAGAAGACAATAAATAACTAAGATCAGAGAAGAACTGAAGAAGATAGAGACATGAAAAACCCTCCAAAAAAAACAACAAACCCAGGAGCTGGTTTTAAAAAAAAAAAATAGCAAAATAGATAGACCACTAGCTAGACTAACAAAGAAGAGAAGAATCAAATAGACACAATAAAAAATGATAAAAGGAATATCACCATTGACCCCACAGAAATACAAACTACCATCAAAGAATACTATAAACACCTCTGCACAAATAAACTGGAAAATCCAGAAGAAATAGATACATTACTGAACACATACGCCCCACCAAGACTAAACCAGGGAGAAGTTGAATCCCTAAATAGAAAAATAACAAGCTCTGGAATTGAGGCAGTAATTATTAGGCTACCAACCAAAAAAAGCCCAGGACAGGATGGATTCACAGCTGAATTCTACCAGAAATACAAAGAGGAGCTGGTACCATTCCTTCTGAAATTATTCCAAACAATTGAAAAGGAGGGACTTCTCCCTAACTCATTTTGTGAAGCCAGCAGCATCCTAATACCCAAACCAGGAAGAGACACAACTAAAAAAGAAAACTTTCAGGTCAATATCCCTGATGAACATACATGTGAAAATCCTCGATAAAATACTGGTAAACTTATTCCAGCAGCACATCAAAAAGCTTATCCACCACGATCAAGTTAGTTTTATTCCTGGGATGTAGGGCTGGTTCAACAAATGCAAACCAATAAATGTAATCCATCACATAAACAGAGCCAAAGAAAAAAATCACATGATTATCTCAATAGATGCAGTAAAGGCCTTCAATAAAATTCAACATCCCTTCATGTTAAAAACTCTCAACAAACTAGGTATTGATGGAACATATCTCAAAATAATAAGAGCTATTTATGACAAACCCACAGCCAATATAATATTGAATGGGCAAAATCCGGAAGCATTCCTTTTGAAAACTGGTACAAGACAAGGATGCCCTCTCGCACCACTCCTATCCAACATAGTATTGGAAGTTCTGACCAGGGCAATCAGGCAAGAGAAAGAAACGAAGTGTATTCAAATAGAAATACAGGAAGTCAAGTTGTCTCTGTTTGCAGATGACATGATTTTATATTTAGAAAACCCCATCGTCTCAGCCCAAGTTGAGATGATAAGTTGCTTATCTTGAACTGATAAGCAACTTCAGCAAAGTCTCAGGATACAAAAGAAATGTGCAAAAATCACAAGCATTCCTTTACACCAACAATAGACAAGCAGAGAGCCAAATCATGAATGAATTCCCATTCACAATTGCTACAAAGAGAATAAAGTACCTAGGAACACAGCTAACAAGAGATGTGAAGGACTTCTTCATGGAGAACTACAAACCACTGCCCAAGGAAATAGTAGAGGACACAAACAAATAGAAAAACATTCCATCTTCATGGATAGGAAGAATCAATTTCATGAAAATGGCCATATTGCCCAGAGTAATTTATAGATTCAATGCTATTCCCATCAAACTACCATTGACATTCTTCCCATAGTTAGAAAAAACTACTTTAAATTTCATATGAAATCAAAGAAGACCCCATATAGCCAAGACAATCCTAACCAAGAAGAACAAAGCTGGAGGCATCATGCTACCTGACTTCAAACTATACTACAATGTTACAGTAACCAAAACTACATATCTGTTTTACAGGTACCAAAACAGATATGTAGACCAATGGAGCAGAACAGAGACTTCAGAAATAACACCACACATCTACAACCATCTGATCTTCAACAAGCCTGACAAAAACAAGCAATGGGGAAAGGATCTCCTATTCATTAAATAGTGCTGGGAAAACTGGCTAGCCATATGCAGAAAACTGAAACTGGACCCCTTTCCTTACACCTTATACAAAAATTAACTCAAGATGGATGAAAGACTTAAATGTCAGACCTAAAACCATAAAAACCCTATAAGAAAACCTAGGCAATACCATTCGAGACACAAGCATGGGCAAATACTTCATGATGAAAATGCCAAAAGCAATTGCAACGAAAGCCAAAATTCACAAATGGGATTTAATTAAACTAAAGAGCTTCTGCACAGCAAAAGAAACTATCATCAGAGTGATCAGGCAACCTACAGAATGGGAGAAAATTTTTGCAATCTGACAAGGCTCTAATATCCAGAATTTACAAGGAACATACTTAAAAGAAAAATCAAACAACCCCATCAAAGAGTGAGCAAAGGATATGAACAGACGCTTCTCAAAAGAAGACATTTACATAGCCAACAAACATATGAGAAAAAGCTCAACATCACTGATCATCAGAGAAATGCAAATCAAAATCACAATGAGATACCATCTCACACCAGTCAGAATGGTGATTATTAAAAAGTCAGGAAACAATAGATGCTGGCAAGGCTGTGGAGAAATAAGAACGCTTTTATGCGTTGGTAGGAATGTAAATTAGTTCAACCATTGTGGAAGAAAATATGGCAATTCCTCAAGGATCTAGAACCAGAAATAGTATTTGACCCAGCATCCCACTACTGGGTATATACACAAAGGATTATAAATTATTCTACTATAAAGACACATGTACACATATATTTATTGCAGCACTATTAACAAGAGCAAAGACATGGAACCAATCCAAACGTCCTTCAATGATAGATTGGATAAAGAAAATTCGGTACATATACACCATGGAATACTATGTAGCCATAAAAAGGAACGAGATCATGTCCTTTGCAGGGACATGGATGAAGTTGCTGTGAGCCGAGATTGCACCATTGCACTCTAGTCTGGGTGACAGACTGGTCTCAAAAAAAAAGCCCAACAACATATAATGAATACACATTCAAATTTGGAACATACCTGGAAATACATGAAAGAGCCACCATATAGCTACTGAGCCTCTCCAAAGCTGGGTAGCTCCAATGAGAGCCCATTAGTGTTCCTTATGGTGTTTCAAGTGACCTCTGAAAGCTCTGGCTCTGTGTCCCCTGTCCTCTTCCCTCTCAGCCTTTTTCTCCTGTACCTCAACACAGAGACAGAGGACCTTTTCTCTTCTTTGGTTTGGTTGAGCTCACAAGCCACAAAAGATCCATTTCTGTACTTTTAAGGCTGCAGAGAATTCTCCCACATAGTCTCACAGTTTCCAAACTCAAATAACAAACTCAACAACAGTTCTAAATTCCTTTTCTCAAGTCCCTATGTGAAGGAAAGTGACACCTCTTCATATCACAGACCAGAAGCTATGTTGATGAGCCTTGAGTTTTCTTAGTCAAATAAGTAAATTAAATTCTAACTGTAGCTCTAAGTTATGGAGGGAGAGGAAGATCAAAATCATGTCATTTGATTTCAATGTCTTTTAAATGCAGTTCAAAGACCACCATATCAGAATCACCTGTAGGATGTTGAGACTCCCTGATCTAACTATTGGAGGTGATTAATAATGAGAATCTCAGGAGATAGGTAATAGAAACTGTGATCCATAAATCCTTTCCCGCCACCCAAAGACATACACAATTATCTTTGAGGAAGATATCTCTATCAGCTCAATTGTGAGCTGGATAAACCCAGTCCCAAAACTCTTTCTGCCTTGCAAATGTGCACCCTAGAGAGGGGCTTCCCTCCACGACCCTCTCTTCCTTTGGGCCTTCCTGCTTCCTAGATGGATTCATGTGGTTGAACTTATTTTTCTGACAGATTTCCTTGTCCTTAACTATAAATCAATGCCTCTAGGTCAAATTGACTTTGATGATACAGTATGTATGGAAAAGAGAGAAAAAACATCTCTAGACACTAAACTTTATTGCACTATCTTGTTTTTAATTTTTTTTTAAATTGGCAGGTAGTGTAGCTCTCAATAGCATATCCATTTGTTTAAGACCATTCAAAGAAAAAAAATGGCCAATATTAAATCCTGGGCATAAACATGACAAAAAAATAGATGAATGCTGACACTCATTTATAATACTGTAGTATTCTGTATAATGTAAGTTTTTCAATCTTAAGCAGGAAACATTTGATGACTCTAATAGTGTTCTCTTTATACCTTTTTCTCCCTTTCTGTTTCAAAACTGTTGATTTTTTAAAATCCCAGGCTTTCTTATAGTTGCATTGCAACACAATTCTCTAAGTTTCAAAGTCAGGATCCACTTGGATGATACTTGGTTCACTGTATGGGCACTCACAGCTGGTGGCAAGCAGGGCTGTTGAAGACTGGGGGAAGAAAAGCATTGGAATGTCTGCTCCCTGCTCTCTGCAGAAAGTCTCCACCACAGATATATATGCAAAAGGTAATTCTTTGACTGTAACTCTCTAAGGATTTGTCTTAATGATAATAATCTCTTATATATCACAGCATAAAAATTAAGAAATTTCTAGTCACATACAACTAAATCTCACTTCCATCACTCCATAGTTGTGAAATCTGGGGCACTTACCTGACTTCGTGAGCTTCAGTTTCTTCATCTATAGACTATAAGTGACACCAATACCCACCTCACAGAATCCTGGTGAATATAAAACAGCATAAGGCTTGTGTTTAGCAGAAAGCCTGGCACAGACCCTGTACTCTGTAAATGGTGGTTACAGCCATGCAGCTGTCTGTGTTCTCATTCTTCTTCTTCTCACTGCCTCTTGCCATTGTGTAAACAAAAATTCTTTGGCTCCACAGGTAACCCAGACCAAAGGCAGAGGGAATCCTGTTGTTCGACAGTTCAAAATCCACCTGAGACTCTCCCTGTGGTCCATAACTAGCTTCCTGACATTCCAGGGTCTCCTCTTCTCACCTCTCCACCCAGTGGACACCTGCATTGGCTTTTAAACTCATCTTTATTTCTATAACTTAGTGATCCCCATAATAAAAGTTCATTTAGAAAATAATAGTTTAAAAATTATTTATCACACGTGAAGTATAAACACTGAAGTATAAAGTTTCATGACGAAACTTTAAAGCTACCAACTTAGAAGTAATGATCTGTTTGACAACACTGAAGAATAATGTAAGTCTTTTTCAAAGGGTCAAGGGAGAAAAAAATGATAATATGAGAAAAAAGATATAAGGGATTTGTTTGAGGGATGAAAACATGAGGAAGACTTGTGAATTTAAAAGTGACTGCAGCCTTTTGATCAGTATTTCTATGAAAATACAGACATGTACTACCTTTGTTGGTGTATGTTACAGGATCTATAAAACAAAGTCTCTACATAAAATGCTCTCTGATTTCATTTGGATAGAGCTGTACTTATTAATTATAATATCGAGTAAATACCATATTTCTAAAATATGGTGCCGATAATGATACTTCATTTCAAAAAGCATTGGAAAAGTTTTCACATATGAAAGCTTGCTCCTGTCTATACACGAGAGTCTACAAACCGTTCCAATAATAATTCATAATGGCATTATTCATACTAGCCCAAAATTAGAGACAACCCAAATCAACAGTCCATCAATTGGCAAATGGATAAACCAAATGTGGTATATTTAGCAATAAAAGGAAAAAGATACAGATGAATCCTACAACAGGGATGAACCTCCAAAACACTACATTAAGTGAAAGAAGTGAGACACAAAAGAGCAAACACTCCATTTGTGTACTGTATTTATATGAAATATCCAGAAAAGGCAAATCTACAGAGATCTGTAAATTAGTGGCTTTCTGGAGGTGGGAATGGCAATGAGTATTAATTGCAACTTAACACAAGAAATCTTATTGGGATGATATAAATATTCTAGACCTTACTTTGATTGTGGTAATGGTTGCACAACTAGGTAAATTTAATAAAGGTCATGGAATTGTATACTTTATGGAATGTAAATTATACCTCAATAAAGTTTTTTTGGAAAAAAAATAATATCCTTTATGAATATATCCCTATGGCTTGGGACAGGTTGTGTCTTGAAAGGCAACATATTAATAAAACAAAACTTACCAGATTTCAGTCACTGACATCAGAAAGTTCCATAATTATTAGTTTCTGGGCATCTATGACTTGATTCTGACATTGTCTTCTCCATCTGCTGATCAACATTCTACAGAAAAATTCATCCTCTTGTGTATACAAATCTGCCCAGCACCTCTTTTTCTCTTCTTCGCTTCCTCTCTAACAACATTCCAAATCATGTTTTTGTACACCCTGACAAATAGCCCTAGGGTTTCATGACACCAAAAAGAGATCTGGAAATTTAGTGTATGTACATTTCAAAGAGATCAAAATATAAAGCTGCTCACATATTCATTGCTCTCTTCTCCTAAATCTATTAATTCTCAGCCCCAGTGTGATTTTCAATGTCAGATTTATTTTAAATCACTTGCTTTCCCTCTAGGGTTTCCCTATTTCAACAGATGTTGCCCTCCATTTCTGTTTAATACCTTCCTTTGCACTTGCTATTTCTAAGATGATGAGCTCATAGATAACATGGCATAAAGTTAAATGTGGTCCCCTCTTTCACTGAATAGTGCGAAGGTTGAAGTCCCATCTACATCACTCTAAAGGTGCCCCAGACACACTCTGTGACTCAAAGGGCACCGCTCCTTTCCTCCGGGAATGTCATTCCAACTATAGTAAATAAAAGAAAATCAATATGAGTGTCTATGCTCATCTTTTGAAGTCAAAGCATTTAAAGGAAGCTGTCATCAGTGCTGTCTGCAGCCCTCATGGGTAAAGGAGGTACATTCATAGATCAGAACCAGCTGGAGGCCCGTGAATAAGGTCATGCAGTTCTCCACACTTTCTTCCTGACCCCATCATGTCAGTGAGCAACTTCAGGAGACACTGATGATAGTGGTCATGTCAAACAACTACTCTTCTCAACCCCACCTAATGGGACAGTGGAGCATCATTGCCTTTGTCATGGTTTTGCCTTTTTAGATGAAGTAACTAAATCAAATAGGAAGAGCCAAAGCCACCAGTTGCTGATTCTTTTGATACTACAACACTGTTAGAGTCCAGCGCTTGACAGGTGCTGGGGTAGGTCTCAGCCATCTTCACTGCAATACTAGGTCCCCCATCCCCAAACACCTAGATACACACATGCACACACCTGGATTCCAAAGATCCAGGACAAGGAGCCCTCACTGCAATGAGGACAACAGCCTCACGGCTCTCCACACAACCTCCATGGTAAACTTTGAAAACAGGTGTGTCGCTCCAGCTTCCCTGACTCAGACTGAAGTCAAACCTTCATGCTGTGCCCTGCGCACTTCTCGTGATCTGTCTACTAGCTCTCGGACCAGGGTAACTTCCGAAAGTATTGAGAAAGAGCAACAAAAGTGAGTGATTTGTTACCTTCCTACATGGCTACATCCTGAGAGATTTGTCCTGGAAAGTGTTAAGCAGGCCGTCAAGCATTAAGTCCCCATTAGTCTCTCCTCCTGCAGCCTATGTGTGTTCCTTATTCATATTCAGGATAAGCCTAATATATTTTTCTAACTTGAATTTTCCCTAACATGTAGAAAATGAGCAACAACTCTGGGACTGAAATAAAACTTAATTCACATCTAAAAGAAGCATAATTTCTTCCTCCAGAAAACGCATAATTTTCACTCTGATAATTCTAGCATTTGATTTTTTTTTTTCACCTTTTATCCCAATATCTTAATTTTTAAACCAGCCTGGCCCAGAGAAGCACATGACATGAAAGCAAAGCAAGCTCCTTCTGGACCTAAGCAATCAACATGCTGTAGAAGGGGCAGTGCTGCCCCCACGCTGACCCCCCCACTACCCCCCAACCCCTGCCCTCACCCCTTGCTGCTGAGTGCAATTATGCTCCCTGCTCCCAGCTCATTTGCGTCCAGTCCCATAAGCTCCCAGGTGTATAGTTTCTTCTTCTGAAAGTGCCTCAGTCTGCCTCAGAGAAACATAGATATTTTTGTATACCTGGTGAGAAAGTGGGTTAGAAAGGGAACTCCTGGAAGAGAACTCACAGATAGCACAGATCAGGCTATCACAAAGCCCTAAGAATCCAGGCTACAAGGGCCAGTGCCCAGTGGCAGACTTTGAGCTTTGGGACAAGATTGGGTCCTTCTGAGGAAGCCACAGTAGTAACACCTGAATCAGCAGGGCCCAGAGAGCACTATATGGCATCTACCCAGGTCCATTCAGGAGCACACGAGACTATCCTTGGGGAAACCAAAAATAGTTCAGAGCTCCATCAGCATAATTAGGTCTGATGGGAGAAGTAGGGACAAGGGACAGCGATAGGTGTGATTGTGACCCAACTCAACCTGCAGGCTGGTATATCTAGAGGAAGTCAGGTCTGCATTTAGGATAAAGCCATTGGACCTAGTTCTATAGTTCTTAACCCAGCCAGCACCACAGAGTCTCTTAAGCAGTGTAAAAGTGCAAATATCCAATACCAGCAGTCAAAAAAAAATTCTGATTTAATAGGTTCAGATTAGGTATCTGTATTCTTATCAAGTTTCACAGGTGATTCTTACAGACAGCTAGGGCTTAGACCTATTGAACTAATGTTTTTGTGTGTTTTTGTTTGTTTGTTTTACAAATTTTTATTTGCTATTTGCCTATTTGTTTATCCATTTTAAATTGTTTTCAATGATCTGGTATCTACATTCAGGGCCCATCATGGTTTACCTCTAACTTTCAACCTTATATCATTTTTGGAAAGTGCCTTGAAAGGCTGAAAGTCCACTGTGTGAAAGTTCATGACCTTGACTATCCCTATGTAAGGAAAACCCCTTAAGCTAAGTACAGACACACTATTTCCCTCGTTAAATGTGTCTCATTTCTTACCACCGTGAATGGTATCTCTATATATGAATTTATTTTTATTCTTCACTATTCCCAAACATTTAAACAATCCCACTCAGTGACTAATTTTAGACAGAATTCTCAAAAGAAGATAAACAAGAACATATCGAGTAATGAAATCCTACTGTGGCCAAGTTAATTGGTGGATATCTGTCAATGCTTGGTTCTGATGCCCAGCCCCATACACTCCTTACAGTCAATCCCATAGAATTCATCAGAAGAAGACTTCAATGAAAGGAAGCCAAGTTAAGGAAATGTGAGATCTGAACCATGCCTTATTCAGAGAAAAATCAATCCAAAGAGAGAAAAGGAAAGAAAGAAAAGAAATAACAAAGACTAGAGCATAAATAAACATAATGGAAAATATAAAAACAATGGAGAAACCAACAAAGCTAAAAATTGGTTCACTGACAAGGTCAACAAAACTGACAAACTAAGCTAGACTGACCAAGAAAAAAGGAAAGAAGATTCAAATTATAAAATTCAGGAATAAAGAGGGGACACGACATTACTACTGATCTTATGGAAATAAAAAGTATCATAAGAAAATACTATATACAGCAGTGTGTCAAGAAATCAAATAACTTACATAAAATGGACAAATTTTTAGAAAGATGTAAATTACTAAATCTGACTCAGGAAGAATGAGAACATCTGTAGTGATCTATAACAAGTAAAGAGATGAAATTAGTAATTTAAGAACTTCCCATAAAGTAAAATTCAGGCCTGGATGGCTTCATAGATGAATTATTATCAAATGTCCAGATGAATTAATACTAATCCTTTGCAAACTTTTCCACAAAATAGAAGATGAAGAAACACTTCTCAACTCATTCTGTGAGGCCCGTATTATCCTATTATTATTCTGATACCAATGCTAAACCAAGCCATCACAAGAAGAAAAAATAAAAACCAATATAGATTCAAAAACTCTCAACAAAGTACTAGAAAAATAAGTGCAGCAAAATTTAAAAAGGATTATTCATTATGACCACACGGGAATTATCTCAAGTAATGCATGATTTGTTTAATATATGAAAGTGAATCAATATATGACACAACATTAATGGAATAAAGGACAGAAACCACATGATCATATCAATTGATACAAATTTAGTTTATAAAATCCAACACCATTTTCCTGAGCATTATATTCAGTAACCTAAGAACAAAGGAGAACTTCGTTAATCTGAAAAGGGGCATCCATGTGAACAGTGAACATCATATTTAATGGTGAATGACGTAATGCTTTCCCCCTGAATTAGGAACCATTCAAGAATGTCCTCTTTATCAATTCTATTTAACCTTGTACTGGAGGTTCTACAAGGGAAATTTGGCAATAAAAAGAAACAAAAGGCATCCAGATTACAAAGAGAAAAGTAAAACTATATTTGCATATAATATGCATATCACAGAAAATCAATTTAAATACTGTTAGTAGTACTAGTAATAAAATAAGTACTAATAAAAGCTAATTAATACTAATAAACTAATAGGTCCAGCAAGTCTGCATAATACAAGATTAATATGGAAATATCAATTTTATTTGTACACACTAGCAATGAATATTTTGAAAATAAATTTTTTAAAAATTCCATTTACAACAGTATCAAAAAAATAAAATTACTTAGGTATAAATTGAACAAAAGCCATGAAAGACTTATACACTGAACATTATAAAGTATTATTGGAAGAAATTAAAGAAGAACTAAATAAGTGGAAGACATTCCATTTTTATGGATTAGAAGGCTTAATACTGTTAACATGACAATACTTCCCAAATTGATCTACAGATTCAAAACAATATCTATCAAAACTCCAGTTGCCCTTTTTGCAGAAATTGATAAGCTTGTATAATATTGATAGAGAAATAAAAACAATACCTTATAGCCAAAACAATCTTGAAAATGAACAGAACTGGAAGACTGACATATCTCAATTTCAAAAACTATAATCTGATTAAGACAGTATAGTACTGTCATAAAATAGACATCCGGATCAATGGAATCAAATGGAAGGATCCAGAAATAGACTAATACATTTAGTATTAGCCTATTGTTCAACTGTTTTTTAACAAGGATGCCCAGACAATTCAATGGAGAATCAATAATCTTTTTAATAAATGGTGCTGGTAAGGCTGGATTTGTCTCATTAAAAAGAATAAAATTGAACCCCTACTCACACGATAATCAAAATTTAATTCAATGGCTTTTGTTAAAAAGTCAAAAACTTACAGATGTTGGCAAGGCTGTGGAGAAAAGGGAACACTTATACACTGTTGGTAGAAATGTAAATTAGTTCAGTCACTGTGGAAAGCAGTTTGGAGATTTCTCAAAGAACTAAGAGTTAAACCAACATGCAACCCAACAATCCAACTACTGGGTATATATGCAAAGAAAAGTAAATTGTTCTACCAAAAAGACACATGAACCCATATATTCATCACAGCATTATTCACAATAGTGAATATATGGAATTGACCTAGGTGCCCATCAATGGTGGGTTGGATAAATAAAAGGTGGTACATATACACTATGGGAATTCTACACAGCTATAGAAAATAAAGAAGTCAAGTTCTTCACAGCTACATGGATGTAGCTAGAAACCATTGTCCTAAGTGAACTGACACAGGAACAAAAAACCAAATACCACATGTTCTCACTTATAAGTGGGAGCTAATATTGGGTATGCATGATCATAAAAATGGGAATAGTAGACACTGGGGAATACAAAAGTGGGGAAAGAAAGAGTGGAGTAAGGATTGAAAAAAATTACCTATTGGGTACTACACTCACTACCTCGGTGATAGATTCATTTGTATTCCAGACTTCAGCATCACACAATATATCTTTGTAACAAACCTGCATATGTATCCCGTAAGTCTAAAATAAAGGTTGAATAAAGAGAAAAATAGTACATAAAAACAGTTCAGAGGCCTAAATGTAAGAAATAAAACTAGAAAACTCTTAGATGAAAACATAGGAGTAAATCTTCATTGGGCAATGGTTTCTTATATATCATGCCAAAAGAAAAGCAACAAAAGAAAAAAAAAAGTTATATTGGAGTATGTCAAAATTGAAATGTTTTGTGCCACAAACAATACCATCATGAAAGTGAAAATACTCCCCACAGAATGGGATAAAATATTTTCACATCATATATCAAATAAGGAAATCTTTTCAGAATATGTGAAGAACACTTAATCATAAAAAAGCAAATTAAATAATGAGTGAATAATGTTAACACATGTTGTTCCAAAGAATATATACAAGTGACTAATAAGCAAATACAAAGAATCTCAACATCATTAGCCATTAGAGAAATACAAATCAAAACCACAATAAGATGCCAGTTTAGATCTAGTAGAATACTATAATAAAAAAGAAAGATAAGAAGTGCTAACAAGGGTATACAGAAGTTCGCACCCCCACGAACTACTGGTGGAAATGCAGAATAGTGCAGCTATTCTGGAAAAATGTTTGACGGTTTCTCAAAATGCCAAACATAGAGTTACCATATGATTCAGCAGCTTCACTCTCATGTATACGCCCAAAAGAAATGAAAACATACCCACACAAAAACTTCTACATGCACGTTCACAGCATATTTATTCCTTATATCCAGAAAACGGAAAAACCCAAATATTCCTCAACTGATGAATGGATAAACAAAATGTGGATTATCCATAAAATAGAGTATGATGTTGCAATAAAAAGGAATAAAGTACTGGTATATGCTACAATATAAATAAACCTTAAAAACACTGTGCCAAGTTAAAGAAGTAAAAGAAGCCAGTCACAAAAAGCATATTCTGTGGTTCCATTTATGTGCAATATGAATAGGCGTATTTTAGAGACGTAAATTAGATTAGTGGTTGCTTAAGGATTGGGGTGTTTTTATAGGAGAGAATGGGGATTGATTACTAATGAACAGGGAATTTCTTGTAGACAAAACAAAAATATTCTAAACTTACATCGTGTGATGGTTACACAGTCCTGTTAATAAGGCAAAAAGCAGTAAATTGTATACTCAAAGTGGGCGAATTATATAGAATATGAATTATACTTCAATAAAGCTGTTGAGAAAAAAGATTCAATGTGCCATATATCTTAGAATGGTTTTGTTCCACGAAAGGGCATTCATAGCCTTTATTCATTATTATGGTTATGCTATTGCGATTGTGATTTTTTTCACACAATCACAAAGCAAATACAGTCATAAAGCCATGACAGTTTCTGTTTCATAATATTTGAAGCTTGATTTAATGTACTTTTGACAGTTCAAACCTATTTGCCAAAGTTACTGCTACTGAAATAAAAAAGAGAAAAAAAGGAAAAAAAAATTTGCTAAACAAGTTTTTCGGGAAAAAAAAAAATGGCAATTTGTTTTCACTCCTTCAGTCCAGGGGATCTGACTTGGTGAGTTTTCTGAGCTGGAAGTTCTTCTATTCTAACTTGTATTCTGCTGCATGTGCCAGGATTCATGCCAAATATTTTGTGTAGTATTTCTAGAAGGTACACATTAAAATTCAGTTCCATGAAAAAAGACATTTACTGTCTTATACAGTTGTTTTTTTTTTTAATTACCAACACCCTGTTTGATACTATATTTAAGTCAATATGGCGATGTACTTGTTTTAGAATCTCGTTTTTATATTTTTGGTGAAATATTGCATTTGTTTCCATTCTGGATCAGTAAATGGCCAATGCCATCAGGAAGGAAGAATAACACATTACAGCTAAAATAAATACTATATCCATGAGCCTGGAAAACAACCAGGGTTGGTAAATGAAAGAGACCGGATTACAGATGACAGAATCTGCAGGTTATACAGATTCGTGTATATGGAGAAAACGGGAGAAGTGAGATAGGGTAGATGGGGAAAAAGTAACTGGGCAGGAGCAACGTCCGTGAGCAACCAAATCAAGACACTACTGCTGAGCACTTGAAGACAGCAAAGGTCAAAATCCTGGGCTCCTCTACTTCCCGTCACCAATTCTATTCTAATTTTGACCTTATATACAGAGGCATGGGGTGACTGCAAACCTAGATGAAATCTTGTTCCCACATTAAATTGTCTTAGTATCAGCATTTGCAAGGATGGAGTATTTGGCTTCTTCGACCTCCTCTTCCTTCAGTGACAACCCTCCAAGGATTACAGAGGCCAGTGGGTGGTTGAAGAACCACTACATGTGACACATTTAATGATTGATAAATAGATAGATACATAGAAATGAATGAATGAATGGTAACTGGGGTGTCAATCCAAAACCCTGAGACAACTTTGAACGATTTTTTTTATTAGATGTTGACAATTGTTACATAATCCCCATTTTAAAAGTTGCTTCATTTCCAAAGTCAAGTTTGGGGCAAAACCAAATTGTACTTACATTAATTCAGTTTCTCTAGAAGCAGACACCAAGATATGGATTTGTATACCAGTGATTTATTAATGAGAGTTATCAGGAGAAATTGGTAAAGCAGTGGAATTTGCAGGAAAAGGAGGAAGAGAAGGCCACATGAGGATACAATTCAAGGTGAAGTCCCAGTCTCCGCATGATCCGTAGGGAGCTCTGGAGATCAACTCCACTGTTGTTTATCACAGTTTAAGAGGTGTCCCAACTTGAGGCACAGGTGCTGGGCTTTTATACTGCTGTAGTGATTAGTCATTGGTTTGGGGTCATAAGCAGAGGACTGTAAACTACTAAGCATTCCCTGCTCTGGTCTAAGAGGCTCTAGTAGCCCAAAGGTAATCCTCTAGAGAAAGTTGCAGTGTGATTTCCCGGGAGAAGTACACAGACATTAGCAGCCATGCGCCCAGAATTAATAAAGATGATTACAAGAGACCTGGGCAGAGTACCTATAGACTACAATGTTTAAAACAATAAAGAAAAAATAAAACACACACCACAGTGTCAATTAGAACTAAGCTAAAAATCTCTGTGCTATACTCATTACCTGTGTGGCCCTAGGCAAACTACTTCTCATTCCTGAGTTTCAGTTTTCTCACATGTAAAATAGAAAGGTTAATAGCATACACTTTATAAGTTTGTTAGAAGAAACCAATTAGAAACTATATGCAAAACAATTTGAAACTGTGTCTTAACTATAATAGCTACTCAATAAATGGCTCTTATTGTTACTATCATCATCATTATTCGTGCCTGGGCTAGAATAGTTCTTTGAATTAAACAGCATAGTAAATCTGGATTTCTTGACACTTCTTTATACCTAAATCTCAATCTCCTCTGGTTTTAAAATATTTAACTCTCTGCTCTGTTTCTCAGCTTTAGGAGATGTCCTTCTCTTCCGCATCTTCCTCCTTTCCCTCTCCTTGTTGCTTGACCCTCAGGTCTGTGTCCCCCTGACCTTGACCTTGGAAGCAGTCAATTTAGACAGTACCAGGCCAAACCATGAGAATGTGACTCCAGGACTAATGGGTTGTGTCAGGCATCTGCATTCTGAAATTAATGGGAATACCACCAGCTCCCAGGAAGCCCTGCCAAAAAGCAAAGGTGACAACGACTTCTGGCAGCAACAGTGCTGCAGTAATAGGGCCTTGATTAAGGTCAGCAAAGGACTGACTGCAGAACAGGACTTCTGGGTCTCAGGCAAAGAAGAAAAGACTTGGTAAGTGGCAGAAATTTTAAAATGTGATTTCATGTCTTCGCTGGGTAAAATTATTTGTTATGTGAATGATAAAGGAGGAGATAAAATCTAGGACACAGTGTTACTCAGATCCCCTTCTGCAGCCAGGTTTTTCTGTTACCTTAAGATTAAGACCTTTCAAAGAACCCCTGCTTCTCATTAGCCCCACCTCCTAAGCTGTCAGTCAAGTATTTTTCTCTGGAAAGGCAAGGTTGTCCCATTTGACCACTTTGTTAACTCCCTTTGTGAGATTTCATTTGTGCCAGGTGAAACAGACCCCAGCTCCACATAACAGCTTCTCAGAACCAAGTTTTCCTCTGCCCAGAGCCCATGACAAAGGCCTCCAATGGGGTACTTCGATGACTCAGCAGGAGAAATATTGCCCTTTGACTCTTTTTCTTGCTGTCAAGGTGTCTGATAAATAAAGCTCCTTGAAGATGAAGGAAATACCAATCAAACTATACTAAACCTGAGAGTGCATTTCAGGTTAGAAAGGAAACATTATTTTGAGACTATTCTTCCCTTATTGTATGTTAATCCATTGGTCTCCATTTTTACTTATTATAAAATGAAAATTTAATATAGATTAGAACTTTCTCACAGAAAGATGGCTCTAGGAGGAATATCAAGCAGATCCAAATTAGTTTTTACATGGAAGCTCATTGCTATTTATTTGCTTACTAATTGGCCTTCACTTGGCAGATAAGGTCCCAGGAAGCAGTTAAACTGTCTCCCAAAAGCCTTCGACATTCAAAAAGAGATAGTGCTAGAATAAACTAATCTTGGACACCCAGGCAGACATGCCAGCATTCAACCTACAAAGGTGTCAGTGGTGAGTGGAAATGTAGCAAAGGACAAAAGTACTCAACCTACTTGTGTTCCCGGTGATCATGTGAATAAGTAGCACGGGAAGCAGCCACCAGTTACCAGTGTTCAACTCTGCTCCAAACCTAGGGAGAGATGGATGATAGGGGTCAGAGAAGGTCTATGATATGACACATTCCAACTTAGCCCTTTATTTCTTTACTGGCAAAAAGCAAACCTATGAAAAGAATAAGATTTATAGACACAACACAGGAGCTGTGTTGCTTTTGTATAAAATGTCTCAGTACAAAAAGTAAAAAGAGCTGCAATTTCAGATGCCTCTGAGACCCAATGAATCAAAACACCAAGCAATCTTGCTTGAGAAACTATTATGTCTCCTAAACTGTGCTTCTGACTATGGGGATTCGAGATGCTATTTTCAAATAATGTACAATCTAGTTGAGATGACAAGACTAATCTGTATGAAAATATCAGGGCTTAGAGTTTGCTGCAATAATAAAGAACAGCCTGAAGTTGTCAAAAAAAGATGCTGCAGCCAATAGGAGTGTGGGTAACTGACAAAATTCTGCAAAACAGTTCAATAAATCATCTTCTTTGAAAGGTGCTTATAAAATAGAAAAAAAAAAAAAAAGGCTGCATCCAGTTAGAGGTCCTATGATTCAGATGGAGGAGCTACAACATAGTGGACAGTTGGTCAACCTGAACTGGACTTGATATGACAAAGAAATTAAGCTGTCAGAGATCTTTGGTTCATGCAGCAGAGTCTAGCCTATTCTGATAACTGAAAACAGTGTGTGTGGTTGTTTTTTTGTTTGTTTGTTTTTGGAGTTTTTTGTTTGTTTGTTTGCTTTTAGCACAAATCCCAGGCCCAATTCTAATTCTACTTGTTTGAGTCTTGTGCCTAGCCTAGAACCATCCTTTGGACTATTCATACCCCAACAGACCAACATAGGAAAAATCATTTGGTTGCATTACATGTTCCATTGCCCATTAATGGCCTTTTGGTAGATAAATTACCATATAGCCCTGCTGTTTTCCTGCCAAATTTATCTTCAGGTAAAATTTTTTTTAAAATACTGCAGAGTTGGAAAGTTAAACTTCAGGAATTATGATTGTATTGTTTTGGTGTAATAAATCATCAGCATTAGTCCCATTTGAGGGCTAATTTTCATTACCAAGTATCTTTTTTCTCTTAGTAGGAAATGTTCCTATCCTGAGACTATAGGAAAAACCTATCCTATGCATTCTGCAGTAAAATCAGAGAGGAGATCTTTAAGAATACGTGGCTTCTCTCACTTGGTATTTAAAAAAATTTTTTAGATACAGGGTCTCACTCTGTAGCCCAGGCTGGAATGCAGTGGCATGATCATAGCTCACTGCAGCCTCAAACTTCTGGGCTCAATAGATCCTGTTGCCTCAGCCTCCCAGGTAGCTGGGATTATAGGCACACATCACCACGCCCAGCTATTTCTTTTCAGTTTTGTTTTTTTTTTTTTTTTTAATAGAGACAGGGTTTTACTTTGTCATGCAGGCTAGTCTGGAACTCATTGCTTCAAGAGATCTTCCTGCCTTGGCCTCCCAAAGTCCTGAGATTACAGATGTGTGACACCCCACCCCAGACTTAAAAGCATATGGTTCCTCTCACTTTGCATGTCAGATTCCTTAGGAAATGTTTACTGTCACAATTGGACAGAATCTCAAAGAAAAGTTTCTGTCATAACAAATTCTTCCTATTGTCTGCAGCCACATTTTCTTTACGCTTCAAATGTTGGGAAATGGGAACAGTACTGGTGCTCTAAAGAATACTAAAAATTTAAAATAAAACAATTATGGGACTTGGAAGATAAAATGTGCAAGACTATATGCCCGGATTAGTGATACAGACAGTGTTATCATGGAAATCATTCATGTCCACAACAAACATGAAATAACAGTACAATGAAATCCTATATATGTCTTATCTCAATTCACCACTCTTAACATCATCATCTTTTAATTATTTTAACTGTTCCAATTATTCTGAATTCGGCTAGTAAGGACCCCTTCAAAACAATTCTTCGATCATTTAACATGACCCTCATTAATCTTTTAGTACTTCCTTGTTTTCTGTCTCAATAAGATGTTTCACGGTCATTTTCTAATCTCTGCCCCAAACCTGGAATAAGCCATTCCAAAGAGACAAATTTATTTTTAGTGTGGATTGGTCTTTAGAAATAAAAATCTGAGTACCACAGAAGCTAAGAGTTCAACAGTACTATTTAATGTTTCATAGTAAATGTTTAGAATGTATTTTTTAACTTCTAGTGTAACAAAAAAGTAATCATATTTAATACATGAGAAAAGTCCCTTAAAAGAGAAAAAAATATTAAAAAATAATGATCACTACAAAAGAAGGCAGATTTTTTTCAAATTTCAAATTAATCTAAAAAAGCAACACAGTTACAACCAAAATCTCAGCAATATATATATATATTTTTTTTTTTTACATTGGGAAGCTGATTCTAAAATATAGTTAGAAATGCAATGGGCCTCCAAAAAAAGGTGACAAATTGTCAAGTTGCTGAGAATGAGGGATTACACACAAGGAGACAGGTTCTGGAAGCTTCTGAGGATCTAAGGAGGCTTGGTCAGCGTCTTGTAGTAAAGGAAGGTCAATAATTCCAGTAGGAGGTTCCAGCATCAAAACAGAACAGAAAGTATGCCCCAGAGAGTGGGCCAAAAAGGTTTCTCTCCTGTGGTCATAGCTGAACATAGTCTTGACTCTCAGGAGTAGCCAGGTATGCCAAGACTGTTTGTTTACACACAATTACTAACTCAGCAATTCCTTCAAATTATATTGCATGAAGCTGAATATACCCTCACATTTGAAATATATTACTTGCACCAAAATTCAAATTACTGCATCATAACAAGGTGTCATGAGCCTGATTCTATCTTAGGGCCTGCAAGCTTCAACTAATATAAAGGACAGTCTAGTATCCAAATAAAGAAAATCTCTTTAAAAGGTGTCATTTGTCTGACGCAGGACTCACAAAAGTGTATCATCCTGGGACTTTAAACAATACACTGAAAAAATGCACATAATTTTGTTATTTAACACAATGACTTGAAGATGCTTAATATATTAACTCTTATTATTGAAAATGTAATAATTATGATTACAATTACCGTTTTTTGTCTTACTTCAGCCCCTTACTGAGCTCCTTCCACCCACCCACACCCACACAATGCACACTGCTCAGAATTCAGCCCAACCAGCATGTTCCTTTCTCTACGACCTGATCATTTCCTCCTCTTGATCATTTAAACATTCCCACAAAAGCACCCATTGCACAATTCAATTATCTCCCTATCACCAGGTCTCAAGTCTGGCTTTTTTCTTGACAAAGAGGGAGAAAATATCATATCCTGAGAAAACACTCCAGATTTGCTATCTTAAATCTGGAGCTGGTTATCCTACTTAATTACCATATCCTGAGAAAATTACCATCTCCTAAGCAAGCCGCCTTGCTCTTTAACACGCAAGGTCTTCATTTTCTTCCTCAATTCTTTTCCCATTTGGCTTTTTTTTCCTCACAATGAATAAATCCCTGTTCAGAAACAATGTTGAGGTCTGACCCAAACATTTCAATGAACAGTTCTCTTCATTAGCATTTATCTTACTTTTTACAACAAAAGAAACCCCTGCCTTCCATCAGAGGCAGTTTCCGATAAGGGAACAACTAGTTTACTTTTTAAGAGTCCAGTTCCATGAATGCTGCATTTACACAATATGGTTCATCTAAATGTATCAGCTCATGACATTTTAAGATTCTCACTGCTTCTCTTAGAGCTGAGAACCTGCTGAGACCCGCTAGAATAAACCGAGGATGGCCCCAGGAAAACTCAACCCTCCATTTTGACAGTAATAATCCTGAAAGAAGGAACAGCACTGCCTGTCATTTCATAAATATCTTTAAAAATAAGAAGTTAGGATGAAACAAATGGGGGGAAGATGAAAAGAACAAAAAAAAATTTGTTACCCACGTTCTATTTACAATTTCCTTGCTAACTCTTTTCAGTTGTTTGTCTAAAATTTAATTTTTTTCTTTTTGTGGTAATTTGAGAGAACAGTGAAAAATAATGCATTTGGATTTTATAGCTATCTTGTGCAATCCAACAAAAATATAAAAGGGAGAATCCTGCCCAAGCTAGTAATTACAGATATCCTGTTTTACAGGATAACAACGAATAGAAATTCTAAAGAAGGCTCTCATTCTTCTCTGGGCCCTTTGGATGGTTCTGTTTCCAGATGATTGCCCACTAGAAACTACCAAATACCATTGTTTCCTATTACAATGGAAGCCCTAGAGTCTCAAAGTGTCAAGTGGTACGTTATTACTGTGATAAATGGAAAAATTCCTGTCTGCCCTTGGATAATGCTCTGTTGTTGAGGCACCCAAAGAATGCTCCAATGCACAAAACCCTGGCTGAGCTTTTTTTTTTTTTCTGTTGTACATCCTTTGCTACATTGATCTTATGATTCCTGCACAGACTGGCTCAAGAGATAAAGCTAAGTAACAGACTTCACTCTACACACAATTGTCACTCATCTCTAGCGATGATGCCTTTCTTCATCACCAGGTCGTTCTTCCCTTAGATAGGGCTCTTTCTCTGGAGTTGCTTAAAGCCCCATGAAAATAAAATTTTGGCGGGTCATGCCGCCAGTAGGGTGGCATGCATGAATCCCACTCACAAGTAAGCTCACTTAATCCCCCAATCTCTTCTCCCTTTCAGCCTTCCCTACTCCCAACTACAAAATGAAATGTGATGATATCTTCCTTGTTGCTGTTTCATCATTGACTTTATCTTTGTTATCTTAAATCTGGAGCTGGTTAGCTCACTGAATTAGCATGAGACACTAACGAGGCTAAAGTCTTGAATTTGTCCAATAGTTCAGCCTAGTCTGGCCATGGTTCCCAGGCCTAGGTCATACCGTTAAACTAGCCACCATCATACAGTGTGTGCCAGGAGTGAAAGGGAAGGCCAGAAAAGAATGAATCTTTGGACCATTCCAAGAATACCTGAAATTGTAGTGAGACTCTAGTTCAGTCATCTGGAGGCATAATTGTCTTTGCCTTTAATTATGCCTAGTGTTCCATTATTGGAACACTAAGCTTGTAGGAGTTATTTATATCCTACTGCTTAAGGTCATTGCCAAGGTCTGATTTCTCACACGAAGAAATTTTTACAACATCAGGCATAAATGGGTGAAGGAGTTTGAAATTCCTTTAAGGGGACAAATTTTCACTCATGAGGAACTTTAAAAATCATGGGATAGCATAGAATCAAATGCTCAAGTAGGTATCACTTTGGGAACTATATTAGTCCGCTTGGGCTGCTTTAATGAAATTTCATAGACTGGAGGGTTTAAACAACAATTATTTCTTCCAGTTCTGGAGGATAAGAAGTTCAAAATCAAGATGTCAGAAGACTGAGTTTTGTAAGGGCTCTCTTCTTGGCTTGCTGATGGCCTTCTTCTCACTGTGTCTCCACATGGCAGAGAGAAGGAGAAAGCTCTGGTGCCACTTGTTATAAGGGCACTAATTCCATCACAAGGGCCCTATCCTCATGACCTAATTACTTCCCAAAAGCTTATCTCCAAACACTATCCCATTGGAGGTATGGTTTTCAACATATGAATTTTGGGGAGATATTATTTGGGCTGACTAGAAGTTGGAATAGTCATGGAAGATGGCACGGAAGCCAAAGGAACTCGGGAGAATCTTCAGATGTGCATAGAATTTGGACAGGTAAGGGGAGTGATGGGTCTTCAAAGTGAAGGAAAAGACACCTTCGCATTTCAAAAACACATACTGATTCGGATTCTGTTGTTTGTTTCTCATTAGTGATGATGACTTTCAGAAAGTATTTAAGTAAGGGTAAACTTGGCCGGGCCCGCTGGCTCACGCCTGTAATCCCAGCACTTTGGGAGGCCGAGGCAGGTGGATCACGAGGTCAGGAGATCGAGACCGTCCTGGCTAACATGATGAAACCTCATCTCTACTAAAAATACAAAAAAATTAGCCGGGCGTGTTTGCGAGCGTCTGTAGTCCCTGCTACTCAGGAGGCTGAGGCAGGAGAACCCGGGAGGCGGGGCTTGCAGTGAGCCGAGACCGCACCACTGCACTGACAGAGCGAGACTCCATCTAAAGAAAAAACAAAAAAAAAGGGTAAACTCAGGGGAAAAAATGAAGAAAATGTTTCTCATGGCAGAGAGTGTTAATTTTTTTTTTTTTTTTTTTTTTTTTGAGACAGAGTTTCGCTCTTGTTACCCAGGCTGGAGTGCAATGGTGCTATCTCGGCTCACTGCAACCTCCACCTCCTGGGTTCAAGCAATTCTTCTGCTTCAGCCTCCTGAGTAGCTGGGATTATAGGCACCAGCCACCACGCCCAGCTAATTTTTTTGTATTTTTAGTAGAGACAGGGTTTCATCATATTGACTAGGCTGGTCTCCAACTCCCGACCTCAGGTGATCCACCTGCCTCGGCCTCCCAAAAAGTGCTGGAATTACAGGCGTGAGCCACCGCATCTGGCCTAAGGGCTAGTTTCTATACAATAATAACTTATCTCTTACTAAACCATTTGACCACAAAAAAATATTCTCAAACTTCCCAGCTTCTCACCCAAATTCAAGACCTGAATTTCTTTTCAAGCCCAGGAAATCTTTTCACATGGAATGAGAGTTAATTTACTAAGACTTCCAAGTATAAAGCAAATGCTTTGTTACTTTTAAACCAAATTAGCTTTGCTTAATAAGCATTAAGCCTATGAAGTTTCAGCCTTTAATGACCTTAAGCACCTTATTCTATAACCCCAATGCTTTGGCAAAGATAAGAAAAATCACAGTTTGTTTTAATACACTCATGATTTAGCAATCCAATAAACTTAGTAATAAGTTGCAAAAATAAGTCATTTTTTTGGACTAAAACCAACAACATAATTAGGCTGGTGTACCCTTGGGCTCTTAATCACTGAGCAGTCACCTTCAAAAGGGGTGACAATGTTTAACACTTTAACAACAGAAGCAATTTCTGTTGAGAGAAAGAAGTTTCTCAGTGGAATTCACCTCGACTTTTCTGGCAGGGGCAGTGGATCAAGAATAAAACACTGTCTAATACAGTTATGAAGGATATTGGCCTAAATTATGTTACTATTTTTCTTTACTACCTAAATAATGGTAACAAAGTATGAGGAATTTAATGGCCTCCCATTATTCAATCTTCCATCATTTTTAATAATTTATAATTATTTATTTATGTGGACAATGAAGATTACAGAAACATAAGAAAATACGTGGCCGGGCGCGGTGGCTCACACCTGTAATCCCAGCACTTTGGGAGGCCGAGGCGGGCAGATCACGAGGTCAGGAGATTGAGACCATCCTGGCTAACGTGGTGAAACCCCGTCTCTACTAAAAATACAAAAAATTAGCCGGGTGTAGTGGTGGGTGCCTGTAGTCCCAGCTACTCGGGAGGCTGAGGCAGGAGAATGGCGTGAACCCAGGAGGCAGAGTTCACAGTAAGCTGAGATCGTGCCACTGCACTCCAGCCTGGGCGACAGAGCAAGACTCCATCTAAAGAAAATTTCAAAGCACCACAAAGAAGAGAAGGAAAGATACTGGGTTGAAAGACCACATAATCATTATCAGAGATAGATATTCTCCAGTCTGTAAAACGGGGACAAGATTATAAATTAGACAAGCTTGAAAAATGAGATTCATTCCACAAATAGAGTTTTTTTGTGTTTACATTTAACCTCTTCCCTATGATCTTGAAGGAAAAAAAAATGTCCTCTAAAACCCCTGCCATATTTACCATGGGTTGTCAGTTGATTTCCTCTAAAAATAATAGCTATCATTCACTAAGTATCTATTGGAGGAGAAACTGTGATAAGCATTTGACCTATTTTAGCTCATCGCCTCACAGTAACCTAGCAGGGGCATACTATTATTATTCTCATTTTACACATGAGAAAACCAAGGTTTAGAGAGGTTGAATTGCCCACTTCTTACAGATGGTGAATTGCAGAGGCAGTATACCAAGCTTCATCATCTTCAATGGGGTTACAACATCCCGTACTATAATATAAAATGCTCCAACGTGAACCCTGGATCTGAAGAGTAACATTTTTGTAATCCTTACCCTCCCGTGATCATTGTCTAGTGAATTTCTGTTTCAGGTGACAATAGCTTTCTGAAAACCTAATAGAAGACCTATCCATATTTTAAGTTCCTTGACATCAGATGTCACATCTTATTCATTTTTGTGTCTCCTGCACAAAGCCCAGAGGAGAATTTGACAGCCACATTCAGCAGTTCTCTAACTCTGCTTATAGTCTGACCCAACAGAGCTACTGAGGAAATGGAATCCTATGCTCACTTAGCAAGTAGATGTTTCCTGTAGAGACACACCCAAAAGACCTTCGCATGTAAGATGAATCCTTTACCTCTGAGAAGCTTTGGAGACCTGGAGAAATCTACATCAGGAGATGAACCAATTTGGAAGGACTGAGATGTCCACCATGACATCTCATTTGGCAGAAGAGCCTCATTAATCCTGGATTCTATAACTTTGTCATAGCCCCAGACAAGCTCACTTTTTACCTGCACCTCTCTCCCGCTTCTTTCCATTATATCCACTATGACCCAAACAGAGTTTGCTGTCCCCCAAGAATCAGATAAGGATGCTCAGACACACTAAACTCCTTGATGTTTACCAATTAAACCATTAAAACCGATTTATAATATTCCTGTTTCCACAACACTATGTAGACATTTCTATTGCAGCACTTGCCATGTCACCTTCTCTCATTAAACAAAACCCAGTATTTATTCAACTCAATAACTCAGCCTACATGTGCTCTATAACATAATACATGATTGCTCATTAGTATAATAATATCACTTAGAGGGCGGAGCAAGATGGCCGAATAGGAGCAGCTCCAGTCTCCAACTCCCAGCGCCAGCGACACAGAAGACCGGTGATTTCTGCATTTTCAACTGAGGTACTGGGTTCATCTCACTGGGGAGTGCCGGATGATCGGTGCTGGTCAGCTGCTGCAGCCCGACCAGCGAGAGCTGAAGCAGGGCGAGGCATCGCCTCACCTGGGAAGCGCAAGGGGGAAGGGAATCCCTTTTCCTAGCCAGGGGAACTGAGACACACAACACCTGGAAAATCGGGTAACTCCCACCCCAATATTGCGCTTTAAGCAAACAGGCACACCAGGAGATCATATCCCACACCTGGCCGGGAGGGTCCCACGCCCACGGAGCCTCCCTCATTGCTAGCACAGCAGTCTGTGATCTACCGGCAAGGCAGCAGCGAGGCTGGGGGAGGGGCGCCCGCCATTGCTGAGGCTTAAGTAGGTAAACAAAGCTGCTGGGAAGCTCCAACTGGGTGGAGCTCACAGCAGCTCAAGGAAACCTGCCTGTCTCTGTAGACTCCACCTCTGGGGACAGGGCACAGCTACACAACAACAACAACAACAACAACAAAGCAGCAGAAAACTCTGCAGACGCAAACGACTCTGTCTGACAGCTTTGAAGAGAGCAGTGGATCTCCCAACACGGAGGCTGAGATCTGAGAACGGACAGACTGCCTGCTCAAGTGGGTCCCTGACCCCTGAGTAGCCTAACTGGGAGACATCCCCCACTAGGGGCAGTCTGACACCCCACACCTCACAGGGTGGAGTATACCCCTGAGAGGAAGCTTCCAAAGCAAGAATCAGACAGGTACACTCGCTGTTCAGAAATATTCTATCTTCTGCAGCCTCTGCTGCTGATACCCAGGCAAACAGGGTCTGGAGTGGACCTCAAGCAATCTCCAACAGACCTACAGCTGAGGGTCCTGACTGTTAGAAGGAAAACTATCAAACAGGAAGGACACCTACACCAAAACCCCATCAGTACATCACCATCATCAAAGACCAGAGGCAGATAAAACCACAAAGATGGGGAAAAAGCAGGGCAAAAAAGCTGGAAATTCAAAAAATAAGAGCACATCTCCCCCGGCAAAGGAGCGCAGCTCATCGCCAGCAACGGATCAAAGCTGGACGGAGAATGACTTTGACGAGATGAGAGAAGAAGGCTTCAGTCCATCAAATTTCTCAGAGCTAAAGGAGGAATTACGTACCCAGCGCAAAGAAACTAAAAATCTTGAAAAAAAAGTGGAAGAATTGACGGCTAGAGTAATTAATGCAGAGAAGGTCCTAAACGAAATGAAAGAGATGAAAACCATGACACGAGAAATACGTGACAAATGCACAAGCTTCAGTAACCGACTCGATCAACTGGAAGAAAGAGTATCAGCGATTGAGGATCAAATGAATGAAATGAAGTGAGAAGAGAAACCAAAAGAAAAAAGAAGAAAAAGAAATGAACAAAGCCTGCAAGAAGTATGGGATTATGTAAAAAGACCAAATCTCCGTCTGATTGGGGTGCCTGAAAGTGAGGGGGAAAATGGAACCAAGTTGGAAAACACTCTTCAGGATATCATCCAGGAGAACTTCCCCAACCTAGTAGGGCAGGCCAACATTCAAATCCAGGAAATACAGAGAACGCCACAAAGATACTCCTCGAGAAGAGCAACTCCAAGACACATAATTGCCAGATTCACCAAAGTTGAAATGAAGGAAAAAATCTTAAGGGCAGCCAGAGAGAAAGGTCGGGTTACCCACAAAGGGAAGCCCATCAGACTCACAGCAGATCTCTCGGCAGAAACTCTCCAAGCCAGAAGAGAGTGGGGGCCAATATTCAACATTCTTAAAGAAAAGAATTTTAAACCCAGAATTTCATATCCAGCCAAACTAAGTTTCATAAGTGAAGGAGAAATAAAATCCTTTACAGATAAGCAAATGCTTAGAGATTTTGTCACCACTAGGCCTGCCTTACAAGAGACCCTGAAGGAAGCACTCAACATGGAAAGGAACAACCGGTACCAGCCATTGCAAAAACATGCCAAAATGTAAAGACCATCGAGGCTAGGAAGAAACTGCATCAACTAACGAGCAAAATAACCAGTTAATATCATAATGGCAGGATCAAGTTCACACATAACAATCTTAACCTTAAATGTAAATGGACTAAATGCTCCAATGAAAAGACACAGACTGGCAAACTGGATAAAGAGTCAAGACCCATCAGTCTGCTGTATTCAGGAGACCCATCTCACACGCAGAGACATACATAGGCTCAAAATAAAGGGATGGAGGAAGATTTACCAAGCAAATGGAGAACAAAAAAAAGCAGGGGTTGCAATCCTAGTCTCTGATAAAACAGACTTTAAACCATCAAAGATCAAAAGAGACAAAGAAGGCCATTACATAATGGTCAAGGGATCAATTCAACAGGAAGAGCTAACTATCCTAAATATATATGCACCCAATACAGGAGCACCCAGATTCATAAAGCAAGTCCTTAGAGACTTACAAAGAGACTTAGACTCCCATACAATAATAATGGGAGACTTCAACACTCCACTGTCAACATTAGACAGATCAACGAGACAGAAAGTTAACAAGGATGTCCAGGAATTGAACTCATCTCTGCAGCAAGCAGACCTAATAGACATCTATAGAACTCTCCACCCCAAATCAACAGAATATACATTCTTCTCAGCACCACATCGTACTTACTCCAAAATTGACCATATAATTGGAAGTAAAGCACTCCTCAGCAAATGTACAAGAACAGAAATTATAACAAACTGTCTCTCAGACCACAGTGCAATCAAACTAGAACTCAGGACTAAGAAACTCAATCAAAACCGCTCAACTACATGGAAACTGAACAACCTGCTCCTGAATGACTACTGGGTACATAACGAAATGAAGGCAGAAATAAAGATGTTCTTTGAAACCAATGAGAACAAAGATACAACATACCAGAATCTCTGGGACACATTTAAAGCAGTGTGCAGAGGGAAATTTATAGCACTAAATGCCCACAAGAGAAAGCAGGAAAGATCAAAAATTGACACTCTAACATCGCAATTAAAAGAACTAGAGAAGCAAGAGCAAACACATTCCAAAGCTAGCAGAAGGCAAGAAATAACTAAGATCAGAGCAGAACTGAAGGAGATAGAGACACAAAAAACCCTCCAAAAAATCAATGAATCCAGGAGTTGGTTTTTTGAAAAGATCAACAAAATTGACAGACCACTAGCAAGACTAATAAAGAAGAAAAGAGAGAAGAATCAAATCGACGCAATTAAAAATGATAAAGGGGATATCACCACCGACCCCACAGAAATACAAACTACCATCAGAGAATACTATAAACACCTCTACGCAAATAAACTGGAAAACCTAGAAGAAATGGATAATTTCCTGGACACTTACACTCTTCCAAGACTAAACCAGGAAGAAGTTGAATCCCTGAATAGACCAATAGCAGGCTCTGAAATTGAGGCAATAATTAATAGCCTACCAACCAAAAAAAGTCCAGGACCAGATGGATTCACAGCTGAATTCTACCAGAGGTACAAGGAGGAGTTGGTACCATTCCTTCTGAAACTATTCCAATCAATAGAAAAAGAGGGAATCCTCCCTAACTCATTTTATGAGGCCAACATCATCCTGATACCAAAGCCTGGCAGAGACACAACAAAAAAAGAGAATTTTAGACCAATATCCCTGATGAACATCGATGCAAAAATCCTCAATAAAATACTGGCAAACCGGATTCAACAACACATCAAAAAGCTTATCCACCATGATCAAGTGGGCTTCATCCCTGGGATGCAAGGCTGGTTCAACATTCGCAAATCAATAAACATAATCCAGCATATAAACAGAACCAAAGACAAGAACCACATGATTATCTCAATAGATGCAGAAAAGGCTTTTGACAAAATTCAACAGCCCTTCATGCTAAAAACGCTCAATAAATTCGGTATTGATGGAACGTACCTCAAAATAATAAGAGCTATTTATGACAAACCCACAGCCAATATCATACTGAATGGGCAAAAACTGGAAAAATTCCCTTTGAAAACTGGCACAAGACAGGGATGCCCTCTCTCACCACTCCTATTCAACATAGTGTTGGAAGTTCTGGCTAGGGCAATTAGGCAAGAGAAAGAAATCAGGGGTATTCAGTTAGGAAAAGAAGAAGTCAAATTGTCCCTGTTTGCAGATGACATGATTGTATATTTAGAAAACCCCATTGTCTCAGCCCAAAATCTCCTTAAGCTGATAAGCAACTTCAGCAAAGTCTCAGGATACAAAATTAATGTGCAAAAATCACAAGCATTCTTATACACCAATAACAGACAAACACAGAGCCAAATCATGAATGAACTTCCATTCACAATTGCTTCAAAGAGAATAAAATACCTAGGAATCCAACTTACAAGGGATGTAAAGGACCTCTTCAAGGAGAACTACAAACCACTGCTCAGTGAAATAAAAGAGGACACAAACAAATGGAAGAACATACCATGCTCATGGATAGGAAGAATCAATGTCGTGAAAATGGCCATACTGCCCAAGGTAATTTATAGATTCAATGCCATCCCCATCAAGCTACCAATGAGTTTCTTCACAGAATTGGAAAAAACTGCTTTAAAGTTCATATGGAACCAAAAAAGAGCCCGCATCTCCAAGACAATCCTAAGTCAAAAGAACAAAGCTGGAGGCATCACGCTACCTGACTTCAAACTATACTACAAGGCTACAGTAACCAAAACAGCATGGTACTGGTACCAAAACAGAGATATAGACCAATGGAACAGAACAGAGTCCTCAGAAATAATACCACACATCTACAGCCATCTGATCTTTGACAAACCTGACAAAAACAAGAAATGGGGAAAGGATTCCCTATTTAATAAATGGTGCTGGGAAAATTGGCTAGCCATAAGTAGAAAGCTGAAACTGGATCCTTTCCTTACTCCTTATACGAAAATTAATTCAAGATGGATTAGAGACTTAAATGTTAGACCTAATACCATAAAAATCCTAGAGGAAAACCTAGGTAGTACCATTCAGGACATAGGCATGGGCAAAGACTTCATGTCTAAAACACCAAAAGCAACGGCAGCAAAAGCCAAAATTGACAAATGGGATCTCATTAAACTAAAGAGCTTCTGCACAGCAAAAGAAACTACCATCAGAGTGAACAGGCAACCTACAGAATGGGAGAAAATTTTTGCAATCTACTCATCTGACAAAGGGCTAATATCCAGAACCTACAAAGAACTCCAACAAATTTACAAGAAAAAAACAAACAACCCCATCAAAAAGTGGGCAAAGGATATGAATAGACATTTCTCAAAAGAAGACATTCATACAGCCAACAAACACATGAAAAAATGCTCATCATCACTGGCCATCAGAGAAATGCAAATCAAAACCACAATGAGATACCATCTCACACCAGTTAGAATGGCGATCATTAAAAAGTCAGGAAACAACAGGTGCTGGAGAGGATGTGGAGAAATAGGAACACTTTTACACTGTTGGTGGGATTGTAAACTAGTTCAACCATTATGGAAAACAGTATGGCGATTCCTCAAGGATCTAGAACTAGATGTACCATATGACCCAGCCATCCCATTACTGGGTATATACCCAAAGGATTATAAATTATGCTGCTATAAAGACACATGCACACGTATGTTTATTGCAGCACTATTCACAATAGCAAAGACTTGGAATCAACCCAAATGTCCATCAGTGACAGATTGGATTAAGAAAATGTGGCACATATACACCATGGAATACTATGCAGCCATAAAAAAGGATGAGTTTGCGTCCTTTGTAGGGACATGGATGCAGCTGGAAACCATCATTCTTAGCAAACTATCACAAGAACAGAAAACCAAACACCGCATGTTCTCACTCATAGGTGGGAACTGATCAACGAGATCACTTGGACTCAGGAAGGGGAACATCACACACCGGGGCCTATCATGGGGAGGGGAGAGGGGGAAGGGATTGCATTGGGAGTTATACCTGATGTAAATGACGAGTTGATGGGTGCAGCAGACTAACATGGCACAAGTATACATATGTAACAAACCTGCATGTTATGCACATGTACCCTACAACTTAAAGTATAATAATAATAAATAAATTTAAAAAATAATAATAATAATAATATCACTTAATAATTCTCAAACATTGAAGATTCTACTAAATGCTTTAAATGCATCTTTTATTTACTACTCACTACATCATTTTTAGATATTATAATTCCCTTTTTTATATACGGGAAGCTGAGGTAGAGAAACCTTAAGCACTTTTCCCTAGATCACACCACTGATAAGTATCCAAGACAATTTAAAAGTGTCTAAGTTCAGAACTTTCAAGGATGAAACCAAACTTCCCACCAATAACCCTAAAATCTTTCACAGCTCCAGTTTATTCAATAAGTGTGTGTAGCCTGACCAGTCAAGCACAAGGACTCAGAAGCAGCAGTTATGAGCAGAGCCATACCACCAGAAATGAAGTACTTCTACTATGAGAATATTTGGCTCAGTCTTTGCAGCTATCTGAGCAGTGGCAATGGAAAGAAACACATATTTTCCTCTCCTGCTTCCCAATTTTTACAGCCTTTTCTATGCTCTTATCTCACCATTCTCTGTAGTAACTAGTGAGGCCAAGAATTAAAACCGAGGTGATGAGTTTCCAAGCCACTCAGCAGCGAACCGTGGAGTCAAAGTGAAAACAATTACCAAGGGTGAGTCTACTCTATATGCAGTAGAAATGCATATTCATACTTCATTAGCAACTAACTGGGCATTTCATATTCTCCAATTTCCCTGTACTAATTGTCTATCTCAGTAAGTGTAAACTATTAGAAAGAAGCACAAGTACAGTATCTTTTGCATTATGGGGAAATGTACCTCCATCATTAGGAAGAGATTTCAGAAAATGCCAATATTAGATGATCTCAAAGCCAAGGTTTTGTTTTGTTCTCATTGCACAGTCTGGTAAAACATGCATTCCTAGGTCCCCAGGCCCAAGAAGTTAAGGTAAGATGGCATTTATGGATATCAGATACCATAAACATTTGTGAAAATGATAAATGAAGAAGCTACAGATCTTTTTAATACCGTCCTCAATTCACCTCTTGCGTGAATATTTGGCCTAATTAAGTCTGTAATTGTAACAGTATTAGACAAATCTTGTGTAACACAGAAATACAAACTGTTTTGTGCTGCTAGGAAAGAAAGAAAACAAAGAGACAGAGATAAGCTGTTGAGAGGGAGAGAGGAAAGAAAGAAGCAAGGAAGGGAGTGAGGGAAGGAAGAAGAAAAGGAGGGAGGGAATAATAGTACAACAGTGTAGATACGATGAAGAACACTTGGTACTAAGTACTTAGTACTTGGTACTTAGACTTTGGTACTAAGCAACAGTGGGCAATTTATTCACTAAACATCATATATTATGTTTTAATATCATTGCCATGGAACTCAGCACAGCTTAAATCCAGAAAAACTAAATAATAAAGTGCATGGATACAGGTATTTGAAATGCATTATTTCCTTAATTCTAAGAAATGGCAACCTATAGTCTTCCATGCTTATGCAGAAAGCCAAAATCAGTTTTTTGGTCTACCAATAAGTCACCATATCTTACCATGTTTTATTCTTTTCTGTCTCTTCCCACTTGCCCAAACTAATTTTGTCTGTCTATTCCCTTGAATGTTTAGTTAGAGAAGAGCTAATTTTGAACTTGTGTTAGATTCTGGTCACTCATGGAGAAATTAAAATCTTTGAGACAGTGTAGACACTGCCTTACGGAAGTATTCAACCTGATCATAGAACTAGACCAGTTACATATTAAACAACTAAAGTACAGTGCCAAAGCAATTGTCAATGAGCACAAAATAAGATGTTTTCTATGATTTAATTACATATTTGTAACACATATTTATGCTATTTTTGTGGCTTTGTTCTACCATCCTGTTATTCTATTCAGAGTTTACAGAAATCCTTAATGAACACTGCTAAAAATAACTTCCCTCAGAGACATATGTGGCTTACCTTGATAATGATGGTCTCATCACTTCTCTTATTTTATTTGTGCAGGTGATCATTAAAATTAAGCTCTTGATTAAAATTACTTAGGGTAATTTATCTCAGGCTGCATTCTCACTTAACAAATGAAGAGATCCATAAATACTGATGAGGCTGGTTTTCACCATGCTTCGTAATTCCTTGGAATAGAAGGTGTTATGTTAACAAAAAATCACGATAATTAACTGGAATCCAAGCCCTGGGTATCAATAGACATTCATAGTCATCAGCAAATGTAACAAAGAAATTGTCGCTATTGTGTATATTTCATATAAGATGACATTACAAAAGTATGGGCCATAAAGATTCTTTAAAAGAAGGCTTATATCTTTTTCTTATTTAGCATTATTCATCTAAAATGTTCATTAGCAGCAATATTGCATAATGTAACACCATTCTGCCATATAAGAAAAGTAGTAGAGATAATAAAACTATAGTTCATAGAGTAAATATAATCAAGATTTGCTAAAAATTCTCTGAGCTCTTCTTTGGCTTTCATCAAATAGATGCAACCCAGTGTTATTTTGCCCTGTTCTTATAGTGTTATACATACTAACCTTACTGCTTCAAAGCGGGAGGACTCTGAGCTGCTCTGCTTGGTACTTAGGCTAGTTTGGATACTGCCATCGTGAGAAGATCACACCCAGCTGAGAAAGAACTAGAGCTGTTGCCTAGTCCTATTGCCTCAAGGACCCTGGAGAACTCATTATCTTGCTTAACACATCTCTAGGCCATTGAAACTTGACACAGTGACCCAGAGGAACAGAGAGAAATGGCTCTTTTCCAAATCAAGAGTCCCACAGACTCTTCAATCACATTTTTAAAGACATTCATTATTTTACAGAAATATATTCTTATTAAATCCAAGAGAGGAGAAGCAGCTTGGTTTCCTGCCAATTCTAAAAGAGGAGGAAAGTGTTTCAGATTGTCTAGTCCCTCACGTCTTACTGAGCCCAGGCTGTCTCCTACACAAGAGCTGTCCTGTTCATTTGTTTTATGAAAAGTACAGGCAACACTAAATTTTAGAATTATATTAGTGTGGAATTTTATTCTTTATGGTAAAAGCATTAAGAAAAACTGCTATTCAAGTTTTTCATCATATATAATGAAAAAAATGAATTGCCACCCTATTAGAGCTATTTTAATGTTCTCTAAGCATATTATTTGCACATTTGATTATAAGCCTTCAATAAGTGCTTTCTAGAAATAGTTTTTTCCTAGCAGGAGAAAAAGAGACAGGAGGGTATTTATAATTACGGAAACATGCAGAATGTATTTAAAACACCCAAGGTAGGCAAGATTTCATAATGGCATGTATAAGGGATACACTGGACTAATTATTTCTTTCTCATTAATCATTTCTATTTCTATAAGGGAGTTAAATGGGGAAATTTATCTGGAGATTATACCTTTAAATAGCTTCATAAAAAGCAGTTATAAAAATGGCTTTTGAAGTCTGGCTGCAATTGAAGCAGATTTGGCCAGGCCATTTCCATCACAATAGGATTTTTGAAGAGAGTACAGAGTGAAAAAAAGGGCCCATTACAGACAGGTCACCTGATCCAGCCCTAGAGATAATGTGAAATTGTTCCCTACAGTAATGTCTGCAAGGCTTTATCCAGACTCGTCTGAAATGCATACCCAGAAAAATGCACAGTTCTAATAGCCCCCTTTATTTTTGGCTTGAAAGCCTATTTTCTAATGGCAGTAATGACTAGTTTGCCTGCCCATCTTTATCTTCCATTAAAGATGTAAAAGAAAGCAGTATTTTGGAGCCACCGGCCATAGGGGATTGTTGCTCACAGGTCCTAAGTGATAGCGAGGTGGTAGCTGAGGTTATATCAAGTGCTTTTTAAGCCCCAATTCATCTGGCATCTAGTGGAATAAGATTTGCTCCACAGGAAGCCTGAGACAATGAAGAGGAGACTGAAAAACATGGAATGAGGTGTATGGGCTGTTTCAAGGGTAATGAAGGTATCTTGGAATTACAGAGATAGGTTCTTCTCCCAAGTCTCTTCTGTAGCAGAGATAACTACTCCTTAAGCAGGAAAAAGATGTCTATGTGTTATGATCTGTACCACAGTTTCCAAATGTCACATTTATCCCTCTGGATTCCATATCACAAACCATATCCTAATTGTTCCATTACTGCATAGATAATTAAGTTATGGGAAAAATGTAAGACTCAAATGGTTCTGTGTAAAAATATCACTGCCTGATACAATTCCAACAGGATGGCATTGTTGCCAGCCATAGCCAAGGGATTTTCCTTGACATTTTACGTTATTCAATATGGTGCTGCCATCTCCTGGGAAGGTTTTCCGGGTTCCCTCAATTCCATAGCCTTCTGTTCATTCCATATTGCTGATTTCTCAAAACTCCAGAAACCACCATCCTCTGTATAAGATAACAGACCCTGCCTTCCTTGCCATTTCAGCAGACACACAAGGAAGAGGAACAAATTTGGTGGAGAGGGAACAGGGCAGAGAAACCAGGAGTTCTTGTCATAAGCAGGTTAGAGGGCCCCAGGAATCACAACTTACTCAATGTATCCTGACATTCTGAGTGTAAATTGTTTGGGTAACACAAAAAGGCATCATTTGAATTAATGCTCTGGTTCAGTGGAAAGAGTGCTCAGAAATGCAGGAATATGTGGATGGCAAGTGTGATGCACCCTATCTGGCATTTTAAAATTCACTGAGGAGATTCTTAAGGCCAGAAAGGGAAGGCTGAGGGCTAACAAGCAAGTGGATATCACCTTCATTATGATTTCAACGTTAAACATTAATGTGACTTTGTCTCCACAGTCTCTTACAGATGACAACATACTAATTCTGATCTTTCAAACTAATTATAAACTCTTTCAATTTAATGGTCAAATTTAAGGGTTGCATATTTCACTTTTATAATCCCAAACCTACACCAGTATTCAGCCCAAAGAAAATATCCACTAAATGTTAGTTGAATGACTTAATGAAATCCAGCCACAGGTACTACAGTGACAATCTCCGCTTGTAACTATGTCTTTATACCTTTCTGCTAACAATTGTTGGGGTAAAAAAACTGTAAGTGTCACTTATAATCACTGAACTCAGACAAGAAAGCAGTAAAGTTAGAAAAGGGGGAAGAAATCATTTAAATCAAGGGGGATACACTGAAAAGAAGTAAATATTAGGCTGATAGCAACAAAAATATCTAGCCCTAGAAGCAAAACCAGACATTTTCCCAAGGAGTTATCCAAGCACTGTTTTAAGCATTTTTCGTATATTACCTCATTTAATTCTCTGAAAACTCTATGAACAAAACTATTATTTTTCCATATTTTCCAGAAAACAACACAGAACCAGAGTTATCTGGTGTCTTATTCAAGGTTTCACAGCTCCCTGGTGGCAGAGGAGATATTTGAACACAGGCTCCTGCCTGCAACGTTTATACTTCCAAATTCTGCACTATGCTGCCTTTCAAGAGTGTTAGATCCCCATAGGAGATGAAGCAGATTAAGCATCTTTATTTCATTTACTAAGTTTTTGATTATTTGTCAATAGAAATCATGGGAAAAATCACATGGCTTTCATTTCACTGAAACCTGGAATGCACACATACACATGCATATGCACACACACACACACCATGTATCCTGGAGTTTAATGTCTGTTCTTTCTAAATCTAGTATTTTCGTCTTCAAAATTCAAGGACTTCAGGGCTTAAGCACTATCACAAGATTCTCTGTTATTATTCAAAGATTAGAAGTTCTTGGGCACCAGGAAGATAACTAGCAAAGTACTATTTCAAGTTCCTCATCACAATATTGAATAAAATCCCACATAACCGGAACCTTAGTCAAGTGGACCAAGTGTTAGCATGGGATGATACAATCAAATTCCACCCTTATCTTCCTCCATGCCTGCAAGCCTAAGACTTTCTACACTAGAAAGGATTTGCCAGTCTCCTGAGGGACAAAGAAAGGTAAACCTCAGAAAAGAGAGTGCTTACAACGGCAGGAATACCAATGCCCCATGGTGACTGTAGCAATGCACAGAATTTACTGCCTCCAAGGCATGTGCTTCAAGACATTAGAAAGTAATATCAAATGAAAGGTGTTTATTGGATTGGCCTCTAAAACAGACAAATGCCCAATCGCATAGCTGATGAAAAAATTAGCTTGCTACTAAACATTAAATAGATCGATAATCTATTAACTCTAACCTTGTTAGCAGTGAGCTTGCAGTACAATACGTGACTTGCTTTTTAAACAAGCTTTCTTCAACGTCTGTCTTGGACTGAAATAATTTTCTTTTTCCAAATTCAGCAATGATACATTTAATACTCCATATTAACTCAAAATGACCTTGTCCCTTTCTTCAAAGGCTATTCACCTTCAAGGCCTTTTGAGATCATTACATATGTACCATTTTATTCCGCTGATAACAGTATGAATTTTTATTTTATGGGCAGCAACCACAGCAGAGGCTCAGATGATATTCAGTGAGTCTCTACAGTCAAGATAAAATGTTATGAAGCCCTTGATGACAAATCGTCATCTCAAAGTCATTGTCATATCAGCAGAAATATTCTCATCCATACCTACCTATAGGCAAGAGTGAGGGCCAAGTCAGCAAACACCCACACACAAATAGTTCTGATGGGAAGGCAGGGAGAATGGGAATAGGTTGATAGAGAGGGTATAGTTTTAGCGTGAAATGTTTATATTCATGCAAGTTTAAAAAAAAAAAACAAAGGCTTATCTTGTAAAACAAAGCTATGTTGGGGTGGAAATGAGGGAACTGAAAGTTACCTTGATATGACAGGCCCTATTTGTGAATGAGAAAAGGACTGTAAAAGCTAGTATAATAGTCCAATGATCAGGCAGCCACCAGGAACATTGCCCAGAGTGAGTGTATTCCAGCCAGACCTCCAGAAGCAAACATTAGTTTCTCTCCAAAGCAAACCTACGTTCCTGCAATGACTCAAACCTGCTCACCAGAAGGCTCAGGAAAAGGAGGTTCCAATACTTCAGTCTTAAGAAGGCAAGAGAGAGAACAAAAGGTCTGAAGTAAGCTCTACTCCCATAAAACTAATGTTAAATAAAGAAAAGCAAGTGCTAGACTGAAAGCCAGGAAAAGTGAGGCACAGCAGTAAGTTTAAGGCCAGAGCTAAGGAAGTACTCCACAGAATTTAGAATGAACAAATATTGAAATGACTGTCTAAACAGGTTTCGTAAGCCCTTGGAGCAAATGTGACAGGAAAGCAAGTGCAGGCCATCCTTAACCTCAGGCAAGTGTTTCTGGGGGCCTTTTGGAACATAATTGAGGAAAGAGGGACAAGCTCATCATTGAGAATTGAAAGACTACTGAGTCTGCAGAAATCCATGGGCTGAAGCACCCAGTACTTAACTATTTTCTCAAGTTTTATGCCAAGTACTAAAGAATCAAACCTGGAAAGTCACAATCTCCACTCTCAGGAGTTTCTAAAAGTCAGGAAATGGGCCGGGCGCGGTGGCTCAAGCCTGTAATCCCAGCACTTTGGGAGGCCGAGGCGGACGGATCACAAGGTCAGGAGATCGAGACCATCCTGGCTAATACAGTGAAACCCCGTCTCTACTAAAAATACAAAAAAATTAGCCGGGCATGGTGGCGGGCGCCTGTAGTCCCAGCTACTTGGGAGGCTGAGGCAGGAGAATCGCTTGAACCCGGGAGGCGGAGGTTTCAGTGAGCAGAGATCGCGCCACTGCACTCCAGCCTGGGCGACAGAGTGAGACTCCGTCTCGAAAAACGAAAAAGAAAAAAAAAAAGAAAAAAGAAAAAGAAAAAAGTCAGGAAATGAATGGTCTGGTTTCCAGATGAATGTGGCCACTTGTGACAAAGTGGTAGAAAAACTGTCCCGGGTGGTTTAAACTGTTGATATCAAGGCAGGATCTTTCCCTATGTCTGTCTTAAAAAGGTATGGTGATTAAAAGAGAAATGACTATTAGGCCTTTCCCCTATGAAACCTGCTGGGAAGTTTAGTCATCCTAAAGTTTGCTTTGTACCATGTGGTATTTAGAAATGCCAAATTAAATCTATTCAACTGACACATTCTCGCCCTGTTCTTCCTGCTTATTCAAATTTCTACACCACACCTGTTTCTGTTTAGAAATTAGGCAGAATTTGAGTTATTGCAAACGTGATATAAATTTATTTACTTTATGTCAGATACAGTATAACATAGAATGGGGAAAAGCAAAAACAAACAAAATAAGTTTTAGAATGAGACAGACTATGTAATTAATTTCAGTTACTTACTCAGTAAATAATTTTCTTTTTCCAAATTCACAGAAAGACAAATACCATATGATCTTGATTGTGTGTGGAATCTAAAAAGTCGAATTTACAGAAACATAAAGTGATTAGAAGGTGACTACCAGGGTGGCCCAGCATGTGGGGTCAGGGAATGGAAAAATATTGGACAAAGGATACAAACTTTCAGTTATAAGACATATAAATTCTACAGATCTAATGTACAACATGGTGATTATAGTTAATAATATTGTATTATTTACTTAAAAAGCATGGTGATAGATGTGTCGATTAATTTGATCGTGGTAATATGTATATGTATACCACATCATCATGTTTTATGCCTTTAATCTATATAATTTTTATTTGTCAATTACATCTCCAGCTGGAGAAAACACAGATTTGAAGCAAAACATATTAGAACATATTTTTCAGTGTAAGTGACATTCTATGCAATTGGATGGAAGTGTAGAAAGTATCTTACATTTTTCAGCTTATGGTAATTCCTAAATTCTACTTCAATAAAGAAACACCATAAAATTTTTAAAATTACCATATTCTAAGAATTTTTTATATCAAGTGAATACAATTACAACCATTTTCTGGGAATTATTTTAAAGTGAGAGTTGATTTATAGCTACTAAACTCATTTCCAAAGTCCTGGTTTCCTAAGAAGCACCAAGATTACATCTTCATCATGACAGACATGTCATTTCTACCCTAGAAAAACCAAGCTTATGTTCTATGCTTATTTACGCTCTATGTTCACTTTACTAACTGAATTATAAAGTAAGAGATTCCCTTTTATTATCCGCTATGATCTAATGTTGATCATTGGCAACCAATTTTAGAAGCCAGTTGGATAAGCGCACAGAGGAGTAATTATTTAAAATAAAAATTTTCCCAGAATAACTGGTACTGAAATGGATGGCAGGTCAGAAGATAAGTGGTATCAACAAACTCGTTTTCATTAAGGAAGAGGGGAAAAAGATTTCCTAAGGGAAATCATGATTACTCATTATCAGCCGTGGTAGAGTTCCACAGTGATCACAGCTTGAAAAGTCTGAACTTTCATCACTCTTGCTTACCAAAGTCATAAGCTAGGACCATAGTTCATCCATCATGGGGAGCAGCTTAGCCTAATAGACTGAGTAGCATCATGCCAGCTGGACTTTGGGCAAGAGAGACTTATTCATTACAGTCACATTAGACTTATTCATAATGGTCAGATAATTTTACACAAACCCAAACCACAGGGCAACAGCTGTACTGTTAGAAAACAAAAGGATACTGGGTTCAAGGCTAATCCTTATCATGCAGCTGAAGTTGAAAAAATAAAGCACAACCAAAACTCACACTTCAGAATCTGTACCTGATAAACCTGGGGCATCAACTGGCTATCAGCAATATCATCAATGGGGTAATAGCAGAGGCTGGAGATTAAGTATATAGATTTGTATTCAGATTGTCTAGTTTGGATTGTGACTGTGCCGCTCAATAGCCGTCTGTCCATGGGAAATTATTTTACCTCTTCAGGCCTTAGTTTCTTGATGTATAAACAGGAATTTCTGTACTAAAAACTTCATAGGCTTGTAGAAAGGATATAATTAATTTAAAGCCTTTAGCACAGTGACCATCATGCAGAAGTAGTTAATAAATGCTAATCATGATTAGGTTTATTATTTTACTATTATATAATAACCATCTAAATATATTAAATCCACCAAATATTTCCTCTCTTTTTTCTTGAAACCCTTGGCCATGCAAACACGCCTATGAGCCTATGGTCTGCTTCCTATCTCAGTATAGATAATGGCAAGGGAACTCACACAGTAATAGAGAATGTCTGGTGAAAAGAGAAGTCCAGCCCCTCTGCCTGACTTCTTTACTTTTCACCTCTTTAATCCACCACCACTGAACCCACAGGTCTCCCACCTATAGGTTCAGTTCTGCTCTAACTCTATGCTAAACTAGGCTTCTAGCAGAAAAAAAACATATTCATTTTCATCCCTTTCCCTTATTCTCCTCCCCAAATCCAGTGAAGCTTAACGAAGACCAGCCCGTTCTTCTTATTGGAATTTCTAGAAAGGCAAGATTCAGTGCTGACCACTAAGCTCCTTCACTCTCTAGCCACACTCCTTGTTACTCTGACACTATTGCATGGCTTCTAGTTCCCCTCCTGTGTTGCAATCCTATTGTCTGTGCTCAGGCACCAATCTCTTGAGCAATATTTTCTATCACTAACTACCCAGTACCCCCAGTTTATAGACTATGACACCACATTAGTTCTTTCAGAAATGAGAGCCAGGCACTGTCCTCAAAATTTATGCACAGCTTTCTCCTTGCAGTCTTATATAGCATGGAATGACTCAGAACAACTGCATCTGTCCTCTAAATGAAATTTCTGAACTAAGAGTTCCACAGGATGATTATTAAAAAATGTGTCTGTAGCCTAGATACAGATGAGCAAAAGCTCTTAGAATCTTATTGAAATTACGATGAGTCTGCCAGGATGCAATTTTGCTGTTTTTAAGTACATTAGACAGAGCTGAGCTGATTTTTAAATTTATTTCTGTCAAAAAAATCAATCACAAAAGAGTTTTTATGAACCTATTTGTTAAATGCTCAGAACAGTATTAAAAGTTGTAGGTAATTAAAAAGTAGATCACAATCTATGATGTCAAAGACTTCTGAATCCAGGTGTGGACATGTACCCACACACATACACACACACACACACACACACACGCACACAACACATTGGTGAAACAAGAGCATACAACAAAAGATGAAAAAATATTTTTTTAATTTGTGTATTATTCATGGGGCACAAGTACAATTTTGCTACATTAATATATTACATTGTGATGAAGTCAGGGCCTTCAGTATATCCATCACGGGAGCAATATGCATTGTACCCACCAAGCAACCTCCCACCATCCAACCCCGGCAATCCCCCCACCTCTCTAAGTCCCCATTGTCTATCATTCTATACTCTGCTTCCACGTGTACACATTATTTAATGCCCACTTATGAATGAGAATACAAGGTATCTGTCTGTGTCTGAGTTGTTTCACCTAAAATAATAGAATCCAGTTCCATCTATGTTGCTGAAAAAGACATGATTCCATTTTCCTATGGCTAAATATTATTCCATTGTATATATATACATTTTCCTTATCCAGTCCTCCTTTGATGGATGCTTAAGTTGATTCCGTATCTTTGCTATTGTGAATAATGCTGCAATAAACATAAGAATGCAAGTATCTATTTGATACAATGATTTCTTTTTCTTTACGTAGATAGTTAATAGTGGGATTGCTGGATCATATGGTGGCTCTGTTTTTAGTACTTTGAGAAATCTGCATACTGTTTTCCATAGAGGTTGGACTAACTTACATTCTCACCAAATGTGTATTAATTCCCTTCTCTGCACATCCTCTCCAATATCTGTTATTTTTTGTCTTTTTAATGACAGCCATTCTGATTGGTGTAAGATGATATCTCATTATGGGTTTAATTTGCATTTCTCTGATGATTACTGATGTTGAACATTTTTTCATATGCTTGTTGGCCATTTGTTCGTCCTCTTTTGAAAAATGTCTATTCATGTTCTTAGCCCACTTTTTTATGGGGTCATTTGAGGTTTTTGGTTGAGTTCCTTGGAATCGTTGGATATTAGTCCCCTCTCAGATATATGGTTTGCAAATGCTTTTTCCCATTCTACAACTTGTGTCTGCTATTTCTTTTACTTTGCAGACACTTTGCAGTTTATGTCTCATTTGCCTATTTCTGTTTTTGTTGGCTCTGCTTTTGAAGTCTTAGTCATGATTTCTTTGCCTAATGTCTAGAGGAGTTTTTCCTAGGATTTCTTCTAGCAATTTTTTTTTTTTTTTTTAGACAGAGTCTGGCTCTGTTACCAGGCTGGAGTGCAGTGGTGCCATCTCGGCACACTGCAACCTCCACCTCCCAGGTTCAAACAATTCTCCTGCCTCAGCCTCCCGAGTAACTGGGATTATAGGTGTGAACCACCATGCCAGGTTAATTTTGTTATTTTTAGCGGGAACAGGGTTTCACCATGTTGGCCAGACTGGTTTTGAACTCCTGACCTCAAGTGATCTACCCACCTTGGCCTTCCAAAGTGCTAGGATTACATCTTCTAGTATTTTTACAGTTTCAGGTCTTACATTCAAGTCTTTAATTCATCTTGAGCTAATTTTTGTATAAGGTAAAAGACAAGGATCCAATTTCATTCTTATACATATGACAATCCAATTTTTCCAGCACTATTTATTTAAAAAGGTGTTCTTTCCCCAGTGTATGTCTCTGTAGACTTTGTCAAAAACTAGTTGGCTCTAAGTATGCGGCTTCATTTTTGGGTTCTCTATCCTATTCCATTAGGCTATGTGTCTGCTTTCATACCAGTACCATGCCATTTTAGTTACTATAACCTGATAGTATAATTTGAAGGCAAGCAATATGCTGCCTCCAGCTTTGTTCAATGAATAATGAAAAATAAATATTTGCCACCTATTGAGGCCCTAGAGAGGTAGACACCTTACAAAGAGTGATTTTTTGCAGCCTCACAACAACTCTGGAAGTTCTCACTTAATTTTCCATTTAACGGATTGAAGTTCAGAGGTCTCATCCTAAAGCCACAGCAAAATGGGTAGAACCAAAACTATCTCATGCCAAAGCTGATGCTCTTTCCACTAAAAAATTTTAAAAAGCAGAATACTAGGTTTCTTTCAGGTTCTTATTCAGTTGAAGCCTGGCCTTTTTTTTTTTTTAAGGATATCAGGTGCATAACTGAACTAAAACAATAGTCATTATATGGCCCAAATGCTAAAAAGTATACCTATTATGAAAGCTCAGCTAGTGAACATTTCTAGCAGGCCAACTAGGATGACACTATTTCTCCTATCACAGATATTTCCCAGCCACTAAGTCTTCATTGTTAATCAACTTGTGCCAAAGTCTTAACTTGACTTCAGGTCTATAAAGAAAAACTAAATGATTAGATAGTACTATTATATGCATATCATTGATTAAAGCTTATATTGTATCTTCACATACATCATTTCATTTTAGGTATCATAAGAATTTGGGAGGAAGTGGGAGTAGTTATTTTTTTTTAATTTATTTCCCATTGCAAAAAACAAGAACCAAACTTACTACAGGTCACAGGGAGCTAACCAGGGACCAAGCTCTGTGCTCATTTCATTACGTAATTCTGACTGGTTCACTCCAATGCCATTGCCACTCAATGACACCCAGGACTGGCTACATAATTTGTGGGACCAAGTGAAAAATAAAAATTCAGATCTCCTTGTCCAAAACATATGAAGAATTTCACGACAGAAACCACAGAGTATTATTAAACCAAGTGCAGGGCCTCCTAAATAGCTGCATAGGTCATAGGCTCATGAAGCTGGCCCTGATGACACCACTGCAAATTAAACTGTGAAATAAATGATTCAAGAAGTTGCTAATTGAACAAGGTAGAGTATGGATGTATTCAAAGTTATCACTTCTCCAGAACACACTGCAAAAGTGCCTGTGACAGATGCAATCCAAGTTGTATGAGCATAATCCATAATCACCCTCCTCTCCAAAAATTATTCAGATTAGGAAATGTATGGCCATCAGCTTTTGGTCAAATCGGATGAACACATTTCTTCCCTAGTTACTTACTGAACATATTAATATGATTTTTTTCCCAAATGTAATGCACTGATATCATTAAAAATGACAAGGTGAAGGTATCGGGAATGTTTATTCAAGAGCAGGGAAATTAAGCTTGTAGACTTCAGCAAACCCATCTATTTGCTTCCAGTATGTCATTTCGGAATAAACAATTTCAGGAAGGTGGCTACACACATGCTTTTACAACAGAGCAAAGAGCTGAAATAAGCACCTGACAGTGCTATCAATTAACAGCAGATGTTTGCAGGTGAGCTGGGATCTGTGGCTTGAATTTCCAAAGTGAAACGATCTTCTGGTACGGATAAGAGCCCGCTGTTGTCAGACATCTCTACAGAATCCCTACACACTGTGAAACTAATTAGGTGTGAGAGCCACCTTCATTCTTATGAGAGGGAGGAAACTGCACAGTTGCTTTCTTGTCCTGTTATCCATACTTTCATCTTTCCAGAAGATCTCTGAAAATCAGAAATCTTGTCCAGACTTTTGAACCAGAAAATGTGCACTAGAGAATGAAGGAGGAAAGGCAAGTTCCAAATGGTATCTTTTCTTTTTTTTCCTTAAAAATTAATTACATGTGATCTGGTAAAAAAGAAAAAAGCATTTAAATCAACCAAATATGAACGAAGGAAAAATTACACAAACGTTAATTTTATTTATTAATAGAAGTGTCTGTGAATTACAATTTCTTTTTGAACACTCTGTGGTCATTACCCAGTTCCAAAGCCACTTTCACATTCTGAGTCATTTGTTAGGAAGCACCTCACAGCCTGTACTAATTTTATCTTAGCTCAGGCTGCTATAACAAAATACCATAAACAAAAATTTATTTATTTCTCAAAGTTGTGGAGGCTGAGAAGTCCAAGATCAAGGTACTAACAGATGCTGCATCTGGTGGAAGCCTGCTTCCTGGCTTATAAACAGTAGACTTCTTTCTGTGTCCTTATATGGTGAAGAGAGGAAGCAAGCTCTCTCAGGGCTCTTAAGAATATTAATCCCATTCATGAGGGCTCTACCCTCATGACCTTATCTAATTCTAATTACCTCCCCAAAGACCTATCTCCCAATCCCATCACATTAGAAAACAGGGTTTCAGTATGTAAATTTTGGAGGGACACAAGCATTTAATCCATAGCAGCTTCTTTAATCTGCAGCATCCCCACAATCTTTGTCTTGTATGATGTTGATGTTTAGAAATGAATATATTTCTCCTTCTGTGCTTTTTGGATGTTTTATCATGATTAGTTATTTATTCTTAGTAAAGAATATTGAATCAGTGATGTGGTGTCCCCCTTAGTATATCACATTTTATGTCACCCTTGTAACTAATAAACGGTCTCTGAGGTGATACTTTAAAAACACACAAGTATCTTGCCCATCATCAGAACTTCCCCTCAGATTTAGCAGCTATCAGTGATTCTTGCCTGGCACAATATTTATTATGTTGATAGTAAAATGAGCAATTCCCTAACTCTAACCTGACCTCAACAATTATTGGTCAAGTCTCAGCATTTACTGTAAGTAAGAATCTATTTGTTTTTTAATTCATCAATCTATTACCAGTGTGGGATTATCATTTTCTATTTTTTAATAGCTCATAATTTATAACTATACTTAATTATTTTGATGCTCACATATCCCAGATTTGGCCAGTGGAAACCTATTCAAACAGTGGCTCTCAAGCCACTGAAGTTTTTTCTTTTTTACCTCTGAAGTTTTTTTTTTTTTTTTTTTTAAGTACTTCTTTTCTCTGTTTTTTTCCTTTTCTTGAACAAAAACTGCACTGATTTCAGTTCTTATCTTTATTATTTTATCTCTTATACTTTGTCAGGTTTAATCTGGTCTTCATCATCTACTTCTTTCTTAAGGCTTAAGCTTAGATAATTGCTTATAGACATTGTTTTTTAACATAAGCATTGAAAACTATACCACCCATCACGGCTTTAGCCATATCCCACAAATTTGGATGTTTTGTATTCATTTATATTCATTTATAGTTTCCCTGTTGATTTCCTCCTGGATCCATTAACTATTGGGAAGTATGTAATGTTTAGTTACAAGTCTCAAGGGTATCAAAGATATCTTTCTGTTATTGGTTTCTGATTTACTTCTGTGGTCACAGAATATACTCCATATACACTTCAATCATCATAATTTACTAAGAATCATTTGTGGCCCAGCCTGTGGCCCACCTTAAGTATTCTCTTTGCATTTGAAAGGATTATTTTCTGCTCCAATTGAGTGTTATGCTCTACAAGGGTCAACTAGTTCAAGTTGGTTGACCACGCTATTCAAACCTTCTATATTATTACTGTTTCTCCTTGACAATTATTATATTATATTATATTACAAACATTAAACCAAATATTAGAGTAGTGTTTTGAAATCTCAGTCATAATAATGGATTTTACCACTTCTTTCAGTAATGGTAAATTTTGCTTTATGTATTTTGAAACAGTGTTATTGTGCATACATATTTTGGATTGTCTTGATAATTATAACAATAATTAACTCTTTTATCATTATAAAATTTTCCTCTTTATCCCTAGAAATAATCCTTATTCTGAAGACTATTTTTACTGATATTACACAGCCACTCCAGCTCTCATGTGATTATTATTTGTCTTAAATATGTCAACCTAAAGAAGAAGGAGAGGTACAAAATATAATATTAAAGAGTTTATATATTAGTTGTATTAACACATTCTCACACTGCTATAAAGAATACTACCCAAGACCAGGTAATTACAAAGGAAAGAGGTTTAGCGTAGTCACAATTACACAGGCTTAACAGGAAGCATAACTACCAGGCCTCAGGAAACTTCAAATCACGGTGGAAGGCGAAGGGGAAACAGGCGGCTTCTTTACTAGGACAGCAGAGGGGAGTGTGAGCCTGTGAAGGAGGAACTGTCAAACACTTAAAAACCATCAAATCTCCTGAGAACTCGCTCACAAAAACAGCATGGGGGAAACCACGTCTTTATCCAATCACCTCCCCCTGACTCCACCCCATCTCTCCCTCAATACATGGAGATTATGGGGATTATAATTATAATTATAATCAGCATGGGGATTATAATTCAAGATGACATTGGGGTGGGGACACAGCCAAACTGTATCAGTTTACTTGAGCTGAAGTGTAGACAGCTGTCTAGGAAAAAAGATACTTCCAAGTTTCCTTGAGAAGTGCTCTATGCTGCCTTTATTACCAATAGGTTCTTTTGTTTGTTTTTTATTTTACTTTAAATTCTGGGATACGTGTGCAGAACGTGCAGGTTTGTTACATAGGTATACATGTGCCATGGTGGTCTGCTACACCTATCAACCTGTCATCTAGGTTTTAAACCCCACATGCATTAGGTATTTGTCCTAATGCTCTCCCTCCCCTTGTCCCCACCCCCCACCACAGGCCCAGGTGTGTGTACCAATAGGATTTTAAAGACAAAAGGGAACAAAGAGTGGGTTGATACAAAGTTATTTAACAAGAATCCTCACTGCTTTACAGAAATAACATTCATTAGTGATTAGCTATACATTGTTGAACTATAGAGTATGAGTTACAGTGTCCAGTACATGGCACTGTTAGGTTAATTTTAGGGTTACTTGGTATCACTCAGCCTACAGTCTTATAGCAAGTGGCTTCAAGGGGTAATTATTTACTTAGCTCAAGCTGGGAGTGAGACTTAACTCCCGTCCCATTTCAATGCCTTTTCGGGCCTGATAATTTGAGGGGGCTCACATCCCTCAGATAAAAAATTTCTTTTCTTTCTCAAATACTTTTTCAGTCCTTTTCTTTAAGCCTATCTGGGTCTTTTTATTTAGGATGTGTTTCCAGTAAGCTGAACATAACTGGATCTTCTTTTTAAATCTAGTTTTACAGTCTTTGTTCTTTAATTGTGCATTTAGATTATTTATCAACATTGTAATGTTTAAATCTACAATTTTATTTTTTGATTCTGTTCTGTGTAAACCATCTGTTCTTTATCCCTTTTTTCTTCCTTCTTTTGGGATAATAGAATATTTTAATATTTCATTTTAGCTGCACTTTTGGCTCATTAGCTATATATACATTTTTGTTTTATTTTGTTGGTAGTTGCTCTATAGTTAAACTATGAATCTTTAATCACAATCTACCTTCAAATATTATACCCTTTCATGTATAACATAAGACTCTTAGTGTACTTCAATTCCCCTTTGAGTCCTTTGTGCATTGTTGTCATACATTTTAATTCTACATATAGGGTAAACCCACAATACATTATTTTTTCTTTGATGATTCAGTATCTTTCAAAGAAATTTATAATTACAAAAAGTCTTTATATTTACCTTTTCCATCAATCTTCATCCCCTTATAGCTCCACCTGGCATCACAGAGTCTTATGAACTTTAACATTTTGGTGGAAATAAATTCTGTTTTCATCTAATAAATATTTTTGATTCTATTTTATAATATTTCATAGGATATAGCATTCTAGGGATTTGGGTTTTTTTTTTTTTCTTTTACCCTTTAAAGATGTCATGTCATTCCATTGTCTTTTTTTCTTGCTCAGTTTCAGACAAGAAGTCAGTGATTGTGGATCTAAAAGTATGTGTAATTTTTCTTTGGATGCTTTTGAGCTTTTCTTTATCACTGGTTTTCAGTATTCTCAATCTCTTGTGCCTTGGTGTGGTTTTCTTTATGCTCAACCTGCTTGGAATTCCTCAATAGGTTGAATATTGGGGTTTATAATTTTCATCAAATTTGTGGGGGATGGTATAATTTAAAAAAATGTATTCGTATCACATCTTTCCTGGCAACTGGAATTCCCTGAGTGACAGAAATGTCTTTGTTATGTTAATGAGGTAATTCATGGTAGGGGGCTGGGTGCCCTACAGCGTTCTGGGATGGGGACTGGTCCCAATCACTCAGGAAAAGGGGCTGGAGATTGAGTTCAACCACCAATGGTCATTGATTTAACCAATCCTGCCTACCTAATGAAACCTCAACAAAAGCTCCAAAAACAGTGAGGCTTTGGGAGCTTCCTGGTTGGAAAGCATATTAATTTACCTGAAGGATCACACACCCTGACTTCACAGGACAGAAGCTCTTGCCCTTGCAACTCTTCTAGACCTTGCCCTATATACTTGTTCATCTGGTTATTTGTATTCTTTATAATTAAATGCCTTATAATAACGTGCTTTCTTGAATTCTATGAGTCTAGTGAATTATTGAATTGAAGTGGTGGGTGTGGGAACGCCCAAATTTGTAACCAAGCCAGTCAGTCAGAAGTGCAGGTGGTCCGGGGACTTGCACCTGGTGTCTAACATAGGGGTGGTCTTGTGAGACTGAGCCTTTACCCTATGGAGTCTGCACTAAGTCTGGTCAAAATTAAATTAAACACCCAATTGGACACCAAGTTGGTGTCATAAAATTGTCAGGACTTGGGGGGAAAAAAGTCATCTTCATTTCTTCAATTTTTTAAACTTTTACTTTTCTATCTCTCTCTGCCTCTTAAACTCCAAATTTACATGTTAGAATCCATGCTCTTGTTTGTCACTAAATTTCTGTGGGTTTTTGTCTTTTTTCATCCTTTTTCTTAGTTTAATTACTTTCTATCTACACCCTCTTAATGTCAGTAATCTTTTTTCTACCTTTTATAATCTGCTTTTAAGCCCATTTGGTAAAATATTTTATTAGAGATACTATATTTCATGTCTGTAAAATGTATTATTCTTTTTACATCTTTTTAAAAGTTATTCATTATGTTCATGTTTTAAAATCATCAAGCATTTTGATAGCAGTTATTTAAAGTCTTTGTTGACTCTTTCATTATTATCATTTCTGGGTCTGTTTCTATTGATTCATTTTTCTCCTGGTTATAGTTAGCACTTTCTTACTTCTTGCCCTGTGTAGTCATTTGTGATTAAATGATGGCTTTTGTCAATTTTTTGTTGTCAAGTGCCAGCATTTATTGTTTTTCATTAGAATGTTATTTTCTTCTTTTCTGTGAGGCAGACAAGTTACTTATGAATCATCTTAATTTTGGAGGTTTATTTTTAAGCTCCTTAGGGTTGGATTTAGAGAAGTCTTTATATTAAGGCTACTTTGTCCCTCCAACTAACTTACAGCCCTTTTGGGATCTCCACTACATGAATTAGCTATTCAGGGAGAACTCCCCACTCTGACTGGTTAGAACTCAAATGTCTCCCAGCCATGGACTGGGATTTGAATTAACAGAACCTTAAGGGTTGACAGAAGGGCTCCATGGAGCTCAAATGAGACCTCTGAGGAAGGGCTGCTGCATTAGTACTCATGTTTAGGAGCTTGGAAAAGAGTTCACAGAGAAATGGGGCAGTTCCAAGATAGTAAATATGGGCTGTTTCCTATGAGAGGACACAATGAAGCTCTTTCTGGGAGTGGTGATAAAAACCTGTGTGAGGGGTGTTCATAAGATAACATTTACAGCAATAGCAAGAGATATGAAAGACAAGTTCCTTCCCCATTCACCCTAATTTCCAGATTCCCACTGGACTTAACAGTTTTGCAGAGTTCCAGACCAAAGCAGAGTAGAGAACAGTAGATTTGGAGCCAAAATAGCAACTTAACATGAAGGATAACCTGGACATTATGCACATGTACCCTAGAACTTAAAGTATAATAATAAAAAATAAATAAATAAACAAACATGAAGGATAGTTTCCTGAGGTTTGTACCATGTTCCTCTCCTATAAGCAGAGTGTGAAAGGGCTAATTTTTAGCATTCTTACCAACTTTACCAAAACCCTTGGAATTATCACATTTAAAACTCATGCCACCATATGTATAAAATGATATATCATGATTGTTTTGCTTTGCTGTCCCAGATAAAATTTTTGAGGCTGAGCGTCTTTTCATTATTTATTAGCCATTATGCTTTCTTTCTGTCAATGGAATGTTCATATGTTTTATACATTTTCATTAAGTTGTTTATCTTTTTTTGTTGATTTGTAGGGGTTTTTACTTAATGAATTCTGAATATTAATCCTCCACTTAAGCCCTGCAAATATTCTCCCTGTCTTAAGCTTTCCTTTTGACTTTGTTTTCTACATTTTCCCATAAAACAGGATTTTTTAATTTAGTGAAGTCAAACTTCTGAATCCTTTCCTCTATGCTTTACGTTTTTTATGTCATCAAAATAAATTCTTCCCAGTTCTGATATAATAGCCTCCTATACTTTTTTCCTCAAGTTTAAATTTTTGCCTATCACATTGAGCTCTTTAATCTATTTGGAACTTATGTAACTGTGTGCTCACTTTTGCCTCTCTTTTTATATGCCCTGCACACAAGTACATTCCAACACTCCATCCCCTTGCCTAAATCCTGACTTTTTTTATAGTTCAGCTTAGTTACCAATGCCTTTATGAAGCCTTCCTTGACTACTTCAGCCCTCAATGACTTTCCCTCCTCAGCCTCCTAAGACATTTATCACTGAACTTTATATTAATGTATGCCTATGCATGATAGTGAATTAAATATATGCAGCACTCAGGCAGGCAATCTTAATGAGTAAATAGGATGAGAATCAAGACTATAGGAAGTATAGGGAGTAGAATAGCACATGCCTCATTTTCAGGGATAGTGGCTACTCAGCTCTAGCCAACTATTTCTTAAGTGGCACAAATAATTGTGCATAGGCCCAGAGTTGCCAGATCTACTATTATACTTTTCAGGACAACCTAGCTATCTAAAACTTTCATGTGAAATATTCTGATATTTAAATATTACCAATTCATTTTAAAATATTTTTAAAGCATTATGTTGGGGGAGGGGAGAGTATTTCCTGATAAGATTCAGTCATTCCACTTCTAATCTCTAACCTCTGGTTTAATTGTTTTTAATATGTTAATTAATCTCATTATTTGCCTCTTGAATTAAATTATAAACCCCTTGATTACAGGAACACTCACTTTGTAGACGCTATAGAACCTACAGGGGTGAGCCAATGACAAATGCTGCATAAACTCATGATTGACTGTTGACTGACAGGAAACATCATATTTGTACGCTGAGCCACAATCCTCTCCACAATCAAGTGCCGAGGAGAGGACTAGCTTGCACAATGAGGTACCATGACCAAGAAGGCTGCTCATCTCATGAGTGCTTGTCATTCCAGTGAAACCCACATTCATGGAAAACACATCTCCCAAAGCTGTGGTCATCCCAGCCTAGGAATGGGATGCCAGGACACGTTCTGGACACTCTGCCAGGGCACATCAAACCTAAGAACTTTTAAGTATCAGTGGTCTAGGTTGCACAAAAACCAGATGCCCACTTCTCATAGAGGCACAGAGGAGTAGAAAGAAGTAGGGAAGGCCTCCAATGCCTTTGTCTTTTAGGAAAATAAAATCCTGACTCTGAGGATAGTCATGACATGGCCATTGTTATCTATTTATCATCCTGGATCTTTACCCTCAGAGTCAGCAACCCCACACTATCAAGCTCACAGACAGCCTAAGGAATGATCCAAAGACCCCTCTCTCTAGTGAAAGCAGGCATAGACCAGGAACCAAACACTCAAATTCAAAGCCTGGGTTCATCTCTGAGGAGGCCTGGCTGAGATGTCTGGCCTCTCTGACACTCTGTCTTTTCATTTTTAGGAAAGAACAGGCAGATTGCATCTCCTCGGTGGGAGAAGCAGCAGTGCTGGGGTGGTAAAAGGCAGAGACTCTCAGATCAGTCATGAATATGAACCTAGCTGAGAGACCCAGAAAAAGTTACTTAACTAACCTCCCTGTACTTGAGTTTCCACAGCTACAAAATGAGGTCAAATAGTAAACTTAGCCCACTAGGCTGTTCAGAAGATCAAATGACATTTTCACTGTAAAGCTCGCTGCAAATTGTTGGTTTGAGATCACAGGTGTGAGAGAAGTTGGTAGACTGCATAGTGTCATTATTACAGGCTCTTTTGCTCTGCTCCCTAGAGCTGTCCCCACACCATAAAAAGTGACAGTTTTATTATTGTTATTGTTGTTGTTGTTCCTTCTCCAAGATTTCAAGTTCATGTGAAGGAAAATTTCTCAGTAGGCTCTATTTTTGTTGAAAGCTAGTGTGTGGCCAACTCTAAGGCCATAAAACTTTCATCCCCTGTTCCATACATTCACCTGGAAGTAGGCCTGGGCAAAATCAATTGCATAGGAGCAAAAGACTCCTTCAGGATCTTGCAGGCAAAAAGTCCTAAAAGTTACTAACACTGCATTTCTGAGTGCATATCTCTTTATTATAGGGGGTCTGAATGTACCTCTCTGCGCCACTCTGTATGTCCGTGAATATAAGTCTATGTGTGTCAACTCCTGTACATCTCTCTGTGTATCTCAGACTATTTCTATACATGGGAGCACTTGTGTGTGTCTTTGTGTGTGTCATTTTGTGTATAACTGTGTGTCTATCCATGAAACTATGTCTGTCTCTATGTGCCTATGTGCATGTGACTCTGTCTCTATGTTGTGAACGTGTGTCTGTGTGTATCTGTGTCTATGCATTTTTCTTTTTTTTTTTCCTGACATGGAGTCTAACTCTGTCGCTCAGGCTGGAGTGCCATGGTGCGATCTCAGCTCACTGCAACCTCCACCTCCCGGGTTCAAGAGATTCTCCTGCCTCAGCCTCCTGGGTATCTGGGACTACAGGCACACACCACCATGCCCAGCTAATTTTTGTATTTTTTTTTTAGTAGAGGTGGGATTTCATCATATTGGCCAGGATGGTCTCAAACTCTTGACCTCGTAATCTGCCCACCTTGACCTCCCAAAGTGCTGGGATTACAGGCATGAGCCACTGCGCCCAGTCTCAATGTGCATTTTTCTAACAAGTTCTAGGATTGCATTTCAGCACAGAGATGTGCCTAAATATGTGTCTGTGTCTGTTTCTGTGTCAGGAGTCATAGTCTATAACTGCGTGTGTGTATGTCTAATAGGGTTGTATGCGTCCGTTTTCTTCTGTCCGTGTTGTATCTGTCAATGAAACTCCTTTTGTATCCCATGCCATGTACATGTATGTTTACGTGACAAAGGACAGAACTGAGCAACTTCAACTTGGCTCATCAGTGATCCTAGGTTACTCCGTGTCGTGGTCAAACCAACCCTTCGAAAACACAGGCCATTAGTTCTCCAACCTGTCTGCTGAGGCTCCAAGGAGCTTTTAAAGAAACACTGATGCCCAAACTCCACTTGTTGATATTAAAATTATCATTTATGGCTCTGCAGTGGAGTCTGGACATGAGACTTGTAAAGCACCCCAGGGGATTCTAATATGCGGCCATGGCTGAGAAGAACTGTACCAGGATCTCTACCATCCTCCCTGGAAAGCTGAAAACCACTTTCCTTGCCTTTCACATCAATACTATCGGTGGGGAGGGTGAGGGAGTTTTGAATAATTTGCCCTGTGTGAAAAGGACAGAGCTGCCTGCCTACTTTCTTGCTGAGGAAGGAGGCGCCCCACCTGACTAGACCCTATGAATCCACACTCTTCAAATTAACCTAAGATACAACCGAGGAAAATTCTCCTCCGAGCCCAATCCTTCTTTCATATCAGCAGACATTCACTTTGTACATCTATATCTGTCTAATTAAAAAGATGTACTGCTACCTTAATTTCCATATAAACTCATCACATTTATTGCAAGTGTTTGGCAAACCAAAGGGGGATTTATTAGTATAATAAACAAAGTGTTTCATAGAAATTTAAATGCATTTTTTTAGCATACTTTACTAATAAAAAGAAAGAAGAGAGGTCTAGAATGGAACAATACCTCTCTCATCTGTGGAAATGGAAATCTAAAGATAGAAATGAGGGAGAATCTAAGAAGACAAAGGAAAAGCAATGAAACTTCAGATGCTCAGACCCTGAAAAGCAGGGCCACCCTAGCCCATAGAGGACTTTTGTACGTATTAGAGAAAGACATCCCTCCCCGGGATTCAGTTGCCCACTACCTTTTAGAGAAGGGTCCCTGGGTTAACGTCCTGTGGAAGCCCCACTGGAAAAGTTTTACCGAGGAACAGTCTATTCTCCCCCTTGCAACTCCTGCTTCTAGAGAAGTATCTGAGAATCTAGGGTCTTCTACCCATGAAGATTCATTCAGGCCAGTAGACAGACTCTTATTTAGGCAAGAAAAAAGGTGGATTCCAATAGCCCTTGGGAAGCACTACTGCATCTGGTAGTCTACCTAAAAATCAGCAAGTTCTCACTGAATATTTGTTGAATGAACAAATTTATTTTTCTGAGCAGGACATTGAGAGGGCTCTCTCAGCCAATTAAAAGAAACACAGAGGCACTAAGTATGCTTTTGGGAATTGCCAACTTTCTCACCAGAGAAGTCCCCCTGTGTATCAAAGTACCCATGGAAAAGGATCAAGGTAAGGAATGTGCTATGCTTATCCCAGTAAGAGAAATGCAAAGAAAATATACTGCACGTTATGTATCCCGAGTCTACAATTTAAGGAAAGATTCATGAAGAAGATGTGAGATTGGATTACCTGGGGAAGTTGAAGACAGGAATGATGGAAGCATCACCAAATTTTAGAGCAGAAATTGACTCTGGAGACTGTCCAGTCCAGCCCTTTCATTTTGTGGTTGAAAAACTGGTGCCCAGAGACACAAAAGATTGCATCCAGCCCCTCAGCTAGTGAGTGATAGATTGCATTTGAGAACCAAGCTTATTTACTCCTCATCTGGTGCTGTTCTCATGCTTTTGTCTGCTTTACCTCCCTCCAGAAAGGCTTGCGCAGAAAAGTTTGGAGGTGGAAAAATAAACATTCTGACCTGATTAACCAGCATATGGACCATTATAGCTCTGGGATTTCTGCCACCCCAATTCACTGACATTTTTTAACAGAATGATCAAAATCTCTTTTTGGAGGAATTAAGGACTAAGGACTCCTCTCTTTCCTCCCAGCCCAACCACTTTTTTTTTTTGAGACAGAGTTTTGCTCTTGTTGCCCAGACTGGAGTGCAGTGGCGTGGTCTCGGCTCACCACAACCTCCACCTCCCGGGTTCAAGCGATTCTCCTGCCTCAGCCTCCTGAGTAGCTGGGATTACAGGCATACACTACCATGGCCCCAGCCCCACTATTTAGAACACAGTATAAATGGTTACAAGCATCATGTAAATGTTATCATCAGCAAGTGGAGTTTGAGACTACTCCATTACTATTTATCCTCTGACTCAGGGCGGCGGGCTCCCAGGGAGGTGGGGGTTGTGCCGGTGCCTGTTTATGCTGATGAAATCAAATCTCTGTGTGACAGTTTATAGGATGTCCCCCAAAACTTCCCAGGAAATATCCAAGAGTTTATGCAATCAGTGTTTTTTACATCAGTCATTCGAAGTTGTTCAAGCAAACTGCCAAACTTGTCCTATCAAGCTGATCCAACAGTCTTTTCTCTGTCCCAGAATCCCGGTTATCTCCGACACACCATACCCCACCCCTGCCTCTACACACAAACACTTGCGGCTGTCTGCCTTGAAAGCAACAGGCTGCCACCCACTGGTGAGAAATTAGCTTTCAGAAACCACAATATTGGCTTTTAAGACCCTGGAGATGACAAAAGAAAATGTCAGGTTAAAACTTGGTTCTTAAAAGGTGCTAATCAGAAAGTGATCATTAGAGAAATGTTGACAAGATTTAGTTTCCTAGGGTGGGAAAAAGAAAACACATAAGAAAAGAAATGAAAACATTGAGGCAACGCCTGAACGCCAGAGTGGTGAGTCCACCACTCTGAATTTAGCACTTGCAGGTACAGCAGGTTGCCACGTATCTCCTTTCTCCTAAGAAGAATACAAATCTCAGGATTGAAAGATTTTATTGCACCCATACCTCTTAAATTTCCCATCCCCCAACACAACACTAACAAGCAGCTCCTCAGTCGGTTGAAACAGGCGTAGTGATTTTGGACTTGTAGTCTGACTAAAAAGCTCAGCCCATGCTTATCCATGCCTGTATTAAGTTCCTACTTAGTCAACAGAAAAATCAGTGGAAATCTCAATTAGTAAACAAAATAAGGAAACAATGTTATTCTCACTAGTAATCAGAGGAGTGCAAATTAAAATATCAAGGTACTGTTTTTCACCCAGAAAAGTAGTAACAATATTTCCTCATTGATAATACCCCTTTGCGTTAATAATAATGCAATAAAATTAGCACTTTTTCATACATTGCTGGCAGCAGTGTAAATTGTTACTACTTTTCAGGAAGGCACAGTGATATATCCACAGTTCACACTCTTTGATCCAGTGAACATATTTCCTGTAATTTTTATTTTTAAAAATACAGTGGAAAAATAATTATATACCCAAGCATGTTCATTGCAAGTTTGTTTTGAAATGACTTACTGTTTTAATAGAATTGCTACATCTATCATTATACACTGACACAATTGAGTAGAATCCAGAAATTGTAAATGATGGTCAGAAATAGGTAACATTATGGAGTTTGCATATAGTATAATATTAAATTAAAATAGAAGGATGCTGTATCAGCCACAGTTTACCCTCTAGGCACTAAGAATCCACTGGCATTCGTGTCATCACATAAATATATATTAAAGTAGTCACCAGGACCTGGAAAACCAAGGTGAATGGCAGCCCAGTCAAGAATATCACAGAGGAAAGACAGTGTGGCTGCTGTTGACACAGCATAGACATCTCAGTGTTCATAACCACCAGCCTCTGCACTGAAGTCTATAGTCACTGACCACTGCCTCCAGAACCTGGATGTTGCTATCCCTAGAACAGCATTGTCTCCTGTGTAGCCCCTGCATCCTCAGGTCATCAGCTTTTAATTCAAGTCTTAGGTGGGTGTGTCTGTTCATGAGCTTTAGCAGTTGCTGAGACAGTGAGGACCTGGCATTTGTAGTTGCCACAGCGGGAGGAGGATCCCCTGAAAATTTTTACCAAAAAGGATTTAAATGCTAAACAGTCAAAAAATGGTATTTTCCACCAGAAACACACAAAACAAAAAAGATTATGATTAGAATTATGATTATGATTATGATTATGACTACAACCAGCAAAAACTATTTAGATTAGGGAAGAATTAAAAGTGACTGGATTTACACCCAGAAGTTTGGGTGATTTTTCCCCTTCTCTCATAATGTTCAATCTCTGAATCAAATGTCCTTTTAAAATACCTGAATTCGTTTTCTAGGACTGTTATAACAAATTATCACAAACTTTGTGGCTTAAAACAAGAGAAATTTATTCTCTCCCAGTTCTGGAGGCCAGAAATCCAAAAATCATAGGCCAGGCCATGCTCCCTCTGAATGTTCTAAGAAGGGGTCCATGCTACATCTTCGTAGCTTCTAGTGGATGCCAGCAATCTTTGATGTTCCTTGGTTTACAGCTGCACCACCAGACATCTTGATTACATCTGCAAAGACCCTGTTTCCAATGACGGTCTCACTCACAGGTTTCAGGCAGACATGAATTTTTGGGAGATACTCTTCAATAGTACAATATTTTAGAGCTTTCTTCCTTTTGTTGAGACAAAGATCAAATATGTGTTATAAGGGACTGGCCTATATTTCTTTGGAATCAAAATATGGCTTTTGTTATATCACCTAGCATAAGGTTCAGTATGTACTGGCATTTATTAAACACTTGATGAATGACAGAGTAAAGGAAGATACCATGTATGGAAGGAAAATGTAATAATTAAAAATAGATAAATGAATAAATCATTCTATATGAAGCTAATTTTAAAATCTACAACAGAGACAATTTCTACAACCTCCTCATGATCCATTTCGATATCATCATGTATTAAAGAATCTGACAAAACCACATCTGTCTATCCTCATAGATGTTACAAAAAGGCTGCTTCCTAAATAGAACCATAACAAAAACACTAAGAATAATAACAAGCCCTGAACATAAGCTGAAAACCGTTTAACTCAAGGTCAGAGTAACATTGAGCAAAGCTGTAAAATACAGAAAGAATGTCATTGATTTCACTGGTAGATGCTCTTTATGTTTTGAAAAGATAGGTGCGTAAATATAGGCACAAAGTAGGTTAGCAAAGCAAGTAGTTTAGGAGTGTTGAGCAGGTTGGGAAGATAAGTAACTATGTAGGCAAATATATATATATACCAACACACATACATACATACATACATACATACATACATACAGGTTAGATAAGTAGAATAATTAGGTAGGTAGATAAAATTTAACTGTGGACCTATTTGCATTTTCCAAAACTCTCAGACAACAATATTCTGAGAAAAATACAAAATCAGAAGGGGCTACAGTGGGACAGATTGAGGCTTGGGGATCTAAGTAGAGGTTAATTTATTAGAAGGCAAAAGGGAGGACACCAGTGACTGTATACTAATAGTCCATAAATTGAAAGCATTTAAAATAGCATGCCCCTACCACAGGTGCATTCCAGTTCTGCATTCTCCAAATCCTTAATTACCCTTCATTGGATGGGACCTTTGATCCTTTATAAATTCCCTTAGCCCCCAGGGAACGTGAGATCCAGCTCTTGGGAGCCCTCTTGTCAGTGGAGCAGCCCTGCTGTTTGGGAACAGAGCTCAGCAGCAAAGACAGAAAAGGGCAGACATCGATCAATTCAAATGACAAGCTCCTTAAAGGGTCTGAGTGACCTCATTTTTGCCTAGTGAAATCCTATTAAGAGGCTTTCAGGAAGCTCACGGTTTAACTCAACAGTAAGTACCTTTGTACAGTGAATAACAATCCTAATTTATTAACTGTATATAAATAGTATATGACTTAATTTTTAATCAACACAGCCTGCCTCGGGCACCAGTGAGGAACATGGGCATATATTCATAGAAGCTCCTGTTCTGCTTGACCAAACAAAAGAGAAAAGTAATTCAAAGCAGGTCAAGATATTACTTTTGAAGTCAATACAAAGTTATCAGCATGCTCAGATGCTGTTCAAAACATTCCAAGATGTGTCCTGGCTTCCTTGAGCCACCCACAGTTCAAGAGCAGACAACAGAGAAAGAAAATAAAATGAAGGCCTATATCAGAAATATAATATGTATCGATAAGAATGTGTTCACCACAAGTTAACTTTGAAAAAGCTTATTAACAAGGACTTAAATAATAAAGTTATATTTTGTTCACTTCACAAGGAGTTTGAAAAAAGTAACTCACTGCAACAGCTCAATAATATCTCAAAAATCCAAGTTCTTTGTGTCCATTCATTCTGCCATCCTCATTCTTACATCCGTGCCTTTATCATCACAAGCCGGCAGCCACTGCTCCAAGCACATTCAAGGCAAAAGACTATTTCCTAATAAGAAATATAAATAAAACCATCTATGAGCCTAAGCAAATGTCTCTAGTTTTATGGTCCAGTAAAGGAATTATCCTTTTAAGAGTGCTGAGTAGGTTGGGAAGATAAGTAACTAGGTAGGTGAATACATACATACATACAGGTTACATAAGTAGAATAATTAGGTAGATAGATAACATTGAACTGTGGGCCTATTTGCATTTTCCAAAACTCTCAGGAATTATCCTTTACTAGACCATAAGACTAGACAAATTTGCTTGTGTTCATAGATGGTTTTATTTATAGCAACTGTAAGCTATTAGGGAGCTTTTCCAAACTTTTTTCAGAATGTTTGTCTCCCTTCTCCCTCTCTCGACCACCCCAGCAGATCTTGTCTTTTATCTCATTGGCCACTAGGGCATGAGGCCACCCTTACCTACAAGCAAGACTAGGAAAATTAATGTATGGCAAAGGACACGGTGCCAATTGTTACCATCACTCCACTCCTCACCCTCAAATACAAACCATGGCGTGCCAGCAAATAAAAGGGGAACAGACCAAAGACTTGCTGGAGTGGCATCTGAGACAGATAATGTCTCCATAGAACATTCACCCTTGATTCTGTCCCCTAATCCAGCCATACAAAAAGTATTTCTCACACGGACACAAAAGTGAAATGTTTAAGATCGGGTTATGGCCCTCCTAATGCCTTCCTCAAAAAGTGAGAAATGTGTCCCCAAATCATGTATTAATTTGAAACACACAACATGAAAATAATCCAGACCTTTTCAAATGGGTTCCATGCAAAACTTGCCTAGCAAATGCTAGGGGCCAAGGGGAGTTCACATTTTTATATAAATTTGGAAACTCTCATTGAGCATTAGAATACTAAAAGCTATGATAGGTAATGGAGAACAAGTAAGCATTGTTTAACCCAATGTTGTCCAAACAATTACCACAATACAAATACATCTATTGTTTTATGTAACACCTACTAATGTCCCACAGAATATAGTTTGTTAAAGACTTGCAAGTCACTTTCCGTATCTCCATTACCCTGGAAGATGGACATGATTCTGGTTCTTAACTTATTTTCTAAAGAGAGATCTGGTTATACCACTGATAGCTCAGCTCAATGGAACAGTGCTACTCACCAAAGTACTAATTTGTTTTTCTTTTATCTTTCCCTGGGACTAACCATGGTATGAATCAGGCCAGAGAGGGTGAGTTATCTAAAACCTATCCAACTAAGAGGAATAAATAATTTCACTATGTAGAGTCCAGGTTGAAACTAAAGACATAGCACCTTGGATTGTAACACTGTAAAACTACTATTACTTGATGAGATTTAGAGAGATTAGAAAAAGTGGTGACAGCCTATTCAGACTGTGATTATTTCAATGACAGCTTTCATTTCAGTGATTTTAAACAGGACACTTGTACAAATCCTAGCTGTGAAAACGGTTTTCAAGAAGGGAAGGATCGTGAAGTTAGAAGAGATGAGAAGTCACGTGTTTTCCAGCCTACCTGTCTCTTCTCCCTCCGTCCTCAATTTCAGCATCCAGTATCCTAGCAAAGTTGGTGTAGGAAATTACAGTTGGGGAGAAACACTGTCAGAGGGCTCAGGTGTACTGATTCCAACCTCTATGGCCTGACATCTGAATGGACAGAAGCTATGATCTTTACCAAATACTCTAACCACTTTTCAAAGCCAGTTTTCCACTGCTTTTATTTGTTGACATGGTAAAAGAGACCAAAATCATAGTAGATCCACTGGTAGGCACTGGGCTCAGAAGTGATATTACAGAACTTTCAAGTTCCTAAGAGCTTTTCAACAGGAGCCCCACAAAAAAAAAAAATCCCTTCACACTGTAATGACTCTGTGGTGTTCTCTGAACACAAACAACTCCACGCACCTTGAGGTAACAGGATATTTCACCAAGGCTGGTAAGGTTTTCCAACAAATAATAAACTCTGACCCCTGAGAGTCAAAAAGGCCTCCATCTCTGGGTCTAGCCACATGTTTCTGTAGATCTGAACAGCAAGGCAAGCTAGAGGGTCATAAGCTACAAATACCATTCTCAGTTGTGTGCACTTTCTAGCATTACTACATTCTGTAGCCAAGCATTAGAACAGCTAAAGTGGGAATTTAAACATCTTCCAAACTGTCATCGGAGATTTAATACTACTCCTGCTATATCACAGAACACTGACTGAGCAGGAAATTTCTTGGCGTGCTTTTTATTTCTCCTCATCAATCCTGCAACACCTCATTTCATCTTCTCAACATCTTTCTTTGCTATCAACACTTCTATTGATTAACCCATATAACTAGGAGTCCCAAGTTCATCTTTAACTTATTTTCTGCCCCTACAAAAGAATCTCCACAAAACTAGTAGCCTTGTCCTGACTATCACAGCAGCACCCAAAGCACCTACATGGTCTTCACTCAGCACCTATGGTTAAACAAGCTAGTAAAAGACAATGTCGGGTTATTTTCAAACATTGTTGAATTAATAACTACAAGGTACCATTTCAGAAGCTCAGGGGGATAACTGACTTAATCAAGAGCATTAATTTGTTCAATGGCTACAGAACTTGAATTGAAGCCAGGATTTTATCCCCCTATTTGGCTACAGACCGCATACTCTGCTCCAAACCACCCTGCTTTGGCTGTTGGACTATTTAGCTGTATTTGCTTCACCTATCCCCATCTCCTGCCATACTTCTGCAAACTAATGTTACCTGAGATATTTATGCTCTGTACTCACCTCCCTTCCTTGATGGTTTTCTAACTCTTTCAGCTTCTCCTCACACCAACCATCAGGCTCTCACAGCAAACGCAAAAAAGCACAAGATAGAAATATACCCTCAGTTGCAGAGCCACATCTTCCAATCTTGGTGCCATTCTCTGAACAGTTTCTGGCACAGAGGTTGTGTACAAGAAGAACTGATGAATCTGCTTAGAGTTAATGTGACAGCTACCTCTGTATGCAGCCATTAGCAGGAGATGTCATCATAACCACATCTCATTATAGCTCATCCAGAGCCCTGTGAGGACAGGGAGTGCAGGACATCTCCCAAGGACAGAGAAGAAACCTGAATTCAGAGATCACATCTCAAGGTTTGTTGACAGAGCCACTTTGAACCCAGGATTTCCTGTAACAACCTCCCAGCTTCCATCTCAAGTTTCTATATGATGAGCTGTTGCTGATCCTTAAAGATCAGTACATATGTACCTCCTGGGTGACAATGCCCTGGGGAATGTGAGTCCAAACTTGCTCTGCATTCTTATCACTTTTGTACATTCATTCTATAATATTTATCACAATGTAATGGTCTTTGGTTAATAAGACACTCATATTAGACTGAGAACTCCCAGGGTAAAACTTTCGTACTGTTGTCATCTATGTGTCCTCAATACCCAGCACAGAGACTGGGTGCACAATAGGAGTTTGACAAACTATTGTTGACATTTTATTTCTGTTACACCATGCCAACAAGCTACAACCAAAATAAAATAAATATTCATAAATGCATTACCCTTTTCCAGATCTATTTGCTTGTTAAAAGGATAGCTGCAAATGAATCTCACAAACATAATGCTGTACAAAGAGGTCAATAGCCAAAATAGTACATATTTACATGAAGTTCAAAACACACAAAATTAACCAGTGGTGTCAGAACTGCTATTATGATTTGTCTTAATGCAGTCTATGGCTGGGCACCAAAAGGATTCAGAAAAAGCAAGCCACTAATTTTAAATGTTCACAAATTTCATTATAAGCTGCCAATGAGCACAACTAAAAATGACACCTCTCTGGCAATGTTTCTGCCAATTATATGACAACCTAAAACACCATGAAAGGTATCGCTCCTAGGTGTTAATGTTCTCATTGCCTGGAGAATGAGACATTATAGAAATGGTCCTCAGCTATTGCAGACAATATTTTTGTTTTTTAGGATGCTAAATTTTCCAGGATCAGCTTAAATTATAAAAGTTATCTTTGGTTTACAAGATGCATTTTCTCAAAAACCTAAAACCTCCCTTGAAAGGGCCAAAGACTGCTGCCTTTCACATACTCTGTCTAGCTGAAGCCCACTGGCACCCACTCCCTCAGTTTCAGCCTCCTGTCATGCCGCAATCCCTCTTCTCTCTCCATAAACCCAGAAGAGGGCTAAGTCTTTATGTGCGCTCTTCACTAGTGGAATCAAGAAATGGGGGAAAACTGGGAGTTGTCGTCACTGGGATATTTTGTCTTCCTAGGACCGATCACATCAAAGATCAATAACTCATCCACAGGTTGGAAAGAGCCAGGTCGGACCACACTCCCCATTGCTGTGAGAGGATGCTGCGAGTTCTCTCCCCATAGCTCACATTTGGTCAGTGCCCAGAAACAGGGACTACTCTGAGGACATTGATTGTCCATTGAAATTCTCCCTTGTCAGGGAAGAAGGAATAAGGGGCGGGGCTCCTGTACCTAATTACCCTAAACATACAAGCCTTTTTTGTCTAACATGAGCTCACCCGAAAGTCTAGCAACTAAAAGGAAAGTCCCTGGGAAGAATGTCCGCATGCCAAAATTTAACTCTTTCATCTCCATTTTTCTTTTTCACACCCAACTTTACCTGGTCTTCAACAACATATACCCATGTAAGCAGGGAGACAAGTCATATTGCTCACTTTGAAATTATTTTAGGATTGGGATTTGGAAAAGATTCGGTGGGATGGAGGTAGATATTGCAGAAGGAAACATCGCTTCGGTGGGAAAAATGGGCAAAGGCTCCTGTGCAGTACCTCCCAGTCCAAAAGCCCCATCGATCCACATTCCCCTTAGGATCACCCAGTGGACTTTTACCCTTTACTCCTTTCATTCGCTTGCCTCCAACTCCATCACCTCTCCTCTATTTCTGCTGCTTTTGTGACTAGAACAGTGGACCAAGGCTTAGATGTGCACCGAGTCGCCTGTCGGAGCAAATCTGACGCTGATTGGCCTCGGCTCCTCCAGCTAGAAACCGGTAGCTTTGCCGGGGTTTCTGTCGAGCTACAGGCACTCTCAGGGATCCGGTTCATGTCTTCACCTTGGCCTGCTTGGTATAGGCGGCGCACAGGAAGAGGCCAAGAAGCGGAAGGAACCTCACCTCGGTGTCCCAAGTGACAAAGCCCCCGGGGATCGGGGCTTTGGTACCGAGGAGCAGCAGGAGCCGCTGCCGCAGACGCCCTGATGCGGAGGACCCAGAGCGCTGTGCAACCGAGGAGCGTCTGGGGAGCCACCGCTGGCGCCAACTTTTGCCATCCCGGAAGCCAGAGCGGCGGAGAGGGGGTCCTGGACCCGAGGTGGCAGCGAGGGGCTCTGCGTGGTCGGCTGGGGGGACCGGAGCTCAGGACCCCAACTCCAGTCCAGTAGGGCCGCGGCGGGGCAGGCGGAAGCTGCGCGGGCACGGGTGGCCGTGGGTGCGGAGCGAGGCGCCGCCGCGCCAGCAGGCGCTGGAGTCTCAGGAACCTGGCGCGGCCGCCAGCAGCACCCAGCGCGGGGCCCGAACTGCTGGGGACCCAGGCTCCGCTCTCCCCACCGCTCTGCACTGCTACCGGCTGCGGACAGACCCGAAGCGCCACCGCCACCGCAGTTGCCGCGACCCCCATGGGCTCGCTGGCGCCTCCGCCCCGGTGCCTCTAATCCGGCCCACTCTGGGATCCCAAAGCTTGCGCTGTGTCGTGGGTTGGAGGCTTCCTACTCTTTATGCGTTGAGACCTTGACCTGACCGAGCGCAGGTTATGCCCTGGCTTGGGCAGAAAATAATGTTAATTACTGATCCTTTTTTGCTCCCCGTCCTGACTTCCTAAAGCACTCCTCTCATTCAGCACCCTATCTTATTTAAAAGAGCACTTTCCTATTGGCCATCCTCTACGTGCTTTGTAGTTATGTATTTTAGCTTCCTCAAAACACTGCAAACTTATTGAAGGCAGGAAGATAAAATTGGACGCTTCATGAGACAAAGCACTGTGTTGAGTTTTGCTCATCATTATAGCCCTGGTACTTTGAAATGTGCTTGGCACCGAGTATGACACATAGATATCACCGGAGAGACAGGTACCCATCAAGATTGAGCTTGTCTTCACCTTCAGGTCTAGCCCAGAACTGGTGACATGTCCCTTGTAATGTCTTGGAATAAAACCAAATGAAGTTAGCTAACTTCAACTCTAGCACTGCATCCTCTGCCACTAGTTTGTAGAGGATCATTGCTCAAGTATCTCTCAGCGGAACTTTAAAATGAAGGAGTTGGTTAAATGAGAAAGTCCTCTTTGGTACTTAAAACTCTGAATCATGTGGTAATATCTGTACAACCCCTCTGCTGCTACGTAAAAAGTTCAGGTGAAGATCTATGGTGGGTGAGTTTTAAATTACTAGGTTTTCCTTTAAAGCCAAACCTTTTTCCTCCAGATTTATTAAGGTATAATTGACACATAAAATTGTAGATAGTTATGATGTACAAAGTGATGTTTTGATACATGCAGGCATTGTAAATGATTACATCAAACTAACACATGCGTTACCTGGTATACTTATTTTTTTGTGGTAAGAGTGTTTATGGTTTACTTCTTTAGCAATCTTCAAGTAGACAATACATAATAATTAACCACAGTCACCGTGCCGTACAATAGATCCCCAGAATTTAGTCATCCTGTCTTAGCGAAATTTTGTGCCCTTTAACCAACATGCCTTCATTCCACTTTTGGCCCCTGGTAACCACCATTCTACTCTCTACTTCTATGAGTTTGACACTTTTAGATTCCACATTTATATGAGAGCATGCAGTGTTAGTCTGTCTTAATCTCTGCATTGCTATAACAGAAGGTCATAGGCAGAGTAACGTATAAAGAAATTATTTGGCTCACAGTACCGGAGGCTGGGAAGTTCAAGAGCATGGCACCAGCATCTGCTCACCATCTGATGAGGGTCCTCTTGCACTGTCATCTCACGGAAGGCAGAAGAGTAAGAGAGCGTGCTCCAGAGAGTGAAAGCTAAACTCATCCTTTTGCCAGAGACCCAGTCCGTTGATAGTTAATGCATTCCCACAATATGAGCATCAATCCATTCATGACGACAGAGCTTCATGACCTAATTACCTCTTCAAGGTCCCAGCTACCAATACTGCTGCATTGAGGATTCATTTTCCAACACATGACCTTGGCGTTTAAGTCATAGCTAGCATTGTCTTTTTGTGCCTGGCTAATTTCACTTAGCATAATGTCCTGCAGGTTTATCTATGTTGTCTCAAGTGGCAGGATTTCCGTTTTTAAGGCTGAATAATATTCCATTCACCATAGTTTCTTTATCCTTTTTTTTTTTTCTTTTTGAGACGTAGTTTTGCTTGTTGCCCAGGCTGGAGTGCAATGGCACGATCTCGGCTCACTACAACCTCCACCTCCCAGATTCAAGCAATTCTCCTGCCTCAGCCTCCCGAGTAGCTGGGACTACAGGCACGCACCACCACACCCAGCTACTTTTTTTTTTTGTATTTTTGGTAGAGACAGGGTTGCGCTATGTTGGCCAGGCTGGTCTCGAACTCCTGACCTCAGGTGATCCACCTACCTCGGCCTCCCAAAGTGTTGGGATTACAGGCATGCGCCACTGCACTCAGCCTCTTTATCCATTCTTACACCAATTAACATTCAGGTTAATTCCATATTTTGGCTGTTGTAAGTAATGCTGCAATACACATGGGAGTGCAAATATCTCTGCAACATATTATTTTAATACCCAGAAGCAGGAATGCTAGATTGTATGTTAGTTCTATTTTTAATTTTTGAGAAACCTCCATACTGTTTTCCATAGTGATTGTACAGATATACATTACCACCAACAGTGTAGAGAGCTCCCTCTTTTCCACACCCTCACCAACACTTGTTATCTCTTGTTTTTTTAATAATAGCCATTCTTACAGGTGTGAGGTAACATCTCATTGTGGTTTCGATTTGCATTTCCTTGCTGATTAGTGATATCAAGCATTGTTTCATATACCTGTTGGCAATTTGTGTGTTTTCTTTGGAAACATTTCTATTCGGGTCCATTGCCCATTTATCAATCAGGTAATTTGGCATTTTTGGGAGGGGGGGTCTTTTGTCTATTTTGTTTTGTTTTGCTACTGAAATGTATGAATCCCCTCTGTATTTTAGATATTAATCCCTTATTGAATGTTTGCTTCACAAGTATTTTCTCCGATTTCATAGCTTGTCTCTTCTTTTTAAAAGTAGGGTTATAATGTCCTCATTCTATTTCTCACGGACTTAGTATAATAACATTGCTGTTTGTATATTGTAATTACATAATATGTATTCATGACTACATTTCAGGATAATGGCTATCACAATAAAAATAGTACTGATTCCAGAACACATATGTATCTGCTCCATTGCTTCCATGATTAGATCACTGAAAATCTGACTCCCAAGTCTGTGATGAGCCTCCCTGGAAGACAACATAGGAATAGTACTTCATCAATGTTTCTAACAGGTCCAAAAACACTTCTTTTACACAAACCCTTCCTGAGGCAGAATTACGACAAAGTACTCTGAGTGATAATTCTTAAAACCACTCCAAAATAAGAAAGAATAGAGGTAGAGCAGCCGCCTCAGTCACTGAAGTTGAGTTTGTGGATATTTACTAGATTGGTGTCTCCCTCATCCCATACTGAAAGTGCTCTTTGTGAAATTCAAGCAAGCCATTTCTCTCTTCTCAGTAAGTTTTCAGAGCTTGACAGTATTGTTTGTTTAATGCCCTCTCTTCATGCTCTACTAACCTTCTTTCCATCTTGAATCAGTATGTGAGAATTCTTCCAGGAAAGGAAAACCAAATTAAAAAGTCAGAAACCCAAATGGAATTCACATAGGTTACAACTCCTTCCTTCCTGATCTGACTTTCCTGGTCACCCCCTTGGAGAAGAGATGTTTGAAATTCATTTGAGAATAATTTGCTGATGCCCGATTTTTTGTAAATCTTCAATTTTAATTTTCCTTTTGAGGAAGGGCTTAATCAGAAAGATCTTAAGATGGCTCCAAGACTGGTTGCCTGGTTGTGGTGGTGGTTTGTTTTATGGCATTTTCTTCTAATTAATAGAGCATTGTTCTCCATTGTCCTCTGTCAACAGGCAGAGGTTAAAAAAAAAAATCACTAAACCCTAAACCTACCCCCTTTAATCAAACTGACAAAGAAATAGCCTAATTGGATAGAGAATTGGACTCGTCTAATTCAATTGGTTTCCAAGTCAGCAAACTCCTAAGCTCTTCCAAGAGGTTTCATTGATGGGATGCTAAAGGATGAGCTATCCAGTGGGTGGAGGAGGGGAGAATTGATGTCAGGAGCAGATGGGTAGATATTACAAGAAGCCTGAAGACTCTAAATGTGAAAACTATATCTCGAATCTTTCTACAGCTCATTATGTCTATCCCAGCAGCTTCCACACTACTCTTTCAGCTTCTCAGGCACTCCCTTCCTATCTCTTCTTTATAAAATTCACACTCAAAGTAGAGTTTTTATACCCATAGGCACCAGCCACAATGGGGAGAGAAGAAGGAGAATTTTTTTTTGTTTTGAGACAGAGTTTCTCTCTTGTCGCCCAGGCTGAAGTGCAATGGCATGATCTCAGCTCACTCCAACCTCCACCTCACAGGTTCAAGAGATTCTCCTGCCTCAGCCTCCTGAGTAGCTAGGATTATAGGCGTGTGCCACCACGCCCAGCTAATTTCTGTATTTTTAGTAGAGATGGGATTTTGCCATGTTGGCCAGGCTGGTCTTGAACTCCTGATCTCAGGTGATCTGCCCGCCTCAGCCTCCCAAAGTGCTTGGATTACAGGTGTGAGCCACTGTGCCTGGCCTCACTTTTATGTATACTAAATTTTCATATTCAAAAGCTATCAATTTATCTTTAGTAATGTTTCCTTACTGAAGGGTAGCAACACAAATAATTTATAAACAAATATGACCATTTTAGAAGTACATGCTGAAAATTCTTTCTATTATATGAGATATATGATCCAAACAGTATAGAAATCTTTGCCCTACAAAGCAGGAAAGTATTTTTTAAAGCATAAAAACATCACATAACTTAAAACCCTTTTATAGCTCCCCATTGTAGTCAACATTAGAAATGGACCATGAGGCCTGGATGAGCTAGCCTCTGCCTATGTCTTAACCGTGTTATTCCTCAGCCGCTATGGTCTCACAAACACTTCATCGTGTAGTTGTTTTCCGCCAACTCATGGCATTTGTGCATACTGTCCCACCTGTTTGGAATGCTCATCCCTTCTTTTCACATGGCTGGTTTCTTCTCATCTCTTTTAAGTCTCAGCTTATTCACCTTCTCTGAGGGGCTTTGGATGAAGGATTTAAGAACTCTCTTCTGTAAAATGGAAGAAAGGTTATCTACTCAATTCAAAAAGTGCCATAAAAGTTAATTCAACTTTGTAAGTTTGTTGCCAATATCAATGATACTGCCTTGTATTTATGCTACACCTATCTCATCAGATTGCTAAATGATTTCTAGATTTTTACATTGATAAATTTTATAGCAGTGCCAAAGATGGATAGAGGACAATATTTTTTACTCTCATAGAGTATAATGAAACCTACCCATGTTCGCACATTTAGAGACAGAATCTTTAAATGGAACTCTATAATTTTTTAACCACAATTGGTCTAATTGCTTCCCTGCTCTGTGTGTGTGTGTTGGTGTGTTAAAATGACATATTATATTTCACCTGTTATGTACTATTTGAATAATTATTTAAGATTTATGAAGAATAACTTGTATAATTAAACTGAAATGGTGAAGTCTGAAATAATACTGCCAATACTATTGCTATTGCCAGAACTAGAAAAAATTGATAAGTTAACCATATTCATGTAACTTTTATAGTCTTATTTTTAAAGACATTGAAGAGCTGTGAAAGCAAATAGGACTAGAGGAATTAAAATCCAAGAGGAGAGTCCTTGTCATATGAGCTGAAATAATCCATGGGTGGAAGTACAGAGCATGAAGCATGCTTTATTTCTTAAAAATATGTACAACAGCATGTACTAGCAAGACTGCATAGCAACTGTAATTCTCATACATTGGTACTGGGATTGCAAAACAGCATAGCCACTGTGGAAAATGGTTTGGTAGTTTCTCATAAAGTTGAATATACAAAGTTGTATGTACAAAGCTAAAAATACTGCCAGATCCAGCAATTCCACTCCTAGGTATTTCCCCTAGATAAATGAACACTTATGCTCACACAAAAACTTGTACATAAATGCTTACAGAAACATATTTGTAATTACCCCAAACTGGAAGCAACACAAAACTTCTCCAATGGGTGAAAGGAATAACACACTGTGGTACAGCTATTCAATGGAATGTTTCTCAGCAAGAAAAAGGAGGGTACTATTGTTACAAGCAACAATTTGGATGGACCTGAAAGGCATTATGCTGAGTGAAGAAAGTCAATCCCAAATGATTATGTACTACATGATTCCACTGATGTCTCAAAAAGATAAAACTATAGTAACAGAGAATCAATTCATGGTTGCCAAAGGTTAGGGATGGGGAGAGGACAGGCCTCCAAAGAGCAAGCACAAGGGAGTTGTTTGGATGATGGAACTATTATGTCTTCTCATTGTGTTGCTGACTATGTGACTCTACACATGTGTTAAAACTCATAGAGCTTTGCACCAAAATAAAAGCAAATTGTACCATATGTTAAAATTTTAAAAACAATTTAAAAGTGTGGAACTCCTGAGTCAAAATTCTTAAGAGAATCTTGGCATTACCTCTTGCCTTGATATTTTCTTGGCCATCGTAAGAATCCTGTGAGTCACATACTATATCTGCTTTGCAGATGTGGAAACTGAGGTTTATGAAGATTAAATAATTTCCCACATGTATATAGCCAGCAAGGGACAATCTACAAATGAGATCTGACACACCCACAGGCACATATGCATTTTTTTTTCTCTGAGTATGATAGCTCTCTCTCTCTCTAAACTCTGGAATGTTTACTAGCTGAAACTTTTAATATTGAGCATAACTGAGAATTATACTATCACCTCAAAGGCAACTAGATATACTGCTTAGTGTTGAGTTCAAAGAGTTATCCAATTCCATGAAGATAGCTTTTTAAAATATAGCCATGACATACCCAGAACTTCTCATTTTAAATATTAGAATACCTCTAATATTCAAAATACAAAAATATCAAAATCACATTTATTTTGATTTTCTAAGTATCTGCCCATCACAATGTGCTTTTTCAACTTACTATAGATAAACTTGTTGTTAGGTTATGAAGTCTTTTGTTTGCTTCCTCCAGCATCTCACTGCACCTCCACATTTTACATGAATATATTATACTTTAAATGTCCCCTTTCTGGCTATAGCAACTTGAGTCTTTCTTGTTATTGATGTTCCTCATATAATTATAGTTTTGTTCTTTTACTATGTCAGTTTTCTGAACAGTTTTATTAAAGTAATTTTAATCTCAATGAGAATATGGCTGTGCTTCCACTTCATACATTTGCATAAAGGTTCAACTCATTTTCAAATTATCAAGGACTACAATCTCTAATTATGAATTAGATGCTGATTTTTATTTACTCATTTATTTGGCATCCTTTTTCATATCATTACCTCTAAAAGTATGTACATTTCATTAATTAGTTCTGCTGACTGTTTTAATGGGTTGTAGAACAAAGCAGTAATTTTGAAAATTATAGCCATCTAACACCTACATTTAACAAAGGCACCACATTCTAGGGGACTTTGTTAACTTGACAGTAATTAAAAACTGCAGTACAAATACTTCATGGCAAGATGCATTATGCTTTCAAGAAATTTCTAAAATGAAATAAATCCTTTAAACTTTACCTCTCGCATCAAAGTTTTATAAATCACTATTAGAAAACAAATGTAAATAAATTTATTATATAAGATTATTGAACAAATTTAAAATTCTGGATATATTAGGGAAATAAATGTATTGAAAACATATTTTGTGCCATTAACACATTATGTATTTATTTTCTTTCATTTTTTTAAGACAGGGTCTCACTCTGTCACCCAGGCTGGAAAGCAGTAGCATGATCACGGTTTGCTACAGCCTCTACTGAGACCACAGTTACTCGCCACCACACACAGCTAGTTGTTTTTTGGTTTTGTTTTGTTTTTTGTTTTTTTTTTTAAGAGATTGAGAGAGAGACGGAGTTGTTGTGTTGCCCAAGCTTATCTTGAGCCCCTGGGCTCCAGTGACCCTCCAGCGTGGGCTTCCTAAAGTGCTGGGATTTCAGGCATGAGTCACCGCACCCAGCCCATATTGTTAGCAACTCTGATCTGTGGCATTTTAATTCCCATTTATGGATGAGATAACTGAGGCTTTGAGTGATTAAGCCTGGAGACAAATTCCAGGCAGAGGGCACAGCATGTGGTGTGTGGAGGCTAAGGCCAAAGGAACATGGAGAGTTCAAAGAGCTAAAGAGAAGCATTATGGCTAGAGGTGGAGAGCTGGGGAGAGTGGTCAGAGCTGAGGCCCAGAAGGCAGTCAGGACAGCACCGGCAGAGGCAGGCAGAGATTTGCAGCAAATGCTAAAGATCTGGGACTTCATCATGTATTTCTCACACTCACTGCAGTGTGAGGAATGGATTGCAGGGACACTTGCAATAGTTCTTGGGAGATTATGGTCCCTGGAAGATTATGGGTGCTCAGGGGAGGGAAAAGCACGTGCTTTTGTGAGACATGTAGTAGGTAAGAGTGATAGGCATCACTTATTCCTGCAGAGTGATGCTAGGTGGCCAGGGAAAGGGAGATTTGAGGTGATTTCCAGGTTTTCAGACTTACTCAAGTGTATGGAAGGTGATAACCTTATTGAAATAGGGAACACTTAAAGAAGAACCATTAGCAGGAGAACTGTGTCAGTCTGTTTTAGGACATAGCAAGGTGCATTTGAGACATGCAGAACAGATATTAATAGTAAGATATACAGATCCAAGGCCAGACACAGTGGCTCATGCCTATAATCCCAGCACTTTGGGAGGCCGAGGTGGGTGGATGACATGAGGTCAACAGTTCGAGACCAGCCTGGCCAACATGGCAAAATCTCATCTCTACTAAAAATACAAAAATTAGCTGGGCGTGGTGGTGGGCACCTGTAATCCCAGCTATTCAGGAGGCTGAGGCAGGAGAATTGCTTGAACCCAGGAGGCAGAGGTTACAGTGAGCCAAGATCACACCACACACCAGTGCATTCTAGCCTGGGTGATAAAGTGAGACTCCATCTCAAAAAAAAAAAGTAAGATATACAGATCCAGAGTTTGATGGAAATACCTTGGCCTAAGATCTTGGTTTAGAAGCAAAAGTAAGGGCCAGTAAATTGCTACTGCAGTATTTCCCAAGCTGTATCTTAGAAAGTTTATATCAGAAGCCTCCACAAATCTATCCTGTAAATCAGTGTTCCCAGATCTTATCTGTATCAAAATCATGTGGGTATAGTAGAGACAATTTGTCTCAACTCAAGTTCTATTTATACCATATTTATATTATTTCTCATTAATTATTTATATCAAAGCATTTACATCAAAGTAATACGTGGTCATGATTAAACAATTCAAGATAGGTTTATAATAAATATCAACAGCTTTCCATCCCATGACTCCTCACCTAAAATTCCACCCCTGGAAATAATCAGTTTTAGTCATTTTTCTATTTTTCTGATGCTTAGTGCCATAACTCTTCAATATTAAACTCGTCACTATAGCACATTTCTGTATCCTGTAAATCAATGTTCTCAGATCTTATGTGTATCAGAATCGCATGGGTGTAGTAACTCTGAAGCTACTGGTTTAAACTTACTTAACTCTCTGTTACTCTGCATCCTCCTCTGTAAAATGGGGATAGTAGTACCTACCTCTAAGGAGTCTGTGAAGGTTCGGTAAGTTGCTATTTATAAAGCTCTAAAAATAATTCCTGATACACAGTAAGAACTTTAGACTATCGTTACTTTCTGGGGAATTTTATAAACTGCCAATCCATGAAGCCCATACCAGCGTTGTAGGATTTAATTCACATTTTGTCTCATCTCAAATTATTTTAATTGATGCCATATTTATATGATTTCTCATTATTTATATCAAAGTATTTATGTCAAAGTAATACACGTTCATGATTAAACAAAAATTCAAGATAGGTTTGTAATAAAAAGCAACAGCTTTCCATCCCACGACTCCTCACCTAAAATCCCAGTCCTGGTATTCAACTGTGAGGGGATAACCAGAAACCTGCTTTTCAGGACCGCTCTCTTTGCTGAGAGTTTTCCTTTTGCTTAATAAATTCTGCTCCACTCATTTGATGGCTTCTGCATGCCTAATTTTTCCTAGTCATGAGACAAGAACCTGGACCTAGCTGAGCTAAAGGAACAAAAATCCTGCATCAAAAGCCTCAAACTCTTTTGGAGTTACTAAGAAAAGGCTTAGGGATGACTTTGAGTGTTAACAAAGAGGAATTTTTGTTAAGCATGTGAATATTCAGGTGAGATACATAAAAGTATGAATGAATAACCAGGAAGAAGGCTGTCAAGAAGGCTGTCCTGCTTACCAAATGTGTAAACGTAAGGGAACTCTTTTAATTTAGTTGCAAATGAAACATTTTGTTGGACACAGAATTTATTCTATAATAGTCCTGCTGTGGAGGATTGGCTAGCAAAGAAAAATTCAGAAAGAGTTGTTTATAAAACTACTATTGTAATATGGTATCGCTTTCCCTCTAATTTTAGAAAGTCTGTCAGAGGAAAAGTTGACCATTTTATGTCTAGGAGGAAGCAAGTAATAAGAAATAATGATGCAGTCATCCACTTGGATAGTATTTGTAGCTTTACAAAACACTTTTGTATTTGCTCTAGTATTTGAATCCCCTAAGAACTCTGTGGAATGGGGAAGCAGGTGTTAGCAGCTGTTTTGTAGACAAGGAACTGAGACCAGAGTTTAAATGATGTGTCCAAAGTTAAATGTGAGCAGCTAAACTGGGGCTTGATCCCCTTTATTTATTTATTTATTTATTTTTATTTATTTTTTAAATATAGAGTCTCGCTCTGTCACCCAGGTTGCAGTGCAGTGGCGCAATCTCGGCTCACTGCAACCTCTGCCTCCCGGGTTGAAGCGATTCTCGTGCCTCAGGCTCCTGAGTAACTGGGACTACAGGTGCATGCCACCACGCCCAGCCCAGCTAATTTTTGTATTTTTAATATCGACAGGATTGGCCATGTTGGCCATGCTGATCTCAAACTCCTGCCCTCAGGTGATCCACCTGCCTCAGCCTCCCAAAGTACAAAAATTACAGGCATGAGCCACCCCACCACACCTGGTTCTTTTTTTTTTTTTGAGACAGGGTCTCACTCTGTCGCCCAGGCTGGAGTGCAGTAGTGCCACCTCGGCTCACTGCAACCTTCGCCTTCTGGGTTCAAGTGATTCTTACGTCTCAGCCTTCCAAGTAGCTGGGATTACAGGCATGCAACACCAGGGCCAGATAATTTTTGTATTTTTAGTAGAGATGGGATTTCACTATGTTGGCTAGGCTGGTATGGAACTCCTGAGCTCAGGTGATCTGCCCACCTCGGCCTCCCAAAGTGCTGGAATTACAGGCGTGATCTACCACGCCAGGCCTTGACCCACTTCTCCTTAACTCTAAGTTTCATAATATTGTGCTAGAAATAAAGATCTAGCAGGAACTATAAAATAATATATACTGTCAAACATAATTAAGCAAAGTAGCATTTCTCCCTCTTTTCTAGTTAACCAATCACATACCTTTCTTCCAATCTACATAATTAAATTCTTTTTCCTCTACAAACTCTTTTATAATTCATTTTTACCCCACTCTAGGGTTCCCTACTTTATAGGCTTAGAGAATTTAGGTGAAGAATCTGGTTCTCCTTTATCTGCTTTTACATTATTGTGTATCCATTACCTAGAGTTGTGTATAATAGTAACAGTCATTGCAAAATATACTGAATAGTCTTTTTTTTTTTTTTGAGTCAGGGTTTCATTTTGTCACCCAGGCTAGAGTGCAGTGGCACAAGCACAACTCACTGTACCCTCGACCTCTCAGATGCAAGTGATCTGATCCTCCCGCCTCAGCCCCCTAAGTAGCCGGGACTGCAGGTGTGCACCATCACACCCAGATAAGTAAATACCTTTAAGATAGGAACTAGGAAGCAATGTGGGTCTGTATGGTCAGTAACTAAGAGCATGGGCTTTCAAACTGTCAAACCTAAAATCAAATGCCCTTCAGCCACTTATATACGGATGATTTCCCTAAGTTTGGTATGTTTATGATGAAATTTACCAGGAGTAGATGTCTGATTATTGTGTTTGCCCCTTCTACCACACAGTGCAAATTCTAGTGGGGCTACTAGTCATGAGATTTCTTTCCTTAGACCTCAATATGACCCAGAACTGGCCAATGAGAACACTCTTACAATTGATTAAGGACAGACATGTGACCTAAGTCAAGTTGATCAGTGTTTTTCCTTGGGATTTCACAGGGGAAGCAAGCAGGCTGGATTGCTGCTTATGGCTGCAGGCATCAAGCAGTTCTGCCATAATAGGGAAGCATGTTTATGGAGGGCCTGAAGCCCAAGTTAAAGAGGGATGGAAAAGGACAAGTGAATAAGGGCTGGAGCTTTTTATACCTGATTCACATAGCCTCACCAACCCTTCCCAGTATTTCAAGGGGCTGTTGTTGTTACTGCTGCTGCTGTTATTGTTATTGCTTAAGATAGCTTGAATTGGGCTTTTCTTATTTGTAATTGAAAGAGTCATGACTGATGTACTACCTTGTAGAGTTGTGATAAGAATTAAATGAGGCAATATATATAAGGTGCTTAAGACTGTGCCTGGCACATACTACACCCTCAGTGAATGTTAACTGTTATGGTGATGGTAATGACCATGGTGCAAAGGAAACCAGTGATGCCTTCTATTATTTTTCATTCTGCAGAGCCTCCAGTACAGCATTGTACATTTAGGTAGATACTGACTAAATGCTGCTTGATAACTTGCTGCCTCTCTCTGTAAGATGGCAAGAAGGTTAATGAGTTAAGACTAGAAGAGTGATTTGAATGCTTCAGTTTACATATATCTTTCTGTTGTCACTTCTCAGTACCTCAAAACTCATCACTACTATTTTCATTCTCTCCTGTCATTGTAAACTCATGAGAACCTCAAATTAGGCTTCAAATGGTGAGAAGAAATAATTCAGTGTCTGTTTGGTCACTCTATCTTTAGAGGAATAGGTAATTTGTTTTTTAATCAAGAGGGTGCAGTGGCTGGATGGTGCCCAGGGCAGCTGATGCTCACAGAAATTTAAAGCCCCAAGGCATGTTGTTCCCTCAAGAGCTTTCTACATGGACTTACATGAGAGTCAGGATCCTGACACAGTTCAGGGCTCTGTGTGTATGGGGTGGAAGCTACGAAATAAATCTAAAAGCAATAGCAGACCTCATTCCTGTTTCCCTGGTTAGGAATGATGCAACAGAGGAGAAAAACCATTGGAAGAGCTAGAAAAAAATCTAGAAGAGGTGAATAAAATCATAGGATAAGTAATTCTTGATCACAATTACTAATTATGATTTCAATCATCTGCATCCATGTCATCCATCATAATACGGTGCTAACTCTTGAGCTCTCAAGTGTGGGAGCATGTTTGAAGCAGGCATGTTGATTTACATTACATTTTCAGGACCTAAGCATAGTCAACACGGTTTTAGGCAAAGACTCTAAGCAAGAAAGAAACCCTGTCCAAACCTGTTCCCAAGAAACTGTCAAAATCATTCATTTGTAGCAAAGTTTGAATGTCAGACATTGTCACCACCTGTTGTTACTTTGTTTGCTTTCCAGTGTCCTTTCTTTTAGGAATATCCACTCCCAGAATCTCTATGACCTGGGACAGGGTTGGGGACTGTCAGTCAAGGGACACTCTGTCTACCGGAAGTCTGGGAAGGTGACAACAAGGACCAACCAGAGACCATTTTAAAAGACTAACTTTGGATGTTGGGTGAAGAAAGGTGTCTTTCTTTAAGAGATCACAAGCTGTAATGACTGCATAAGCCCGGATCTCACTCTTTTACATAAAGAAGAGGAAGGCTGTCAGAGAATGAAAACATCCAGAGGGGAGACACACACACACACACAGAGAGAGAGAGAGGTGGGTGGGGGCAATATACTGGTGAATATAAATTGAGCCCCTACATCCATCTGTTCTGAAATTTGGGATTCAAGCCAATAAATTTTTTAGTTCCTATAAAACAAAATTTTAGTTAGGTTTCTGATACTTGCAAACACAAGTCTTGTGGCTAATAGATGTATTGTATTAGTCTTCCTTGGTGTTTTACATTTCAATGCTTTGTTCTTATAAAGTATGAACCCAATTATCACTCCTAGTGACATTTAATCTGTGATGGCTCATACTCAGGTGAAAAGATAGCCAGCTGAAGGTGTGCGTGTATTTGTGTGTGTTCTAAATGGCATTTAACCTTTTTAATTAGAAAGCCCTACTGTGACCTCACTCAAACGGCTGAACTGCTCTGAATCGCTAATCTTCAGCATTGCCAAAATACAAGTACAAATATGTCTACATACAGGTTTGTAAAGGTCAATAAATCAGATGTCTGCATAAAATAAATAAGTTCGTAACTTCGCAGAAACTACATGGAAGAAAAAACTATCCTTAGCTAGTCTGATAAATATTGAGCATTGTAAATTTCTAACTACCTGGATTTATCTCACAATCCATGTTGCTCTGGGTTCACGATTGTGATTTGAAGCAATGCAAGGATGTGGTAAAGATAAATGCACATAAGTTTTTGCTGTCTCTGCAGCAGAGTGGACGGGGTACAAGGCTGTGCTTTTCTGAACGTAAGGAAGTAGTGCCCCTGCACTGGGGAAGGAGAGAGAGTGCCACACCCTGAGCAGGTGAGAGGACAGGGTCCTAAGCCAGCTCCTAAACAGCCTCCAGAGAAGACTAGACATCTAGACATGAGGGTCACTTGGGAACGAGACCACCTGTACCATGTGTTTCATTGAGTCTCCCATTCCACAGAAGGAATCGATAAGAAGAGCACCCCAGGAGACTTAGACAATGAGGATGTCAGCAGCAAGTATGTAAGGAAAGGAGAGGCTCTGTCTCTCCTTTCTGGATGCTACCTGTAACTCAAGACCTGGCATAATCCTGCAGATAGAAAGGTCCCCATAAAAGTGAAACAGAATTGATATACAGTCTAGATGAATGATGCTTGGAGCTAAAATTATGTTAATTTAAATGAATGTGACATTCTTGCATTTCTGAGCTAATGGGTTACCATCCATAGGCTCATAGTACTGTGTCTAATGAATGTAGTCCCAGCATTTGATAATTAGCAATCTATACATGACCGATATTGGAACACTAGCATCATCACAGGCATTTATTGAAGACCACTGGCTATCCACAACACCCATATCTCATCCCAGCCTAGACACCAGAAAATTATAGTATTCTAAGTCAGGAATTAAATATACATATTTTTCTTGTACCCTTCTATTAAAGGTTCAACGCATGAATAAAAGAGAAACTGATTATCAAGTTTAGATTAAGCTTAGGCATGCAGGAAGAAATCCATTTCCATATACTGGTTACTGTCAAACTATTCAATATTTACCAACGTGACATCTGCCAGTGAGTTAAGGGCTATTACCTCTGGAAAGGCAAGAATTTTCTAGTCCTTCCACTCTGAATCTGGGTAAGCAGGTAAAGATTGAGAGAGGGGAGGGAAACACCTGAATAAAAGAATTGGGAGGATTATCTTCTCCACAGAGCTCAGATCCTCAGGGGGCAAGAAGGACAAATGTCAAACAAACCCTCATTAAATACAGGCACAGACGATAGTATCTATTTATTTCTGTTTGGTGAATGTGATTATTTTGACCTGGTCCAGGATGGGAGATGCCAGCCTCCTGTGCCTGTCAGTCTTTTCTGAAAGTCTAGGTGTACCCACGCTGTAGTGCAGATTGTAGGTAACAAAAAGAAAGCCTAAGACAGCTTCTGTCCTCAGAAGCTTATGGCCCATTAAAGTCAGGACTTGGCTTGGGTTAAATTCAGAACATACATTTTTTTTTTTTTTTTTGGCCCACATAATGTTTTAAATTATTTTCCAACATTTAAACACCAAAAAATTTCAGATTAAAAAATCAGATTTCCAGCTTCTATAAGAAAATGTTAATATTCCACAACATCAGACTCTACTTCCTACAGCAATGAGCTGAAGCTGAATAGTTGCTGTTCCTGTAAATGGGTGTGCACTCTTCACTGCATGTTTTGCCTTTCTAGTATACTCAGCTTGCCTTACACTTCCTTTATTATTACCTGTTGAGTTTGCAGCAACTTGGTTCAAATTACTAGGTCAAAATGACAGCCGAAGATAATGTTAACCAGCTATGAACTTCAACTGACCATCTTTTTTTTTTTTTTTTTTTGAGACGGAGTCTCCCTCTGTCACCCAGGCTAGAGTGCAGTGGTGCCATCTTGGGTCACTGCAACCTCCGCCTCCCAGGTTCAACTGATTCTCCTGCCTCAGCCTCCTGAGTAGCTGGGATTACAGGCACGTGCCACCACACCCAGCTAATCGTTGTATTTTTAGTAGAGATGGGGTTTTGCTATGTTGGCCAGGCTGGTCTCGAACTCCTGACCTCAGGTGATCTGCCTGCCTCAGCCTCCCAAAGTGCTGGGATCACAGGAGTAAGCCACCGCACCCCACCTCCAGTTGACTTTCAAAACTGTCGAAGTCAGAGCTATGCTAATAGCCCTTTAACAAAAGTCTGGCTTCCCCCTTCCCCAGCACCCTCCCCACCTTTTTTGTTGTTCTTCAGTGGTTGAGTTGCGACTGGGGAGACACAGCAGCATTTAGATGCCAAGGTTACAGGTAGGAAGGTTACAGGTAGGAAGGAAATGAAGAAAATCTTGCTAAAATATCATACACAATTGGTTTCTTATTCATTGAGTTCCCTGTGGCTTTCTTATTTGCTTCATCTTGAATCCCCTTGTCTCATGTTAGCACAATAGAAAGTTTCTGAAAGCAAAAGCCTGAACATTTTTTGTCAAGACAGATGCTAGACAATAGTGAAAATTAGTTTTTGTAAAGGCAACTAAAAATTTAAATTAAGAGGTTTAATCCTCCCTGTGAAAATAAGCAAAGAGATTCTCGGAGTATTTACCTTAGAAAATCGTAAGTCCTTTCTCCTCTCTTTGAAATGCATGTATATCCTGTTGAAAACTAGATAGGCCTTTTGCCAGCTTTATGACTCAGGAACGTCTTTCTCCGGGATCTGTGTAACGTCTCTTATGGTTCTGCGAGAGGTTAGGAGCCTAACTAGGCACTTTGTCCCCAGTTGCGAAACTACCTCCTGTCATTCGGATATGAGAAGTTTGTTTCTCCTCTGGATAAAGCCGATTAGCCAACACAGGTGGTCACTCCAATCGCCAGGTGACTCTAAGATGAAATGAGCGACAGATGGTGCTGGCGAATCCTCGTACTTGACGACCAGTTATTGTTTATATTGAAAACGTGTGTGCAGTGGGTTGTCTCTATTACTTGACTATCTAAAGGGTGAGAGTTCTCTCAAATCTCTTAGCGAGTGCCTGTGATGCGCATCACATAACTGCTTTTTTTCTCTCTCTACTACCTTTACGGAGAAGATATCCGGTTTGGGAAACGCTTTTGTTTTTATTTCCCCAACATTTTCCATGAGCAATCAGTTCTTGCCACTTAGAAAAGATTCATGAGAGGCCGGGCGCGGTGGCTCACACCTGTAATCCCAGCACTTTGGGAGGCCGAGACGGGCGGATCACGAGGTCAGGAGATCGAAACGGTCCTGACTAACAACGTGAAACCCCGTCTCTACTGAAAATACAAAAAAAATTAGCCGGGCGTGGCGGCGGGCGCCTGTAGTCCCAGCTAGTCGGGAGGCTGAGGCAGGAGAACGGCGTGAACCCGTGGGGCGGAGCTTGCAGTGGGCAACAGAGCGAGACTCCGTCTTTAAAAAAAAAAAAAAAAAGATGCATGAGAAGTGAAAAAAGTCCCATTCTCAGTCACATTTTTTCCTTTGTTGATATAAATAAAGCAGTTTTATAAACCAGAGGGAAAGTATGTATGAGCTTCCCAGCATTTTATCTGCTTGTCGTCTCTCTTGTCTACACGTTGAAAAAGAGCTGCCTGTCAGAAGTCCTTCACATTCCTTAGGAGATGGCAGCATGCTTCCAGATAAATGAACCAGAGAGAATAGAGGTCACAAACCACAAAGGCTTAAGAGGCACATAAACCCAGGTGCTTCCTTGCTCTCTCTTGAGAAATGTTGACACAGAAGGCTCTCTGGATGTATGCTGTATGGGAATGGCAGCAGGCTTGCCGGCCCGTTCCTATCTGAGCTTCACATGGCTTCTATCCTGATAAGGTTTTCCAAGCTGCCCCTTGATCACCTTTAATTCTTTGGAAGAAGAGGAATTGTCTGTTCCAAGGCCCAGTTTCCCAACTCTTTCCTGGATTCAATCATTTCCTATTCAATTAACTATTTATTATGTGAAAATAAAATAGCCTAATATGCAACCCTGAGTTGCTGCTAGAATTTAAGCTCAGATCTGGTGGCTCCAAGATGGGAATTCTAAGTTCTCATGTGCAAATAATATGTAAATGATATTATTAATAATTTTTAAGAAAATATTTGCAATAGATACTTTTTTGAAGAATTAAATGTACATGTGGGTAATTTTTACCTCTTCATTTTTGGTTTATATATTTTTTAGTTGTCTTCAATATTATTATTTTATTCCATAGAAGATACATCTTAATCATTTAGAAACTTTCTCATCTTTCCTTCTTTATTCTCCACAACCATCAACAGATTTCTTGAATGTCCTAGGACCAGAAGTCCCCATTTTCCCTAAAGTTTCCTAGAAATTTAAAGTGATTTACAATAGGCCAAGAAGACAGCTATGCTGACTTTTCTCCGCCACCTTGCACAGAACGACCTGGGTCTCCCAACCAGTGAGTTTCACAGTGTGCAGCACTTCCACAAATGGGACCCATAACACTGCTCTTCTCTGTTTTAGAAAATCATTTCACTCTGGGAATTAAAACCACAGATCCCAGCTCACTGGCAAACATCTGCTGTTCATTGATAGCACCATCTGGTATTTTAGCTTCTTGTTCTGTTGTGGCAGCTTCATGTAGCTGCCTGCTTCAAATTAATTATTCTGTAACAACTTGTTTTTCTGGAAGCACTGGCCAAATAAAGTAGCTTTGCTGAAAACTACTAATTTGATGCTTTACCAGTGCTTCAATGGGCATCCCTGTTCCTTCACCTGGTCATGGTCTGAAGTGTTTCAGTCCATTATATTTAGGAGAGGAAAGGGGCGAAGGAAGGCATATTAACGCCTGAGCAAGTAGCTTGGGGGGAAATGTGCTTATCTACATTTCACAAACTCATGAGCATTCATGGCCTAATCTGAATAATTTATTTAGAGGGATGATTATGATAATACAGCCTGAGCTGCATCTGTCTTAGGAACTTAAGGAGTGCTTGAGAGAGTGGTGATGTCTTTTAATATAGCCATATCCTTCACACCATTCAATTAGTAGCTTCTTCCATTATTGATCTCACCGTTCAATTTGCAGAAGTGCCACAAAGTTCCAGTGCTGTGGGAGCAGCAGAATCTGTGTAGTGCAATGAAATGAGCACTGGATGGGGTCACTGTCTGGCCAAGGGATGCTCAGTAAGTCACTTCCTCACTCTGAACCACAGTTTTCTCATTGGCAAAATAAATTCCCTGACCCATCACACCCCAGATTGTTTTAATGCTCAAATGAGATAAAGAGGTCAAGACACAGTGTAATCAGGAATGAGCAACATGCACATATAACGAATTTCATCCACTTACCTTTCCTTTAAAGACCAGAATCTGATGAAGTCAGGAAGACTTATTGTTGCAAATCTGGAGCAAAATGTTTAACCTGTAAGTATGTGTTTTGGAGCATTTGTTTTAGGGGACAAGGTCTCATCCCAGCTCACCTGCTGTACATTCTTACCCACTGAACTTTCTCTTCAGAATATACTTTTTTCCCCCAGTATTTGACTGCACAACGGCATAATAGGTCTTCTTCCTTGGCCACACATTACAATCACCTGGAGCTCTTTAAATCTACCAATGCCCAGGTGACAAATGTGCAGGATTTCTGACAGCATGGCCCAGACATCCATATTTTTTTTAAGTGCCTCAGTTGATTCATATACTCAGTGAAGAATGAAAACTATGCATATAGAGGAAAGAGCACCAGCTTTGGAATCAGACACCATTGGCTCTACCATTGCACTGCCTAAGCAACCTAGGACTGAAGTCTCTGAACCTCAGTTCATAATGTGAAAATGGGAGAAGGGGGAAATGACAACTTTCAGAATTGTTGTGAGGTCATAAGATCACTTAAATTGTCCATCCTAGTAGAAGCTCAGAAGATGATAACTGTTATTGTTTATATACAGACTTTTAGTGTGTACTCTTTTCCTGAGTGTGATTGTATGTGTGTGGGGGAGATGTAAATAAGTGTGTGTTCACATCTGTATTATAATTTTTGGGAACAGACTAGATTACCTTTTCTCTAAATCCCCTACAGCTCCCAACAAAGTGCTAACGATATAGTAAATGGGTATGTAACATCTATAGCAATTATTTTTGATCAATATATTGACAGAAAGGAAATCCAAAATTATTTTAAGCTCTACTAAGTATATTTAAAAACATCAAAACCACACCCTCGTAGATTCACTATAGCTTTTGATAAGATCCTAAGGGTACTTGAACATCTGAGTCCAAGCCACAGAAAATCTTTTTCCTAATCAAACCGTGAGCCCATCAGCCTAGATATTGCACTTAGAGGACAGTCATCTTTGCCCCAAGCATTCCATTTGATACAAGAGTGAAGGAAGGAAGCTGTGCATAAGTCACGAAGGCAGAGCTGGTTTTCATTTCTGAAAGAATGAATGCAGGTGTCATGCTCCAGAAACTGGAGCTAATGGAAAGAGGAGGAGAAAGTATTAGCTCATTCTCCTTGGTGAATGAAACTGGGAACTGAATGGGCTTATGAAGAAGGAATGGACAGGGACACTGGAAACAATGTGAGGAATCAGAAGGTTTTCTTTACTTTGTCAGACCTGCAAGGAACTACCTTTCTGACTCAAGCCCAGATTGTTCTTAGAAGTAAAACAGAGCAACCTATGGGGCCAGTTGAGGGAACGAAGGAGAAACAAAGCAAAGGAGGTCAGGCAGAGGGGCTGCATTCACTCTCTGCTGGACGTGCCACATCACTGCATGAGTATCCTTGCTACTCTCCACGCTATGTTTGACAGCAGGTATGAACTAGAGCAGACTAGCAGCCTGCAGACCCATTCTATGCAGCTCACTTATCTACTCCACACAGAATTTGCGCAGTGTACAGTGCCACTAAAGAGTGCTGCTCTAGATCTTAACAAAATTTACCAACCTTCCCCTCTTTTATGCCCTCTGACCCTGCCCCTATATAATTTTGTGTTTGCAAACTGTGAGTTAAAACCTGTTGATAGTCATGGAGGCCAGCTGTTGTCTCTGTCAGGCATTTGAGCTGCACTTCATTGTACTGCATATTCCAAGTTTCACTCCAGTGTTCTTTAAGAGCCTCCCTCACACATGCACACACAAAGATAACAGTCATTCAGACCAATGAGGAAGCAAAGATTCAATTCTTACTCTAAGTTATCATAAGTTGCAGAGTGCCCAGTAGCATTGGGACATACGCCATAAGATGTGAATGGGAGTGGAGATCCAGGGAGTTGTACAGAAGTGTACTCTTGTAAGAAGTCAAGCAAAAGTGGTCTCAAACTCAGACAAGCAAGACAAGCGTTTAGGGCAGCCCAAATTGGAGGTCAAGGAAGACTAAGACTATGAGGTCGTGGCTTATGATAAGTCAAAACTTGGTCATCTGAGCACGAGGATGTGGGCCAGGATTGGAAACAAGTCCTGCCTCAATCAGAAATCTCTTATGTACTATTCTTTCGACGGGTGCAGGGGCGATCCCAGGCATGACATTGCAGCAGTGGTAAGTTTAATGAGTTTTATCTCAAAAAGAAGAGCTGTCACTAGCTCCAATTTTAAATATATCTCTGGTTTAAGGAAACTGCCGCTCTCTCCATTCTCAGGTCTCAGAAAAGTCACTTTTGTGGTGTGATTAGTCAAATAACTAGGTCATTTCTCGGGAAAAAATATAAAGAGCCAGTTTGAAAGAAATGATTCTCTGAGCTGGTGTTTTTCTATTTATTGGATTTCCATTAATGCCTTATTACCCTATAACTACTTTCATAATGCACTTTTATAATTTGATTTTTACTCATGACTTTTATGCTACAAAATTCATTACTAACACCAGTTTTAATTCTTCTTGCATTCCTTTCTCGTGTTTTGTAAATGTACTGTATATTACATTATCACATTTGTAATATAATATAGTTCTGTGACTTTTTGCTGTATGTCATAAGGCTTTTCTCCTAGAAAAGTGCAATTTTTTATATTCATGAAGACATTTTCTGTGACAAAGTTAATATTATATTAACATTAATAGAACATTAGCATAATAATCCTGTATATTAACATAATAGTCATTTATACCAATATAACATTCAATTGTATTTACCGAAGATAAATTACTAAAATAGATTAAGTATGTTCATGCAAATTTTAGTTCTTTCCAATTGTTTGATATTTTTAAGAGGCTTCCTATTTCTTTGTAATTCTTTCCTTAGAATAAATCCCATAAATTGGATTACTGAAACAGTGATTCTGAATACAAAATAAGACTTAAGTTAGCAAGGAATTTCCCCCATAAGTTTTAAATTTTAATACTAAACCTCCCAGTAAAGTGAGCAAAACACAGATTATTTCATATATTTTACAAGGAGAAAAGCAGCCTAAGAGAGGTTGGCTAGCCCAAATCAAAGAAACTATAACAAGACCCCAAATAAGAGTCTTCTGGTAATTGGCTTTTCCCTCTAAACAAGAGAAGTTAAGGGGGATTTTTGTTGTCTATGTTTTATTTTTTGTCATTAAAATTCCCAAATTTATAATTTTTGCACATTTGTTATATTTTGTAGGAAGGCAAGAGAGGAGAGAGTACAAATTTTGTTTAGTGAATTTCAATAACAATAAAATCCGTAACAAAATAATGATAAAATATATGATAATAGCCAATTACAATCACTGAGTCCTTGGATATTCCAAGCACTAACTGATTTCCATCAGCGATACATGCTGTGGCCACACAGCTGAACTTGTGCACATCTTCCCAGCTCGAAATGGCCCAGGTGAGAGCATTTACACCATGGAAATCAACAGATACTGACCTCCCCTTCACCTCAAGAGCTGATTGTTAAACATTTACTGGCACACACCACAAAATGCATATTTCATTTAATGAGCATAAACAAGCCTACAGATCTTTTAGCATAATAATCCTAATCCACAGGTAAAAAGACTGAGGTTCAAGAAGGTTAAATAATATTCAATATAAAGTAGCAGATTTGGAATCAAAACTAGTAGTCCAATGCCAAAAATTAACATTTAACCACCAAACACTATTATTTCTTATTGATCCAAAACAATGAGGTTGGCTAGAGAATACTCAGGTATTACTGAGGACAGATTCTGGGTTGTAGATTTTCATTTTACTTTTTATTCCCCCCTAATACGGTTTGGCTGTGTCCACACCCAAATCTCATCTTGAATTGTAATTCCCACAATTCCCACATGTCATGGTAGGAACCCGGTGGGAGGTGATTGGATTATGGGGGTGGGTCTTTCCTGTGCTGTTCTCAGGATAGGGAATGAGTCTCACGAGATCTGATGGTTTTAAAAATGGGAGTTTCCCTACATAAGCTTTTTTTTTTTTTTTTTTTTTTGCCTGCTGCCATGGATGTAAGACGTGACTTGCTTCTCCTTGCTTCACCATGATTGTGAGGCCTCCCCAGCCACGTGGAACTATAAGTCCAATTAAATCTCTTTCTTTCGTAAATTGCCCAGTCTCTGGTATGTCTTTATCAGCAGCATGAAAATGGACTAATACACCCCCAACTTCAAAAAGATGACAAGCTCACCTTTGAAAGCACTTTGCTGCCATGCACCAATCCGACTGTGATTGTTCGTGGTAAAATAATATTTCCGCTTTTTATGAATGAATAATGTGTTCCAAGGGCATGAGTATCCCACCCAATGTTACTAAATCAGTCAACACTCCATATAGCCCACTCAGTCCAGTAAGCCCAGCTGTTTCCCATGATAAATGTGTTAAAAGCCTCAAGCTTGTGCCTCAAGCAAACCATGGAGAAGAATGCTCAGTCCACTTCAGCAATGAAATGTCATGTAACTCCACTGTTAACATCTGGTATTGAACAGCCATAATTATTTTTTCTTCCTCCCTTAAAAATAGTGAACTTGTTAAAAGGTTCCTTCTTTTGTGCCATTTATGCCAGTACCAGTTATTCAAGGGATTTTCTGCGCATAACTATTTTAGTCTGCTCTTACTCTAGATGACTTACATAATTTACTTTTACTACTTTTAAGCTCTGCTCTCTACTTTGCCAAATGTAGAGAAAGATCAGAATGTAAGCCAACATTGTATATAGCAACTAATAAAAGGGAGCTATTTCAGTTGATTACTCACAGTGCGAAACAAGTATATTTGGTGTATTAACTACAGGCATCATGAAAAAAGTACCCAGTATTTCTGGGGGATTAGGAACTGTCTGTCAATTATATGAGATGAGGAGGTGGTCTTGTTGCTGTTTGAAAGACTAGAACTTTGTAAGTGAGTTTAATAATTACATTATTAAATGAGAATTCCCTTTGAAATAATTTCCAGAAAACTTGTATAATCAAAATTATTTTATAGCTTTCAAAAGGTTATGAATATATACAATCCTGGGGATACAATTCTCAGAGAGGTGATGTAGCTATTAATATCAAAGTCATACAGCTCTTCTGTGGTAGAAAAGCTGAGACCTTCTGACCTGAAGTATATTTTATTTTCTAATCTACCAGTACCACATTGTGTCTCTGGACAACAGGCATACTATTTAAGGTACGTAAAATAGACATTCAAACTCCAAAACAATGATCTTTAGGAGCGCAGACATGCTTGTCATTGATGCTTTTCTTATTAACTCTCCATTCAACATTGACTTCAGAAAGCAGAGAACAGCTTTTCAAGTGAAATATCCCAGATGCATAATTTAGCATGGAACTTGGAGATCATTAATGCAATTTTTACCTAATATCTCTTACATTATATCTGAAAAATTATCAACAGCCTCTTACTAAATATTGCTGGAGATGGATTGCTTTGTTATATATTTGGAAAATTGTGAGTCTAAGAATTTTTTTTCTTAATGTGAGTCAAAAGTTGATTCTTCTCTACCTTGATTTAGAACTTCCATGTACTGTACACAAAAGCCTACTTATGGGATATCAGAAAGAATGATAGATTAGGTGATTTCAATATTCACTCCAATTCAAAAATTTTACCTGAAAAATCTTCAGATATTGAAATTCCATCATTTAATCCCTGCTACAGACTTTTAAAAAATATACCCAAATACCTTTTTCCTAAATAGTCTAAAGCATGACTGTATGAGATGGGTCCAGGTTCCTCATTAAGCTGGAAATTTTTGGTTTGTCACTTCATTGGTCAATAATGTAAAGAACATTAAAATTCTTCAAGATATGCTAAGTCACAACTTTATTCAGCATGTCTGCTCTTAGTGGGAAAGTCATAGTGAAAGGCACTTAGAGACTGATTTTAGGGAAACCTTTGGGAAATGGCTGCTTGGTTGCTGAGAACAATATGATTCACCTTGTTTAATGGTCATGGTGATTTATTTCATGAAGAGAGAATAGAATATTGGTCAAATGAGTGGAATAAGTGTGATGAAAGCTAATAAGAACTATGCTCTGCAGCAAACAAAATTAGGCAGAATCAGTCAATAAATGGTGCTGGGAAAATTGGCTAGCCATAAGTAGAAAGCTGAAACTGGATTCTTTCCTTACTCCTTATATGAAAATTAATTCAAGATGGATTAGAGATTTAAATGTTAGACCTAATACCATAAAAACCCTAGAAGAAAACCTAGGTAATACCATTCAGGACATAGGCATGGGCAAGGACTTCATGTCTAAAACACCAAAAGCAACGGCAACAAAAGCCAAAATTGACAAATGGGATCTAATTAAACTAAAGAGCTTCTGCACAGCAAAAGAAACTACCATCAGAGTGAACAGGCAACCTACAGAATGGGAGAAAATTTTTGCAATCTACTCATCAGACAAAGGGCTAATATCCAGAAAGGAACTGTACTTTAAACAGGGAAAGGTTTCCATGTTAGAAGAAACAAAATTAATGAATTTAGCAAATGTGGGGAAAAAATCTGCACAGGTCATCAAGATACTCTAGTAAAACAGACAACGTAGGAGAAACATACTGCAAAATTCTCGAATTTGGGACACCAAAAGAGTGGTTCAAACCAAATATATTTGGGTTCTTATTCCTAATCAGCTAAACTGCTTTTTCCCAGTGATTCTTAGGGCCCCTGCCTCTGAAAACAATAGGATAATGATAAAAGACACATGTATGTATAGTAAATAGGGGCTAATAGAGCGTCAAGTCTGACAGAGCAAAATCCCAGCTTGCTTACTTGGAGAAATACATGGGGAGAGTTTAGGAAAGGTTTCTTAAGTAGAAAAAGAAATAACAAGGGGGTAGATTTTGATTTGGGATGAGCTGCACTGAGCCATGTGTTAGGGAACTTCTTGGGTATTGCAGACCTATTGGATATCTTGCAAATTTTGCTTATGGTCAGTATAGATTAAAAAAACAAATGTCTTGTGATCGACATTGCCTTTTATGTTGTCTGGTAACATTGTGGCATGGAGAAGATCCCAGATGGAGCAACTGTTTAAATATGGAAGCCTATGGAGGGGATGACTAAGAAAGGCATTTCTTTCATTACAACTCAAGTTTAAGAACACTTGGGTTTGTAAGATCTAGTATTTGGTAGCACACCACGGTGATTACAGTCAGCAATAATTTGCTGTACATTTTAAAAATAACAAATGTAATTGGAATATTTATAACTGAAAGAAATGATAAATGTTGGAGGTGATAGATACCCCATTTACCATGATGTGATTATTGTGCATTGCATGCCTGTATCAACATATCTCACATGCCCCATAAATGTATACACCTACCAAGTACCCATAAAAATTAAGAATAAATAAATAAATAATAATAAAGAACACTTGGGTTTGGAATTGCTTACTGAAAAGAAGCACCTGAATATTTACTGCAGCATGACTATGTTAGGGTAATCCAATAGGGATAGTGGAACAGTACGGAAAATCGAAAATCAAGCAAAAAATAATATTTACTTATTAACTCCTCTCTCCAAAGACAAAAACTGATAACATTTTGCTGTAAGCCCTTCCAGTTCTTTAATATCTGTGTTGCTTATTCATCCATATTTTATAAAATTAGGGGTATATTGGATCTATTGTTTTGTGACCTGCTTTCTCACTTAATACATCATGAACATTTTTCATGTCATTCAATATTCTTTTAAAATTTGATTTTCCATGGCTGCATTATTTCTGCAATGTGTTTAGTCAATGTCCTGGATTTTATGTGGTTTTCTGTTATTCATGTTATCCTTTTTCATAAATATTGTGTGTATCTATGACTATCTTTCAGGATCGATCCCTATATGAAGAAATACTGGATAAAAGAGGATGAACATCTCTAGTTTTCAATACTTATTGTCAAATGGATATTTCTATGATCTATTGCCAAACTTGGTATTAGCATTTTTGAAAACAGAAATCTGATGGGTCAAAAACAGCATTTGATACAGTTTTTGCCTAGTAATTACTAGTGAGGATGACTATATAATTTGTCCGTTTGGACACTTTCTAAGCTGCTCCTTCATACTCCACAGAACAATTGTAATTTGTCACTGGACTGGAGCACCCAGCTGTCACTGACTTCCACACTCCTCTGTAGTCAATGGAGATGCTGGTGGCTAAAGCAGCCACAGCTCTGAGAGCAGCTTGCTACATAATCTGCACAAATTAATTCTTCCCTGTTCCCTATATTTTTCATCTGAATAAGAATAATTTAAATTCTACAGTCCATATAATCTTACATTTTTGGAAAGGGTAACACTATTCTAATCTAAATACTATGCTCCACATTTATAAAATTATTTTTTAAAAAAATTTTTCTACATTCATTTTAGATTTAGGGGGTACATGTGCAGGTTTGTTACCCGGGTATATTGTGTAACACTAAGGTTAGGGTATAAATGATTCCATCACCCAGATACTGAGCATAGTAGCCAATAGTTAGTTTCTCCACGCTTACCCTCTTCCCCTAGTAGTCTTCAGTTTCTACTGTTGGCATATTCATGTCCATGAGAACCTGATGTGCAGCTTCCACTTATTAGTAAGAACATGTGGTATTTGGTTTTCTGCTCCTGATTTCATCTTAGGATAATGATCTCCAGATGTTTCCATATTGCTGCAGAGGACATGATTTTACTTATGTTTATGGCTGCATAGTATTCCATGGTATGTATGTACCATATTTTTCTTTATCCAGTCCACTGTTGGCGGGCACCTAGATTGATTTTGTATCTTTACTATTGTGAATAAGACTGTGATAAACATGCAAGTGCATGATCTTTTTGTTATACTGATTTACTTTCTTTTGAATATATACCCAGTCATGGGATTGCTGGGTAAAATGGTAGCTCTGTTTTACGTTCTTTGAGAAATCTCCGAACTGCTTTCCACAGTGCCTGAATTTATGTTCCCACCAACAGTATATAAGTGTTCCTTTTTCTCCCCAGCCTTACCAGTATATGTGTTTTGTTAACTTGTTAATAATAGCCATTCTGACTCATGTGAGATGATACCTCATTGTGGTTTTAATTTGCTTTTCTCTGGTGATTAATAATATGGAGACTACTTTTATCACATTTGTTGGCTGCATATATGTCTTCTTTTGAGAAGTGTCTGGTCATGTCTTTTGCCCATTTTTTAATAGGGCTATTTGTTTTTTGCTTGTTCAATTATTTAAGTTCCTTATAGATTCTGGATGTTAGACTTTTGTTGGATATATTGTTTGTGAATATACCAAATGAGTTTATGATTCAGATCCTCTTAGGCCTCAGCTGTCTTCATATCCTTATTGTGTTGGGCATATTTCTTTGTCTTTTCATAGTCCTGAAAGCTTTCAAAGTAGGAAGAAGTTTAGAATTCTAGTATTCATAAATGACAAAACATTACTGAGTACTTTCTGTGTGCCAAGCATTGCACTAAGGAATTTTTTTTTTTTTTTTTTTTTTTTGAGACAGTTTCACTCATGTTGCCCACACTGAAGTACAATGGCACGATCTCGGCTCACTGCAACCTCCACCTCCTGGGTTCAAGCTATTCTCCTGCTTCAGCCTCCTGAGTAGCTGAGATTACAGGCACCCTCCACCATGTTCAGCTAATTTTTGTATTTTTAGTAGAGACGGGGTTTCACCATGTTGGTCAGGCTGGTCTTGAACTCCTGACCTCAGATGATCTGCCCTCCTTGGCCTTCCAAAGGATTACAGGCATGAGCCACCACGCTCGGCCTGCACTAAGGATTTTATATGCATTATCTTCACATAACACACACAAAGGAACTATGATCTCCGTAGATCATTTTTTATTTATTTTATTTATTTATTTATTTATTATTATACTTTAAGTTCTAGGGTACATGTGCATAACGTGCAGGTTTGTTACATATGTATACTTGTGCCATGTTGGTGTGCTGCACCCATCAACTCGTCAGCACCCGTAGATCATTTTTTAGATGAAGAAAGTGAGGCTAAAAGAATTTTTCATAATCTACCCGAATTCATGTAGTTAGAAAATAACAGAGTTGGGTCACAAACCCTGGTTGTCTGACACCAACTAATACTTGTTCTGAGTATTTTGGTAGCAAAGCCTGATTTAAAAGCAATGCACCATAACTTTTCAAATGCAGTATGTATGTAATTAAGTTCTTTCTGGCACTCAGGATCTCCCTAGGCCGTCTTTTCCTACTGTAAAGTTAATGTGAAATCATGACATGCAAATAAAATTAGATATTAGACTGAACTAAATACAGTTAACAGAGTTTACTAATTTCTGAAAAACAAAGGCAGAAATTCCCTGTGAAATGCACTATAATGTCAAATATGATAGATTTGACACCACTTGTATTGAAAGTTTGAAACTGTGGAGTGCCTTAAAGATAATTTTCAAACTTCTCACTTATGAATATGCAAACTGAGATGACAATGAAGAAGTTAATAGAGACCAAACCTAGGATTTGAATCTAAGTGTCTTGATTCCCAGTCCAGTATTTTCCTACTAAAACGTTTTGCAACTTGTGACAAATGATGAATATTCTTGGATTTAGGAGATATATACAAAAGAGCAAGGAGATGTATCATAAAGACATTTCACTTAGAGATTATAATAGCATAAAATTGAAAACAACCTAAATTTCAATCAATAGGACATTTGATAAACAAGAGTGCATAAAAAACATGAATCCTACTCGGCTATTCAAAATGATGATATAGAGCTCTGTGTATTGTCCTAGATAGATGAACATGATGTATTATTGTTTAGAAGGATGAAAGCATGTTACAAAACAGCATGTATAACATCGCTTGCTGTATATTAAATGTCACATTGCATTCATAGATGATGCAGTTTTGGCTAGATGATGAGATTAAGAAGAATTTTTTTTACTTTTGTCTATTCCCTTGACTTAATATTAAATTGGTTTAATAAGAATATGTTGTAACAAATGCTTCGAAACAAGAAAGCAGTTCGATTCTCTGTGCCTTTTGCCTTTTTTTTTTTTTTTTTTTTTTGACAGAGTTTCGCTCTTGTCGCCCCGGCTGGAGTGCAATGGCATGATCTCGGCTCACTGCAACCTCTGCCTCCCGGATTCAAGTGGTTGTCCTGCCTCAACCTTCTAAGTAACTGGAATGACAAGGGCACCCCACCACACCTGGCTACTTTTTGTATTTTTAGTAGCAACAGGGTTTCACCACATTGGCCAAGCTGGTCTCGAACTCCTGACATCAGGTGATCTGCCTGCCTTGGCCTCCCAAAGTGCTGGGAGGCATGAGCCACTGCACCTGGCCTCTCTGTGCCTTTTAAACTAAACCAGTGTGTCTCAAACTTCAATCAGCTAAAGAATCTTGTTAAAATGTATGCTTTGATTGAGTAGGTCTTGGGTGGAGCCAGAGAACCTACAATCTGCAACAAAATCCCAGGTGATGCCAATGCTGCCGAATGGCGAATAGTGCATTGAAAGGGTCTGGCTTTGTTAATTACTCCACCAGGCCTTTTTCTCACTCACTCCAAATGTAGTTTCTGGCAATCTTGGGCTGAAATTGTTTTCCCTTGCTTATTAGTGCTATAGTGATTTCTAGGTGAATAGGGCCCTAGAGTTTTCTTCTTTTTCTTGCAGTTAATAAACATAAACACTGGGGGACACTATTTTAAATTTCCAAGCATCCTGTATACAACTGGAAATATTACTCAGAAATTGCCTCTCCCACCAGATAGTTTTTATCTTGATAATCATGACTGAGGATGTAATAGCAGCATTGATTGTTTAAATGTATGAGCAATCAGGGAGCAATTATGATTTTAAAAAAAACAACAACAGTAATTGATAGGCTGCTCAGCAGGAGAAATGAGATTGTAATATGAATGTTAATTTTTGACACATCTCTTTAATGTATTTTCAGGAAGAAAATCAAAATCAAACATTTTAAGAATGACTGGGTATGGAAATACCCTAGCATTTCTTTTATAAAAGCAAAATGTTAAAACAATGAACTTGGGAAAAAAGTTGCGTGAAATAAAATACCTTAGAATTTATAATGTAATCAGCAAGAATAAACTATGGCTACTACTATCGTAAATATTCAGCATTTATTAAGTGCTTACTATGTACTGGTCTGGTCAAGTTGATTTATATGACTTATCTTGTTTGATGTCTTATTTAAGGCTTATACAAGTTCAATAACTTGTCCAAAGTAACACATCTAGTAGGTAGTAGTATTTTGATTTACATCCATTAACTCAAAACTCAAGATCATAACCACGATGCTGTACTTGGAGAGTCATCCAACAGAGTTCCTGCCTAATGTGCAACAGACTTTGTTCTAGGTAACTGGGGAAAATTTAATGAATGAACAAGACAGAAACCTTGTCTTCATAGAGTTTACCTTCTAGTGATGATAAAGAGATGCTGCGCTTATATTGGACCTTACTCGCTTAGTTGTGGAGTACTGAATGAGAAATAGAGAAGGCATTTCCCTCTTTGGGCCTCAATCTCTTGAACTATGGAATGAAGATTTTGTACTCTAAGTTCAGTTTAGTCTCCCAAACCTATATGTCCATGAAAATTTAAACCACTTTACGTATCTTTGCAATTCCTGCTTCCAATTCAAACTACCAATAAGCCACTTCACCAAGGCCTCTTGATTTCATGTCTTTAATTGGAATTCCTTTTCCACTAATTATTGTTATTTATATCATTATCAAAACTGCATTTGTGAAATTGTGACAGTAAGAGAAATCTAACATAGTTGATTCCATCTTGCTCTGACCTCCATGCTGTCCTTGGTCATTCCTGGGCATAGACCAAGCTAACTTTGGGAGGAATTTAGTTTATACTTTTACTTCAAAGCAAAGATGTTAATAGCCCTTCCCAAAACTAAATCACCTTCATAAAACTAATGAAAGGCCACAAGGTTAGTATTATGAGAGGGAGCTGAATTATGACAAGACAAACATAATTTCTATAATCCCTTACTACTAGGGAGTCATAGGTCAGAGGTCATAAGATAGGCCTACTTTCTATAATCTCTTATACTCAGAGATCATGTGGTGGAGGTCACAAGATCTGTGACTGTATTATTATGTTCTCACACTGCTATAAAGAAATACCTGAGACTGGGTAATTTATAAAGAAAAGAGGTTTAATTGGCTTATGGTTCCTCAGACTGCACAGGAAGCATAGCAGCTTCTGCTTCTGGGGAGACCTCAGGAAGCTTATACTCACTGCAGAAGGCAAAGGAGGGGCAGGCACTTCACGTGGCCAGAGCAAGAGGAAGAGAAAGGGGAGACGTACTGCACACTTTTGAATAACTAGATCTTATAAGAACTCACTCACTACCATGACAATGGTACCAAGGGGGATGGTGCTAAACCCTTCATGAGAAGCTACCCCCATTATCCAATCACTTCCCATCAGGCCCCCACCTCCAGCACTGAGTATTACTTTTCAACATGAGATTGGGGCAGGGACACAAATACAAACCATATCAGTGACTTTTCCAATTGCTCCTATAGATAGCATCACCCTTGTAGAACCTAAGGTTGTTTTATAAAATATCCTTAAGACTGAACCCACCCAGACTTATGACTCATGACTCAACTCATGACTCCTGTGGCCCCACCTAGAGGCAGACTCAGGGAAGGGGGACAGTTTTCTACACACTTCTGATTTCATCTCCAACCAATCAACCCATTCTTCAGCCCCCTTCCCACCAAATTGTCATAAAAACTCTAACCTCCAGGGCTCCAGGGAGACTGATTTGAGTGATAACTCCAGTTCTCCTGCATAGGCCAGCTTCATGTCAATCGAACTGATTCTCCACTGCAGTGCCATCATCTCAGTAGATTGATTTTGTCTATGCAGTGAGCAGAAAAAGCCCATTAGGCCATTACATGATTATCATTACCAATGGCCACAAATGCAAGGTCAGGCTGCTATGGAATACTTGGAGGCTTTCTGCAACAGTGTTTCTGCCAACACCATTTTCCCCAAGCCTTCTCTTTCCACCTGAGCTGGACTGCTGGTGGCCTGCCATCTTGCTTGCTCTCTTATGCTGTCACAGTTGAGATCAATGCGACCAGTTGAGACAATTAGCCAGGACTCAATGTATTAGAGTCAAATGCTGTCATCAGAAATTATTGAGAGCTTTTCAGTAATTGCCATAAAATAAAGCAATTTACCCATCTGGGTCAAAAGGCTTTGATGAATTCTTTAATGTCCTTTTCTTCAGGAGTTTCATGCCTAAAGATTTCCTTCTCCTTATGGAAAAAATCACAATACTAGAACTGGCATAAAAGAAACGTGGAGGCCAGTGCGGTGGCTCGTGCCTATAATCCTAGCATTTTGGGAGGACGAGGCAGGTGGAACACCTGAGGTCAGGAGTTTGAGACCAGCCTGGCCAACATGGCGAAACCCCGTCTCTGCTAAAAATACAAAACTTAGCCGGGCCTGGTGGTGGGAGCCTATAATCCCAGCTACTCTGGTGGCTGCGGCAGGATAATCACTTAAACTAGGGAGCAAAGGTTGCAGTGAGCCTAGATCGCACCACTTCACTCTAGCTTGGGCAAAAGAGCAAAACTCCATCTCCAAAGAAAGAAAAGAAAGAAAGAAAGAAACTTGGGAGTGTATTTTCTCTATAACATTTTGGAAAATAGGTGTCAGTAGGCAATCCAAGTCTCTCTTGAATTTGATTTGCCAGTGCTCCTTTCAATCATAAATACACTTATCCCAATAATAATGTGTCTGGTTGCATACTACATGCTGGGCCCTAAGAATATAGAAATGATTAAAGGGCCATGCCTTTAAAGAACTGGCATGGTTTTTAAACATGCAGAGTTCTAGAACTGGAGTGACTATTGTTGATTGAATTATGCCTCCCAGTTCATATGATGGTGCCTCAATCCCCAGTGTGACTGGATTTGGACATAGGGCCTTTATAGAGGTAATTAGAATAAAATGAGATCATAAGGATAAGACCCTATTCCAACAGAACTGTGTCCTTATAAGAGAAGGAAGGGACACCAGAGCTTTCTCTCTCTGCATACGGGCACACTAAGAAAAGGCCATCTGAGAGCATAGCAAGAAGGCAGCTGTCTGCAAGCCAGGAAGAGAGCCCTCACCAGAAAAACTTAAACAGACCAGGCTAGACCTTGGACTTCCAGCCTCCAGAATTGTCAGAAAATAAATTTCTGTTGTTTAAGTCACTAAGCCTGTGGTATTTTGTTATGGCAGCCTGAACTGACTAACACAGTGGTATTGAACATTTTTGATATTTTTTTGGTATGAAAAAGTAATGACAGGAAATCAGGAGCTTTCAGGAACTTATGTGTAGGAAAGAATGGAGATGTGGTCATGAATTATGTGTATTTGGTAACCAACAAATTTTGAAGCATATAAGGTGACTGGTTTTGTAGGGAAAGGGGATAAAGTTTACTTTTATAGGTGGGGTGATAATGGGGAGGGTGGGCCTTTTGATTTGGAAGACCTTATCATACCCTTAAATTTCAGAATATATAAGTAAAAAAGAGAATGGTACATATGTTGTCACCTATGTGTAATAAAAATAATTTGAGTTATCTGCTATGGAATTACTTTCCTATTCAAATAGAGATACAGTCTATTATCAATGTCAAATTTTCTCTAATTTTACACATACTGTCATTCCTTTTGAACAGTCTCCCTCAGTTTCATGTATGTAACTAGCAGAGGCAAAAGAAGTTCTTGTCTTGCCAAGGAGGACTCCAAGAACTTACAAATTGGTCCCAAACCCTTCACACTTCCTTGGGAATAAAATAAGACCTAAGGTGATTAAAAGTCTCAGTTCACTCAGAATATGTCCTGCTTATGCCTGCAGTCTGGCATCCCCATCCAATTAGCACCCCACTTTTCTTTCCAAAAAGAATTTCCATTTGAATAACAAATCATGCAACCATCTGAATTTAATCAATAGAACTTCTTTACATCCATTTAGTTACAAATTAAGTACTCCAACCCATCTGTTGTATGATAAAGAATTTATTTTGCCTTTGTCCCCCATTTCTGGCATGGAGCTTCTAAAATCCTTGGAATATCCAGAGTGATAAGAGTGTCATTGTTGCTCATGAACCCCTTGGATCATATCTGACTTTATGCTAGTGAGATTAAATAACTCAGGATAGAGAATTGTAACCAAAAAAATTAATTATATGATTATAGGGTTGGATCTTTGAGCCAATTCAGCCTCCAGGGAGTCCTGGGGGCTGGAGATAAAGATCAATCACATGGTCAATGTTCAATCAATCATGCCTATATAAGGAAACCCTAATAAAAACTCTGGACACAGAAGTGGAGCTTTCTGACTGCTGAGCACATTGAAGTGCTATGAGGATGACAGGCCCTGATTCCATGGGGAAAGAGCATGGAAGTGTTACATTTGAGACTCTCCCAGGTCTCACCCTATGTATCTCTTATTTGGCTAGTCCTGAATTTTATCCTTCACAGTAAAAGCATAATTATAAGTATAGTACTTTTTTGAGTTCTGTGTATTGCTCTAGCAAATTATCAAAACCTGAGAGGGTTGTGGGAACTCCTGAATTTATAGCCAGTAGGTCAGAAGTATGGTTGGCCTGAGATTCTCTGAAGCATAGCTTTTAATGTGAGGACAGGCTTATGGAGGACTGAGTCTTTAACCTGTGGAGTCTGCACTAACTCAAGGGGATTAGCACCAGAATTGAATTGCATACACCAGTTCTTATAAGGATACCATAACAAGAAGAGATTTGATCACCAAAGGAAACAACACTTTTATTTCTGCTCACTCTAGTCAGAATAAATATTTTTATATATTCTAAAGTTTATTAATCTAGTTTTTGCCTTTTTTGCTTTAAAATGAGGGTTAGAAGGATTGGCACAAATAAAATGAAAACAAAATTCAATTGCATGTTTAAATAGATTTCCATTTTTTGGAATAGAAAGCATATATATTTAACAAGCCATGGATAAAAGTCATGTGGCCACGAACAGGAAAATGGTTGAAAATAACAGACTGCACCACTGCTCTTCAATGGTGGCCAGCCCTCTGTAGAGTGGGAAGCTTTACTTTCACCCACGACCGCTAGATAATAATTCCACAACAGAGCAGTGACAACAAAACATGGCTTTTTTTTTTTTTTTTTTTTTTTTTTTTTGACAGAGTTTCACTCTGTTGCCCAGGCTGGAATGCAATGGCACAATCTCGGCCCACCGCAACCTCCACTTCCTGGGTTCAAGCGATTCTCGTGTCTCAGCCTCCTGAGTAGCTGAGATTACAGGCACCTGTCACCACACCCGGCTAATTTTTTGTATTTTTAGTAGAGACAGGGTTTCACCATGTTAGTCAGGATGGTCTCGAACTCCTGACCTCAGGTGATACAACTGCCTCAGCCTCCTAAAGTGTTGGGACTACAGGCATGAGCCACTGTACCCAGCCAAAACATGGCTTCTTAGAAGAGACATATTTGGGAGACTGAGGCAGGAGGAATACTTGAGCCCAAGGGTCAAGGCTGCAGTGAGCTATGACTACGCCTCTGCACTCCAGCCTGGGCAACAGAGTGAGACCCTGTCTCAAAAAAAGAAAAAAATTATGCACTTTAAGATTTTGCAGAGCTAGATGAACTCCTGGCTATGGAAAGAATAATTAGGTATATGTTCATGGCCCTGTTACTTAGTAGTCTGAGCCTCAATTTTCTCATCTGTAAAATGGGTAATGCTTTCTTACTAGGTGGTCATGAGGATTGAGTGAGAATGAATAAAAGGTAACAAAATGTACCTGAAACTTAACAAGTACTTAATAAATAGTACATTTAGGGCTGCTCTTCAGCCTGAAGCTGCAGCTTTTTGTCATCTCTCATTCTGTCTTCATCTTGTTTTTGCCCCAAACTGACTTTCCATAGAAAAGTTTAAAATTTATCTATTGTTTATAACCTCAAAGCATTTATAGAACCTTGAAAACAGTAGACATTTACATTGACCTCCAAGACAGCCTCACGGTTTTCTTGTTCTTCTGATGCTTTTTCTTTCTTGACAGCTCATTAGAGTTGGGTTAGTTGGGCAGTATTTTCAGTGTGTGTGTGTGTGTGTGTATTTGTGTGTGTGTGTGTCCCCAAGCAACTGGTATTAAAACACTTTCTTTTTGCAGACAAGCAGAACACCATTTCTACGTTTTGCCAGTTTATTATTTTACGTGTTCTTTGGTTTCTTATTCTAAAAAAATGCTACAGGTCATCTCTTTTGTTTGGATTTCATGCAAGTAAATATCTGTGATTCTCTCTATAACCACAGCAGCACCAAACCAGATTTATGAATGCTTTGTTTCCTGACTTCAGAGCACCTGTGTGCTGAATTCAGCAATCAGAAGCTCCCTCTCCTCAGGTGTAAATGGAAGTGGCCACAAGTCCCTCGTTAGAACACAGCCTTCTCTGCAGGCATGGCTGGAGCTGGAAGATATCAATAGATGGAAAGGGGAGAGATTGAGGATTGACGAAAATAAAAATAAGGGACTAAATCAGGGGAAGAGAAGAATTACTCTGCAAGACATGAGTAGACCATGTGAAAAATTATACATGGTCAGTGGATAGTGGATGGTCAGTGAATAGATAATATGGATGGTCAGTGGATAGATAATAGATTCTTCAAGAATCCCATCTGCTTTGGAGCAGAATTCTGGCCAGCGAGATCTGTCTACAATCCACAGGAGAGGATGATGGAGGAAGTTAAATAATAGAGTCATGCTGAGACACCATAGAATTGCAGTCATAGACCCCACCATTGGAGTCTGAGAGACTTATTCAAACACAGATTCTGTTGCCTTTTTTTCTGTGTGGTCTTTTCTTAACCCCAGTGAGTCTGGGTCTTCAGCTATAAAACTGAGATCATTACAGTTCTGGGCTCATTTGAGGAGGAGAGGAGATATTGATTATGAAGAAATCTTTTTGAAATATGATAATTGCTTAGTATGTTTAGCTAATAGGATAAATATTTTTGATGGGCTACTCTGTTCCCAGAAATTATACCAGCATTTTCCATGCAATTCCTTATTTAACCTTCCTAATATCATAGCACAGGTTATTATCTCCATTGCACAGATGAAGGAAGTGAAGATTCAGAGAACTTAGATGATGAATAGCAAAAAGCAGAAGAAAACAGCAGAACTTGGGTTAAATCCTAAGTCCATCCCTTTCCTAAAAATGGAATCCTCCACTGTATGTCATACTAGACCCAACCTTAAATAAACAAATCTGCTTCATACTTAACATCAATTCTGTGTGTATTCTCAATAAAAGCATCAATGTAGGTTGGAAATTTGAATTAGGAAAAAAGAACAAGCATCACTAATCATGAGAGAAATACAAATTAAAACTATAATGAGATATCATCTCACCCCAGTTAAAATGGCTTATATTCAAAAGACAAATGCTGGTGAGGATGTGGAGAAAGCAGAACCCTCATATAGTGTTAGTGAGGGTGTAAATTAGTACAGCCACTGTGAAACAGTATGGAGATGCCTCAAAGAACTATAAACAGAACTACTATATGATCTAGCAATTCCTCTGCTAGGTATACATCCAAAAGAAAGAAAATCCATGTATCAGAGAGATATCTGCACCCCAGGTTTATTGCAGCAGTATTCACAGTAGCCAATAGATGGAATCAACCTAATGTCTAGCAATAAATGAATGGATAAAGAAAATGTGGTACATATACATAATTAAATATAATGCAGCTATAAAAATAATGAAATCTTATCATTTGCAACAACATGGATGGAACTGGAGAATATTATGTTAACTATAATAAACCAGGCACAGAAAGACAAATACCACACATTCTCATGTATATGTGGAAGCTAAAATATGCTAAGCCCACAGAAGTAGAGAGTAGAATCGTTATTAATAGAAGGTAGGAAGGGTAATGGGGAGGGGAAGACAGGGAAAGGCTGATTAACAAATCCAAAAATTTACAGCGAGATAGGAGGAATAAGTTCTGGTGCTCTTAAGCACTCTAGGTTGACTATAGTTATTAATAATTTGTTGTATATCTTCAAACGTCTAGAAAAGATTTTTTAATGTTTCCAACACAAAGAAATGATAAATATCTTTGATGATGAATATGCTAATTATCCTTATTTGATCATTACATATTGTGTATATGTATCAAAACATCACTCTTGTACCCTATACCCTATACTTCATGTCAATTAAAACTTTTTAAAATTTTTTATTACACTTTAAGTTCTAGGGTACATGTGCACAACGTGCAGGTTTGTTACATATGTATACATGTGCCATGTTGGTGTGCTGCACCCATTAACTCGTCATTTACATCAGGTATATCTCCTAATGCTATCCCTTCCCCCTCCCCCCACCCCATAGGTGGGAATTGAACAATGAGAACACTTGGACACAGGAAGGGGAACGTCAATTAAAACTTTTAAAAGTGCCGGTCATGAATGCACAAATGGAGAAGTCCAGTGCCAACAAAGATGGAACAAGCCTGCTATAGCCTGGCTCTTATATTAATTGCAACTAAAGAGTCGGAAAATACAAAAAGCAACTACCTAAGAACTCCGAAAAGTAAACAGCAAGCAGAATGCAGAAAGGAGACAAAACTTGGAGAATGATCTGCATGGGATGAGTTTCTTACTTTTTTCTTTTTTTCTCTCCCCTGAGTTGACTCAAAGGCAATCCCAGCGTGTAACTGTGTAGGGAGCAGGCACAAAAAAATACCTGAGTAAAACCCTGTCTTTCTGGTCAGAAGACAAGAAAAAGGAGTCCTTGTGGGTCTGAGAGTATAGACGGAATTATTTTCATTTTGTTTTGTTTTTTTCTTTCTTACTCCCAACCCTAGTTCAAAGGCAGCCCTAACCATAGTGGTAGAGGTGGCAACAGAACAGTCATTAAAACCAAGATAAAACCTGTCTCTCGAGTCCAGAGGAATTCGGGAGAGGGACCCCTGTGGTCCAAAGAGTGTAGAGAAATTCCATTCTTTTTCTTTCACTACTTTGTGCCCAAAGTGGTGCCAGCCATGCGGAACTGTGCAGAAATAAGCGTGGATAAAGCTCCAAAAGGAATCCAGTCTTTCTTGTCAGATGAGTAGGAAATGGAACACAGAGTAAGAGAGGCTGAGGGGGATTCCAGAGGAGAGACTGGGAAAGTGTCTCTCCCTTCATTCTGTTAGGAACCAACACAAGTCCCAGGCTCATCACCAAGTTGCACATAATGGGACAGACCACAAGCAGGATGGCAAAGGCTTTGAAAACTGAACCGATGTTGGAATCCTCACATGAAGAAAAGCTAAACAGAACTCATGAATTGAACATTGCTGGGTTTGATTTCCTTATTATTTTTAAAGCAACATTCTCCAGAGGACTTTAACAGGACCAAGAGTCTTACAATGAAATATTCAAAACACCCAGGATATAATTCAAAGTTACCTAAAATGAAAAGAACATCAAAAAGTACCCAAGTCTCAAGAGAGAAGACAATTAACAGATGCCAACACAAGATATTACAGATGTTGAAATTATCAAAGGTTTTAAAGCAGCTATTATAATCAGCTCTAGGAATAAAGGTAAATGCTTAAAATTGATGGAAGCATATATACATTCTCTGCAGAGAACTAGAAACTATAAAAAAGAATCAAATATGAATTTCAAACCTGAAAACTATAATATCTGACATAAAAATTCACTGAGTGGGCTCAATTGAATAATGTAGATGACAGAGAAATTGGTTATTAAACTGTTAGATGGAACAATAGAAATTACCCAATCTGAAAAACAAAGAAGAAAAAGAGATTAAAAAAACAGAGCCTTGGTAAACTGTGGAACAATATTAAAAGGACCTAATGGTCTTGTCATTTGTGTCCCACAAAGGAAGAAGAAAAACACTGTTACGGAAAAAAATCGGCGAAATAATGGGCAAAAACTAAAATTTACAATTGTAAAGAGTTAAGACCTTTCTGCAACCCTCACGTAACGGAAATCATACCGAGCTTCCCAAACACCAGTCTATAAGAAGGAATTAAAAACACATATTAGATTTTCTCTTGGTCCTCACTACATTGAAAACTTCAGAGAATTTTCTACATGAAACTGTATCTAATATCCCAGGCCCTTGTCATCTCTTACCTGGATGACAATCACAATGTCCTGCTCTCCACCTGTGTCCAATCCTGTTTTTTAAAAACCCATCCAACACAGCTACCAGAGTGATATATTAAAACAAAAACATGACTGAGTCACTCCACAATTAAAAGCCTTTCCATATAGTTTCATGAAACAAGTTCTTTGTCTGATATAATATTTTGCGAATATTCTCAACCAGAATGTGGTTCGCCCTCTCATCATCTTTTTATGACCAAAAGTTTTTTTATCTTGATGAAATCTAATTTATTGTTTTTTCCTTTGTGAATGCCTTTTGTGTTCTAATAAATCTTTTTCTATCCTAAAGTCATAGAAAATATTCAGCTAGTATTTAGAAGTCTTATGATTTTTAGCACTAGTGTTTAAGTCAATGATTCATCTCAAATTAAATTTTGTGTATTGAGTGAGATAAGAGTCCACTTTTGATTCTTAGATACATATATCTAGATACTTCAAAACCAACCATCCTCCATCTATGATAGTCTCAAGATACTATATTCTTTTCCGTCTTTAGGGGAGATTAATCGTCTGGAAGGCTAGTCTTTACTACTGTTACGAAATTTGTTTCCAAGCTAACACTAAAACGGGTAGATCTGTGCATTTTCCTGAACATTCATTTCTGACTGGTCTAGACTATTGGGAGAACCCACTCCCGATGTTTAACGTGGGTTCTTTTCTACTTCCTAAGTGTCTTGGCTGGGTTGAGAAATAAAGGGAAAGAGCACAGAGAGAGAAATTTAAAGCTGGGTGTCCGGGGCAGACATCACATGTCAGCAGGATCCGTGATGTTCCCCGAGCCGTAAAACCAGCAAGTTTTTATTAGCAATTTTCCAAAGGGGAGGGAGTGCACAAATAGGGTGTGGGTCACAGAGATCACATACTTCACAAGGTAATAAAATATCACAAAGCAAATGGAGGCAGGTCGAGATCACAGGACCACCTGTTGAGGCGAAATTAAAATTGCTAATGAAGTTTCGGGCACGCATTGTCGTTGATAACATCTTATCAGGAAACACAGTTTGAGAGCAGATAACCTGTCTGACCAAAATTTATTAGGTGGGAATTTTCCTCCTCCTAATAAGCCTGGGAGAGCTACAGGAGACCGGGGCTTATTTCATCCCTTCAGCTTCAACCATAAAAGACGGGTCGCCTTAAAAGGGGCCGTCTATAAGCCTACCTTCAGGGTGCATTCTCTTTCCCAGGGATGTTCCTTGCTGAGAAAAAGAATCCACCAGTATTTCTCCTATTTGCTTATGAAAGAGGAGAAATATAGTTCTGTTCCGTCCAGCTCACCGTCAGTCAGTTCAAAGTTACCTCTCTTGTTCCCTGAACATCGCCGTTATCCTGTTCTCTTCTTTTTTTTTTTTTTTTTAAGATGCTCAGATTTCATATTGTTCAAACACACATGCTCTACAAACAACTTGTGCAGTTGATACTACAATTACAGAGTCCTGAGGCAACCTCCTCATCCTCCTCAGCTTAGGAAGAAGATGATGGGATTAAGAGATTAAAGACAGGCATAGGAAAACACAAGGGTATTGATTGGAGAAGTGATCAGTGTCCACGAAATCTTCACAATTTATGTTCAGAGATTACAGTAAAGACAGGCGTAAGAAATTATAAAAGTATTAATTTGGGGAACTAATAAATGTCCATGAAATCTTCACAATTTATGTTCTTCTGCCATGGCTTCAGCCAGTCCCTCTGTTTAGGGTCCCTCACTTCCCACAACACTAGACAAAGTCCTATACACATTATTCTGGGGAACAATTCTACATTGCTTTTAGGTGTGAATCAAGTCATTTGTTTGTAACAGGGCCTATTATTCTTTTTCATTCACTTCTGAAATCTTAGGATGATAAGAAAATCCAAATTAGCTTCAATTGCATCCAGACTTCAAAGCAATTTCATAACTGCTTTTAATCAGCTATTTAAAGATATACCTCTATATAAGATTCTCCATTTATCTTCCTTATAAAAATGGTGATTCATAAGAAATAGATGGTTAAGCCTACATTTCCATTATCACACGCTATGAAAGCATGCATCTTTTACATGTGAAAAATATAGGGTGTAGGTTTCCATAATTACTATAACACTTCTGCATCTTCTTTCTGCTGAGAAAAATCATTCTTGAAAGCTCCTATTGATGGCTTACAATCAAATGTACAAATGATATGCTTAGAGTATTAAAATAGCTCTAATAGAATGACAATAGATTTCCTTTTTCCATACATATCATGGGAAAAACTACAATAGCAGCTTCTCTTAATGCATGTACCATAAAGTTTCCAGTAATGTTATTCTAAAATTTAGTGTTACCTGTAAATCTCGTAGCAAAGTTGGAAAGGACTGAACTTGTGTTGCAAAGACCCTATGCAGTACTGTCAGTACGGCATCTCTGGAAGTATCACCATCTCCTGTTAAATATTCTCTTCTCTCTTGTCTTGGTAGTAAGCCCCAAATCTATCATCTCTGCTGTATATAGTATAACTTGCTTTCATAAATTCACGAGGAGGATTAAGATTTTGAGAAACTTATGCTTCATGATAGGCCCATAGAGGTCTCCATCCTCCACTTTATCTACTCCAACTCACTGATCTATTCCTGCTCTCAACTCCTAGAAACCCTGCAGAGAGCACTGGGCTCTAATATACCTGGTCTCATCTTGTTCTCTTCACAGAAGGTTTAATTCCTTGAAAGTCGGAATCATGTCTCTTGCTTCTCTGACAATCACCAATGAACCTAGCCTAGTGTTAGACATGAAATGGATACCCAATAAGTATTTATATGTTGATAATAATAATAATTTTAGCTAACAGCTATTGATTTCTGATATATGCCAGGCTTAATTCATCCTTATAACAATTGAATTGTCTTATTAGTCTATTCCTACAAATGAGGAAACTCTTGTTTAACAAGTGTAAGTGACTTGCCGAAAGTCACATAGCTAGTGACCATAATGAAAAACCTATACAACATTTTTTTAAGGCATTAGACAGAGGCTACCACCAATAGTCAGTAAACACCATATGTACATTTGTAACTCAGAATTTCTCTTCATAGTTATCCTTAGAAATGTAACTGTAATTACCATGCTAGGCTAGTAACCTACTGAAATGTTTCAAATAACATGACAACCCAGACACATTATAATTCGCTATTCTCTCGAATTACGACAAAATAAAGACTTCAGTTTAAACAACTAGGGAGAGTTAGTGATGAAACAACCTATAGGTAATAAGTTCATTGTTCTTTCCAGCTCCATTACCCATTAGCTTTACCCTAAGTTCTAGTTCTTAAAGATATTTATACATTAGTGCTGCACTTTTTCTTAGAAATCTATATCACACTGTCAAAATGAAAGATGAAGTTTTCCTGGTGCCATCCTCAGTGCATTCTAACAAGGCTTAGTCATCTCTAAGATAAGTGGAATCTTAAAATATCATCATTTGATATGTTGAGATGAACCATGAAAATATCATGATCTGATATGCTGAGATGAACCATGTTGTATAAATGTGGAATTCATGGAGTTGGGTTAAGAAGTGAAATAAATTGTTCCTTTATAGAAACCTGCCTCAGATGAAAGGCAGTGGTTTCTTTTGTTGTAAACAGCAGGAGAAGTTAGAAGAGAAAGCTGATAATGAAAATGTTTTAATTAGAGATAAACACTGTTTTCTTTTTTCTTTTTCTTTTTCTTTCTTTCTTTCTTTTTTTTTTTTGAGACGGAGTCCCGTACCCTTGCCTAGGCTGGAGTGCAGTGGTGTAATCTCAACTCACTACAACCTCTGCCTCCCAGGTTCAAGCAATTCTCCTGCCTCAGTCTCCCAAGTAGCTGGGGTTATAGGCACCCGCCACCATACCCAGTTAATTTTTTGTATTTTTAGTAGAGGGATTTCACCATGTTGGCCAGGCTGGTCTCCAACTCCTGACCTCATGATTCACCCACTTTGGCCTCCCAAAGTGTTGGGATTACAGACGTGAGCCACTGCGCCTGGCCCTAAACACTGTTTTTAATATGGATTTATTCATTGTGAGCCTGATTTTTTAAAAAGTCAAACAGCTAAAGACTTCAGGAATAAAAAAGAGGACTTGATATTTAGCTAAAGAGCAAAAAGATTTGTGTTTTGTCAGAATATAGTATTTTCTCCCCCTCTAACAAAAGAAAAACCAGACTTGAGGCTTGGTGGTATGGAGATAATTGTGTAACGGGGATATTTGCTGGAATGTTTATGTGATGAATAGAGGAAAAGACCAGGTGGTAGAGAAAGGCACGTGCTGGTTGGGCTAAATTCTGAGCACTACACAGTGTGGGTGTGGGTGGGTGGAAGAAGCTCAGTGAAAAGCAATCAGAGAAAAAACTGGCACTTCTCAGGCACTCATCCAAGGTTTCTAATGACCCTCAGGGAAAGCTTTCTACAAGGGAGCACATCTGTCAAGGGGCTAGATGGGAAGAGTACTGGTACTGGATGTTACTGTCTCCTTTGCAGAGGTTGAAACAGTAAACAAGGGAGAAGATCCAATATACTAGTTAGCAATATCCAAAAAGTGGTATTGTTGATGTTCTACTAGGAGGAGGGATAAAGGGTTTCTTAACCCAATAATTCATTGAGAATTTCTTATCTCCCTTATTTCTGCCTCCTCAGAGTATGGTCCCAACAAAAAACCTTTTCCAGAACAAGGAAAAGGCTAGTCTTGGACACAATGTTTACTTGTGGGGCTAGGTTGGAGACAACAGCTATCAGGGAAGCTTTTTTCATGGTGATGAAAGAAGTATATAAGAGGAACAGCAGTTGTGCAAGCATGACTGAAGCTACTGCTTGAGATACTCCTGCTAACTTCCAACTGACCAAAGCAAGGACAGATTGGAAAAATGCATTCCACCTATAAAACGGTATGTATATAATTACATTGCTGAGCCCAATAACATTTAGATATGTAATATCTTTGACAATAAAAGCACAAAACTGTGGATAGAAACAAGTGTAGAAGAGGGAAATGTTCATTAGATGGTGACATAAATTCACAGAAAGAAATGACAAGCAGAAAGAGTAAAGAAAGTTGATGTTATAATGTCTATAAATATTTGCTTGTTCTACTTTCTTCTCTCATTTTCATTAAAAATATAAGATAATATAAAGTAATTATAATAATCTGTTCTCAGGTTTTTATTATAACATATATAGACATAATATGCAAACAATAATACCACAAAAAGAGAAGATAGAATGGAGCTATATAGGAACATAGTCTCATATTTTTTGGGAATTAAGTCAATATAAACCTTACTTAGGTTAAAAGGAGTGATGATGTACCAATAAATGCTATAATATGATGAAATTTTGAAAACTATACTAAGTGAAAGAAGCTAATTACAAAAGATCACATATTGTATCAATCCATTAATAGGAAATACCCAAAACTGACTAAATCTATAGAACCAGAAAGTAGATTAGTAGTCGCCTAGAGCTGTCTTGGAGGAGACAACCACTTGGAGACTGGAGGACAATAGCAGGTGTTGCTGATGGCTAGAAGCCTCTTTTTGGGAAGACAAAACTAAAAAATTAACTTGTTATGTTAAATACATCGAAATAAATTAATTGTGTATTTAAATGAGCAAATCGTATGATATGAAAGATACATCTCAATAAAACTATTGTTTTATTTTGTTCTTTGGTATATGACTGATTCTGTGGCTGGAGCAGGGAGGGTAATTTAAGCATTTTGTTAAACCAGAAATCAAGTGAGTGCTAAAATATTGTTTTTCTGTCAAGTAAATGCAGAGTTTGCTTGAAGTTGTGCCCCTGGCCAAATTTGAAATAATTTAAGCAGCACAAATAAAATCATAATGTATAAGAACAACTAGACTTAAATAATCCATGAGTCCACGGTGATATTAAACATGAACACTATATAAATATATATAATGCATAGAAAGAAAAGATAAAACAAATGAAAACTTTTTTAAAAAGGAATGTCTAATAGCAAATGTAGAAGGAATAATGGAATTAGAAAATCACATTTTGTAACATCCATTATAATAATGATTGATCCAAGCAAGAATCATCAATAAATATTAAAACTACTGGATGAAAAAGCATTGGACAATGAATTCACATTATCTCAAAATGTCACCCAACAGATTACCAACAAATTACAGAGGGAAAATTGTACAATGGAGCAATCCAACAGTTACCATTTTCACCAAATGGTCAAGGTTCCATGGCCAATAGTAGAATGCCTGATATCCTGTGTCTTCTAATATGGGCAGTATGAGACACACATCATCTTTTTGGCATTCTTGCCAGAAATGTGTGATCTGAATTTAACCAAGATCTAGCAGTAAGAAAAATCCAAGGTTGGAATGTTTTGTAGGACATCTAGCCAAGAATTGTCAAAAAAATCCAGTATCATGAAGAAAAAAGGGAAATGAAAGTTCTAGATTATAGGAGACTAAAAACATACAACAGTAAATGTTATGTCTATATCTTAAAATGATTCTTATTTTTTAAGTGAGTAAAACTATAAGGGACTTTTGTGGGACAATATTAAAAATTGTGTCTGGACTACATGTTTGATGATATTCCTGCATTAATGTTTATTTTCCTAAGTGTGGTAATGGTATTAAGTCTGTTTAGGGAGAAAAATATTCTTGTTCTTGGGTTATGCATAGTGAAGTATTTAGTGGATAGATGATTTGATGTCCTCATGCTGTTGTCAGAAGATTTAGAAAAAAGGAAGTATCATAAGCTTATATATATCCACATGTGTGTATTTGTGTATGTACTTGTATACACACACATACATACACATACACAGACAGAGCCATTGTGGCAAGATGCTAAAAGTAATAAAACTACATGAAGGGGGTACAAGCATCCTTCTTTTTTTCAAATTCCTGTGGGTTTGAAATTTTCAATACTAATTTATCACCTATATTACTAATCTGGGCATTTATTTCTGCACAAAAATCTGCTTTTTTGAGTCTCATGTATTTTGTAAAATTCTGTCCAGCCCTAGTAAAATGTCTACACCATAACACCGGAAGTGCAAAACTATGCAATTGCCCCCCCAAAAAATCAATAATCTTGAAAGAAGTTGCCTTTAAATTTTGTCCAATTGCGGAAATAGAACATTCCAGAGATATCTGAAATTCATAAATAGAGAAAACCTATGTCACTAAAGAAAGAAAACCTATGTCTGCTCTCTTTGTACTGAAAAAACTATTTTTCATACTGTAGTATGAAAAATAGAATGGATTTTCCTATGATCTCAGTATGCTAACATTCCCAGCCCTATTTCTTCAGTGTAAGAAAGATTTTCTGTAATAAAAATTGGTCCCAGCGTTGGATTATTATAGATGAGATTGCCCAAGTACAATACGAATCATAATCTCTGGAGTTTAACTTTTCAATTCTGTAGGATTTGCAAAGAAAAAAATTAATTTTTCCCCAAGATAAATGTATTAATATTTAATAAAGAAACAAAGCCAGATTGCAGTGCTACTGAAAAATAAGGAATTTACATAAAGCCCGTCTATATTTGAACAAACACACTAAATTGAGTAGCATAAATTCCCAGACATGAAAATGTTGTGAATAAAAGAAAATTTTTTAGGTTAATAAAATACTTGATAACTGGACTAACAAATGTCCAATAAATTTGTGTTGGCAAAAGTGACCAAACTTCTTTTTTCAGAATGACAATTCTTGTAGCTCTTGGTAGACTTGTGAGCATGTGCTCTATCAATGATCCAGGAAATTGGGCACGATATATAGTAATTCATCTCTCAAAAGATCAGTAATGGCCATGGAAGAATGTAGGGCAATTTTATTTTTCCCATTTCAGACCATATGGGGAATGATCTCTCCTAATATTTGATTAGCTTTGCTGGAGCTATTGCAAAGTTGGACAAAAGTCCAAATTAGTAGAGATTTAGTCCTTGGAAAATTGGGAAAATTGTGTTTATATTAATCTAGATAGGCTAGACCATGCTGAAGAAACAAAGAAAACCTCACATCTCAGTGGTTTAAGATAATAAACTGCCGAGACCAGCTCGGTCATGGAGACCCTAACCCAGCAGCACGAGAGGAATTAAAGACACACACAGAGAAATATTGAGTATGGAGTGGGAATCAGGGGGCTGACAGCCTTCAGAGCTGAGAGCCACAAACAGAGTTTTACCCACATATTTATTGACAGCAAGCCAGTGATAAGCATTGTTTCTATAGATCATAGATTAACTAAAATGGGAAACAAAGGAATGGGCTCTGGCTAGTTATCTGCAGCAGGAAAATGTCCTTAAGACACAGATCGCTCATGATATTGTTTGTGGTTCAGGAACACCTTAGATTTTCCACCCTGGGTAGGCCAGGTGTTCCTTGCCCTCATTCTAGTAAACAAACAACCTTCAGTGTGGGTGTCATAGCCATCAGGAACATGTCACAGTGCTGCAGAGATTTTGTTTGTGGCCAGTTTGGGGCCTGTTTATGGCCAGATTTGGGGGCCGGTTCCCAACAATAAACTTTATTTTTTGGGTTCACAAAATGTCCAATTCTGGTTGGCCTCCACTTTACTATGTTGTAGCTTCTCCATCTGAATCATGCGGCCGTGAAGACATCATGATAAAGGGAAGAGAGAGAGCTAGAAGGCATCAAGAGTGGTTTATGAAAGTGGTTTTGAAGTGGCTTTAATCCCTCTTACTCATCTTTTCTTGGCCAGAACTCAACCATTTGGCCACAACCCAACTCCTCATCCTGAAAGAGGAAATAATACAGGGATTGCCTAGCATTGCTCCAGCCACAGAGTTCTATTTCCTGGATGGCTACTCTTACAGTGTGAGACCCTGGGGTACCTGGTGGTCAGTTTTCCACAAATGTGGAAGGAGTCTGACTAGGAATGAAGCCATCACAGACGGAAACAAAGCAGAGACAGGGAGCTTTTGTTCTTCACATTGTTATAGTCTGTTAATCTTACCATGACTGTGAGCTAATAAATAACTCCTACCTCTTTTTGTTCTTCAATCCAGTTTGACTTGCATTTATGAGTCTTATAACCAACAGTCATAACTAACTCAGAGTCTTTAAAAACCCCATGCTTGCTGAAGATAGCTTAATTAATAATTCAACTGATTATTAATTGGAAAATATTATGGGTACCTACTGTGCTGTGCTTGGTAAACTTTCACTCTTCTGTCAAATTTTGTCTGAGTATTACCTCTACCATGAAGTCTTTCCATTACATTCTGGTTCCAGTTTTGTCAATTCTTAGGGTTCTGATAAACATTAGAAACATATGGAAACTGTGAGAGGCAGATCTTATGTCTAAGATTAAATCCAGATGCTATTTACAGTTGTACGATCTTAGGTATGTAATTTAACCCCTCTTCTCTTGTCTACCACCAGATGAGAAGTCCCCTTCACCTTCTGCCATGATTGTGAGGCCTCCCCAGCCACGTGGAACTGTCAGTCCATTAAATCTCTTTCTATTGTAGATTGCCCAGTCTTGGTATGTCTTTATCCGCCGTGTGAAAACAGACTAATAAAAATGGTAATTCTGTTTTTACTTCTTTGTGGAATCACCACACTGCTTTCCACAATGGCTGAAGTAATTTACACTCCCACCAGCAGTGTATAAGTGTTTCCTTTTCTCCACAACCTCACCAGCATCTGTGGTATTTTTCCTTTTTAGTAATAGCCATTCTGACTGGTGTGAGATGGTATCTCACTGTGGTTTTGATTTGAATTTTTCTAATGATTAGTGATGTTGAACATTTTTTCATATTCTTTTTGGGTGCATGTATGTCTTCTTTTGAAAAGTATTTGTTCATGTCCTTTGCCTGCCTTGTAATGGGGTTGTTTGGTTTTTGTTCTTGTAAATCTGTTTAAGATTCTTATAGATTCTGGATATTAGACCTTCTTCAGAAGTATGGTTTGCTAATATTTTCTCTCATTCTGTAGGCTCTCTGTTTACTCTATTGATGGTTACTTTTGTTGTGCAAAAGCTCTTTAGTTTAATTAGATCCTGTTTATCAATTTTTGCTTTCGTTGCAATTGCTTTTGTTGCAATTGCTTTTGACATCTTTGCCATGAAATCTTTGCCAGTTCCTATGTCTAGAATGGTATTTCCTAGATTATCTTCCAGAATTTTTAGTTTTAGGTTTTACATTTAAGTCTTTCCTCCATTTTGAGTTGATTTTTGCATATGCTATAAGGAGGAGGTCCAGTTTCAATTGTCTGTAAATAACTAGCCAGTATCCCAGCACCGTTTACTGAATAGAGAGTCTCTTCCCTATTGCTTGTTTTGCCAGCTCTGTCAAGGAAACAGATGGTTGTAGGTATGCAGCTTTCCTTCTGGCATCTCTATGCTATTCCATTGATCTATGTGTCTGTCTTTGTACCAGTACAATGCTGATTTGGTTATTGTAACCTTGCAGTTTGGTTTGAAGTCAGGTAATGTGAGGCCTCCAGGTTTGTTCTTTGTACTTAGAATTGCCTTGGCTATTTGAGCTCTTTTTTGGTTCCATATGAATTTTAAAATAGTTTTTTTTAGTTCTGTGAAGAATGTCATTGATAGTTTGATAGGAATAACATTGAATCTGTAAATTACCTTGGGTAGTATGGACATTTTAATGATATTGGATTCTTCCTATTCATAAGCATGTAATTTTTTTTATTTGTTTGTATTGACTCTGATTTCTTTGAGCAGTGTTTTGTAATTCTCATTGTAGAGATCTTTCACATCCCTGGTTAGATATATTCCTAGGTATTTTCTTTCTGTGGCAATTGTAAATGGAAGTGTACTCTTGATTTGTCTCTAAGCTTGGATGTCGTTGGTGTACAGGAATGCAACTGATTTTTTACATGTACTTTGTATCCTAAAACCTTGCTGAAGTTGTTTATCAACTCAAGTAGCTTTTGGACAGAGGCTATGGAGCTTTCTAAATATAGAATTATGTCATCTGTAAGCAGGGGTAGTTTCACTTCCTCTTTTTCTATTTGGATGCCTTTTATTTCTTTCTATTGCCTGATTGATTTGGCCCCTACTTCCAATACTTTGTTGAATAGGAGTGATGAGACAAGGCAACCTTGTCTTATGCTTGTTTTCAAGGGCAGGGCTTCCAGCTTTTGCCCATTTGGTATGATGTTAGCTCTGGGTTTGTCATAGCTGTTTCTTCTTATTTTGAACTATATTCCTTTGATGCCTAGGTTTCTGAGGGTTTTATGATGGAATGTTGAATTTCAACAAAAGCCTTTTCTGCATCTATTGAGACAATCATGTGGTTTTTCTCCTGAGTTCTGTTTATGTGACAAATCACATTTATTAGTTTGTATATGTTGAACCAAACTTGCATTCCAAGGATAAAGCCTACTTGATCATTATTAATTTGATTTTTAATGTGCTGTTCTATTCAGTTTGCTAGTACTTTGTTGAGGATTTTTGCATCTACGTTCATCAAGGATTTTGATGCTTAGTTTTGTGTTTGTTTAGTTGTGTCTGTGCTAGGTTTTGGTATCAGAATGATGCTGGCTTCATAGAATGAGTTGAGGAGTCCCTCCTCCTCAATTTTTTGGAATAGTTTCAGCAGGAATGGGACCAGCTATTCTTTGTATATCTGTTAGAATTCAGCTGTGAATCCATCTGGTCCTGGGATGTTGTTTTTTGTGGGATTTTTTATTAGCAGGCTATTTATTACCAATTCAATTTTGGAACTCATTATTGGTCTATTCAGGGATTCAGTTTCTTCTTGATTCAGTCTTAGGAGGATGTATATGTCCAGGAGTTTATCTGTTTCTTCTACATTTTCTAATTTGTGTGTATACTGGTGTTTGTAGTAGTCTTTGATGGTTATAGGTATTTCTGTAGGGTCTGTAGTGATATCCCCTTTGTCATTTTCAATTGTGTTTATCTGGATGATCTCTCTTTTCTTCTTTATTAGTCTAGCTAGCAGTCTATCTATATCATTAATTTTTTCAAATAGCCAATTCCTGGATTCATTAATGTTTTCCATGGTTTTTAATGTCTCAGTCTCCTTCAATTCAGCTCTGATTTTGATTATTTCTTATCTTCTGGGAGCTCTGGGGTTGGTTTGCTCTTGCTTCTCTAGTTCTTCTACTTGTGATGTTAGAGTGTTAATTTGAGATCTTTCTAACTTTTAGATGTGGGGGTATACAGCTGTAAATTTCCTTCTTAACACTGCCTTAGCTGTTTCTCAGAGATTCTGGTATGTTATATATTTATTCTCATTTGTTTCAAAGAACTCAACTTCTGCCTTAATGTTATTATTTACCCCAAAGTCAATCAAGTGCAGGTCATTTAATTTCCATGAAATTGTATCATTCTGAGTGATTTACTTCATATTGAATTCTATTTTTATTTCATAGTAGTCTGAGCATGTGGTTGGTATGATTTTCTTTTTTTTTTTTTTTAATTTTCTGAGGATTGTTTTGTGTCCAATTGTGTGATTGATTTTAGAGTATGTGCTATGTGGCAATGAGAAGAATGTATATTCTGTTGTTTTGGCCTGGAGAAGTCTGCAGATGTCTATTATGTCCATTTGGTCCAGTGTTGAGTTTGGGTCCTGAATATCTTCATTAATTTTCTGCCTTGATGATATAATACAGTTGTGTGTTGAAGTCTCCTGCTGTTATTTTGTGGGAATCTAAGTTTCTTTAGAGATCTCTAAGAACTTGATTTATGAATCTGGGTACTCCTGTGTTGAGTGCATATTTATTTAGTATTGTTAGGTCTTCTTATTGAATTGAACTCTTTACCAATATGTAATGCCCTTCATCTTTATTTTTATTTTTATTTTTTGTATTTGTTGGTTTAAAGTCTGTTTTGTCTGAAATTAGGATTGCAACCCCTGCTTTTTTTTCTGTTTTCCATTTGCTTCATAGATTTTTCTTCATCCTTTTATTTTAAGCCCATGGATGTTATTGCATGTGAGATGGGTCTTTTGAAGACAGCATACCATTGGGTCTTACTTTTTTATCCAGCTTGCCACTCTGTGCCTTTTAAATGGGGGGCATTTGGCCTGTTTACATTCAAGGTTAGTATTGATATGTGTGAATTTGGTCCTGTCATCACATTGTTAGCTGGTTATTATGCAGATTTGTGTGGTTGCTTTATAGTGTCATTGGTCTGTGTCCTTGAGTGTGTTATCACAATGACTGCTAAGAGTCTTTCCTTATTTAGTGCTTTTTTCAGGAGCTCTTGTAAGGCAGGTCTGGTGTTAAAAAATTCCCTCAGCATTTGCTTGCCTGAAAAGATGGTATTTTGAATTCTGGACTATTTTTAAACTGTCTTTTCAGTTACATTTATCATAAGGTGAAAAGACAAAGCTTCAGAATTTTTCTTTGGGTTCTTTATCATTCTTGCTAAGTGATTGGTTATTCTTTTTGTACATGACTTGAACTCTGAAACAACTTGAACAATGCCTAGAAAAATATTTGGTGTCTTGGTGGAGAAAGGCCTCAATATATTCTCTTCTTAGGGGCCTGTCTGTCTTCAGAGTCAATGCAGTTAACTGTGAACATTCATCTCATAAACATCAAACTATGACCATGTCCAGGCACCATGCTTGATGCCAGGCATGAAGTGAACAAAAGAGACTCAGTTTTGAGTGAGTAAAATGAAACCTTAGGAAGAATGCATTCTTTCTTAAGGAGAAGAAGGGAGAAACAAGTGTATGTATAACTTTACAATAATGTGGTTAGTACAACAATAAAACTCTGTACAAAGTTTCAAGAAAGCACAGAGGAGGGAGAAACTGATTCTACCTGAAAGAATCAGAAAAGGGGTGTGAGAGGAGGTCGTGTTTGCATTGATTCTATAAGAAGAAGAAAGAGTATTTCAGGTTGGGGGATAACCAGGTGGGAAAGACCCATTTTTTGTTGGACTTATGTATCATCCAGACATGGTTACACAGTGTAAGAAGTACTTTTATTTCTTTTAGCAAGTAGAGAGAAATTAATCTGTCAGCCAGGAGTTCCACTTATATTATTGGTGGAAACAACACACTTCTCCATCAAGCCAGAAGATAGCCCTATCCATCGCTCCACTTGCATCTGTTGCTATCTCCATGACTTTGGCTCTACCCTCTGTGCTCCTGATTTCATCCTTTGAGTTATTTTTCCTTTCATTTCAGCTGAATAGCTTTCTCAGTTTATTTCCTGCATGTAGAGTTTTGGTGATCTAATGCCCTCTTTGCATTTTGAACATGGTGTCACATGCACCTGGATGCATTCCATTGCTACCATTTTGATACATTATCATGAAAAATCATTTGAATTATTTAAAAATGTCTTGAATTCAGTTAGAGATAATCATAATGTTGTCATTGGGAGAGTTAAGGAAAAATCTATAATGATCCAACAAAGTCTGGCACAGAATAAGCTATCAATTGAAGATAGTGCCTATGATTATTAATAATTATGATGATATCACAATACTCTTTCTATATAACAGAATCAGTCAACATGTCTATGCTAGTCTACAGGGACTATCAGGGCCTCTTAGAAATACCAGATTTGACAAAACCTGGTTTAAAATGACAACAAAATATAAACCCTGAAAAGTTTATTCCTATAGCACCCTTAACATAATGCTAGATTAAGATACAGTTTGTGGTATTGGAGGCAAAAATATTAATTTTTGGATTCTCTTGAATGTCATGCCATACTCCCTCCTAGTTGAACTTCTTTCTCTGTCTTCCCTCTGTCTGCACTCAAATTGTTGAGCACTGCTGAGGAAAATGATCCAACCAGGCAGCTCAGAAGTATTGTAAATGTATGATCAGTGAGCCTTCAACATGCCATCAAAAGGCCCAGCTGCTTAAACCTAGTTTTCTATTTAGAACTCCCACCCACCACCATATTTGTAAACCTACACATTTCATCCTCCTGTCTCTCCTCTCGTTTCATCCCCTATTTCATTCTATCCCCCATCCCACCCATTACATGGAGGAGCTGTTCCCACTATGAAATACATATTCTCCTACCTGTACTCTGAATCCCATAACTGCTTGTCTCTTAACCTATTAATAATCCCCTTGCCTATGTCTTTAATTTCTTTCTCTACCTCACATTTCCCATGAGCTTTCAAACATGCTAAAATTGCTTCCATATTTCAAATAAAAAAATCAAAATAACTTAGTTGAATCAAATATTCTCCTCCAGCTATTGCTCTGTCTTCTTTTCTTCAAACCAATCATCTCAAATGAGGACCCAATCTGGACCTCTTTACCATCTTAGGTAATGGTATTGCCATTCAGTTGGAGCAAATTACAGACTTTACCATCTCCACTTCTTAATTGCTCCAGCATGTCTTTAACATGCTCTGTTTCATCAACATGGCTCTCACTAAGATCAACAGTGACCTTCCCTTGCATTTTGTGGGCACTTCTAAGACCTCATTTTACTTGGCCTCTCAGTAACATTTAACCTTGACTTCTCTTTTCCCACTCTCTCATGGTTTTTCTTCTACCCTGCTGGCCACTCCTTCTAAATCTTCTTTTTTAGCTCTTACTTTTCTATCTGGCTTTAAATATTTTAAAAATATGAAGGCTTAAATGCAGACTCTGTTTTTTGTTTATATTTTTCCATAGGTAATTTTATGTTCGTGATGGGACTCCAAGACATATTCCCAGCTAAAAAATCCTCTTCTGAGTTCCAGATATACAGGTTCTCCACATATTTCTTCTTCAATGTTTAAAATTCATATCAAATCCAATAAATTCCAGTAAACTCATGGTCATTTCTCCCCAAATGGGTTTTCTCAGTCTGTCCAGGCTGCTATAACAAATAAACAAACTGGATACCTTATAAATAGCAGAATTTTATTTCTTATAGTTCTGGATGCTGGGAAGTCTAACACCAAGGTGCTGGCAGGTTTGGTGTCTGGTGAGGGCTCCCTTGCTGGTTCACAGAAGATGCTTTCTTGCTTTTTCCTCACATGGTGAAGGGGAAAAGGCAGCACTCTTGGGTCTCATTTAAAAGGGCACTAATTCCATTCATGAGGTCTCCTCTACCATAATCTAATCACCTCCCAAAGGCCCTATCTCCTAGTATGATCACATTGGTGATTATGTTTTCAACACATGAATTTTGGAGGGACAAAAACATTCAGCCCATGGCACAGGTCCTCTCCCATATCTTGAGGAACGGCACTGCAATCTAGAAACCCAGATATCACCATTGACCATTATTTCTCCCTTTCCACCTGTATCTACTCCAGCACTGAATATACATTTTACCACTTAAATATCACTTGTTTGTGATTTTCAGGTACATTACTCAGTATAGATTTTAGTAATAATATTTCATATTTCCAAATCCTACCTAAATCAGTTAATCTGTGGAGATCCCCTTAAAACTCCAAGATGACTCTGGCCCTTTTGTAATTAGTTTATGATATGAGAAGTCATTTTATGGTTTATGGTTGAACAAACTCAGTTAACTCTAAAGGATTCTTTTAGTTCTTCACTAGCCAGAGTTAATTTCCACAATCGTAGTTTCAAGTAAAATTTTTGTTTTTATTGCCTTTTACATTTTTTAGCTTCAGTTTTTGAGTCATACACTGTCAACCTAAAACAAACTCATTTTTTTCCTTAACCTCCCCTTGGAAATGAAATATATTCCTCTCCATACTTCCCTCAGCCTACAGTGAAAAGTCCAAAAAATTGTGAAACAGGACTACTACCTTGCTCCTGTAGAGCTGTTCCACATTAATTTGATAAATCTTGCAGGCAGAGGTCATTTGCTGAAAAAAAAAATACTGTATTTATTTGAGTCGAATTCACTTTAGGTGCATGGTGTGCTGGGTTAGTTATCCAGCTCTTTCTAAATATTTTATCAAACTCTAATTTGTTTGAAAAATAATAAATAAAATCTCATAATAAAATTTTAAAATGTTCTTGTATCTCAAACTGTATATTACAGAAAACACAATTATAGCTCTTCACCATGTTATATACCTCCATTATGCTGAATTCAGTAGTCAAGTGGTTGCAAGTGTATTTCAAAATAAACACAAATAATAGTGTGAAAGATAGAGAGCTAAAGCCCTGCTCTTCTTTCTTTTCTTTTTTTTTTTTTTTTTTTTTTGAGATGGAGTCTCACTGTCACCCAGTCGGGAGTGCAGTGGCGTGATCTCGGCTCACTGCAACCTCTGCCTCCTGGGTTCAAGCAATTCTCCTGCCTGAGCATCCCGAGTAGTTGGGATTACAGGTGCCTGCCACCATGCCCAGCTAATTTTTGTATTTAATAGAGATGGAGTTTCACTATGTTGGCCAGGCTGGTCTCGAACTCCTGACCTCAGGTGACATGCCCACCTTGGCTTTATTACTTGTCTTTTTCTTGAGATCCTAACCAAACTCCAGTATATGAGAAATCATCATCTTATAAATTGGTCTAGTGTTCAAAGGAAAATATAGTGTCTGCTATATTTGGAGTTTGGTGGCATGATCATGACTCACTGCAGCCTCAATTTCCTGGGCCCAGGCGATCCTCCCACTTCAGCCCCACAAGTAGCTGGGACCACAGGCACATGACACCACACTGGCTAATTTTGCTTATGCTTTGTAGAGACAAAGTCACACTATGTTGCCCAGGCTGGTCTCAAATGCATAGGCTCAAGAAATCCTCCTACCTTGGCCTTCCGAAGTGCTGGAATTACAGGCATGAAATACTACCCAGGCATGAATGTGGGTAGTATTTGCTATTTATAAAAACTTAGGGACTCTCTTAGAACTCAGGAAAAGTAACATGCCCTGTATATAGAGATTTAAACAATATGGATCAATGACCTAAATGTAGGAGCTAAAACTACAAAATTAGAAGAAAACATAGGAACAAATCATGACTTGGATTTGGCAAAGTATTCTTAGATACGAAATAGAAGTCATAAGCAACAAAAGAAAAAATAAGTGAGATTTCATCAAAATTAAAAACTTTTGTGCTGCAAAGGACACCATCAGTAAAATAAAAAGGCAACCCACCAAATGGAAGAAAACATTTACAAATAATATATCTAAGGGACTTGTATCAATACTATATTAAGCTTAATAAAATGAAAGAAATGTTTATTCAGATCAATTTTTTAAATGATCTGAATATCCATTTCTCCAGATGGCTACTAAGCACATGAATGAAAATATGTTCAACACCATTAGTCATCAGGGAAATGCACATCAACACCATGAGGTATCACTTCACACCCACTAGGATGGCTAGGATCAAGAAGACAGATAAGTGTTGGTGAGGATGTGGAAAAATTGGAACCTCATGCATTGCTGGTGGGAATGTAAAATGGTGCAGCCACTGTGAAACAGTCTGGCCATTCATCAGACAATTAAACCTAGAGTTACCATCTGACAAAGCATTTTCTACTCTTAGGTGTTTTCATTTCTCTTCTAAGAGAAACAAAATGTTTTGTTCATGTTCACACAAAAACTTGTACAAAAATATGTATCATAGCATTACTTATGATAGCCAAAACGTGGAAACAACCCAAACAGAAACAAAATGTGATATATTTCTACAATAAAATAGTATTCAGTTATCAAAAACAATAAAGTACTGATACATGCTACCACTTAAATGAGACCTCAAAACATACTAAGTTAAAAAAAAGTCACAAATGTGTACATATTGTATGATTCAATTCATATGAGGGTCTAGAACAAGCCAATTTATAGATATAAAATGTGAATTCATTGTTGCTTAAGGCTAAGGGTGAGGAATTAGATGGGGATTGGGAGATATAGCTAAAAGATGAGAGTTTCTTTTTGAAGTAATCAAAATGCTCTAAAATTGACTGTGGTGATGCTTTCACATATCTGTGCATATCTATCCTAGAAACTATTGAATCATACACTTTAAATGGATGAATTGAATGTTATATGAATGATCTTTCAATAAAGCTGTTTTCTTTTTAAAGAAAACGCCTAGTTTGAAATAATAGGTGGTGAGAGGGGTGGATCTTCATCAGCACCAGAGGGATGGGCAACTTTTTGCTCTGTGCTCACTAAGGTTGTCCCAGTAAATAGGAGGGAGTATGCATAGCAGTTAGGTGTATACTTTCTGGAGTCAAACTGCTCGACTTTGAACATTGAAGCATTTTCTGTCATTTCCTAGCTGTGGCATCCTAGACCCATCATCTCCCTTCTCTAAGTCTCAGTTTCCTCATCTTAGTAACAATAGCACATATGGCTGAGGATGTTGTGTGGAGTAGGGGTGGATCAAGTCAGAAAATCCATGTGTCTGACACAGCATAAGCACCTTATAATTATGGCATGGGGTTAGGGGTAGCTTAGTTGACATTCCTTTACCATCTCAAAGTATTTAGTCAGGGAGAACACTGCTTCAGCCTGTAGCTGCCCAATCACTCTATCTGGAATTACTTGGGCTTTCTACCCCCCAGGATCTGTCCAGCTTATTCCTCACTCAGTCCTGAACTACACAGTACTTTGTTTCAACAGTTTTAGCCCAGCAGGTCATAGAGTATGGAATGGATCTCACAACCATAGATTTGGCATCAGGTGTGCCCACATTGAAATCTAGAATCTAGAACTCTAGACACCCAAGTGTCCTTCTCAACTCCAGCTTTCTGCTAGATTACTTAGTCTTTATCACTGGACATTAGCCTTTTTGCTTGCTTGCCCTGAACCAAGGTTACCTATTGATACTACAGCCAGATCCTGAAGTGACCTTCTTGGATATGCCCTCAGAATTCTCCTCTGAATATTGTTCTAGTACTTACCAACTAATCACTGGCATCTTGTTATAAGTGGACTAATTACATGGAGCCATACCCCTCTGCCCACCGAAATTAGGGTGCTCTGCTTCCTAGTCTTCTGCTGCCATATTCAAATGTCTGACCATCTACTCCATTTAAAAGAAATCCTGTCTGAAATTTAACCTAAGTGGCCAAATCTTCAGGCCCAAATAATTAGAATGCCAGCAGTTCATTGAGTTGGACACAGTAGAGTAGAATACTAGCTGTGTAAAGGACACAGCCTTCAGCCTGGTCAATTTCTTTGTATGAAATAAAGCCTCTTCCCTTCCGCCATGAATCAGCACATGAGCCTCCAGCATGCATTGTGCTGAGTCCTAGATAGAAAGCGAATTAATAAAAGATGTTAAATATTCCTTTTGGTTGTAAATAGGTCTTTTGATGGTTGTAAATAGGTCTTTTGATGGTTGGAAGACTGGGGAGATTGGCAACTGTAAAATTCAACATGTGGGGTTAACAGCTTCTCAGAATAAAAGTCAACCCCTGGGTTTTTTTGTTGGTTTGCTTTCCTCCATTTTGTCTGTGCCCTAAGCAGTGAAAATCTGAAATGTCACAATTTTACTCTGGAATTTTGAAAGCTGCAAGTACTCCAACTAAAACATACCCAGGTTTAAATATTTTCTTTTTATTTTCCTCCTGTTTTCATAGAAGTTGAATAGAATTAGAAGACAAATTAGTCATCAAAACAAACTCAAATCACGCCTGTAATCCCAGCAGTTTGGGAGGCCGAGGCGGGCAGATCGTGAGGTCAGGAGATCAAGACCATACTGGCTAACATGGTGAAAATTCATCTCTACTAAAAATACAAAAAAAATTAGCTGGGCATGGTGGCAGGTGCCTGTAATCCTAGCTACTCAGGAGGCTGAGACAGGAGAATGGCATCAACCCAGGAGGAGGAGCTTGCAGTGAGCCAAGATTGCGCCACTGCACTCCAGCCTGGGCAACAGAGTGAGACTCTGTCTCAAAAAAAAAAAAAAAAAAAAAAAAAGACACATTACAAAGTCTTTTAAAGCAATCCCTCTGTTGTCCATTGACTCTTGGGGAAAGAAGTGCTCTAGTTTTTTTCTGCAACACTGGGCATGTAGTTTAGCAAGATCATTTACAAGTCAGTCAGTCAGTCTCTCTCTCTCTCTCTCTCTCTCTCTCTCTCTCTCTCTCTCTCTCTTCCTTTCTCTCCCTCTCTCTCTCTTCCTCTCCCTCTCTCTCCCTCTCCCTGTCTTCTCTTTCCCTCCCCATCCACCACCTTTCTTACCTTTACAAGATGAATGAGAGCTGAATTTTTACAAATTTTCTGTGGGGTGTTGTCTAAAATCGGGACGCCAGTTTAAAGGGGCAAAATGCTTTTTAAAGGATGACTGGAGGAAAGAATAGTTTAATTTTCTAACTTGGAAGTCATTGATACTGACTCACAGGTCACTGAGATCCTTCTCTAACAAACCATAGAATACAAGAAGTAGTTGTTTGTTTTTTCCCAATATTGGTAGATTAGAGGCATTCAGCATGCCTCAGCCACTCAAGATCAAGTCTGTGAGCTTTAATTCAAGAAGCAAATGGTAATCTACCAGAATCTTAAAGAATAACCCAGATCCCAGAGAAGAAAACACTGACAAACAGCCCTCATGGTAGTGTCCAGCTGATAAAAGGACAGAAAAAAAAAAAGAAAAAAATCCTACCTGCATGAAAATAATTACAAAAATTAGAAGTGCTCGCATCTCCAGATGAGAAGAAACCAGAGCAAGAATTCCAGCACCATGAAAAATCTGAAAGTAGTGATACTATCAAATGATTACAATAGCTCTCCAGCAATGGTCCATAGCCAAAATGGAAACACGGAAATGACAGATAAAGAATGTAAAGCATGGATTGCAAGGAAGCTCATTGAGATCCAAGGCAAGGCTGAAAATCAATACACCATTCTCCTGCCAGAATTACTGACCTGAACCCTCACGCGAAGGGTACAATCCCTAAACTGGAGTTGGGCAGTGATGGGCTGGCACTCCCTTCTGACCTTTGGTGCAACAGCCTCAGAATCAGACATGGTCCAGAACTTGAAGGACTTAGAGGAATGGCTGCATACTGACTCCTAGGACATGGTTATGGCACTGACGCTGTTGCTAGGGGCTAGCACTGTAGCCTATGGTGTCCAGAAATCCATGTTCACCATGGAAGGCAAACACAACCATCTTCTTCAATCATATCGGTGGCATGCAGCAGGACACTATTCTGGACAAAGCCTTCATTTCGGGATCCCCTGGTCTTAGTAACCCATTAACGATGACATTCTGGCCAGACCTTGAAAAATTTCCTCCCTAACAGGCTCAAAAGACCTGCAGGTGGTGAACATATCCCTGTGAGTGGTGTCTCAACCCAACATTCAGGAGTTTCCTAGCATGCACAATCACCTAGAGCTAGACAATAAAGAATGAGTGTTGCCATCCATTGTCAAAAAAGTGCTCAAGAGTGTGGTAAGTTCAATGCCTCATAGCTGATTACCCAGTGGACCCAGGTATCCCTGTTGATTCATCTCTGGGAGCTGCCAGAGAGGGCCAAGGACTTCAGTCTTGTCTTGGATGATGTAGCCATCACAGAGATGAGCTTTAGCTGAGAGTACACAGCTACTGTAGAGGCCAAACAAGTGGTCCAGGAGGAGGCCCAGCAGGCCCAGTTCTTGGCAGAAAAAGCAAAACTAGAACACCAGCAAAAGATTGCCCAGGCCAAGTATGAAGCCAAGGCTGCTAAGATGCTTGGAGAAGCACTGAGCAAGAACCCTGGCTACATCAAAATTAACAAGATTAGGCAGCCCAGAACATCTCTAAGACAATCACATCACAGAATCATATCTGTTTCACTGATGACAATCTTGTGCCGAACCTACAGGATGAGACTTTCACCTGGGGAAGTAATGGCATTCTCATTAAGGGTAAGAAATTAGCCTGGCAACCAAGAATTTTACCCCCAAAGAGAAAGTGGATCTGCTTTTTGAGAAGCCAGTTAGGAACCCAGCACAGCCCCACCCTGCCCCAGTATCATGTGAAAGTTTCTTATACCTGCAGCTATCCTCCCAACTCCTCCTGAATAAAGAAAGGCTAAACACCAGCCCCTTTTCTATGGAATTACTTTTCTCCTCCCTTTGTTGGCCAGGGGTGTTGTGACAGTGTGTGATTTCTCAATGATTTCCTACAGTGTTGGTTCCTCCCTCAAGAATGGGAGGAGATAACCACTCACCTAAAAATTCTCAATAAATGTTTATTACTTAAATAAAAACAACACAAACAAACTTCTAAAGCAATCCAGGAAATAGAAAAACATCTTAAAAGAGAATCAACCTGGAATTGGAAAAACTCACTTAAGGAATGTCAAAATACAACTGAAAGCTTTATCAATGGACTGGACCAAGCAGAAGAAAGAATTTCAGAGCTCGAAGACTGGTCTTTTTAACCCAATCTAACATAAATAAAGAAAAACTGATATTAAAAATGAGCAAAGTCTTTGAGAAATATGGTATTATGTAAAGTGACCAAACCTATGAATAATTGGCATTCCTGAGAAAGAAAGAGTAAAAGTAAACAACCTAGAAAATGTATTTGAGAAATTAATTTAAGAAAATTTCCCTAATTGAGATCTGCTGGCAAGATGGCTGAATAGGAATAGCTCCAGTCTGCAGCTCCCAGCAAGACTAACACAGAAGGCAGGTGATTTCTGCATTTCCAACTAAGGTAGCCTGTTCATCTCATTGGGACTGGTTAGGCAGTGGGTGCAGCCCACAGAGGGTGAGCAGAAGCAGGGTGGGGCATTGCCTCAGTGGGGAAGTACAGGGAGCAGGCTGGGGGGCCCTCCCTTTCCCAGCCAAGGGAAGTCATGAGGGACTGTGCTATCCAACCCAGATAATATGCTTTTCCTACGGTTTTTGCAATTCGCATACCAGGAGATTCCCTCACGTGTCTACATCACCAGGGCTCTGGGTTTCAAGCACAAAACTGGGTGGCTGTTCGGGCAGACACCAAGCTAGGTGCAGGAGGCAGGAGGTTTTTCTGTACCTCAGTGGCACCTGGAACCCCAGTGAGACGGAACCATTTACTCTCCTGGAAAGGGGGTTGAAGCCAGAAAGCCAAGTGGTCGCACTCAGCAGGTCCCGCTCTCACAGAGCTCAGCAAGCTAGCAACCACTGGCTCGCTGCCAGCCCAGCAGTCTGAAGTCGACCTAGGATGCTTGAGCTTGGTCGGGGGAGGGGTGTCCACAATTACTGGGGCTTGAGTAGGCGGTTTTCTCCTGACAGTACTAAAAAGGCCTTGAAGTTCAGAATGGGCAGAACTCAACACAGTGCAGCAAAGCAGCTATGGCCAGACTGCCTCTCTAGATTCCTCTTCACTGGGCAGGACATCTCTGAAAGAAAAGCAGCAGCCCCAGCCAGGGGCTTATAAATAAAACTCCCACCTCACGGCGACAGAGCACCTGGGGAAGGGGGCAGCTGTGAGTGCAGCTTCGGAGTCTTAAACGCTCCTGCCTGCCAGCTCTGAAGACAGCAGTGGATCCTGACAAGGAGGGTACTACTAGGACAGCACTCCAGCTCTGCTGAAGGACAGACTGCCTCCTCATGTGGGTCCCTGACCCCTGTGCCTCCTGGCTGGGAGAGACCTCCTGAAAGGGGTTGACAGAAACCTCATACAGAAGAGCTCTGGCTGGCATCAGGCTGGTGCCCCTCTGGGACGAAGCTTCCAGAGGAAAAAGCAGGCAGCAATCTTTGCTGTTCTGCAGCCTCCACTAGTACCCAGACAAATAGGGTCTGGAGTGGACCTCCAGCAAACTACAGCAGACCTGCAGAAGAGGTGATTGACTGTTAGAAGAAAAACTAACGTGGAAAGCAATAACATCAATCAAAAGGACCCACACACAGAAACCCCATCCAAAGGTGATCAACCTCAAAGATCAGAGGTAGATAAATCCACTAATATAAGGGAAACACCAGTACAAAAAGGCTGAAAATTCCAAAAAGCAGAGGCCTCTTCTCCAAATGATCACCAACTCCACTCCAGCAAGGGCACAGAAATGGAAAGAGAATGAGTTTGATGAATTGACAGAAGTGGAGGTGGGTATAACAAACTCCTCTGAGCTAAAGGAGCATGTTCTAACCCAATGCAAGGAAGCTAAGAACCTTGACAAAAGGTTACAGGAACTGCTAACTGGAATAACCCGTTTAGAGAAGAACATAAATGACCTGATGGAGCTGAGAAACACAGCACGATAACTTTGTGAAGCAAACACAAGTATCAATAGCTGAATCAACCAAGTGGAAGGAAGGATACCAGAGATTAAAGATCAACTTACTGAAATGAAGCAGGAAGATAAGATTAGAGAAAAAAGATGGAAAAGGAACAAACAAAGCCTCCAAGAAATAGAGGACTTTTCTTGCGAAAATACCAAACCTACGATTGATTGAGGTCCCTGAAAGTGACGGGGAGAATGGAACCAAGCTGGAAAACACGCTTTAGGATATATCCAGGGGAACTTCCCCAGCCTAGCAAGACAGGCCAACATTCAAATTCAGGAAATATAGAGAACACCACTAAGACACTCCTGGAGAAGAGCAATCCCAAGACACACAATTGTCAGAATCTCCAAGCTCAAAATGAAGAAAAAAAATGTTAGGGGCAGTCAGAGAGAAACATCAGGTTACCTACAAAGGGAAGCCCATCAAACTAACAGTGGATCTCTCTGCAGAAACCCTGCAAGCCAGAAGACAGTGGAGGCCAATATTCAACTTTATTTTTTTATTATTATTACTTTTTTATACTTTAAGTTCTGGAATACACATGTAGAACATGCAGCTTTGTTACATAGGTATACACCTGCCATGGTGGTTTGCTGCACCCATCAACCCATCATCAACATTAGGTATTTCTCCTAATGCTGTCCCTCCCCTTGTCCCCCACCCCTTGACAGACCCCAGTGGGTGATGTTCCCCTCCCCGTGCCCATATGTTCTCATTGTTCAACTCCCACTTATGAGTGAGAACATGCAGTGTTTGGTTTTCTATTCTTGTGTTAGTTTGCTGAGAATGATGGTTTCCAGCTTCATCCATGTCCCTGCAATGGACATGAATTCATCATTTTTTATGGCTGCATAGTATTCCATGGTGTATACATGCCACATTTTCTTTATCCAGTCTATCATTAATGGACATTTGGGTTGATTCCAAGTCTTTGCTATTGTGAATAGTGCTGCAGTAAACATACGTGTTCATGTGTCTTTATAGCAGAATAATTTCTAATCCTTTGAGTATACACCCAATAATGGGATTGCTGGGTCAAATGGTATTTCTAGTTCTAGATCCTTGAGGAATCACCATACTGTCTTCCACAATGGTTGACCTAATTTACACTCCCACCAAGTGTAAAAGTGTTCCTATTTTTCCACATCCTCTCCAGCATCTGTTGTTTCCTGACTTTTTAATGATCACCATTCTAACTGGTGTGAGATGGTATTATGGTTTTGATTTGCATTTCTCTAATGACCGGTGATGATAAGCTTTTTCTCATGTTTGTTGGTCGCATAAATGTCTTTTTTTTTTTTTTTTGAGAAGTGTCTGTTCATATCCTTCACCCACCTTTTGATGGAGTTGTTTGTTTCTTTCTTGTAAATTTTAGTTCCTTGTAGATTCTAGATATTACCACTTTGTCAGATAGATAAATTGCAAAATTTTTCTCCCGTTTTGTGGGTTGCCTGTTCATTCTGATGATCAGGGCACTTTTTGAACTTTATATACATTTATGTCTAAATAGAAAAGGGAAAAAACACAGTAATGTTTGATATTAAGGAACATACAACAATGAATCTTGTGATAACAGTTGGTTTATTTACAGTAAGAATATTCATAAACATATTTGCTTTATGAAAATCTCTTGGGGAGACTGAGGCGGGCAGATCACCTGAGGTTGGGAGTTCTAGACCAGCCTGATCAATATGAAGAAACCAGGTCTGTACTAAAAATACGAAATTAGCCAGGCATAGCAGCACATGCCTGTAATCCCAGCTACTTGGGAGGCTGAGGCAGGAGCACTGCTTGAATCCAGGAGGCAGAGGTTGCAGTGAGCCAAGATCATGCAATTGCACTCCAGCCTGGGCAACAAGAGCAAAACTCAATCTCAAAAAAACAAAATAAAACAAAAAAAAAACTTCTCTCCAGTTTTACTGTGATCCATTCTTCGGTTTCCTCTGAACATATTTTTTATTTTATTTTTGTAACTAGAACTTTTATTTCCCTCTTCACTTTGGCTTAATTTCCCTCTTCACTTTGACTGCCAGGCAGCCATAAGTCCAATATGCAGTCAATCCAAGTATCTGTGTAGTATTTTTCATGTATATTTTAAGCTAATGTCAATCTTACCACAGGCTTTAGTTCATTTATTTCCAATCTTACATATCCCCTCCATCAATTTCCTCACTTATTATTTTTGACCATCAAAACTGCAGACACCAAGACTTGTAGACTTGGCTTCAGATGATGCAATTAATAACCTCTTAAATATTTTTAAAAACTATAATTATTTATTACTTCTTCCATGGAGTCTATTGAGTTTGTTTCTGTAGATAATTATTCTTTTGTTTAATGTTGGTGCTTCTCATTTCTGATTGTAGCTTTCCTAGATGTTCGGTGATTCCTAATTGTTGTCTGATCTCTTCCAGAACAGTTCTCTTCTGCACATTTGTCCTTCGTGTGTGTGTGTGTGTGTGTGTGTGTGTGTGTGTGTCTATGTGTAAGGCTAAATATGTAAAGTGGAGGGGTGGGGAGCAGCTAGATCTGACTTCATCTGATTTCTAATCTTCAGAAATTCTTTCATTTTCAATCCACTACTGGAAGTTCTTTTCTTAGCATCATTGTTGAAATTTTTTGAAAAATATTTTCCTTCAGTTTTTATTTCATGGAATTTAGGATGAGAAGGAAAGTAGGCTCATGGGCTCAGCCTGCCATCTTCAGATCACTTGAGGGTATAAAAAGAGCTCAGCAACAGGGGAGAAATATGAGCTGACAGCTATGGAAATAAGCCCAGCAGAGTCACTAGAATTCAATGGCCAAGCTCGGGGGTTATATACTGCAGAAGGAAAAGCAAGGAGGCCTCTAGCTGCCATCTTTTATTCTTGCATATGTGCACCTAATCCCAGCTGTTTGGCTCGAAACTCCTAAGTGCCGGCCCTAGAGCTCCTCTCAGTCTCTTTTCATTCCAATAGGATGAAAGAGATTATCAGATACGAATGGGGCGGAGCAAGATGGCCGAATAGGAACAGCTCCAGTCTCCAACTCCCAGCGTGAGCAACACAGAAGACCGGTGATTTCTGCATTTTCAACTGAGGTACTGGGTTCATCTCACTGGGGAGTGCCGGACGATCAGTGCTGGTCAGCTTCTGCAGCCCGACCAGCGAGAGCTGAAGCAGGGCAAGGCATTGCCTCACCATGTAGCTTGCGGGCCAACCTTTCTTCAAAGCCAGTAAAACCGTATACGTCACAAACCCAGGCAACCCAACTCCTAATTCCTAATACTAAGTGCTGGGCTGCAACAGGGCACACCCAGGAGGATCGAGCATCCTACACCTTGGGCTGGGAGGGTCCCCCATGATCTACTTGAGCCCCTCCCTCATTGGTAGCTACCAGCAGTCTGTGGGATCTACCATACAGCAGGAGGCTGGGGAGGGGCCTCCCGCCATTGCTGAGGCTATGGTAAAACAAAAAGCTGGGAAGTCGAAACTGGGGTGGAGCCCAAGCAGCCCTTAAGGAAACCTGCCTGTCTCCTGTAGACTCCACCTCTCTGGGGGCCAGGGCACAGTAACCTAATAACAAACACAGCAGAAACTCTATGGAGCCTGAAACGACTCTGTCTGACAGTTTCATTGAGAGCAGTGGATCTCCCAACACGGAGGTTGAGATCTGAGAAGGGACAGACTTTGCTCAAGTGGGTCCCCTGGACCCCTGAGTAGCTTCACCAGACACATCCCACCAGCGCAGTCCTATCAACTCACACCCCCCATAAGGAAAGCTTCCAGTGCTGGGGCTAGAACTGGGGACAGGCTACTCCGCTGTTCAGAAATTATTCTATCTTCTGGCAGCCTCCGCTGCTTCTGGATACTCCAGGCAAACAGGGCCCTGAGGACTCAAGCAATCTCCTAACAGAGACTTACAGCTGGAGGGTCCTGATCATTAGAAGGAAACTATCAAACAGGAAGGACACTCTAGCACTCAAACCCCACCAGGTACATCACCATCATCAAAGACTATGAGGTAGATAAACTTACCAAAGATGGGGAAGCGAGGCGTAGAAAGCTTGAAATTCAAAGTAATATGAGCACATCTCCCTTTAGGCGAAAGAGAGTTTGTTATATTCAACGCCAGCAAATGGACCGTGCCGGACCTGATAACGACTTCGGACGACGTATATAGCCAGCCCAGTCCACCACCAAATCTTCCAGAGCCGTAGAGCGAAATCACGCAATCTGCTGTTAAAACCAAACTTAAGTGTAAAATGAAGAATCTGATGGTTTAGATAACAATGCAAGAGAATAGTCAAGGAATCCAAAAACGAAAGAGACGAAACCATGACACCCAGAACAATGCGACAAGCAGAAGAGTTTAGAAGTGAACTGACTCGGATTAACTGAAGAGACAAAGATTGATGACCAAACGAACAAAATGAAGCGTGAAGAGGAAACTAAAGAGGGCGAAGGAAAAGAAATGAACAAAGCCTGCGGCAGGCGGCGGATTATGGCAGCCATTCAAATCGCATTTTCCAGATTGGGGTGCTTGAAAGTGAGGGGGGAATGGAACCAGTTGAAAAAACCACTTATGGATATCATCCAGGAGAACTTCCCTAACCTAGGTGAGGGCGCAGGCCAACATTCAAATCCAGGAAATACAGAGGAGAATCCCACAAAGATACTCCCAAGAAGTTATGGTAACCTAAGACACATAATTGCCAGATTCACCAAAGTTGAAATGGGCTGAAAAATCTTATGTTGCCTAGAGGAGGAAAGGCTTGCTACTCTCACAAGGCAGGCTTTCCACCGCATCTACAAATGTTACAAGATCCTAAAGGCAAAACCCAGCCGCACATATATGGAAACAAAATATCCAACATTCATAAAACAGCCAGCCCCAAACCGATTTTCTACGATCCAGCCAAACTTGGCTCTCTGTTAAGTGAGTACTGAGAAATAGCAACTTTTATAGATAAGCAAATGTTTTAGAGGATTTTTGGTTCACTCACTTAGGCCCCGTTTCATGGCTTGAGACCTGAACAGGAAGCACTTGCACGATGAAAAAGCCTAAACAAACCGGTACTCCAGCTTATATTGCAAAAATACGCTAAAATGTAAAAGACCATCATGGCTAGGAAGAAACTGTATCAACTAACGAGCAAAATTAACCAGTTAATATCTCATAATGGCAGGACTGTCTACACATACCAATCTTAACTCTTTAAATGGCAAATGGACTAAAATGATCCAATGAAAAGACACAGACTGGGTAAAACTGGATAAAGAAAGTCAGTTGATCCATCAGTCTGGTTGTATTCTAGGAGACCCATCTCTCATTAATGAGATATAATACAAGGCCCAAAATGAAATGACGATAAAATAAAATCACCGCCAAACGAATAAACAAAATACAAATACCAGTCCCGACAAAACAAGACTCAAAACCAACGCAAAGACCCATACGTTACACACAAGGCCAAGAAAATGAACAACTAACAGGAAGAGCTTAACTATCCTAAATATATATGCACCCAACACAGAGCAATCTATATTCATAAAGCAAGTCCTTAGAGACTCTACAAAGAGACTTAGACTCCCATAACAATAATAATGTGAGACTTAAACACTCCAATTGTCAACATTAGGACAGACTTCAAATCCAGACAGAAAGTTAAATAAGGATTAGTCCAGAAGTGAACTCAGCCCTGCAGCAAATGGCAATCCAACAAGTAATAATCTGCCAGAACTCTCCAATTCCCAACCAACAGAATATAAAGCATCTTTCCTCAGCACCACATCAAAATTTTACTCCAAAATTGACCATTATAATTCAAAGTAAAGCACCTCAGCAAATGTACAAGAACAGAAATTATAAACAAACTGTCTCTGTGGACCACAGCAACTCAAACTAGAACCCCAGGACTACGAAACTCAATCAAACCGCCAACCACATGGAAACTGAAACAACCTGCTCCTGAATGACTACTGGGCACATAAACTAAAATGAAGGCAGAAATTAAAGATGTCTTTTGAAACCAATGAGAACAAAGATTAGTTAAATATACCAGGAATCCTCTGGGACAGAAGATGAAGAAAGTGTGTAGAAAGTAAGTCCTGCTGAGCAACGAAACGCCATGTTTTTCACAGCTAGTGCCGATCTGTAGCAACTAATAACTAAACACCTAATTAAAAAAGAACTAGAGAAGCAAGAGTAAACACATTCCAAAGCTAGCAACAAAAGAATGAATAGACCAGGAGCAGAACTGGAAAGGAGATAGAGATTGACAAAACCCTCCAAAAATCAATGAATCCAGGAGTTGGTTTTGAAAAGATCAACAAAATTGATTATGACCACTAGCAAGACTAATAAAGAAGAAAAGAGAAGAACTAAATCGACGAATTAAAAATGATCAAGGGATACCCACCAAATCAACCATAAAACAACAAACCACCACCGAGAATACTATAAACACCTCTACGCAAATAAACTGGAAAATCTAGAAGAAATGGATAATTTCCTGGACACTTCTGTTTAATTCCTTCCAAGACTAAACCAGGAAGAAGTTGAACCTCGAATATAATCACTGGGGCCAGCAGGCTCTGAAATTGAGGCACAATTAATAGCCTACTAAACCAAAGTCCATAATCAGTATAGGATTCACAGCTGAATTCTACCTAGGAGGTACAAGGAGGAGCTGGTACCATTCCTTCTGAAACTATTCCAACTAATAGAAAAGAGGGAATCCTCCCTAACTCATTTTATGAGGTCACAACACCCATCCCGAGCTAAAAGTCTAAGTAGAGATACTACCAAAAAAGAGAATTTTAGGACCAATATCCCTGATGAACATCGAAGGCAAAAAATCCTCAATAAAATACTGGCAAACCGATTCCAGCACATTAACAAAGCTTCATCCAACCACTTAATCGGCTCTATCCTGGGATGTGATAGGCTTGGTTCAATATCTGCAAATCAATAAAACATAATCCAGCATATAAAACAGAACCAAAACACGCCAAACCGCCAGAGATCATCCCAAGAGACGCGTTAAAGCTTGGATAAATTCAACAGCCTCTTCTATGCTTTTGGGGCAACGCTTCAATAAATTGTATTGATGGAACGTAATTTTCAAAATAATAAGAGCTATTTATGACAAAACCTACAGCTAATATCATAATTGAATGGGTAAAACTGGAAAAAATCCCCTGAAACCGAATAATGAAGACAGACGCCCCTCCTCACACCCAATCCAAACACAGCACAAAGTCCCCAAAGCAACCGCGTGCCATAAGTTAAAACCGCATGCATCCAGTTCAAAGAAAAGAGAAGAAGCTTCAACTGGTCCCTTGTTTGCAGATGACATGATTGTATATTTAGAAACCCCATCGTCTCAGCCCCAAAATCTCCTTAAGCTGGATAAGCACCCCCAGCAAAGTCTCAGGATACAGTACCACTGTGCAAAATCACAAGCATTCTTATACACTAGCAATATGACAAACAGAGAGCCAAATCAGGAAATGAACTTCCATTCAATTGTTTAAAGAGAATAAAATTACCCAGGAACTTAACTTACAAGGGATGTAAAAGGACTCTCTGCTGAGAACTAAGCAAACCACTGCTCTAAAGGAAATAAAAGAGGACATAAACAAATGGAAATAAACATACTATGCTCATGGATAGACAAAATCAACATCGCGGTTCAAATACACCGCCCGCCGCACCCATAGACCAACACATCCCACCGTACCTAAGCTTCAATGCTAAACTGTAAGGTCCAGCTTCTAAAGTCCAGCAAGGAAACCAGCAAGGAGCCCCAAGATTCCATGACAATCCTAAGTCAAAAGAACAAAAGCTTAGAGGTGACCATTATGCTACCTGACTTCAACGATAATTACAAGGCTATGAAAGCAACCAAACAGCATGGTAATTTCAAGTACCAAAACAGAGATATAGACCAATGGAACAGAACAGAGTCCCCCTAGAAATAATACTCACACATCTACAGCCATCTGATCTTGGACAAACCCATAGAACAAGAAATGGGAAAGGATTCCCTATTTAATAAAATGGTGCTGGGAAATTGTATTAGCCATAAGTAGAAAGCTAAAACTGGATCCTTCTTACCTTATACGGTAATTAATCTTAAGATGGATTAGAGACTTAAATGTTAGACTTCCATTACTCATAAAAACCTTAGAAGAAAACCTCCTAGGTAATTACCATTCAGAACATAGGCATAAGTAAGGACTTAAGTGTCTAAACACCAAAGCAACAGCAGCAAAGCCAAAACTTATCAAATGGGATCTTAATTAAACTAAAGAGCTTCTAAGGTTAAAAGAAACTACCACCTATTAAACAAAGCAAACCCAGAATGCAGAAGGCACCTCGCGAAATCCACCAATCCATCAACAACATCCGAAAACCCGCCAGTAAAGAACTCAAACAAATTTACAAGAAAAACGCAACAAACCCCATCAAAAGGGCAAAGGATATGAACAGACATTTCGTGCCAAATAATACCCGCACACAAACATCGCCATGAAATGCTCATCATCACTGGCCATCAGAGAAAATGCAAATCAAAACCATACCGAGATACGACCACACTCAGTTAGAATGGCAATCATTAAAAGCCAGGAAACAATAGGTGCTTGGAGAGGATGCGAGAAATAGGAACACTTTTATGAATTGCTGCGACCAGCAAACCGTCCAACCAACAAGAAACATAGCCATCCTCATGGATCTAGGAACTAGATAAAATTATATGACTCCAGCCATCCCATTACTTTGGCATATACCTAAAGGATTATAAATTATGCTGCTATAAAGACACATGCACATCGAGTGCTCTATTGCAGCACTATTCACAATAGCAAAGACTTGGAATCAACCTAAAGTCGTCCAACGTTAATGACCGACGAAGAAACGCAACACACGAAATTGCATGCTCAAAAGCGATTGAGGCCGAAATTTGTAGGATTGCTTTTGATGCAGCTTGGAAACCATCATTCCCTTGTGCAAACTATCACAAGAACAGAAAACTAAACACCGTGATGTTCTTTACCTAGAGGTGGAACTGGAACAAACGAGACCACCTGACCCGCGGTAGCCAAACACCGCAACAACCCAGCCCATCAAAGATGACCGCGTCTGGAGTTATACCTGATGTGGGGTACCGATTTAGGTTGATGGTGTGCATGCACTAACATGGGTACTGCTTATATGAGCATGTAATTAAACCTGCACGCTTATGCCATGAACACAAAATCTTGGCTATAACTTAAAGTTATAATAATAAACAAACCAACTATAAAGCAAAAAGCTTCAGGAAAACAACAGGTGCTTGTGAGAGGATGGAGAACAGGAACACTTTTATTAATTGTTATGGATTTGTAAAACTTTAGTTCAACCATTATGGAAAAAACCAGTATATTTTATCTCTCAAGGATCTAGGAACTAGAAGTACCTTATATAACCCAGCTTATCCCTTTTACTGTATATACCTAAAGGATTTTATAAATCATGCAAAAGGGATTTTTTCGAGAAACACTGTTGCTACTAATGATGTTCATTGCGGCACTATTCACAATAGCAAAGACTTGGAATCAACCCAAATGTCCATCAGTGACAGACTGGATTAAGAAAATGTGGCACATATACACCATACACCATGGTATACTAGGCAGCCATAAAAAAGGATGAGTTTGTGTCCTTTGTAGGGACATGGAAGCAGCTAGAAACCATCATTCTCAGCAAACTGTCACAAGAACAGAAAACCAAACAGTGCATGTTCTCACTCATAGGTGGGAACTGAACAATGAGATCACTTGGACTCGGGAAGGGGAACATCACACACCAGGGCCTATTATGGGGAGGGGGAAGGGAGGAGGGATTACACTGGGAGTTATACCTGATGTAAATGACGAGTTGATGGGTGCAGCACACCAACATGGCACAAGTATACATATGTAACAAACCTGCACGTTATGCATATGTACCCTAGAACTTAAAGTATAATAAAAAAATTATATAAAAAAAATAAAATAATAAAATAAAATAAAATCCTCTTATTTAAAAAAAAAAAAAAAAAGAGATTATCATGAACTGGGAGAAACTTGCCAAACTAGAATCAAAAGTGTGCAACAGTGAAAAAATAATTGCTAGCAGAAAGAAAATGGTTCATAGAACATCTATAGCAAATAATTAAAAGTTTGGTTCTCCTTAAAGAAGTTAGAGGTCAACAATATTTCTGGTATCAAAGAGGGGAATATGTGTACAAACCAAAGAATGGTGATGTACTTTAACAATGCTCTAGGTCAGGCATCTCTAGCAGTGAACACTACCATTACAGGCCATGCTGACACAAAGCAGCTGAGACAAATGCTGCCCAGCGTCTTAAACCAGCTTGGTACAGACAATCTGACTAGTTAAGGGAGACTGACAAGTTATTCTGTTCAAATAATCTAGGGGATGGAAAAGCATTTGCTACTGGAGATGATAATGAGGATGAAGTCCCAGATCTTGGGGAGGATTTTGATGAGGCTTCCAAGAATAAGGCAAAATGAGTCAACTTTTGAAAAAGATAAAACTTGAAGAAGTTCCTGGGACCTGCTATTTTATATTATCACTGCTTTTTAAATTTTTCACTTATGTGTCTGATAAAATCTAGATTTTTAGTATTTTTAAGCCTAAGCCTCTTGGACACTGCAGCTCTTTCCAGGCTTTGCTTATACATTATTCATTTTTTGCAGCTAATTAAACTGAATAGATGGTAACAAAATTTGAACCAAAGGTTTAAAAAGTTTTCTGGCTGGGCACGATGGCTCATGCCTATTATCCCAGCACTTTGGAAGGCCAAGGCAGGAGGATCACTTGAGCCGAGGAATTCAGGACCAGCCTGGGCAACACTGCAAGACTCTGTCTCTACAAAAAAAAAAAAAAAAAAAAAAGGTAATTAGAAGCTGGACATGGTGGCAGGTGGCAGGTGCCTCTAGTCCCAGCTACTTAGGAGATTGAGATGAGAGGATCATTTGAGCCCAGGGGGTGAAGACTGCACTAAGCCATAATCACACCACTGTACTCCAGCCTGGGCAATAGAGCAAGACCCTGTTTCAAAAATAAATAAATAAATAAAATAAAATAAAACAAAACAAAATAGAAAGTTCTCTGCCTCATTAAAAAACACTGAAATGCAAAGTCCTGGGTAGCAGGTGAAGTTGGCAAGCAATACAAGCTCCTTGTCTGGAAATAGATTTGATAACCTGTATCTGTCTCCTGTCATTATAGTGCAGGTTATGGAGGGGCCAGTCATTTGTAAACCACCAGAGATGTGGCAGACAAGAGCCACCTCATCCTGTGGCCCCCTTCAGACTCCAGAAAACTTTATATCTGTCATCTACCATCTTCCTCCCACTGATTGGGAGTCTCTGATTAGCTATGCTCTCTATTGCTGATGTCAAGTATAAACCTCTTTGAGGGCAAACAGACAGCCATGTGGTGACTGAGTTCTACGTGGGGGAAAATTAATGCTTTTTTTACTTTTTCAGGCTGAGGATGAAAAGCTTTGTCAGTTATTTCTGGCAATGGCATGGGGGTAGCATTAAGGAAGGATTTGTCAGTATTCTTGACGAAGACATTTTTGAAGAGAAGGACTAGGAATTTGAGAGCTTTAGTTCTAGTCAAAATAAAAATTGTGTGATAAACAATATTTATATCTTAGTGAACTAGGAATGATTTAACAAAATATTCTACATACTTTTTATTTTATTTATATATTAGAGTGCAGGGGCGCAATCTGGCTCACTGCAATCTCCACCTCCTGGGTTCAAGCGATTCTCCTTCCTCAGCCTCCCAAGCAGCTGAGACTACAGGTGCATGTCACCATGCCCAGCTAATTTTTGTACTTTTAGTAAAGACAGGGTTTCACCATGTTGGCCAGCATGGTTTCAATCTGCAGACCTCATGATTTGCCCGCCTCAGCCTCCCAAAGAGCTGGGATTATAGGCATGAGTCACCACATCCAGCCTCTTTGTACTTTTTTTTTTTTAATTTTTACTTAAGTTCTGGGGTATATGTGCAGAATGTGTAGGTTTATTACATAGGTATACATGTGCCATGGTGGTTTGCTGCACCCATCAACCTGTCAACTGCATTAGGTATTTCTCCAAATGCTATCCCTCCCCTATCCCTCACCCTGGACAGACCCCAGTGTGTGATGTTCCCCACTCTATGTCCATGTGTTCTCATTGTTCAACTCCCACTTACGAGTGAGAACATGCAGTGTTTGGTTTTCTGTTCTTGTGATAGTTTGCTGAGAATGATGGTTTCCAGCTGCATCTATGTCCCTACAAAGGGCATGAACTCATCCTTTTTTATGGCTGCTTTAAATGTGTCCCAGAGATTCTGGCATGTTGAGTCTTCATTCTCATTGGTTTCAAAGAACATCTTTATTTCTGCATTCATTTCCTTATTTACCCAGTAGTGATTCAGGAGCAGGTTGTTAAGTTTCCATGTAGTTGTACGGTTTTGAGTGAGTTTCTTAATCCTGAGTTCTACTTTGATTGTCCTGTGGTCTGAGAGACCGTTTATTATTACTTCTGTTTCTTTGCATTTGCTGAGCAGTGTTTTACTACAAATTATATGGTCAATTTTAGAGTAAGTGTGATGAGGTGCTGAGAAGAATCTATTGAGAAGAATCTATTGATTTTGGGTGGAGAGTTCTGTAGATGTCTATTAGGTCCACCTTTTCCAGAGCTGAGTTTAAGTCCTGAATATTCTTGTTAATTTTCTGTCTTGTCGATCTGTCTAATATTGACAGTGGGACGTTAAAGTATCCCACTATTATTGTGTGGGAGTCTAAGTCTCTTTGTAGGTCTCTAAGAACTTGCTTTATGAATCTGGGTACTCCTGTATTGGGTGCATATATATTTAAGATAGTTAGCTCTTCTTGCTGCATTGATCCTTTTACCATTATGTAATGGCCTTCTTTGTCTCTTTTGATCTTTGTTGGTTTAAAGTCTGTTTTATCAGAGATTAGGATCGCAACTCCTGCTTTTTTTTATTTCCATTTGCTTGGTTAATATTCCTCCATCCCTTTATTTTGAGCCTATGTGTGTCTTTGCACATGAGATGGGTCTCCTGAATTGGCACACTAATGGGTCTTGACTCTATCCAATTTGCCAGTCTGTGTCTTTTAATTGGGGCATTTAGCCCATTTACATTTAAGGTTAATATTGTTATGTGTGAATTTAATCCTGCCATTGTGATGTTAGCTGGTTGTTTTGCCCGTCAGTTTATGCAGTGTCTTCATAGAGTCAATGTTCTTTACAATTTGGTATGTTTTTGCAGTGGCTGGTACCAGTTGTTCCTTTCCACATTTCGTGCTTCCTTCAGGAGCTCTTGTAAGGCAGGCGTGGTGGTGACAAAAATCTCTCAGCATTTGCTTGTCTGTAAAGGATTTTATTTCTCCTTTGCTTATGAAGCTTAGTTCTGCTGGATATGAAATTCTGGGTTGAAAATTCTTTTCTTTCAGAATGTTGAATATTGGCCTCCACTCTCTTCTGGCTTGTAGGGTTTCTGCTGAGAGATCAGCTGTTAGTCTGATGGGCTTCCCTTTGTGGGTAACCTAACTTTTCTCTCTGGCTTCCCTTAACATTTTTTCCTTCATTTCAACCTTGGTGAATCTGATGATTGTGTGTCTTGGGGTTGCTCTTCTCGAGGAGTATCTTTGTGGTGTTCTCTGTATTTCCTGAATTTGAATATTGGCCTGTCTTGCTAGGTTGAGGAAGTTCTCCTGGATAATATCCTGAAGAGTGTTTTCCAACTTGGTTCCATTCTCGCCATCAATTTCAGGTACCCCAATCAAACATACGTTTGGTCTTTTCACAAGAAAATTCCCCTATTTCTTGGAGGCTTTGTGCGCTTCTTTTTACTCTTTTGCTCTAATGTTATCTTCTCACTTTATTTCACTAAGTTGATCTTCCAATCACTGATTTCCTTTTTTCCACTTGATCTATTCAGCTATTGATACTTGTGTATGCTTCACAAAGTTCTCGTGCTGTGTTTTTCAGATCCATCAGGTCATTTATGTTCTTCTCTAAACGGGTTAGTCTAGTTAGCAATTTGTACCATCTTTTTACAAGGTTCTTAGCTTCCTTGCATTGGGTTAGAACATGCTCCTTTAGCTCAGAGGAGTTTATTATTATGCATCTTCTGAAGCCTACTTCTGTCAATTCATGAAACTCATTCTCTATCCAGTTTTTTTCCCTTTCTGGCAAGGAGTTGTGATCCTTTGGAAGAGAAGAGGCTTCCTGGCTTTTGCAATTTTCAGACTGTTTGCACTGGTTGGCTACTCCCCATCTTTGTGGATTTATCTACCTTTGGTCTTTGATGTTGATGACCTTTGGATGTGGTCTTTGAATGGACGTGCTATTCCTTTCTGTTTGTTAGTTTTCCTTCTAACAGTCAGGCCCCTCTGCTGCAGGTCTGCTGGAGTTTGCTGGAGGTCCACTCCAGACCCTGTTTGAACAGGCTACCTCAGTTGGAAATGCAGAAATCACCTGCCTTCTGTGTTGATCTTGCTGGGAGTTGCAGACCGGAGCTGTTTCTATTTGGCCATCTTGATCCAGATGTCCTCTATGTACTTTTAATGGCAAAACACTCTATTACTTTTAATGGCCAAAATAGCAATTACTTTTGCACCAACCTACTATATCCTAGTTCATAATCCTTGGCATATATTGAATACTTAATAACTGTTAGCTGTAATTATTTCTTTTATTATGTGCTTGGTTATCTATTTTGAATATTACAATGGATTTCTGTCATACCTCTAAATGCATGGAGTGTTCTGGGGTACAGATTTAAAAAGAAATTGTTTCTATATTATAGTCTTTTTATAGACTGTAGTGAGGTGGCAGTGATTTTATAAAATACAAAATAGCTGCAGCTACCCTGGAAATTTTAGGCTAGAAATAAAATTATTTCTTTCAAATGCTTCTTAGCTCCAAATTCTGTGAGGAAGATTTAAAGGGGAGACGATTCTGAAGCCATACACTTAGTCATCCATGGACATAATATGATTTCCCTACCAAGCCCTTTGCAACTTCAGAGGTTTCCATGCTTGTTAGAAAGCAATTCCATTCTGGTAAATGGAAGTTAATGAGTTTGAAAACATCTTCCAGCAAGAGAGCAGACAGGAACCATCCCCTGACAGCTTCTAGAGAAATTTGAATTTTGTCAATTTGCTGACACAATGAAGATTGATGATGTTTTGTTTATATTTTTAAGGCCTTGCCACAAAACTTCTGCTTTTTTTTAAATTCTTCACACCCCTCCATTTCTATTCACTTGATGTTAACAAGGATCAAGGCGCTAAGTAAAAAAGATCACTTTTTAAATCAAAACTACTTCCGCAAATGCCTAAAATCAGATACATTACCTGATTAATTGTTTTGGTGGTTCCCAAGGCACAATTAAAGCCTATTCTGGCAAATTTCAAAGAAAATCTTCCTTATTTTATCTAAAATGTCTTTGAAATTATATTTTCACTGTCATTATTATAGTTATTCCTTTGTAGAAATGTATAATGGATTTTTTTAAAGACAAGGGCAGACGGAAGTATGGAGTCTATGTAATTAGCCCTAGTAGTTGATGTAGAATTTTTTCTTTATTTCTTCAAGCTTCATACTGATCTTCTCTGTTTACCTGGGCCTGCTAATTTGCACATGTCTGCATCAAGCCCTCCAAGATAGAAACAGCAGAGTACAGGATCCTGGGAATATGAAGGATGCTTTCCTAAGAGAAGGGAAAGCCTGTAAGGACATTTCTTTAAATCCACACCAAGCCAAAGACCAAGAATACTGGTTTCTTAACTTTTCTGAGACTCCAATACAAGATCTCAATCTCATCAGTTACTGTATTCATTCTTGACACAAATAGAAAAACAGCTCACATGATTAAGCCAAAGGCTGACCACCTCTGGCTGAATCAGGAGCACAGGTTGTAAGGAACAGGGGAATCCAGGCCAATTATTATACGTGATCTCTCTCAGGGATGCTTTCTGGGAAGGCATTTTTTGTCCCAGCTGGCTTCCAGGCTTCACCTGCAGATCTGTTGGAGTTTGCTGGAGGTCCACTCCAGACCCTGTTTGCTTGGGTATCAGCAGCAGAACCTGCAGAACAGCAAATACTGCTGCCTGATCCTTCCTCTGGAAGCTTTGTTTCAGAGGTGCACCCGCCTTTATGAGGTGTCTGTCGGCCCCTACTGGGAGGTGTCTCCCAGTTAGGCTACACGGGGGTCAGGGACCTACTTGAGGAGTCAGTCTGTCCGTTCTCAGAGCTCAAACACCATGCTGGGAAAACCACTGCTCTCTTCAGAGCTGTCAGACAGGGACAACTAAGTCTGAAGAAATTTCTGCTGCCTTTTGTTCAGCTATGCCTGCCAAAGCAGGGCGGGGTATTGCCTCACCCAGGAAGCACAAGACGTCAGGGGATTTCCCTTTCCTAGCCAAATCCGTGACAGACTGTACCTGGAAAAATGGGACACTCTCACCCGAATACTGTGCTTTTCCCAAGGTCTTAGCAACCGGCAGACAAGGAGATTCTCTCCCGTGCCTGGCTTGGCAGGTCCCACACCCATGGAGCCTTGCTTGCTGCTAGCGCAGCAGTCTGAGGTTAAACTGCAATGCAGCAGCCTGGCTGGGGGAGGGGCCTCTGCCATTGCTGAGGCTTGAGTAGGTAAGCAAAGCATCTGGGAAGCTTGAACTGGGCAGAGCCCAGTGCAGCTCAGCAAGGCATCTGCTTCTATAGACTCCACCTCTCTGAGCAGGCCATTGCTGAACAAAAGGCAGCAGACAGCTTCTGCAGACTTAAAGGTCCCTGCCTGACAGCCCTGAAGACAGCAGTGGTTCTCCCAGCATGGTGTTTGAGCTCTGAGAATGGACAGACTGACTCCTCAAGTAGGTCCCTGACCCCCGTGTAGCCTAACTGGGAGACACCTCCCAATAGGGGCCGACAGACACCTGATAAAGGTGGGTTCCCCTCTGAAACAAAGCTTCCAGAGGAAGGATCAGGCAGCAATATTTGCTGTTCTGCAAGCTCTGCTGCTGATACCCAAGCAAACAGGGTCTGGAGTGGACCTCTAGCAAACTCCAACAGACCTGCAGGTGAGGGACCTGACTGTTAGAAGGAAAACTAACAGGGGTCCATTCCAAGATGGCCAAATAGGAACAGCTCTGGTCTGCAGCTCCCAGCATGATTGACACAGAAGACAGGTGATTTCTGCATTTCCAACTGAGGTACCTGGTTCATCTCCTTGGGACTGGTCAGAAAGTGGTTGCAGCCCATGGAGGGCGAGTTGAAGCAGGGTGGGGTGTCGCCTCACCCAGGAAGCACAAGGGGTTGGGAGATTTCCCTTTCCTGGACAAGGGAAGCCATGACAGACTGTACCAGGAAAATCAGGACACTGCTACCTAAACACTGCGCTATTCCAATAGTCTTAGCAAACAGCACACCCGGAGATTATATCCCATGCCTGGCTCAGTGGGTCCCACACCCACAGAGCCTTGCTCACTGCTAGTCCGAGATCAAACTGTGAGGTGGCAAGCCAGGCTGGGGGAAGGGCGTCTGCCATTGCTAAGGCTTCAGTAGGTAAACAAAGCAGCCAGGAAACTCGAACTGGTGGAGCCCACCACATTTCAATAAGACCCGCCTGCCTCTGTAGACTCCACCTCTTGGGGTCAGGGCACAGCTGAACAAAAGGCAGCAGAAACTTCTACAGATTTAAATGTCCCTGTCTGACAGCTGTGAAGAGAGCAGTGGTTATCCCAGCATGGTGTTTGAATTCTGAGAACAGACAGACTGCCCCCTGAAGTGGGTCCCTGAACCCCGTGTACCCTAACTTGGAGACACCTCCCAGTAGGGGCTGACTGACACCTCATACAGCCAGGTGCCCCTCTGAGACGAAGCTTCCAGAGAAAGGATCAGGAAGCAATATTTGCTGTTCTACAATATTTGTTGTTCTACAGCCTCCATTGGTGATACCCAGGCAAACAGGGTCTGGAGTGGACCTCCAGCAAACTCCAACAGACCTGCAGCTGAGGGATCTGACTGTTAGAAGGAAAACTAACAAACAGAAAGGAATAGCAGAAATCCTACAAGCCGAAAGAGAGTGGGGGCCAATATTCAACATATTCAAAAATATTCTTTTTCTGGGTTGAAAAAGAATTGTCAACCCAGAATTTCATATCCAGCCAAACTAAGCTTCATAAGTGAAAGAGAAATAAAATCCTTTAAGGACAAGCAAATGCTGAGAGATTTTGTCACCACCAGGCCTGCCTTACAAGAGCTCCTGAAGGAAGCACTAAACATGGAAAGAATCAACTGGTACCAGCCACTGCAAAAACATGCCAAATTGTAAAGACCATAGATGCTAGGATGAAACTGCATCAATTAACAGGCAAATAACCAGCTAACATCATAATGACAGGATCAAATTCATACATAATAATATTTACCTTAAATGTAAATGGAATAAATGCCCCAGTTAAAAGACACGGACTGGCAAATTGGATAGAGTCAAGACCCATCAGTGTGCTATATTCAGGAGACCCATCTCACATGCAGACACATACATAGGCTCAAAATAAAGGGATGGAGGAAGATCTACCAAGCAAATAGAAAGCAAGAAAAAGCAGGGGTTGCAATCCTAGTCTCTGATAAAACAGACTTTAAAACAACAAAGATCAAAAGAGACAAAGAAGGCCATTACATAATGGTAAAAGGATCAATTCAGCAAGAACAGGTAACTATCCTAAATATATATGTACCCAATACAGGAGCACCCAGATTCGTAAAGCAAGTCCTTAGAGACCTACAAAGAGACTTAGATTCCCACACAATAATAATGGGAAACTTTAACATACCACTGTCACTATTAGACAGACCAACGAGACAGAATATTAACAAGGATATCCAGGACTTGAACTCAGCTCTGCACCAAGTGGACCTAATAATCTACAGAACTCTCCATGATAAATCAATAGAATATACATTCTTATCAGGACCACGTCACACTGATTCTAAAATTGACCACGTAATTGGAAGTAAATCACTCCTCAGCAAATGCAAGAGAGCAGAAATCACAACAAACTGTCTCTCAGACCACAGTGCAATCAAATAAGAACTCAAGATTTAGAAACTCACTCAAAACTGTAGTGGTTGTACATGGAAACTGGACAACCTGCTCCTGAATGACTACTAGGAAAATAACGAAATGAAGACAGAAATAAAGATGTTCTTCAACACCAATGACAATGAAGACTCAACATACCAGAATCTCTGGGACACATTTAAAGGAGTGTGTAGAGGGAATTCTATTGCACTAAATCCCCACAAGAGAAAGCAGGAAAGATCTAAAATCGACACCCTAACATCAAGATTTAGAAAACTTGAGAAGCAAGAGTAAACAAATTCAAAAGGTGGCAGAAGGCAAGAAATAACTAAGATCAGAGCACAACTGAAGGAAATACAGACACAAAAAACCCTTCAAAAAATCAGTGAATCCAGGAGCTGTTTTATTGAAAAAATCAACAAAATTAATAGACCGCTAGCAAGACTAATAAAGAAGAAAAAAGAGAAGAGTCAAATAGATGCAATAAGAAATGATAAAGGGGATATCACCACTGATCCCACAGAAATACAAACTACCCTCAGAGAATACTATAAACCAGATACTGCATGTGCTCACTCATAGGTGGGAATTGAACAATGAGAACACTTGGACACAGGGCGGGGAACATCACACACTGGGGCCTGACATGAGGTGGGGGCATGGGGGAGGTATAGCATTAGGAGAAATACCTAATGTAAATGACGAGTTGATGGGTGCAGCAAACCAACATGGCACGTGTATACCTATGTATCAAAGCTGCACCTTGTGCACATGTACCGTAGAACATAAAGTATTATAATAATAATAATAAAGAAACAGTGATATTTGTGTTTTTGTGCCTGGCTTGTTTTACTTAACATAATGATGTCCAGTTCCATTTATGTAGTTGCAAAAGACAGGATTTTTTATGGCTGTATAATATTCCATTGTGTATCTATACCTAATTTCTTTATCCATTCATTTGTTGATGGACCCTTAGGTTAATTCCAGATATTGGCTATTGTGGATAGTGCTGCAATAAATATGGGGGTGCAGATATCTCTTCAACATATTTTCTTTCTTTTATATATATACCCAGGGGTGGATTCCTGGATCGCATGATAGTTCTATTTTTAGTTTATTGAAGAACCTCCCAACTGTTCTCCATAGTGTCTGCACTAATTTATATTCCCACCAACAATTTATAAGATCTCCCCTTTCCTCCCCTTCCTCACCAGCGTTGTTATTTTTTGTCATTTTTATAAAAACCATTTTAATCAGTGTGAGATGATATCTTGTTGTGGTTTTAATTTGTATTTCCCTGATGGTTAGTGATGTTGAGCATTTTTTTCATAGCAGTTGGCCATTTGTATGTCTTCTTGGAAAAAAAAGTCTATTCAGATCTTTTGCCCATTTTTAACAGGATTTTTTTACAATTTCATATTTTTAACTTTTGTACATTCATACTTTGTGTATATACTTACGGGGTATGTGAGATATTTTGACACAGGCATGCAATGTGTAATAATCACATCATGAAGAATGAAGTATCCATCCTTTCAAGCATTTATCATTTGTATTACAAATAATCCAATTATATTCTTTTAGTTATTTTTAAATGTACAATTAAATTCTTACTATTGTCACCCTTTTGTGCCATCAAGTAGTAGGTCTTATTTATTGTTTCTAACTATTTATTTGTACCCATAAACCAACCCCACCTCCTCCTCACAAACCCCCCACTACCCTTTCCAGCCTCTGGTAACCATCCTTTTACTCTCTAGTTCCATTAGTTCAATTGTTTTGATTTTTAGATCCCACAAATAAGTGAGAACATGTGATGTTTGTCTTTCTGTGCCTGGCTTATTTCACTTAACATAATAATCTCCAGTTTCATCCATGTTGTTGTAAATGAGAGGATCTCATTATTTTTTATGGCTGAATAGTACTCCCTTGTGTATATATGCCACATTTTTCTTATCCATTCATCTGTTGATGGACACTTCAGTTGTTTCTAAATCTTGACTATTGCGAACTGTGCTGCAGCAAACATAGGAGTGAAGATATTTCTTTGCTATACTTATTGCCTTTCCTTTGGATATATATATGCAATGATGGGATTGCCGGATCATATAGTAGCTCAATTTTTAGGTTTTTGAGGAACAGTTCTCTGTGGTGGTTGTACTAATTTACATTCCCACCAATAGTGTACAAGGGTTCTCTTTTCTCCACATCTTCATCAGTATTTGCTATTGTCTGTTTTTTTGATATAAACCATTTTAACTGGGGTGAGATGATATCTCATTGTAGTTTTGATTTGCATTTCTCTGATGATCAGTGATGTTGAGCACCTTTTCATATGCCTGTTTGCCTATTGTATGTCTTCTTTTGAGAAATGTCTATTCAAATATTTTGCCTATATTTTGATCAAATTATTAGATTTTTTTAAATACAGTTGAGCTCCTTATATATTCTGGTTATGAATTCCTTATCAGATGGGTAGTTAGCAAATATTTTCTCCTATTCTGTGCATTGTCTTTTCACTTTGCTATTTGTTTCTTTTACTTTGCAGAAGATTTTTAACGTGATGTGATCCCCTTTGTTGACTTTTGCTTTGGTTGCTTGTACTTGTGGGGTATTCAATAAATTTTTGCCCAGAGCAACGTCCTGAAGATTTTCCCCAATGTTTTCTTGTAGTAGTGTCATAGTTTGAGTTCTAATATTTAAGTACTTAATCCATTTTGATTTGATTTTTTTGTATATGGCAACTTTGTATATGGTCATTTGATTTTTTTGTATGGGTTTTTTGTATATCATGAGAGACTGGGGTATAGTTTCATTTTTCTCCATATGGATATCCAGTTTTTCCAGCACCATTTATTGAGGAGACTGCATTTTCCCCAGTGTATATTCTTAGCATATTTGTTGAAAATGAGTTCACTGTAGGTGTATGAGTTTGTTTCTGAGTTCTCTATTCTGTTCCATTGGCCTATTTATCTGTTTTTATGCCAGTATCATGCTGTTTTGGTTACATAGCTCTATGGTATAATAAAGTCAGGTAATGTCATTCCTCCAGTTTTGTTCTTTATGCTCAGGATAGTTTTGGCTATTCTGGGTCTTTTGTAGTTCCATAAAAATTTTAGGATTTTTTTCTATTTATATAAAGAATGTCATTGGAATTTTGACAGAGATTGCATTGAACTTGTAAACCACTTTGAGTAGTATTGACATTTTATAATATTAAATCTTCTAATCCACTTTGGGTGGTATTGACATTTTAATAATATTGAATCTTCTAATCCATAAGCATGTAGTATCTTTCCACTTTTTGTGTATCCTCTTCAATTTCTTTCATGGTATTTTATAGTTCTCCTTGTAGAGATCTTTTACTACTTTGGTTCAATTTATTCTGAGGTATTTTATATTTTTGTAGCTACTGTAAATGGTGTTGCTTTCTTGATTTCTTTTTCAGATTCTCCACTATTGGTGTATATAAATGCTACTAACTTTTGTGTGTTTATCTGGTATCCTGCAACTTTGGAATAAGTCCAATTATCCTTGTTCGCAGAAGACATAATCTTATATTTAGAAAAACCTAAAGACTCAACCAAAATCTGTTAGAATATATACTTCTTTTTATTCATTTTTAAACAAATAAGCCTTGGCTTGTATCTTGCATTATTCAGTTTTGCTTCATAAAAGCAAAATTATGTGAGATTTTTCATGTTTTGCCAACATGAAATATGAAATATAGTATTTAGTATAGTTTTAAATTGCATTTTTCTCATATGTGAGACTGAACATCTTTTCAAGTATATAAAATCTATCTCTATTTCATGTTCTGCAACTGTTTTCCAATCTTTTCCCAAACTTTTGCTAGACTCTTGGTATTTTTTTCTTACTGATTTGTAGGGTTCTTTATATACTAGGAAAATTAACCCTTGCTGATATAGACATTTAGAAGGCCTATTCCACATCAAGATTTTATGTGGGGGTTGCAGGCATGTATAGGCATGTTGTTTAAATACATACCTACATATTCTCCCATTTCTTCTAGTAATTTCATGGCTTTAATTTTAAAATATTAACTAAATTAATTATTAACTAAATTAAATATTTAAATATTTGACTCATTTAGAATATATTCTGACATGAGACATAAACCCAGGTTTATTTTCCTCCAGATAAAAACTCAGTAAGTTTTAACCTAAATTCACTTTTTAAAAAAATGCTCTCTTAACACTTAATTATTCTTTGACAAAATATTATGAGTGTTTCCAGTTCTTATAAATCTTTCTCCCCAAAATCACGTCATACTTTCATGATATATCATTCATCCTAGATTTTCAGACAGTCTAGATCCAAGTGAGTAGAATTTCTACAGAGGCGAATTTTGAGTCTTTGTGAAGCTTTCTTTCTGAAGATTTCCTTGAAATATCCTGAACACGTCAGTTCGATTTTTATTCATCATTTGATTTCAATAGCCACAGAAACTTATGTTGAATTTTTATATGTAATTGCATCCCTACTGGAATGTGGCTTTTTGCTGCATTTTTAAAATATTTATAAATAAGTTTACGTGGTGTAGTGTGTGTGTGTGTTTGTGTGTGTGACACTCTGCCTACCTGACACTACAAGGTATGCAAAGACATTGGAGACATAACTTCAGCTTCCTCAAAACACCTGCAAACCAGAATAGAAATAAAACAGACCAATTCTAAAATTAAAAGTAGAGAGATGGTATGTGCCTCAGGAACATACAAAGTGTGGAAGTTTAAAGGAAGGAAAATTCACATATGTTTGGAAGGGAGTTAAACAGGAAAGTGCTCAAGAAGGTTATATTTGAGATGGCTTCTAAGAGGTTGAAACTGTAATGGGAAAAAGCCTTTTAGGAAAAGGGAATCCTGTGTGAAAATGCTTTACAAAGGTAGGAGGAATGTTCTCTAGCAGAGAGCAGTACAATTTGATTGGAGGGTGGACATCATGTAGGAGAGGGAGAAAAGAGATCAACGTAGAATGAGAAATGGGGGCCAGATCGCTGAGGGCCTGGGCTGTAGAGTTTGCAGGTTGTGGGGAAAGGTTAACATTGGTGATGGGAGGTGGGTAGGGGCAACATGGTCCAGGCTGTGTGTTGTGAAAATTAAAGATGAGAAAAAACATATCAGAATATTGTCAGAAATTGGAGGTCATGTGTGAAGTTTTCAGGAAGTTGGCATTACCTGTGCACTGGGATACAATGACGACATGGCCCCTGCCCTCTAATAAAGCTCTGCCTTTTTATGGAGGAGGTAGGATAGGACTTGTTAATAAAAATGAGGCTTAGGCCCCTTCACAGAATATGAGAGTTACTAGTATCATGATATTGAAAACAAATAAACAACAAACAGCTATCAATAGCTTTGTTTTTTTCTACTTGATTTTGGTAACTTATAAGACCAAGCAAGAACACCTTGACAAAGGCCATGATTATCTGCCATCCCATCAGGCACATTGAGAGGAGAAGTTGCTTGAACTGACAATCAGAAATAGGATTGTCCCCCTGAACCTGTCTTGGGAACAGTAGAGATATTAATGTTGACCAGGGCTTCATGTGGCGACAGGAGAACATGATTTTTAACTCAGAATCCTGCCAAAATTATCATTTTCCAAATGTTTCTTAAAGACATTTAGTTACTAATGCATTAAAATAAACATCTTATAATTTATTTCTATAAAAATCTTGTTAATAAATAAACTAAACCACAACCTAATCAGGTTTTCTGAAACTGGCATAATCAAATGATGGTGGCCCACAAGACAGGGTGGAGGGCTGAGTGGGAATGATGTTAATACTCTGGCCCATGCTCATATGCTTTCCCTACTTCCTCCTGCAAGCTCTGATATGTAAATGTGCCTCCTTTACCCAAGACAGCTGCAGAGAACATTGATCATAGCCCCTTTGGATGCTCTAACATTCAAAGGTCAAAGACGACATTTTAATTTAGCACATAAGCATCTGTATTCATTTCTTTTCAATTGCTATAGATGAACTGGCTTTCCTGGAAAAATTAAGATATGCAATAGGAGAGCCCTTGAATAACAGATAACATTTAGACTACCTTAAGAAATATGTAGATAGGGCTTCTAATCTAAGCAGTGCAAGAGCAAGCCACATTTCTCTTTTCACCATGTCACCTATTAGAACATCGGCCTGGAGATAGTAATATACAAATAAAGATGTTTAAAAAGTGAAGGCTATGACTTCTAGAATAAGAAAGCCTCATAGAAAAAGCATTTGATTAAAATATATCTGACTTTGAAACCTTCTATAGGATTTCAATTTATAAAATTAAGAAGAGGGAAGCATTCTTATGTTGGTGTTTTCACATTTTTGACCTCTCATGGTACACAGACGCTATAATTTCATAGCGATTTTGGTGTAATGCCAGCACTAGTGATTTTGGGTTCATAGAATTAAAAAAGAATAAGGAATAGTTTCAGGTAGAAAGAGGAGCCTACCTAGAGAATAATAGGAAGGTCTGAGTGATGCCATGCAAATTACTATTAAGATTAGAGGCACAATATTTGTAGTATGTGGCATGGCAATCTATAGATGAAAAAGACAATATCAGAATCAAGTCACGGAAGCACAGAAGCTGACCATTGTTAACCTCTTTAAGATGTTTCAAATCCAGGGTAAATTGTGTTTGCATTGCCTTTCAAAGGTCCTGATTACTCCTTCCAGGCCACAGAGGTTATTGTTGGAACTATGTGGGGCTGTCAGGTAAAAAGATGGTGGGATGAGTTAATTGAATTTTCAAGGTCCTTCATGATGATTTTTGAAACTGGGTATAATTATAGCACCTGACTTACTAAATACACTTTGCTGCTGTCTTAGTCCATTTTTTGCTGCTATAACAAAATACCACAGACTAGGTAATTTATAGTGAACAGGAATCTATTGGCTCACAATTGAGCTGGAAAGTCCAAAGCTGAAGATCTAGCATCTAGTGAGGGCCTCCTTGCTGTGTCATCATGTGGTGAAAGGTGGAGGGACAAGGGAGGAAGGGATGGGGAGCAAGGAGGAGGAGAGAGAGAATGTGAACTTACAAATATACTCCTGTGATAACAGCATTAATTCATTCATGAGGGCAGAGCCTTCATTGCCTAATGACCTCTCATTAGACCTCATCTCCCAACACTGTTACATTGAGAATTAAGGTTCCAACACTTATGTTTTGGGGAACACATTCAAACAATAGCATTCTGCCATTGGATCCCAAAACTCAGGTCTTTCTCATATTCAAAATACATTCATTCCAACCCAACTGCTCCAGTGACTTAACTCATGCCGGCACCAATTCAAAAGTCCAACATTCAGGGTCTTATCTAAATCAGATAGGGATGAGACTCAATGTTTTACTTCTCCTGAGGCAAATTCCCTCCAGTCATAATCCTGTTAAATCAAACAGGTTATCTACTTCTAAAATACAATGGTGGGGAGGCAAAGGATAGACATTTCCATTCCAAAAGTGAGCAACAGGAAAGAAGAAATGAGTAACAGGTCCCAAGTAAGTCCCAAACCCAACAGGGTAAACAATATCAAATATCAAGACTAGAAAATAACATTTTTGGACTCCAGGTCCCACCATGTGGGCACACTGAGATGAGGGCTGGGTCCTCAAGGCTTTGAGCAGCCCTGACGCTATGGCTTTGCTGGGCTCAGTTCATGCAGCAGATCTCACAGATTGCAGTCATGCTTGCCACTCTTCTAGGCTGGACTTGTGCACTGGTGGTTTACCAGTTCTGCATTTTTGGGGGCAGTCCCACTCCCATGGTTCCAGTAGGCATTACCCTAGCAGGGGCTTGCTGCAGTGGCTTTGCTCTTGTGACAAATATCCGTCTGAGCCCCAAGGCTGTCTATGATATCCTTTGAAATCTAGGTGAAGGAAGCCATGCCGCTAGAACTCTTGCATTCTTCATGTCTGCAATATTAGCTCCATGTGGATTGTGCACCTTCCTGACTGCTAGCCCAAAATGCACTTGGGCTCACTTAACTCATGGCTGGGGTGGTTAAGAAGTGCTGAGCCAGAAAATGGGACACAGGGCTGTAAATGCTGCAGTCCTATGGGTGCCTTTCTGAAAACCTTCCCTAAGGGTTCTAGCTTGCCTTTAAGATCTCTGAAATGTTTTCAGGGTCATTCTCCCACTGTCTTGATGAATATGATCTGGCTGTCTTCCATCTATATTAATTTATTTAGCAAAGAGTGGCTTGCTCTCCTAAATATGACTTTTCATTCTTTACATGTTCCAGCTGTGAATTTTTAAAATCTTTCCATTCCACTTCCATTTTAATTATAAATTCCATCTTCAAATAATTTCTATCCTCTCTCATTTTACTATATGCGGTTAACAGAAGCCACAAAGCACCCTAAATGTTTTGCTGCTTAGAAACTTCCACCAGATATTCTGGTTCATTGCTTTTAAGTTCTGCCTTTTCTAAAGCTCTCAGGCATGGATGTAATTCAGTCAAGTTCTTTGCCACTTTGTAACAGGGATGGCTCTTTCTCCAGATTCCAATACTTTGTTACTCATTTTCATCTAACACCTCATCAGAATGGTATTTATTGTCTGTATTTCTACCAGCACTCTATTCAGGACCACTTAAAGAATCTCTAACAAAATTCAGACTTTCCCTGCAGCTCTTCTTCTGAGCCCTCAAAAAAGCCTTCTAAGAAATGCTTTAATGCTCCATTCACAGTAATAAAGAGTTTTGCTAGCACTGACTTCAAAACTGTACCAGCCTCCACTCATTACCCAGTTCCAAAGCTGCTTCTACATTTTCAGGTGGTGGTTATAGCAACAGCCCCACTTCCTAGTATGATTTTTTTCCTAGTCTATTTTGTGAGGCTATAACAGAATATTACAGCCTGGGTAACTTATAATGAACAGACATTTATTGGCTCACAGTCCTGGAGGCTGTGAAGTACAAAACTGAAGCCAGATTGAGGTACCAGCATCTGGCAAGGAACCTCTTGCTGCTTCATGGTGAAGCACAAAAGGTCAAGACAGTACAAGAGAGGGAAAAAAGGGATCCAAACTTATCCTTTTGTAACAAACCCACTCCCATTCTTATGGTAATAGCATTAATCCATTCATGAGGGTGGAGATTTCAGGACCTAATCACCTCTCATTAGGCTGCACTTCCCAACATTGTTGCATCTGGGATTAAGTGTACGACATGTGCTTTGCAGGGGACACATTCAAACGATAGTAGGTGTTCAATATTATAAATGACAAAAATCAGTCCTCTCCCAATAAAATCAAAGGTGGTTTTCTATAGGAGAATTGGCTTATAGATCCCATAGGGCACACTGCCATACAGTTAGTCAAATATTTGTACTTTTATAGGACTGTTGCTATATATGTCTGGTATGATTTCTATTTTCCCAACTCCTTCTCAGTTCTTCATCACAAAAACAACATTCTTACAGCTTGTTGTCAACACCATGTATTTTAGTCCATTAGCCATCTAAAAAGAGTGGTTTTTTTTTCTTCCATCTTGGCAAAGAGATCAATACTTCTAATATAATAAGTTCAAAGTTTCTTATGTGGCTCAGCCTTTATGATTTCTATGAGATAAGAGATTTTTAAAGACTACTACTTTCTGAGACGATAGATATCAGAAATTGATGGATACAAGTTAGCTTTGGGTGGGCTCTGCACAGAAGGGGTATGATGAGATCATAGAATAATAGAAAAGGAGAAAGATAAGTTATAAAGCAAATGCAGGAGTTCCCTGACCAGAAGCATTACAAGAAGGTATCAGGAGTGTTTGGGTATGAGACAGACTGATTGGGAAGGGCTAGAAATGGCCACAGATCCTATTTCATGTTTATGAGAAGGATTTCTTCTGCCATTGGTTTGGTTTACCTGTGAACCAAAAGCATTTCTGTGCTTACACAATGACAAGAGGCAGAGATAAGGAAGAGAACAAGAACATAGACATCTATATGTCTGTGTCCACCATTTACAGAGCACCCAGTATGATCCAGGCATGAGCTTTATATAATTTTATTTTCATCAATACTCTGTGAGGTGGGTATCAGTGTCACTTAGATTCTGCAGCTGAAGAAACTTACGCTTAGAGAAGTTAAGTAAATGCCCCAAATTTCACATCTATAGAGTGGTTACATTCATATGCTGTGTATGTAAGAGGTTATTATTATTAAACTCAATTCCTAGAGAATTAGACAAAAGCAGTGCCTCTTGCATACCTAAGGTGGAGGCTTTCTGCAAGAAGCAGGAAGCAGGCATTCCAACACTGACCTTTGTCCAGTCCTTGAGAGCCCACACTTAAAGATGTGTGTTGAAAACATCTTTATTGTAGAAGAGCCAGTGATACAAAAAAAGTCAGCAGTTTTGAAGCACAAAAGAAAAGGTTTATGAAGAAAACTCTGTTAAAGTCATCAACTTTCTACTGCTTAAGGTCAAAAACTTACAGTATGTTGCAATACAATTTATTATATTACAAATGAGTGCCAGCAGTCATCTATTTCCTTGCTCTTGTCATGTTTCTGCCTGGGGTATTTATATTTGATCATTGTTCTCTTAATGGATTGAACTAATAAACAAGCATGTGAAAGCTATAGTACCTGCAGATCTGACATAAAAAGGAGATATAAAGTTTATCAACTGAACATTTGTTATTTTCTTTCCCAGAGTATCATAAGGGAAGTCAGTTTGGCAAGTGTGGTATTGATTTATGGTCAACGACAAGGAAATCTATTTGGAAACTAAGGGCAACCCAATTAATTCCTCTTGCAAGAAGAAAGTCACAAAGAAGAGGGTAGCATAGAAAAGCCCCTCTTCTGTATGGATTTTGGGATTTTGTTTGTTTGTTTTGTTTTTTGTTTTTTGTTTTTGAGATAGGGTCTTTCTCTGTTCCCCATGCTGGAGTACAATGTCATAGTCATGGCTCACTGGCAGCCTCAACATTCCAGACTCAAACAATCCTCCTGCTTCAGCCTCCCTAGTGGCAGGGACCACAGACATGTACTACCACAACAGGCTCATTTTTTTGTTTTTAGAAATATACGGTCTCACTATGTTGCCCAGGCTGTTCTTGAACTCCTGAGCCCAAGTGATCCTCCTACCTCAACCTCCCAAAGTGCTGGGGATTATAGGTGTGAGCGACTGCAGCCAGCCCTGATTTCAGCATGTTTTGGATACCAAAATTCTATTCCAGAAAATTATACTTCAGGGAGGATTAGATTGTGTCATTTTTATAATACATCAAGATCAGAAATGAACTTATCTTAATCATTTTATGGGATATACATGGTAGACCTTTGATGACTGGGACTCTGATTGTCATCAAAGACTGAACCTACAAAGCTCAAGTAGGGGTGCCTTATCAAGGCAGGGATGTAGATTAACAAGATTAATTTTAAATTATCAGTGGAGCCAGAACACACAAAGTAACTGTTTAATAATTATTTGAGTGCATGAAAGAATGGAAAGAAAAACAAAGAACAAAATTGGTCGTCCCCATGATCAGGATTCATACTCCTGGCCTATGATTCTAGAATAGAGCAATCATTTTATATGAAGATTTTAATAGATGAACTCATTCTATTTTTGAGATCATATTCTGGTTTGCCACCTATCTTAGCTGACAGAATTTAGTTGTGGCGAAAGAATGTCAGGAATCATCCACTTTAGTTCCCACATTTTTCAGAGGAAAAAATTGAGGCTCATAGAGTGAGGTTATAACCACAATTAAAGGCAGAGATAGGGTTAGACTTAAAGTTTCCTAAGATTCTCTTCAGCACATAGTCTGACTTTCCATTAGTATAAACCCAGAGATCAGGATCAAGAACATTTTAGTTTACTGACTTCTCTTTCAATTATATTTATACCATGTATTAACTTATTTATTTTTCAAGTATTTATTGGACATCTACTATATGCCAAGTTCTGTGCCAGGCACTGGAAACACGGCATTGAATGAGACAGCCATTGGCTTTGCACCCATTGGCCTTAGAGTCTAATGGAAGGTGGGCACTTAGTAAACGAGTAATTACAAATCAAAAGTCTTCTTCAAAAGGGGGAGTTTTTCAGGTCAGGCATTACTTCTGCTTTCTAAACAAGAAAACTGAATGGCCCAAGAGGCTCTGATACAGATATGGGAGCAAGAATCTGGGACTTTGACTCTCAATTCAAGACTCTTACCATTTCATAATTACCTTTACAGTATGTAAAGAACTTTAATTGTTTGTTGCTAATGTATACACTATGGTGAAATCTTTTGTTTTGCATGCAAAATATTCATTTTTATTTCTTGCGATGGCAACAAGAATTGCCTGTCCTAAATCAGTTTTCCCCTTTTCTTATCCTGTGTATATGTGTGTGTGTGTGTCTGTGTGTGTCTATGCACATGTGCGTGTGTATACTTGGGGGAAGCATAAACTCCATCTGGCCAGAGTGTTTGGTTCAGAAGTGAGCACTCAGTCCCTGCTGGTCCATCTAAAGCTGCTGTGAAGGGGAAATTTTCTCCTGTTGGATGTGAAGTGAGAAGACAGGAAGACTGGAGCTGCGGGCCATCACAGGGAAGAGCCTGCCTGAGAGTGAAGCCAACACTCAGGAAAGCGGAGTCAGCAGGACCTCTAGAGGCAGTAGTACATAGATCTTGAAATGTTCACCTATGGAAGTGAATAAATATCCATTTTTTGTTTAAACCATATTGACTTGGGTTTTCTGATCCTTTCAGCAGAAAGAGTCCCCAGTATACAACCAGGTATTTATCAGACACATTTTAATACATCCAGACTCCAGATTAAGCATCCCCGGTTTACCTAGTTTGTAATTCAGGGAGATTTGCTGGGCTTGGTTTTTCCAGCACAAGTGATTAACGTGACTCCCACAAGGATGATCCAGTATAACTGCCTGAGGGGTAGGGAAAGATATTTCCACGAAGATCCTAGTCACTCTCTCTTTCTTGGGTTTTTCATCAATCACTTCCAATAATTAGATCAAGGTTTGCCAAGTTTGAACTGCATCAAAATCACCCAGGTGCTGTTATGTGCTTGGACCATACTTTGAGAACATTGATATGGGAGCAAATGAGTTTGATCACCTCCTCCCTGCATAACGGCAAAGCCATTGTTGGAATTTAGCATACACAACCAAAAAGGACACTTCAGGCTCAACAGAGTAGCTTCTGAGACTTGATTTCCAAATTCCTCGGTGCAAATAAGGATTTATGAAGCTGAATTTAGGACTGTCACTACATCTGTTACTGGGTTTGAAAACTGAAAAGATATAGAAAGTTCTCTGCCACCTTGAGAGCAAGAGGAAAGGTCTTTGGTTGGTATGAGAGCTCAAACTATGGGGACAAGACCTTCTGTCCTTCATGAGGCTAAAGAGAAGGTAGCTGAGAGGACAGATACTGAGGGGACTTTGAACCAGAGCTTTCAAAGACAAATTGTGGCACCATATGCATTACCAGGAGGCCCTCAGTAGGGCCTATTGTGAGCAACTTTCCAAAAAGAAATAAAATGGAGCTGCCCAGCTTCAGAGGAGTCCAAAAGCTGTTTGAAAGTTTCTAAGAAGGTGAGAAACACACAGGACTCCACAGAAACATCCTTGGGAAGTTACCACTGAGAGAAGTCGCTACTGCAGTTTCTCAGTGAAAAGAATAGAAGCCACAGCTCAGAGCTTCAGACAGCAGTGGCTGAGAGTCACCACAAACATTAACTGAGCATTGACCATGCACAAGGCTCTTACTAGGCATTGCAGGAGGTGGATGCCTGGAAAAGACGGACAAACTCCTATACCAGAAGATCTTTTGGTCTAGAAGGAGAGAAAAGGTGGGTACCCAGAACACAGTGAAATAAGAGTGAGCACCAAAATGAGGAAAACAAATAAACTACCATGAAAGAGCTGAAAGGCAGGAGAGGGCACTGGCAGCTAGAGAGCCCAGGCCTGTTTGTGGACAGGCAAGGAGCACAGAACTACACAGAGGAGCAGTGGAAATGTTTGCTGAAATCTGACAGTGAATGGCCTCAGTTTCCAGACTGGCTACTGGGGATGCCTTGAAGATATCTAAGCAGGGAAGGTAATGGGCAAAGCCAGGTTCAGGAGGATTAATCTGGTCCTGAGGTTTCTGAGTTTCTAGGAAATGGAATGAATCTACGCCAAGGGTTGGAAAGGATCTTCAAATGAAGAGATTTCTTCCACTAAAGAATGAGGAAAACACACGTGACCTAGCACATTCCAGATCAGCTCTCAGGAATGAGATTTTAAGTTTTGATTGCAGTTCTCAGAATATCCATTTGCATGTATTTCTCTAAATGACAAATGATCATTCCCTGGACTCAGCAACCAATCTCTGGAGACCTTACCTCCAAAAATACATGTGTGAGATGGCACATGTCCAGGTTGTTCCCTGTATCTTTTGAAATAACAAATATTGGAAATAGGCCAAATATCCAATGGCAAATTGATGGAATCAATTGTTGCATATACCTTCAATGAAACTTTATGTACCTATAAAAAAGAATGAGAAATCTTTCCATGTTCTTGAAAAATGAAATGCTGCTAACTGGAGGGTATGGGGACATTTTGCAGAACAGTGTGCTTCTTTCTATGTAAAGAAAGAAAAAAGAAGCATATCTATGCATATTTTGTTGCATTTTTAAAAACCAGGCAGGGAGGAGATTGGGAAAATGTTGGTCAAAACATAGAAATTTTCTGTTAGATAGTAGAAATAAGTTTAACAGACCTATTGTACAACATGGTGATATAGTTAATAACTATATATTGTATTCTTGAAAATTGCTAAGAGTATATTTAAAGTATTCTTTACACAAAAAAGGTAGTATGTGAGGTCATGTATATGCTAATTAGCACAATTTAGCCATCCCACAATGTATACACATTTCAAAACATTGTGCTATACATGAGAAATACGTTAATTTTTTGTCAATTAAAAAGTTGATTGTCAGGCCGGGTGCAGTGGCTCAAACCTGTAATCCCAGCACTTTGGGAGGCTGAGACGGGCGGATCACGAGGTCAGGAGATCGAGACCATCCTGGCTAACACGGTGAAACCCCATCTCTACTAAAAAAATACAAAAAAAAAAAAAACTAGCCAGGTGAGGTGGCGGGCGCCTATAGTCCCAGCTACTCGGAAGGCTGAGGCAGGAGAATGGCGTGAACCCGGGAGGTGGAGCTTGCAGTGAGCTGAGATTCGGCCACTGCACTCCAGCCTGGGGGACAGAGCAAGACCCTGTCTTAAAAAAAAAAAAAAAAGTTGATTGTTTAATTTTTTAACATAAACAAAATGCCAGAGACATACACAGAAAACTACTTTAAAATGGTTGTTATCTAATGGAGAAGTATGTAAACTTGAAGGAGGAGAGATAGGAGTGGGAATTAATCTTTTTGTTCTAATCCTCAACTACATTTGAAATATGTGAGGGCATTATATCATCAACATATTAAGTAATTTATCAAATGCCAGTGAGGAGAACACATCTGGTATCAGACAAAGCTGATACCAAAGATACCCAGGGAGGTAAAAGTTCTCCTGCAGCATAACTCATTCCTCCACGGAGGCCTTGAGAGTGATGACCTGCAATTAGTAAGACACCATCACCATGATGACCCATTTCCTATGTCCAGTCCTCCTGGCAGAAGAGAGCAGATAATCCAGCACTGGCCAGTTCCCATAGCCCTTTGGGTATCTGTGTGCAGAGCCAAAGGCTTCTACTTTCCAGCAAACATCCATTTTACATCAAATCTTACCTAACACAAGGGTGACAACTTTCCTTAGTGTCATCATCAGCAATTCAGGAGTTGCCTCCTTCTTCACCCTTGTAGACATCACCAATACCTGTCTTTCTTGCCACTCAACTTTCTCACTGTAGAGGTGTGTGTGCATGTGTGTGTGCATGCATGCATGCACGTGTGTGCACATATTCTTGGCTGTGGAAGAAAGTAGACCATAGTGGCTAAAAAATAGAGGATTTAGGCCAGGTGTAGTGGCTCATGCCTATAATTCCAGCATTTTGAGAGGCTGAGGCAGGAGGATTGCCTGAGATTAGGTGATCAATACCGGCCTGGGAAAAATCTCATCTCTACAAAAAAATTGAAAGAAAAAATAGAGGATTTAGTAGGACAAATATAGCTTCAAAACCCAATTTGGCATGTAGCAGTGTGGCCTTGAAAATGTTACTTGACTTAAAAAGCCCAGTTTCCTCACCCAGAAAATGAAGTTGTTTTATAAAATAAAAGATAAAATATTTTTAAAGCATTAGCTCTGTTTCTGGCACATAGAAAGAACTCAAAAAAGTTGTTACTGTTGATGATGATGGTGACCTTCATCTCCTGGGTGTGAAATTTCTGATACAGAATAACCTGGAAGCTTTTCATAGAAAACATATTGAACAACCTTTACCAGCTTGTTTACATCAGTTGCATTAAAGACCCGTGGAATCTTCTTCAAGAGTTCCACGGAAACCTCTTTCATTTCCTTGAAATAATCTATCTGAAACCAAGAGGCGCTAGCTTCTTCATGTATTTGTGTCCCTAATTCTAACTATGTATTTGTTTATATTTGTAGCCAGAGTGGCTGGCAGTCATTTAAGTTGCATTAGCCTCCTTTGTTGTAACCTCCTCCTCTAATTAAGGCCTGTAATTGCCCAGCAAGGACAAATTGGTTCAGCCTCTGCTGGGAGTACAGCCACAAGACAGACTCAGCATCTTCCTATCCTTATAGTCTTTAAACAGGTTCACAGCACATGCCCCACAAAAAAAACAAAAGTAGGTGCCACTGCTGCTCACGTGGCCTTGGGACTGGCTCCTAGAAGGCAGATGCTGCTCTGCTCAGGTTCACAACAAGGACAGATTTCTGTAGGAAAGCAGTGAATGTTCAGGGCATTCTGCATTCTCTCTCTTTACCTGTCTTCCTTCTTTCCTTTCTTTGCTTCCCAGTAATAATAAATAATTTTCCTAATAAACCTAAAAGTACTTACTACTAATATGTCCATTTGAAAAGCTTGGTCTTTATCTTAAAGAGGAGACAACTTCATCGGAAAGACATGAAGGGACTTACCCAACAATGATTCAGATAACGGTGAGCTGGGTTGCAAAACAGGTTTGTCTGACTCTGGAGCCTGCGTTCTGAGCTACCTCGTGTTACTACCTCCCATTTTGAAGGTGGTTGATAGGTTAATTGCCTTATACAGTTTGAGAGGGACACATCATTGGACATTCTCCCTCTTTCCCATTTCACTGACAAACAGAAAAACCTCACTGCTTGTGCTGATCGGAAAGGGAATGTTGGAGAGGAGGCTTATTAATGGCCCAGGGTTGTTCTGAGGTTTCAGCAATGCAGGAGTCATCCAACTCAAAACCATCGGATGCTGTAATAGCCACCTCTTTCCAGGGTATTAGTCAGTATTCAAAGTAGAGTTCAGGGGCAAAGAGCATTTGACAGAAAATCAGCATGGCATCCGCACAGGAAGAAAAGAAGAATCTTCACTTGCCCTAATTCTAATACATCTTCTTGGGAACTCAATTTGTACTCAAGGCTTCCCTATTCACTGTACAAATGGGATTAATGACATGATCCCAGTAGAGAACAAAAAGTACTTAAGGAACTGCTTTGGCCAGATGATACATTATTAGTAGTAATAAGGGGTGGAATTACTTGGTATTTATATGGCCCTTTATTTGCAGAGATTATTTGATGGCTTTCTTGTGCACATATTGTAACCCGAATGGTCATTTTGTACTCTCCTATTTGTCATGCTTGTATGTATTTGCAACATTTACACATTCATGATACAAAGTAAAATTAACACTCCTGAAAGCCTGCAGCTGCCTGCCCTGTGTAATTTGGTGCATCCTTTGTTCACAGAACACTTGCCACCCCTCTGCTGAAAATCCTAAATCCAAGTCTTTTTGACCACCAAAGGCTTCTGTAGGCTGTTTGGCGTTATAACCCACAGGATCTGTAGTCTGCTGCTAGGGAAGAGTTTAATGATGGTCTGGTGTTGTTTGGCTCACTTAGGAACCTTCTACTTGGGGCAGTTTCTCTGTTTCTAGCTGCAAATTCTCTTCTAGGTTTTATTTTCATAGTCATTGAATGCCTCTAAATTGGGTCAGTCTGAAGATGCCTGAGATTTATTTAACCAAATCTTGACTGCAGATTTATCTGGGATAATAGAGAATAAATTCAGATTTGCTGTAAATAATATTGTTCCACCACTCTCCATTGTAAATCCATTTCTGACACTGCTATTTCTGTTTTGTGAGTTGCAGGGTGATGATGATAATCAAAAGAGAATTTATTGTTATTTAGATGGGAAGCACTTAGCTAAGTACTTCACTTGCATACTCACATTACTCCTCACAAGAACCCTAGGAAGTAGGTATTATTGTTATTATTCCCATTTTACAGAGGCAGGAGCTGAGGCCCACCTCACACAGCTGACCAGTGCTGCACCTGACATTCACACCCAAGTTGGCCGACTGTACACCACGCGCTTGTAGCCACTGCGCAGCTTTCATTTGCTTCAGATTTCTGAAGACTTGTGAGCTGACGGAATTTTGTGCAGGTTTTTGAAAACAACTGTCCACAGTTTAGTTTCATATATGCTCTGCTTAGGAAACCTCTGTGATCTCAAATGGCCTTGACCCTGAAAGCTAAAAGTCAGGGAATTACTCTCAGCCCTCATGCTCCTCTGTCTTTGTTTCCTTTCTTCCTTTATTCATATTTTTACTCCTCTCATGCAGGAAAGTGACCTAAGATACTGACTCACACTGGGTGTTAGTCACATAATGTGACACCTCTGTCAAGTGACACTAAAATAGATAATTGTGTGTGAGGATTTACGGTAAAGGAATGTTTCTTAGGTGGTAGAATTTTAAGTCAAAGCTATAACAGTTAACAGGTGTTGGCCGGGCGCGGTGGCTCAAGCCTGTAATCCCAGCACTTTGGGAGGCCGAGGCGGGTGGATCACAAGGTCAGGAGATCGAGACTATCCTGGCTAACATGGTGAAACCCCGTCTCTACTAAAAATACAAAAAACTAGCCGGGCGCGGTAGCGGGCGCCTGTAGTCCCAGCTACTTGGGAGGCTGAGGCGGGAGAATGGCGTGAACCCGGGGGGCGGAGCTTGCAGTGAGCCGAGATCCGGCCACTGCACTCCAGCCTGGGAGACACAGTGAGACTCCGTCTCAAAAAAAAAAAAAAAAAAAAAAAAACAGTTAACAGGTGTTATGCTCTTCCTCAGTTCCAGGCACTACACTAAGTTCTCCCCATCCCATCCCATTCAAACCTCACATAACCTTACACGACAGATCATTGATCCCATTTTACTAATAGCGAAATGGTAAGTGATTGGCCTCATGTGTCACAGCAGGTAGATAAAGGAAGTGGGTTCAAACTCTGGTCTGTTTCTTCCTAAAACTCTACCTAACCTTTGTGGTTGGTGAGAGAGCCTTCTCTATGACAGGCAGCCAGAAGCTCTGACCACTCCACCTGCACACAAACTGACCATGACAAGGAATTAGCTGGGATCCCCCTTCACTCCCAGGGTGATGCTGTTTCCTTTCCATCTGCAGTGGGAAATTTCCAGGTGGCCATGGGTAACAATGAGGGTGATTCCTGAACTCTGGCTATAGCTGAGGGATCAACCCAGCAAAGCCTCAGATCCAGCTCTCCTTTGGACAGAATTAACCTCCTTTCCTCTTCCATGCTCAGTAGGAGAGGAGCAAGGATCCTACATGAGGAAGAAAGGAGGACCCACTTATTGAGCACCTGAAGGATATACATTATATGCCAGGCCCTTTCAGGTTTATCTCAAGGACCATTCATTCCTTTTTTAATTTAATAGAGATCTACAGACTAAGTGCTATTTGGGGAAAGCATATGGTTGGAAAAGAAACCACAGAGAACTCATTTGGCTTGGCCTTTTGACTTTTGCGTCATCTTCACCAGATAGGGCATTAGATCGAAACCTGTGTGATGAATAGTTTCATGCATCAACTTGGCTGACTTATAGAGCCGTTATTTAATCAAACACCACTAGGTGGTGTTCTGTTATTGTTTAGATGTGATTAACATCTACAATCAGTTTATTTTAAGTAAAGAAGATTACCCTCCATAATGTGGATGGGCCTCATCCAATCAGTTGAAGGCCTTAAAAGGAAAAGCCGAGTTTTACCAGAGAAGTGATTCTGCCTCAAGACTGCAACATCAACCCCTGCCTGGGTTTTTTTTTTTTTTTTTTTTTTGAGACGGAGTCTCGCTCTGTCGCCCAGGCTGGAGTGCAGTGGCCGGATCTCAGCTCACTGCAAGCTCCGCCTCCTGGGTTCCCGCCATTCTCCTGCCTCAGCCTCCCGAGTAGCTGGGACTACAGGCGCCCACAACCGCGCCCGGCTAATTTTTTGTATTTTTAGTAGAGACGAGGTTTCACCGTGGTCTCGATCTCCTGACCTTGTGATCCGCCCGCCTCGGCCTCCCAAAGTGCTGGGATTACAGGCGTGAGCCACCGCGCCCGGCCCTGCCTGGGTTTTAAGCCTGCCAGCCTGCCCTACAGGTTTCAGACTTGCCAGTCCCCACAATCACAGGAGCCAGTTTCTTAAAAATATATCTGTCATCTATCTATCTATCTATCTATCTATCTATCTATCTATCTATCATCTATCTATCTATCTATCTATCTTTCAAATCTACAGAGTCACCTGTTTCAGCCTGAGACTTCAAAAACTCTGGAAAGCATATGAATGGGAGCTGCCACCTCTGGGAACAACACTGTTGCCTCTGTTTTCTCTTGGATGATATTCTTTCATTCTTAGCATTCCCCCAAAGGTCTCTTTCGATGTCACTGGCAGCTGATTCGGGAGATGAGAGACCACATGGTTCTGAGTTCTTTTATTTCTACCCCTATTGAAAGTTTAGAAAAGAACACTGCAGTTGAGCAGTTGTCACAATGACCTGCAGTTTTGTGTCACTCAAATAATATGGGGCCTTCAAGAGGAGAGGTGATGGCCCACCATGAGTGTCTCCACTCCACTTCTAATGAAGATGTGGTGCTCATCATCACTTTGCTGTCTTCCATGCCAAACACCAATTTGAGAGGTCTGTGACATTTTTCAAGGGCTTAGACTGCTACCCTTTGTAGCATTGAGTCAAATTTAATTGGTTTCTCTCTGGCAGTTTTAAAGTCCATCAGATCCTGGGGAGAGATCATCCAAAAGGCCTGAAGATGAGCTGATGTGCCTCTCTTCAAAGACAAACTAGTGAAAAAATTCAGCAGATGATTGTTTAGCAGGTTAAAGCTCATAAATCTGTTGGCAAAATTTACTGTCCATGTACATGAAATTAAGCAAGGCTTTTTTTCCCCCCTTACCTCCAATGTCATTTTGAATTACGTACTCTATATTATAGATAAATCAGCTGCTTGTTGGCTGGTAGCCAAGCTTTTGGAAGACAGAAGAAGGTTTTATTTTTATTTCAACCTACTTCTGATTCAGAGATTAGGGTGACATATAGTAAGGCATCAGAGTTTTAAAGATAATCTGTAATCAAGCTGTCAAACTACTTTCAATTATGCAATATGAGATATAATTGGTGATATTGACAACCCTTGGACTGCACTGATTTTCTTATCCAAGCTGAAAATCTTGGTAACACTTCTCATAGCACTACTCTATTAAATACAGAAAATTCTTACTTCCCCTTCTGTTTCGCAGACGTGATACTTTTGCTGTGGCTTTGCCATCACCCAAAGCATCTTAGGATGCTCCCCAAGGAAAGCAGTCTCTCCTGACCCTGATATTAACTCACAGATATCTTTTGTCAGGTGGAGTGATGCTGGATAAGAGGATGTTTGTAGGAGTGAATCCATGCGTGCTAAGAAGTGCAAGATGCTTGTTTATCTCAAATCATCAGAGCAGGAAAAGCTAAGTTGGTGACTAAACCATGAATGCCTTTTTTGATCACACTAGACTTGGAAACCAAATGATGTTCCCCGAGATGATGCCAATTGGTATTTACACATTATATTGGGGACATAGAGGAAGGCATAATGTAATCAGAATACTACAGCAGGGAAATTTATGCTTCGGCAGGTCTGGTGGTGCTTCAAGGCCTCTACAAATAGAGGATGCCTCTCCAAGGCCAGGAAGAGGTTTGTGGAGGCACAAAACAGAGCGATTGTAATTCACCTCAGACGACTAGAAAATTATCCAAAATAAGAAGCTGGTTTTCCCTGAGGCTTGGAGAAAGGCCATGTATTTTCTCCCAGGAGAAGTGATGGTAAGGAGGATCTTCCACATAAATAATTGCCCATCTTTATAAACCTTTCCAGAAGGAAACTATAATTTAGAGGTCAGCTCAGCGAAGGAAGAATACATTTATTTATGGAGGAGAAACTTGGTTTGCAAGCTACACTTGAAGCAAGGTAGGGGAATGAGAGCTCTCCATTTTTCCAGCTCTGTTCCTCAAATTTAAAGATACGGAAACCAGTCTCAAGGAGGTCTGGGTAGGGGATGTGTTTTCAACAGTAAGTCAACCACCATTTTTGTACCAGACAGGTGGAACATGTAGATATTCAAGAAACTGTTTCTGTCCAACACTGAATGCTCTCTTTTCATCTCCCATAGCCAGTGTTCAGATTTTCATTGTCTCTTATCCTGTATATTCATTATCCTCCTAAATTTGTCCTTGATCTTCATGAGGCACCTTCCTGGACTTTGCCAGACAGAGATATTTTTCAAAATCACAAAAGATGAGAGGTCTTCGAAGGGAGGATGGTTAAGAACTTGGACTCATGGGTAGATAACCAGTGTTCAAATCCCCCAGTTATGTTCTTAAAGGATGGCATTGGTCAGGCTGATTTTTTCTATACCTGAGTTTCCTCTTCCTCGATCTGTAAGTAACAATACTACTCTCTCATAGGCCTGGAGTAGCGCAGGTAAGTAGTGTATGTAGAACAATGGTGCCTGACACCTGGTAAACACGCGGTAATTACTGTATGTTATTATAAAGTCACTTACCAGGTTAAAATACTCCTGTGGCCTTCAACTGCCTCACAAATGCATTCAATTCCTGACAGTGATGCCAAGGTCCTTTAAAATATGGCTTTAGGTTCCTCCATCTTCATCTCCTGCCACCTCACCCTGACTTTTATCAGACCTTCAGGACTCTGTTTCCTCAGCGTGGCACATGCTTTTTATTCCTCTGACCCCTGCACACTCTGCTCCTTCTGTCTGTAGCTCCTTCCCCTCTGCACTCAGTAAACAACCACTCACTCTTCCAAGGAGGTCTTGACAATTCAGTGGTTAGAAGTGTTGAGAAATCAAAGCAGACAGGATTTTAATGCTGGCCCCAATATTCACCCACAAAGTGATCTCAGGTAAATTCAGCTAACAATAATTTCCTGTGCCTTAGTTTCCTCATCTGTACAAATGCGCTCAAGGATCCTCCCTCCCTAGCATAGTTACAATAATTAAATGAGACACTGAGCACAGGCACTCATCAAGGATCTGGCACATGTAAGGACTGAAGTGAGCGTAACTGTGAGTGTGACCCACCTCAAATTTCATTTTCTTTGTAAAGCGTTCCCAATCTTTTCTCTATGCTTCCAAAGCCCTTCTTATATAGCATTATCATGATATATATTAAATTTTAGAGGACTACTTGATCAAAGATCTGTTTCTGCACCAACTGTATCTGTGTAAACACAGAGAATCATGTTGTATTTATCTCAGTAGACTTAGCACCTTGAAAAATCCCAAGAATAGCATTAAGTGCTTAAATATGTATTGGATAAATTAATTAATAGATGAGTAAATGAGTACCTGGATAATGAGATGGATGGGTGTGTGGATGGATGGATGGATGGATAAAAGCAGATAAATGATACTTTTTTGTGTGTGTGTGTGTGTGTGTGTGTGTGTGAGAGAGAGACAGGGTCTCACTCTGCCACCCAGGCTGGAGTGCAGTGGTGCGATCACAGCTCACTGCAGCATTGAACTCCCAGGCTCAATCGATCCTCCTGCCTCAGCCTCCTGAGTAACTGGGACTACAGGCACACAACACCACACCCAGGTATTTTTTAAATTTTTTTTATAGAGATGAGGTCTCCCTGTGTTGTCCAGTATGCTCTCAGAACTCCTGGGCTCCAGCGATCCTCCCACCTCAACCTCCCAAAGTGCTGGGATTGCAGGCATGAGCCACTGCTTCCAGCCTAATGACACGTATTTTAAAGATAACTATCAAAAAAGGGTAAGGTATGTTTTAGAGCTTAACAGACAGTCCAGACTCTCAGTGCTGTACAGGTTTAGAAGACAAAGAGAACTTTGTACACTAGTGCATTAGGAATGGCTTTCCAGAGGAGAGGAAATGAACTGGACCTTAAAGGATGGGTGAGTTTAGAAAGGACCAAGGACCCTCCAAGTGACAGCGGTACAGCCAACATGGCTCAAAAATTCTAAATCACATAATTCTCAACCAATTGTGTGTGAGGTTGGATGGAAGGTCACTGATAAACACAAAATACTATTAGAACAAACCTGTCAAAATGTATTCCAAAATGAACTTAAAGCAAATGCATTTAATTACTGCACTTGGTAATTAGAAAGGCACAACTATCTGTTACAGAGCAACCTACCTTTGTTTTCTGCACAATCTACTAGGCACGCAGCTAACCAAATGCAATACCAGACTGCAGCAGTTAGTGCAGGCTGCCCAAAATGCAAATCGTAAAACACAGTAACAGTATTTCTCACTTAAGTAACAATGCAAGGACTATGTTTTTGATTGGTGGTGACTCTTCTCTATCAAGACTCAGGGACTCATAATCCTTCCATCCAGTGGCTTTGCCACCCCTGAGAGTCTCCTTGTGAGCTACCATTTAAAGGGAAAATGACATGAAGAGCACATGCTGAAGGACTTTCATGGGTCAGGCCAAAAATTGAAGCACAGCTCTTCTGCTCAGACTCCATGGGCAAGAGCGCAGTTACATGGCCCCATCTAACCCGAAAGGAGGCTGAAAATGCTGTCCAGCTCTGAGCTCAGGAAGAAGAGGACACTGGCTTTACTAAGCAACCAGCAAGGTCAGCCATGGGTCCGTCTGGTTTTGCCAACGGGCACTTCTCCCTCACCCTCTTGATCATTTTCCTCTTCTCCTCAATGCTAACACTATGTCATCTGCACCTAGTGTCTAAAACTCTAGCTTATGTATTTTCTGGTCTATTATTCTCTAAAAATAATACAGCCTGCATGTATTAATGTTGTAAGTAGTCAATTTGGGGGCTGAGTGGTACCATGTTCTAAATGAGAAATAACTGCTGCTTTGTAAATGTTTTAACTGATTTCAAAACTATATATACAGTTGACACCATAACAACATGGAAGTTAGGGCCACCAAACCCACATGCAGTAGAAAATCCACATATAACTTTTGACTCCCCAAAACTTAACTACTAATGGCCTACTGTTGGCCAGAAGCTTTACTGATAACATAGCCAATTAATATATACCTTGTGTGTTCTATGTATTATATGCTGTATTCTTAAAATAAAGTAAGCTAGAGAAAAGAAAATGCTTTAAGAAAATCATAAGGAAGAGAAAACATATTTTCTATTCACTAAGTGCAGGTGGATCACCATGAAGGTCTTCATCCTTGTCATCTTCACATCGAGTAGGCTGAAGAGGAGAAAAAGGAGGGGTTGGTCTTGTTGTCTCAGGGGTGGCAGAGGTGGAAGAAAATCCCTGTATAAGTGAATCCATGCAGTTCAAACCCATCTTATTCATGGGTCAACTATATATACATATTTTTTTAACAAATGCAATCAATATCTCTTCTCATTGTTTACCATTATTAACATACCCGTGGATAATCAACATTTAGCTGAAATAATCACTATTTATTCAGTGTGTACTTTGTCGCAGATTGGTGCTTTACACTATATACATCTTAAAACCATAATCCAGGGGTTATTAATTTCTGTTTTAAAGTGAGACATCTCAGGTGCAGAGAGGCCTAATGACTGAATCAAGGCCCCTTTCCTCGTAATTGTCACTGCTGATACTGGAATTCAGGTTGGCCGGTCTTCAAGGCCCACATTCTTTATTCCATACAATGTTTCATCCATTAATAACACACCACAGGTTGATAATAACAAGGTCACAATCTAATCATGATGCTTCACAATCATAGTGGGAATTCAAGGTTCTTTGTCCCAATCCAGAATCCACATGCCTTTTATCATGGGAGCAGCGAGATAATCTAGTTTTTCTATGCAAAATATTACTGTTTTTGAGTATCTATGATTCTTGTCCTTTGAAAGTGATACTAGTGACTTGTAATTAGCATATTGGCTCAACATTGGGAAGATAAAAATTAACATTTGTGTACCTAGATTAATGAAGGGTTGGTGGCCTGGAGATAGGCTAGGGCAATGATTGTTCATGATGATAGCAGAAGTTTCTTCAAAGACTCAGAAGGCATGATCTAAGACCTCTCATGAAGGGGAGAGAATTTCTGAAGGGCTCAAATTCATTTCTGATGCAAAATCATAATGAAATGATGCATAGTTATACAGATACCTTGAAATAAAGAAGATGTTTGGTAAATAACTTTACACTTATGACCTACATGGTCTGTAGTACACTATTAACTGTGGAGTTTTTTTAGCCATTATGCTAAAAGCATCAAATTTTAAAATGTGAACATTTAAATTACACCATAATTTTATAACTCCTGTTTGGGCATTTCTCCATATTTTTAAATGTACTATTAGGTTGGTGCAATTGAAAGCACAGCAAAAATCTCAATTGCTCCAACCTAATAGTGCTCACAGGAGAAAAGAAGTAGGACAGGCTTCCCTCAACTCCTGCAGCGTGGTTCTACTAGTTCTTCTTAGGGCTGTGGAAGTTCCTAAGTGTGATTATTTGTTGGGAGTGGTTTAAGCTGGATGTGATCTGGGTTTCTGAGAACATTGTAGCTATACACCTGTAGTTTTCCTATGAGCTGGGCAGTTGGATGTACACACCATGTGCACAGAGGACACAGGCTTTGAGAGCTGATGACTAGTCTAAGTTAAAGTTTTTGAATGCACAGCATTGTAAGGACAAAGAAAAAAGCTATGTATAATTTAAATACTTTGAAATTTATTGACACTTATTTTAAGGGCCAAAATATAGTCCATCTTGGCAGACGTTCAGGGCAAACTTGAAAAGAATGTGTACAATGTTAAGTGGAGTGTTCTGTAAATAATCAGACAAAGTAGGTTGATAGTGTTGTTCAAGCCTACTGTATCCTTCCTGATTTTCTGCCTACTTTTTCTAGGAATTATTGAGGTATGGGTATTAAAATCTCCAACTATTATTATGAGATTACCTACTTGTCCTTGAAATTCTAACAGATTTTGCTTCATGTATTTTGAATCTTTGTTGTTAGCTGCATAAATGTTTAGAATTGCTATGGTCTCTTGATAAACTAACCCTATTATCATTATGAAATAAACTTCTTTATCCCCAGTAATACTCTGCTTTAAAATATATTTTGTCTCATAATATAGCTGCGCCAAACTTATTTTGATTCATGAAACAACAAGCCACAGACTGGAAGAAAATATTTGCAAAGCGAAAAATGTCTAATAACAAACTTACATCTAAAATGTATAAAGAATTCTCAAAATTCAATATTCAAAAAGCAAACAAAATTTTTAGAATGGACAAAAGTTTTGAACAGGTATTTCACTATACAAATAAATATACAGATGGTAAATATATGCATGAAAAGATACTCAATATTATTGTCATTAGGGAAATGCAAATTAAAATCACAAAACAAAATTAAAGGCTCGCTGTAACAAGATGGCAAGGATCTGGAGGGTGGCAACTCTCATGCACTGCTAGTGGGAATGTAAAATGGGACAACCACTTTAGAAAATGATCTGGAAATTTTTTACAAAGTTAAACACCTACCACATAATTCAACCATTTCAATCCTGAGAATGTATTCAAGAAAAAAGAAGGCATATGCTTGTATAAATGTAAATGTTCAATGCAGCTTTGTTGTAACAGCCTACAACTGGAAACAATCTAAATATCCATCAATAGACGAATGGATGAACAAATTGAGATACTGTATTTACAGACAATAACATATTTATCAACAATAGAAAGGAATGAGCTATTGATATTCACCACAACATTATAAACTATAAAATACTTATGCCGAGTGAATGAAACCAGACATACTCTATAATTCCATGGATATGAAATCTAGAAAATGCAAAGTAATCTATAGTGACTGAAAACAAAGCAGGGGTTGCCTGCAGATGTGGAGTGATGGGGAAGAATAAGCAGGGATTTTGCAGAGCAGAACAAGGAATTATTTGGGGGTGATGAAGATGTTCATTTTTGTGATGTGGTGATGGGTTGACAGTTGCATACAGATGTCAAAACGTACTAAATTGTACCCTTTAAATATGTGCAGTTTATTTTATATCAATTATAACTCAAGAACGCTGTTAAAAGCATAATTCCATATCCACCCAAGGAAAAAAAAACATGTGTCCACACAAAGACTTGTAAACAAATGTTCTTAATATTATGCATAATTTGCAAATATGGCAAATGACCTAAATGTCCATCAAGTGGGAATGGATGGACAAAATGTAGTGTATTCACATAATGGAATACTATGCAGGAAGAAAAAGGAATAAACTACAAATGCATGTTACTACATGAATGAACCTCAACACATTATGTTCACTGAAACAAACCAGACACAAGAGACCACATATTGTATGATTCCATTTATATGGAATATTCAGCAAAGGTAAAGTTACAGGGATAGAAAGTACATTAATGTTTGCCTTGGATGTGGAAATTAGGGTGTGGCAAATGTGCATTAGCAATCATATTGGGATGATTTAAAAGTTCTCAAATTGATTTATAGTGATGGTTGCACAACACGGTTAGTTTACTAAAATAATTCCAAATTCTGGCCCACATTGTCTCCATTCTGAGATCATGGTGAAATCTCAGAACAGGTCTGCATACTAGGAAGCAAGACTTGGGGGAGCTTAACAGAATGAGCTGCAGCAGCTGAGATACTGCATTGTGCACTAATCAAATGACTCCTCTGGAAAAGGCTGTTACCTTGCAAATGTGATCTTAGAAGAGAGATATTTGAACAATGAGCACATTATAAGAATATGGCCATGAAAATGAACTGCGGACATTTAAGAAAATCAATGGGGAGAACAAGCATCTTATTGGCTCAGCATGCTAGGTTGGTATCTATCAAGAGATACTGCTATCACCTAAGTATATTAAGTGTAAGGTCTGAATTTAGGGCAATGAAAGCAGGGAAGTTGTATTTAACCTACGGCTTAAGTTTTATGCATGCTATGAGTACAGGATAAAGGAAAAGTAAGAAAAGGGGTTTTCTTTGTTCTGGAAGTTTTTCTTCTATGATGGTGAATATAAAATTCACCTCTAAAATGGAAAGGCAAGAACATAGAAATATAATTGTATGCACTTCTGTGCATAGACAGACAGGAATTATATCTTCCTGGGATTTCTGTATCACAGAAATATTGTGATATTATATTTATATGCAAAACAATAGAGGTCCTGGTAATGGTGAACTCAGTGAGGGAGGAGGTAGAGTAGCCTCAAGGATGATGGTTGAAGTTAACCTCAGCAGAGCCTTGCTGTCCATTGACATTGGCTCCTTGTGTTTGTTTGTACATAAGCCAGAATTCAATCATTTGTTACAACTAGACAGTATTTCCTTAATGGGAATAAAGGTAAATGAAATGCTTCACCTGCAGATATGCCAACAACAACTGGGGAAAGCCCGGTAAGGGACCAGTCTACAGGCTCCTCAAGAATTATATTCTCTGCTTATCAAGATCCCTGTGACCCTCTGCGCAATGCCACTAATACTCAGAACTAAGGATACTTACTTTCTTTGCCCCCGAAAAGAAATACATCTGTAGAAAGAGTGAAGATGCCAGTAACTATACTGAAAATGGTGAGTGCATTGATTGTGCTTCCAAGGAGATACAGCCTGCAATGCAACAAGAATCTTTGCTTTTGTAAATATAGCAAGAGAGGCACCAGCTGTGTTTGGGTGTACAGATTGCCTGAAGTACTAAAAGTGCTACTTAATAAAGAGATGGAATAGACTCAACCATCTCCATCGGATTTACTTTGTTTTTATATTCTTGGGCTGGACAATCTGAGTTACTTTCAACAGTTTGTTTCAAATACAGATTCTCCTTTTCAACATTGGGGGTGAACCTTTCAAAAGGTTGTAGCTAGAGATGAAACAGTGGCTAACTGTATTGGAGGGTGGAACATTAAGTAAACAGACAAACTGGGGAAGAGAAAACATTGAGTAAACTCATGAATAAGGGACTTGTTTTTTCTTCTGCTGGGAAGGGCAATTTATTCATCTTATGTTTGGGTTAATTACAGAAATATAATCTAAGTGGACTCCTGCTGTGAAACATAAAAATAAATAAGGTTAATATACAAATGTGGGAATGCCTACACATTTCAATTTAATAATAGACACTTAAATGGCTTTAATCAAGGCACATCATCTCACCGTTATCAAAGAATTGGCTTTGACCAATAAAAGTGTGACTAATGAATTGGCTTATTATTCTCTGCTCTTGATTTAGAGCCATTGTTCTCTGACTGTAACAACACTCACTGTGTTCTTCATGTTTAAACATGATGCCCACTAATAGTGTTGCCAACTGTGTGAGCAGAGGTAGCTGCAACAGCTGGTGGTGTTCACCTGCTTTTTTCTTATTCTCTGTGGCCAGAGCTACTGCTAAAGAAGCTGTTGTTGTAACAACTTGGACTCCTGTGACTCTCTGCACTTCTGGAGAAACCAAAACACGTGTTTAGACTTGGCTGGTCCATATCTTCTAGTCTCAAATTATATGGTCCTAGCTACTGCTTTATCTTTGATTTATCTCCAGCTTTGCCTCCATGTTATAGGCAAGGGGACTTCTTTAAAGCATTGCTTCTCTTTTTACTGTTGCTCATCTTAGGCTTTTTGGATAGAAATGCAATGAATCAAACAAACATAGTTTATTCTAATGGATGTAGACATTTCAGGAAAAAAATTAGAGGGAGAGCAAACATCACAGGAGATCTATATCCTAGAATGGTAAATCATCTCAGTGTCTCTTTACACTGGCTAGAAGGAGGCTGAAAACTAAATTTGCCTCACACTTCTCATGAGTAGGAATGACCTTTATGTCAATCCTTCCTGGAATGAGATGGATGGAGTATTAAATAAACAAACTCTCTTGGTTTAAAGATTGGCATTTGTATGAGACTTGAATGAGATGAACACATACAAAATACCTGCAGCCATGTCTAGCACACAATAAATGTTCATTGAATATTTGCTTTTATGTTTATTGTGATTAATGGATATGTCTTTGTTTAAAATACAATCATCTTCAATTCTAGAATTCTGGACAACATTGTCTCGACTGAGGGATTGTCCCAAATGAAATAAATACACAATAGTTGAGTTGGGTTGTGTCCAAGTGGCTCTCCTTAATAGAGGTCTCTGGACAGCATGAAAAAAACAGATTTAAGACCTTCAGAAGTTCACCTGGGAAAATGAAGAGGGCAATAGAGAGAGGAAGGATACAAGTTAAAGGAAAACTTTCTCCACTTTTGTTTTACAGCACTGCAGGAATGCAACACTTGGGGGAGGAGAACAGGGTTCCTCAGGGCACGACCTTGGAATGTGGTTCTTAGAAGTAAAGAAAGGAAGATGCAGATGCTGTTAAAACTAAGGTGTGTCTCTCACAACTTCTGACCCTGAAGTTCCACTATTCTGACCCCCACAGAACTATATCAGTCTCCATAACGTGATGTGCTTAGGGGAGGCCAAAACCAAAGTGATTTGGAGAGCTCATGAGACTTATTGGTCCCATCTACTGCAAAGTTTCTTTTTGAGCAGGGCTGTCTAAAGATATAACAGGTAGGCAGCGGTCAAATCCTCCTCCAATTCACATTTTGTTACCAGCTCACACAGTGTCACCAGCTCACCTCCAGCCACCATTATTGGTTCTTGGGCATCACCATTGTTTCCTGATGAAATTAAAACCCCCTTTTAAAAGTTGATTCTCAAACCCCTTTGAGGGGTTTAAAATGAATCCCATTTAAGAGGAATATGCCTACAACTTAATAATAATATGCAACAATTATTGAGCACTTTCCAAGTAGCAGGCCCTGTGCTAAGCACTCCCCAGGCCTTATTTCACTTAATTCTCATGATTACCCTCTCTATCCCTTCTAGAAATGAATCACATAAAGACAACTCTAAAAATTCCTCAATTTCCAATATTTCCCAACTCGACTACTCCTCCTATTTTTGTTCCATTTTCCATGAACATCCTCAATTCTTCCCAAGTTCAAAGGGAACAGTTCACACTGCAGACATGCCAAATGAGTTCAAGAAGCTCACAGTACCTCAGTGGGCAAAGCAAAGGAGAAAACAGAAGCCTTCAAGCACCCAACCCAGCTTTCAGCTCTATAATGCAATTAATGATTTCCCAAAATTGTCAGGTAAGGAGAGGAGACAGAGAATTACAAAGTAGCCTGTGGTCTCTGCCACCCAAGATGAAAGCAGGACTCACAAAATTAGTATGTGGAGGAACGCAGCTTGCTCCCTCAGTAAACCTCTATTTCTGTTTCTAAAGGTCACACAAGTGTATATTCATCCCATAAATGATTCTCTTATTACATCTCGCTCTGTTAATGTTCAACAATCCTACACATACGAACGCCATTTAGCAGAATGCCAGTATCAGCTTTAGAGTTTATAATTTTAAAAAGTAACAACTAAGCGCTGTTCTGACTCATAAAATATGCAATAAGGGGTTTTGAGTAAGATTGAAAAATAGAAGGGAAATCTGTGCTCCCAGCAGGCAAAATATTCCTGACATTTTTAATAATAATGAAACATAAAACCTCCTAAAGGCAAAACTGAAATCCATTTTGCATGTGAAAAAAATAGATTCCATTTAATTTGTTTAGGTTTCTTTGTTTGGCTTTATGTTTCTTACTGAAAAGTTTGAGGATATGAAAAGTATAATAAATGTCTCAGTGGTTGAGGGGAGGTGTGGAATAGAGAGTCAATTTTTCTAATCAGACGAGGGAAACTAAGAAATATTTATGCCAAAAATTATTTCCCCAATTTCCTTCACAAATTCAGTTTTGTTTTACTTTCAGAAGGCAAACAGGAAAATAAGTATAAGCTTACTTGACTTTATTTTTATAATCTACATCTTGGCTCCTGGCAGTGCAAACACGAAGAGGTATAGCCTATTTCGCATCCTAACTAATGAGGTTTGCCTAATTCACATTAGAGAGGGAGAAAAGGAAAGAGCAAGAAAGATGTGTATTTTCAAGTTTTAAAAGAAAATACGATCAGGCTGGGCACGGTGGCTCATGCCTGTAATCTCAGCACTTTGGGAGTCCGAGGCAGGCGGATCACTTGAAGCCAGGAGTTCCAGACCAGCCTGATCAATGTGGTGAAACCCTGTCTCCACTAAAACTGCAAAAATTAGCCAGTGGCACACACCTTTAATCTCGGCTACTTGGGAGGCTGAGGCATGAGAATCACTTGAACCTGAGAGGTGGAGGTTGCAGTGAGCCGAGATCAGGCCACTGCACTCCAGCCTGGGCTACAGAATGAGACTCTGTCTTGAGAAAAAGATTTTAAAAAATGGAAATATAATAATTATCTTCAAATACCAGATGGAGTTGTCCTATGGGAGGTGGATTAGCTTTATTGTGTGTGCTTAAACAGTGAGTGGCATTTACTGGCATGAGAGTTCAATAAGAAAGAATATAATATTGTAGTTATTCATTTCATGTTATCTGACATTCAATTCTAAGGTCCCTGAAGTTGGGATCATATGTCTCTTGTTCACTGCTGTGTTCCTACTGCCCATAAAGCAGGCATCTGAGCAGGGACATAAGTGAGTAATGGGGTTAGAGCTGTCCAGTCATGGAAGTGGTGAGCTGTCCATCACCAAAGACATTCCAACATTGCTGACACAGGTGAGATTAGCGCAGAAATCTCAAGGTGCGGGACTGAATTAAATATATATCTGACCGTATGTACGATCCCAATTTCAGGGACCTTCAAAATGAGTGTAAGACAAAATGAAACCAGTAACTACAGTATTAATTTAGAATGTATATTTTGCCTATGTGTAACTATCTGTGTAACTATGCCACTTTTTTTTTTTCTTTTTTTTGAGACAGGGTCTCACTCTGTCTCTCAAGCTGGAGTACAGCGGCATAATCACTACACTGTAGCTCACTGGAGACTCCAATTACTGTACTCAAGCAGCCCTCCTGCCTCAGCTTCCCAAGCAGTGGGGGATTACAAGTTCAAGCCATCATGCCCAGCAATTCTGCCTCTTTACAGTTTTTATGGAAATTTTTCTCCCCATCTGCAAACATTCCTTAAGGAATGAGTTATAATTCCATGGCCCATGGTAGGATGGGAGCTGTGTGCTTTTTATAGGACTTTTTGTTATATTGCAAGGAATCATAATGGCCCTCTCTTTTATTCCCTTTACCCTACCGCCTTCTTGATGACGCCTTCCCCTGCTACCTGTATTTCAGAAGGTGCAGGTTACTCAGACTGATGATAAAAGCCTCACTCGCTGGAAGGCCAGCTTTCTTCTTAAGTGATGGCTGAATATGAGTCTTCTACAGGAAATTCACCATGGAAATTGGGCCACAGTCAGTAGAATCATGTTATTAAATGTTCCTTGTGCATTTCTCCTGGGTGCCATCCGAGTGCTAAGACGTTGCTGTGATTACATGTGCATGTGCTGCTCCTCACGTGAATCAGCTGAGTTAGGAGAGAGTAATGAAAGCAGTGCCCTCAGTGCCTGCTGGGCTCCCACATCCTCCTCGTTGAGAGACAAAATCACACCATTTGGAATTTCTTCTTCTTCAAAATACTTTGTTGACATGCCCAGAGTGGCCACCTAGCATTGTCTTTCTCCCTGAGAGTTGCTGTTTTAAAAGAACCCCTGCTAGTTGCTTAATCTACCTGGAAGTAATGGTGTGTCATTTTGGTATTTTTACCTGCTCACTTCATCTCCTATCTACATGTTGATTGGCAGAATTGCAATATGAAGTGTTTTTATTTATTCTTAATTTAAAATTTTATGGGCTTTGGGGAGCAAACAGAAATAATAATTTGGAAGAAACTGAATATAGAATACTAAATATCTGCAAATGGGGAAACATATAAAGCATCAGAAGGGAGCCTCAAAGGACACAAGGAATTGGAGCTGGTGCACAAGAACACACCTGAAACTGCAGGCTAAATTGCGCAAGCTTTCCAGAAGGAAAAAGGGAGGAAGGAGTAATACACACACTTCATCTTTAACATTTAGCCTTTTGAATATAAGCCAGATAGGAATTAGGTTATTCTGATTTGACAGATGGAGAAACTGAGATTCTGACTAGTTAAGTGAATGGTCAGTCACTTAATATGATAAGCTAACATCAACACTTCCTTACTGAGCCATGAGTGCTGATGTTTAAGCTTCTTCGGATTATGGAAATGACTAAGAATTCTTGGAAAGACTTTCTCCCCAAGCTGCAGGGAATGTGTGGCAAAACTTTATGATTCATTTCAGAGAATTCCCCAATCCCGAAAGTCCTTGGTTCGGTGTTAAAGAGCTTTTCTTACCTGAGAATCATTTCCCAGTCTTCTAACTCTATGTAGTTTATAGCACCAATTGGAGCTATTAAAATTGAGGTATTTTGAAATGCATTTGAAGGTCATTCACAAAATGAATGAGGAAAGTCCTTAAATGACTGACATGGCTATGCTCTTGATCTAAAATATCTAGAAAGTAAACCTAGGATGTGGATTAAAAGTTTCTCTGTTGCTGAAGATTTGGGCCAGAGCAGGCAGGCCTTTGACAAGATTTCTGAAATTATTTCTTTCCCATATTTTTGGTAATTTTTGGTAATGAACAGTTGCAAGATTTTCTGTTTTAAAGGAAATAGTGGTGTTGAGAATCCAGGTGTTGAGTAGTTAGGAGTCCAGTCTCCGGTACCATATTCCTGGGTTCAAAGCCTACCCCTACCACCCACAAGCCAGGTTAGATCAAAGCAGGATATGTGCTTAGCCTTTGTGAGCTTCTCTGTTTTATTATGTGTAAAACAGGAATGTTAATAGTACCTATATCATAAGTGTTGTATAGATTTAATATAAGGAGTCATTCATAGATGGCCAGTTAGAAGCAGCTGCAGTCCACGGCACTCACGGAGAGGAACGAAAAGGGGTGAGTGAATTCAGCAGCTTCACCGGAAATATCCAGGTTCTCACATTGGGACTAAGTAACCAACTCAAACCACAGAGAATGAAGAAAAGTCAAGGGGCTGGGGAGGATGGTGACGACCCACCCAGGAGTGGCACAGAGCTAAAGGAACCTTCACCCCCAGCCAAGCGAAGAGATGAGTGTCTGTGTGACCCTACCCGAGAAACCACACTTCTCCCATGGACCTTTGCAACCTGCAGATCAGGATATCCCTCAGTGAGCCCATGCCACCAGGGCCTGGGGTCTGATACACAGAGCCACAGAGCTGTGTGGACTCTGAGAAGAGCAGCCACTCAGACACAACAGAGACCCAGAAGTTGTACATACTCCGGCTCTGGGATACCCGGCAAGGTGAGAAGTCCGTTCATACATATCCCTAGAAAGGGGACTGAATCCAGGGAGCCAAGCAGCAGCGTCATTCTCTGGGCTCCACTTCCATGGCCACTTCCCTAGTTAAGACCCACTGGCATGGAATTCCAGCCAGCCAATGGCAACAGGCTGGAATCTGCCTGAGACAGGGCTGAGTTCCTGTGGTTCAGTAGACTCAGCCATTCCAGCCTGCCAGCTTTGGAGAATACAAACAGTCTGAATGATGAAGGGTCCCCCGTGACACAGCACAGCTGCCTTGCCAGATTGTGGCCAGACTGCATCTTTAAGCAGACCCCAATTCATTCCTCTTCACTGGGTGGGACGGGCCTGTGGGGGTTTCAACTATTCCAACCAGGATTCTATGGATAGAGCTCTGATGTCTCCATGGGACAGAGTTCCTGCGGGAGAGGTGTAGCCACTATCACTGTGGTTCAGTCAACTCAGCTGTTCCAGCCTTCTGGCTTTGGAAAATACAAATGGTCTGAACAAGGAAGGGTTCTACCCAACACAGCACACCTGCTCTACCAAAAAGCAGCTAGACGGTTTCTTTAAGTGGGTCCTTAATCCCATTCCTCCTAACTGGGTGAGACCTCCTAACAGGGGTCTCCTGCCACCTCCTACAGGTGTGTTTGGGCCAGCAACAAGTTAGTACCCCTCTGGGACAGAGCTTCCAGAGGAAAGAGCTGGCTGCCATTTTTTCTGTTTCACAACCTTCACTGGTGATATATCCAGGTACCGGAAAAACTGAGGCAAGTAGGATCTGGAGCAGATCCCCAGCGAACCACAGCAGCCCTAAAGTGGTCTGACTGTTAAAAGAAAAACAAACAGAAAATAACAACAACAGCATCAACAAAAAAGATCCCATAAAAACCCTATTCAAAGGTCAGCAACCTCAAAGATTGAGGGTAGATAAGCCCACAAAGATGAGAAAAAATCAACACAAAAACGTTGAAAACTCAAAAAGCCAGAGTGCCTCTTCTCCTCCAAATGACTGCAACACCTCTCCTGCCAGGGCACAGAACTGGGCTGAGGCTGAGATGCCTGAATTGACAGAAGTAGGTTTCAGAAGGTGAGTAATAACAAACTTAACTGAGCTAAAGGAGCCTGTTGTAACCCAATGCAAAGAAGCTAAGAATCATGATAGAACAATACAGGAGCTGATGGCCAGAATAGCCAGTTTAAAGAGAAACATAACTGACTGATGGAGCTGAAAATCAAAACACGAGAACTTTACAATGTGATCCCTAGTATCAATAGAGAATAGACCAAGCAGAGCAAAGAATCTCAGAGCTTGAAGACTATCTTCCTAAATAAGAAAGGCAGACAAGAATAGAGAAAAACAATAAAAAGAAATGAATAAAACCTCCGAGAAATACAGGATTATGTAAAGAGACCTAACCTATCACTGATTGGGGTACCTGAAAGAGATGGGGAGAATGAAACCAAATTGGAAAACATACTTCGGGGTAACATCCAGGAGAACTTCCAAAATCTAGCAAGTAGGCCAACATTCAAATTCAGGAAATGCAGGGAACCCCAGTAAGATACTCCATGAGAAGATCAACCCCAAGGCACATAATCCTCAGATTCTCCAAGGTCAAAACGAAGGGAAAATAACATTAAGGGCAGCCAGGGAGAAGGGCCAGGTCACCTAAAAAGGGAAACTCATCAGAACAGCAGACCTCTCAGCAGAAAACCTACAAGCCAAAAGAGACTGGGGATCAATATTCAACCTTCTTAAAGAAAAGAATTTCCAAGCCAGAATTTCATATCCTGCCCAAGTAAGCTTCATAAGCAAAGAAGTAGTAAGAACTTTTTCAAAAAAGGAATAACTTAGTGAATTAGTCATCACCAGGCTTGCTTGCAAGAGCAAGCACTAAATATGGAAAGAAAAAACAATTACCAGTCACTACAAGAACACACAGAAATACACAGACCGGTGAAACCATGAAGCACTCACATAAAAAAGTCTGCAAAGTAACCAGCTAGCATCATGATGACAGGATCAAATTCACATATGACAATACTAACCTTAAATGTAAATGGTCTAAATACCCCAATTAAAAGACACAGAATGACAAGCTGGATAAAGAGCCAAGGCTCACAGGGACAGTGTCTTCAAGAGACCTATCTCACAAGCAATAAAATCTATAGGCCCAAAGTAAAGGGATGGAGAAAAATCTACCAAGCAAACAGAAAACAGCAAATAGCAAGGGTTGCTATTTCAATTTCAGAAAAAAACAGAATTTAAACAATAACGATCAAAAAAGACAAAAAAAGGTCATTTCATAATGGTAAAGGGTTCAGTTAAACAAGAAAAAATAACTATCCTAAATATATATGTACCCAAAACAGATTCAAAAAGCAAGTTCTTAGAAACCTACAAGGAGACTTAGACTCTGTATTAGTTCATTTTCATGTTGCTGATAAAGACATACCCAAGACTGGGAAGAAAAAGAGGTTGAATGGATTTACATTATCACATGACGGGAGGCCTCACAATCATGACAGAAGGCAGGAAGGAGAAAGTCACATCTTACATGGATGGTGGCAGACAAAAAGAAAAACCTTGTGCAGGGAAACTCCCATATTTAAAACCACTAGATCTCATGAGACTTATTCACTATCATGAGAACAGCAAGGGAAAGACCCACCTCCATGATTCAATTATCTCCCACTGGGTCTCTCCCACAACACATGGGAATTATGGGAGCTGCAAAATGAGATTTGCGTGGGGACACAGAGCCAAACCATATCATTCCACTCCTGCCCCTCCCAAATCTCATGTCTTCACATTTCAAAACCAATCATGCCTTCCCAAAAGCCTCCCAAAGTCTTAACTCATTTTATCATTAACTCAAAAGTCTGCAGTCCAAAGTCTCATCTGAGACAAGGCAAGTCCCTTCTGTATATGAGCCTGAAAAATCAAAACAAGTTAGTTACTTCCTAGATACAATGAGGGTACAGGCATTGGGAAATATAGCCATTCCAAAAGGGAGAAACTGGCCAAAAAAAGAAGCCACAGGCCCCAAAAAAGTCCAAAATTTACCAGGGCAGTCAAATATTAAAACTCCAACATCATTTCCTTTGACTCCATGTCTCACATTCGGGTCACACTGAAAACTGATGCAAGAGGTGGCTTCCCATGGTCTTGGGCAGCCCTGCCCCTGTGGCTTTGCAGAATATAGCCCCACTCCTGGCTGCTTTCACGGGCTGGCATTGAGTGTCTGTGACTTTTCCAGGCACATAGTACAAGCTGTAGGTGGATCTACAATTCTGGGGTCTGAAAGATGGTGGCTCTCTTCTAACAGCTCCACTAGGCAATGCCCCAGTAGGGACTCTATGTGAGGCCTCCAACCTCGCATTACCCTTCTGCACTGCCCTAACAGAGGGTCTCCATGAGGGACCCACCCCTGTAGCAAACTTCTGCCTGGGCATCAAGGCTTTTCCATATATCCTCTGAAATCTAGGTAGAGGTTCCCAAACCTCAATTCTTGAGTACACCCACAGGTTCAACACAACATGAAAGCTGCCAAGGCTTGGGGCTTCTACCCTCTGAAGCAACCTTGGCCTGTTTTAGCCATGGCTGGAGCAGCTGGGACCCAGGGCACCAGTTCCTTAGACTGCACACAGCAGAGGGACCCTGGACCCAGCCCATGAAACCATTTTTTCCTTCTAAAACTCTGGGCCTGTGATGGGAGGGGCTGTTGCAAAGATCTCTGATGTAAACCTGGAGACATTTTCCCCACTCTCTTGGTGATTAACATTCAGCTCCTCGTTACTTATGCAAATTTCTGCAGCGAGCTTGAATTTCTCCTCAGAAAATGGGATTTTCTTTTCTATCGTGTTGTCAGGCTGTAAATTTTCCAAACTTGTATGCTCTGCTTCCCTTATAAAACTGAATGCCTTTAACAGTACCCAAGTCACCTCTTGAATGCTTTGCTGCTTAGAAATTTCTTCTGCCAGATACCCTAAATCATCTCTCTCAAGTTCAAAGTTCTACAAATCTCTAGGGCAGGGGCAAAATGCTGCCAGTCTCTTTACCAAAACATAAGAGTCACCTTTGCTCCAGTTCCCAACAAGTTCCTCATTTCCATCTGAGATCACCTCAGCCTGGATTTCATTGTCCATATCATTATCAACATTTTGGTCAAAGTCATTCAACAAGTCTCTAGGGCATTCCAAACTTTCCCACATTTTCCTGTTTTCTTCTGAGCCCTCCAAACTGTTCCAGCCTCTGCCTGTTACCCAGTTCCAAAGTCACTTCCACATTTTCAGATATGTTTTCAGCAGTGCCCCACTCTACTGGTACCAATTTATTGTATTAGTCCATTTTCATACTGCTGATAAAGACATACCTGGGACTGGAAAGACAAAGAGGTTTAATGGACTTACAGTGATGCATGGCTGTGGAGGCCTCACAACCATTGCAGAAGGCAAGGAGGACCAAGTCACGTCTTACATGGATGGCAGCAGGCAAAGAGAAAGAGTCTGTGCAGGGAAACTCCTGTTTTTAAAGCCATCAGATCTCACAAAACTTATTCACTATCATGAGAACAGCATGAGAAAGACCTTCCCCCATGATTCAATTATCTCCCACCAGGTCCCTCCCACAACACGTGGGAATTATAAGATGAGATTTGGGTGGGGACACAGAGCCAAACCGTATCAGACTCCCACACAATAACAGTGGGAGACTTTGACCCCCACAGGCAATATTAGACAGATCATCAAGACAGAAAACTAACAAAGTTATTTAGGACCTGCACTCAGCTCTGGATGAAGTGGACCTGACAGATATCTATAGAACTCTCCACCTAAAAACAGAAGAATATACGTTTTTCTCATTGCCACATGGCTCTTACTCTAAAATTGTTCACATAATCGGAAGCAAAACACTCCTCAGCAAAGGCAAAATAACTGAAATCATAAAACACAGTCTCTCAGACCATAGCACAATCCAATTAGAACTCAAGATTAAGAAATTCACTCAAAACTACACAACTACACAAAAATTGAACAACCTGCTCCTGAACAACTCTTAGGTAAAAAGTGAAATTAAGACAGAAATCAAGAAGTTCTTTGAAATTAATAAGAACAAAGACATAATGTACCAGAGTCTCCAGAACACAGCTAACACAGTGTTAAGAGGGAAATTTATAGCACTAAATGTCCACATCAAATGGCTAGAAAGATCTGAAGTTAACAACCTAACATTACAACTAAAAGAACTAGAGAATCAAGAGCAAATAAACCCCAAAGCTAACAGAACACAAGAAATAACCAATATCAGAGCAGAACTGAAGGAGATAGAGACACACACACACAAAAAAAACCCTTCAAAAATCAACAAATCTAGGAGCTGGTTTTTTTGAAAAATTAATAAAATGGACAGATTTCTAGTTAGACAAAGAAGAAAAAAGGAATCAAATAGACACAATAAAAAATGATAAATGAGATATCACCACTGACCCCACAGAAATACAAACGACCATCAGAAAATACCATAAACATCTCCACGCACAGAAACTAGAAAATCTAGAAGAAATTAATAAATTCCTGGATACATATACCCTCCCAAGACTGAACCAGGAAGAAACTGAATCGCTGAATAGACAAATAACAAGTCCTAAAATTGAGGCAGTATTAAATAGCCTACCAACCAAAAAAGCCCAGGATCAATGGGTATATAGCCTAATTCTACCAGAGGTACAAAGAGAAGCTGGTACCATTCCTTCTGAAACTATTCCAAAAAATTGAAAAAGAGGAACTCCTCACTAACTCAGTCTATGAAGCCAGCATCATCCTGATACCAAAACCTGGCAGAGATACAACAAAAGAAGAAAACTTCAGGCCAATATCCTTGATGAACATTGATGCAAAAATCCTCAGTAAAATACTGGCAAACTGAATCCAGCAGCACATCAAAAAGCTTATCCGTCACAATCAAGTTAGTTTCATCCCTGGGATGCAAGATTACTTAAGTATATGCAAATCAATAAATGTGATTCATCATATAAACACAGCTAAAACCAAAAACCACATGATTATCTCAATAGACACAGAAAAGGCCTTTGACAAAATTCAACATCCCTTCATGTTAAAAACTCTCAATAAACTAGATATTGAAGGAACATACCTCAAAATAATAAGAGCCATTTATGACAAACCCAAACAAACAAGCATTGGGTAAAGGAGTCCCTATTTAATAAATGGTGCTCGGAGAGCTGGCTGGTCATATGCAGAAAATTAAAACTGGGCCTCTTCCTTACACCTTACACAAAAATTAACTCAAGATGGATTAACAAAACTATAAAAACTCTAGAAGAAAATCTAGGCAGTATCATTCAGGACATAGGCATGGGCAAAGATTTCATGATGAAATCGCCTAAAGCAGTAGCAACAAAAGCAAAAATTGACAAACAAGATCTAACTAAAGAGCTTCTGCATAACAAAAGAAACTAGCATCAGAGTTAACAGACAACCTATAGAATGGAGAAAATTTTTGCAATCCATCTGACAAAGGTCTAATATCCAGAATCTATAAGGAACTTAAACAAATTTACAAGAAAAAATCCAAACAACCCCACTAAAAAGTGAACAAAGGACATGAACAGACACTTCTCAAAAGAAAACATTTATACAGCCAACAAACATGAAAAAAAGCTCAACATCACTGATCATTAGAGAAACGCAAATCAGAACCACAATGAGATACCATCTCATGCCAGTCAGAATGGCTATCATTAAAAAGTCAAAAAACAACAGATGCTAATGAAGTTGAAGAGAAAAAGGAACGTTTTTATACTGTTGGTGGGAGTGTAAATTGGTTCAACCATTGTGGAAGACAGTGTGGTGATTCCTCAAAGACCTAGAGGCAGAAATACCATTTGGCCCAGCAATCCCGTTACCAGGTATATACCCAGAGGAATATAAATCATTCTATTATAAAGATATATGCACATATATGTCCATTGCAGCACTATTCACAATAGAAAAGACATGGAATCAACCTAAATGCCCATTAATGGCAGGCTGAATAAAGAAAATGAGGTACATATGCACCAGGAATACAATGCAGCCGTAAAAAGGAACAAAATCACGTCCTTTGGAAGACATGGATGGAGTTGGAAGCCATTATCCTCAGCCAACTAATGCAGGCACAGAAAACCAAACACTGAATGTTCTCATTTATAAGTGGGAGCTAAATGATGACACATAGTGGGGAACAACATACACTGGGGGCCTATTGGAGGGAGGTGCGGGGGAAGAAAGCATCAGGAAGAAAAGCTAATGGATGCTGGGCTTAGTACCTATGTTATGGGATGATCTGTGCAGCAAACTATCATAGTAGTTTGCTATGTAACAAACCTGCGCATCCCGCACATGTACCGCTGAACTTAAAATAAACGTTGAAGAAAAAATAAAAAGATAAAAGAAGAGTCATTCACACATTAAACTCTCAAATGTTAGCTAATATTTAAAGTAGATGGTACGATATATTACTATCAGTAATATATATGGTACTATATGTATGCGTACACGTACACATAAAAATAGCAAAAAAGTTGACAATTCTACATAAACTCCTCAAACTATTATTTTTTATTTTACTGTGGTGCAATTTGCATGCCTAGAAATTATTTTTCTAGCATGTAAGAGAGAAGGAGAAAGAGAAAAGAGAGAGTGTATGTGCACATACCCAGGAGCAGGAAATAGAAAAGAAAATGATCAGATTAGCTCTTTCTTGAAAAACACTCTTTTTCTAGAGGGATGGGAGAGACAGATCCAATCATTTCCGTTCCATTCAGCCTCCTACTATTTGAAGTCTACCAGGTTTAGTCTACCTTGTGCCTGTTTTCTGTCTCTTTTTCCAGAAAATCAGTTTTATGACCCAGAAACTGTCTGGCTTGCTCCCTGCTCTATCCAACACTGCCACAGTGAAGACACTCAATTATATTCATTGAATGAATAAAATAAGGTTCAATAAATTCATTAATGTCAAACACCTTGGGCATTGTCTTGACCCATTTATCCCCAAGGTTGCAATTTTTTGAATTTTTGCAAGCAGACCTTGGTGATGACCTTTAGCAGTAGGATGTAAATAACTCCCACATGCTTAACATTCCAATAATGGAACACTAAGCATAAATGTATAACGCCACAAGCACTCTGCCCTAACCTGGCCTCCCTTGGCTAGTAGCATTCCACCAGCCAGGGCACAGCCTTTACTCAGATCAGTCCAGGAGCTGTCACTGCTGAGGGCAGCTTGAATCTTTTCCTCGTATGTGCCACAATACAAGACACGAATGGTGTCAGGCAAGTTTCTCTCTGTCTCCCCCCAATATCTTTTATCTCTATCTCTACTTTTATAAATTTTTCAATAAATTTTACACAAAAATTCACTGAATACACTTTCCGTATTTTATAATTTTTAAGTAAATTGTAATGTAGAATTTCAGCATCTAAGATCACATACCCCACCAGTTTGTCAGCCTCAGGCCCCTGATTACAACTGGTTTTTGGTGTCAGGTTGCTGTTGCCGACTGAAAGATTAAAAGATTTTTTCTTTATTTAAAGGGAGAGAAAGGCTTTACCTAGGAGGAAGTATACTGGTGATAGGAGAGACAAGCCTACCAGTTGTAATTTTAAAGTACTGGCACTTTTAATATACAAGAATAAGGCCATGCCTACTTCAAGAACTGAACTGCTCTTTAATGGGACTGTCTTGGGGGTGAAAGTGGTGCTTTTATTTCTTTTGTCACACAATACAGAAAGTGAACAAATGTCAAGTTCCTTAAGGCAACATTGAAGACCACCATTCAAAAACTATAAACACAGATTACTCTACTGATCAGGTGTCATCATATTAGAGACCACATCTAACGTAAGCAGGCACACACTCCCCACCGGCATCAAAGTGTTCTTCTAAGTCACAGAGTTGATGCCTACTACATTCCCATTTGATTTGAATTGATTTTTAGATAGCTGAAACACAGTCTAAAATAATAGAAAAGAAAAAAAAAAAAAAAAAACTAGACCTTAGCCTAAAACCAACAAAAGTACAGAAATTTTAACAATTACTATTATTAAACACAGTCCAGAGTAAATTAACTTACATCCCTATGATTCCTTGAATATTTAAAGAGAAGGAAGAGCAGGTTCCTACTTTATTTATCTAATAAACTGACGCTGAGGATATTAGCTGAAGGGATAGGTTTGGTAACTTCTGCTGTTTGTTGATGAGATGACTTGGATTTCTAAATATTATGGAAATTTGAAAATAATTTGATTTGTAATCCTCCATTCTGCCTTTGTGAAAGAGCCTTGTAGATAAGCAGGGACTGGAGAGGAAGGGTCTTAAAATGAAAATTTATACTTCATTACTCCAAGAAAGGCACATATAAATAGATTTACAGAGAGAAACTAACTCTTCTTTAGGCAGTTTATGTAACATCCATTTTATAGATGATCATCTCCTACACAACGGAGAGGGAAGGGGGCATCAGGTGAGCCAGGAGAGCAACACCAAATAGGAAAGGCAAATATGTTTTCTCATCTATCACAGTGTGGTTTCTCAGTGACAACCAAGTTGAGATTAAAACATTTATTATAACCAAGTACAGTGGATCCAAAGACTAAAAAGATCAATAAGACCTACTATTTGGTAGCACAACAGATTAACTACAGTCAATAATAACTTCACTGAATATTTTTAAATAAAGAATGTAATTGGATTGTAACTCAAAGGATAAATGCTTGAGAGGATGGATATCCCATTCTCCATGATGTGCTTATTTCACATTTCATGTCTGTATCAAAACATCTCACATACTCCATAAATATATATTCACCTACTATGTACCCACAAAAATAAATAAATACATAAATAAATAAATAAAATATTCATGGTTTAGTCAGGAAAAAAAAAAACAAGTACAGATGCATTTTTTAAAATCTAAGCTTTAGTAGTTATTATTCACATAGATTAGCACTTCCCAGGACTTTTCTGCCATATATAAAGTCTTTAAGCATTAATAGATGTTAATCGAAAAGTGGTTTCTAGCATTAAAGAAGTTTATTTAACTCAGGGCCTCCCAAAGGTAAAAGGATGTGCCATAGAGAAAAAAAAATTGGCTGCTTATAAAGGTGAAAATGAACCTCCTCAAGTGCTACAAAATGTCACATGGTGGAAAAGCATGATTCCATCTATAAAAGTAATAGCCCGTTAAAAAGTACTTAGAAATAGACAAGCAGTGGGCTAAGTGCGTGTACAAGTTATGATGTCATTTAATTCCTACGATGAGCTTATGATGAAGACAGCATGACTGTTGTTATTTGCCTTACACTGATGAGGAAAATGGAGCTCATAGAGGTTAAATAATGTCTGAACTCAAACAGCTTGAGTTTTGAACCCAGGAGCCTGACTCAGGATGCACATACTGAACCTCTGCCCACCTTCCCATTGGAAGTCAGAGGTCCTGATTCAGGTTTGGGGACTTAGACAAATCCTAAGCCTCATTAGCCTTTGTTTTCCCATTTGAGAGTAGAAAGAGTAGAATGAGATCCTTTCCAAATTGGACAACTAAGTCTCTATAAGTGACATTCACCTTGTTTTTCTTGCAACCACCAGATAGGGTCTTGTACAATGTCCAAATGGCATTTTTACTTTTAAAAGACCTATTTGATTTTGCTCCCACAAATACCCTACAGATTGTTCTCAATTCTCATTCTTCTTGATCCAAGATCGAAGGAAAAAAGAAGGAACGTAGCCAGGACCTTAATTGTGTGGTCTAAAGGGTTACACGTATTTTTTATTTTTTTTATTTTTTCCATATTTGTCAGTTTTTGTACAATGAACTTGCATTAGTTTTCTAGTTTAAAAGTGTAAATAAATTTAAAAAGAAAGATTCATTGATTAATCCTAGTTACTTTAACGTGCCTTCCTGCTCTGTCCCCACAATTGGCACATGTTCAGTCTCTTACACACATCTTATTGATCCTTTGCTTTTCTATTACTCTCAATTTTATCTTCATGTGTGTTCTGCCCCATTCAGTTGGTTGGCAAGCTCCTTGAAGAGCAGACAGAGTCTTGGTATGACAGTGTTTATATTCGTATCTCCTCATGTTTAGTACCTGTTTTAACATTACAGAGATAATATATGTGCCATAAGAAGATCTTTAAAATTACTGATTATATGTATTTTACTTAAACATATCTCTGTATTTGAAAGTGTGGGTTGAAAACATCATTATGCTTAAAGACTCTCCCATATGTAGGACTATTTTTTAGTATAGACTCCTTAATTAGCATACTATCAAGTCAAAGTCTTTGAACATTTTGACAATTGGATCCAAATTGTCAAAGAGCTTCCCTTGTGGGCACACTCTCATAAGCACTGTTTGAGCACCAACTGCATTCAACACAGGTCATTTTCATCTTTTAGAAAGTCTTAGCCATTTTGACTGATGAGTATAGTATCTCCTGGTTGCTTTCATTCACATTTCTAAAAAATAGAACATTCTTCCACATATTTATTTTATAATTTTAGGTCCTTTAAAAAAATTTTAAATCATATTTTATATCTTTTATTTATCAAGGTCTTAGTTGTTTATCCATTTGTACAAACTCTTGTAAGAAAAGTTTAATAACCTTTTGACATACCTCCTGGAAATAGTCTTCCCAGTCTGCCTTATAATTTTACAAAATAAGATTTTAAATTTTACAAAGTAAACCTTTTGTAGTTTTTTCTCATTATTTCTAACTTACGTATTACTCTGTTTCCTTTTAGTTTTGCTTTTTTTCTGTTTTCATGGTTCTCACATTTTCAATGACAACTCTGTATATTAACTTGAAAAGCACAATTTGAGACAAAAACAAAAAATAAATTATCTGGGATAGATGGGTAAGTAGGGAAAGGAAGTAGTTGATTCAGGTGCTGGTTTTCCAAAGGCTAATCAGACATCTCTTTTTGTGCCTGCAATGTATCCCTTCTCTTTAGTGTGAGGGCTCTGTTTGAATATTAGGAACTTTCTAAACTTCAGGTTTTGTATCCAACCTCCATAGGTAAAGAGAGAGAAGACAGGTAAGGAAAAAAAAGTATTTAGATCAGAGGACATTTCTCCTAGGCTTCCTTTTTGCTTTCTTTTCTTTTCTTTTTTTTTACTACCTCTCCAAAGTGGTGTAAAAATTGATTCTATGAATTGAAGTTATCTTGTCATACCCAACTAAATCGAGAGACCAGAGGAGAAGAAAGGTGCTCAGGATACAAGATCCTGCCTGGGGATCACATCACAAGTCAGCTGCCAAGAGGATCTATAACACTATAAGTTTAAGAGCAATTTTATCTAGAGCTGCTGAAATGACCTGCTGTGACTCTACAACTAGTTTTACCTAATAACGTTACCAAAAAAGACTCATTGTCACTAGCTAAGATTTTGGGAGGTGACAAAAAACTCTGGATATGCTCTGGATAATTCGTAGAGGAGAGATGGTGGCCAGGGCAGTGGTTGGCCAAGCCCTTTATCCTAGCTCAAGCTCCAGACCCTTAGTTATGGCCCAGATTTAAACTTTCTTTGAGAAGCGTGGATCTACTTAAAGTACCATTCCAGTTACTCATCCTGGTTCAGTCCATTTCCCACAGTAGATTAAACTGTCACATGGCTTTTATTACAATATGCGGTGCCTTGTACAATATGAACTTATCTTAGCCTCCTTACAAGCTTATCACAAGCAATCTAAGAGCCCAAAGAGTGTCTTAATCATCTCCACACCTTATAGCATCCAGCACAGTGCTCAACAGCAGATGAGTGTAAATGCTTGTTGAATTAAATTTCCCAACCACGCCATGTTTAGAGGAAAGGTATATTATGCCTCAATTGAAAAAATGAGAAAAGTGAACCCCCAAAGAATCAAACAACCAGTTGTATGCCTACCCAAGAATCACTCCTGAATGTTTATCTTATAGGCGATATGAGGAGCACATACTTTTTAGTTTTCACCAAATGATGTCACTATAATTCTTTTTTCCAGAGATTGGTTTTAAGTCTAGACCAAATAGCTATGAGGAAAAGCTTTGTCTTCTGAGAAAAGTGTCTGCCCTTAAAAAGAAACACATGAGAAGAAAGAATCAAACTTGTTTGGAAAAATACATGACCATGAGGGGAACTAGGCTGATGCATAATTCCAACTCACTAAGGGACAGGAAGCAGGGCAGATCTGGTCTAGGAAGGATACCCATGGAGGATACCCATGGCTTCAAATACTGGATACAGCAACCACCACACTTCTTTTATTTTATTTTATTTTATTTTATTTTATTTTATTTTTTATTTTATTTTTTTTTTTTTGAGACAGAGTCTCACTCTGTCGCCCAGGCTGCTGGAGTGCAGTGGAGAGATCTCAGCTCATTGCAACCTCTGCCTCCCAGGTTCAAAGGATTCTCCTGCCTCAGCCTCCCAAGTAGCTGGGATTACAGATGCCCACCACCATGCCCGCTATTTTTTGTATTTTTACTAGAGACAGGGTTTCACCGTGTTGGCCAGGCTGGTCTTGAACTCCTGACCTCATGATCCGCCTACCTTGGCCTCCCAAAGTGCTGGGATTACAGGCATGAGCCACCGCACCCAGCCCACACTTCTTAATACATAAGGTATCAAATGTGTTCATTGTTAAAACCAGTTCATTATTCATGGCTCAAAGCAGCCCTAACTCTAAACCCTCCCAAGAGACTCCAGGCACTTAGGAAGATCTAGGTCTAGAACAAATAGCAACAAAGGTTTTTGGTCTGGCCTAAGCTAAAAGGACAGAACATCAGTCACTTGGTGAGTGTCTTGTCTTGACTTAAAGCATGCACAGGGCACTCTGTTCTCTTATGTTGTCTTTGCAACAACAGAGTAAGATTCAGAACACATCATTCATGGCCTTAAGGAAATTTATGTCTCCCCATAGACCTGAGAAGTGGCTGGCTCCCTGATAATGTACAACACAGCAGGCCACTGTGTTTCTCATCTCAGCAATTCTCAGTGCACAGTAGGTCCCTACACAACATAGACAATTGACTGACTGATCAAGTGACTCAGCAAATTGCTCCCAGGAGACACAACCACAGAAGCAGAGAAGAGGAAGGAAACCGCCGGAGGGAGAAGAAAAAGCAGCCTCAACTTCATTTCTGAGGTGAAAAATGTATCCTAGTTTTCGCTTTGAAACATCACTGGCTTCATCTCAGATACTGGCAGTGACTTGCACTTAAGAGTCTAGAGGCCCCGTGTGGATGTATGAGAAGCACCTCTTCAATTATACAGCAGAAGCTGTTCTGTGGAACTCCTTCCAAATTACCATCTTAACGTGATGATTATTTTTTTATATGCGTGCTCTGAACAGATTCTTAAATATAGAAGCAGAGAACGATCTTGGGAGAGACGTGTGTGCATGACAAAAATGCTTCTTTAAGAGAGTTTGAACTCCTTTGAGCTGCTATGTATTTCATAAACATTTCAGAGAACTAGCAGACACTCTGGATTAGGGCTTTGTGGAACATTTTTTAAAGTACAAAACGGGGCCTTGTCTACACATTTATCTTGTTTTATTTTTCTTGTGTTACATAGGAAGCTCCACGATGGAATCTATCCTGACCTCTAATGGAGATGGGCAGATGGGACTGAACTATTATTTAACTTCCACAGTATTAACTTGGGTTGTATTTGTGTAAGTAAAGTGTAGCTCTAAATTTGGGTTTGGAGCTCTTGCTCTTCTCTGCCTCTAGATCCTGTGCTCCTAACCTCCTGCTCCAGTGTATTTCAGGCCAGGGTAAAAGCAGAAAAGCTAAAGCTGGGACCCTAGAGGGCATGAATGGAGAATAGCAGGGACTCAATCTGGCTGTAGCCAGGAGCTACCTGAGGAGTATGATGAGAAGAGTCATTAGAAATGACTGCTAGGGCTGTTCATAATGGGCTGTAGGAAATCAGACATTAGGGCTTTACTATGCAGAAAATAGAGACCCAGGAAATACACTTGGGCCAGAGAGCTGTCTTGGTCGATTTTTCCTAGAAGCCTGAGAGGAGGATTTGAATCCAAAGAGTTCATTTGGGAGGTGATCCCAGGAATAACAGAAAATGTACAGTGAAAGTAGGTGAATTGCATTAATTCCTGAACTACTTGCCACTGTCACAAAGCCACTGTGAGACATAAAGCTCAGGGCCAGTCCTAGCACCAAGGTCTGCTTGTGCAACAGTGACAAATGTAGAATGGAGAGGAAGAGGGCAAGCTCAACTTAGAAAATCATAATCCTTAGCTAAATTTCAGCTTTTTTTTCTATATAAAACAAACCTATTTCTAAAAAATGGAGATAATGATTCTGCCACAAGGCCCATTACGGTTAAGAATAACCTGTTCATTTATATATTTTTTTATATATATATATGCCCTTTAGGCTTTAGGGAAGCTATCAGAAGCAAACTAAGCATGAATTAAAGTGCTGGCAATACCAGAATAGGTTAGATGTCAACAATATTGACTGTAACAAATAATAACAAATGGATATGCTGCCATTAGAACAAGGATGATCTATGTCTACTGACAGGGAGAGACGCTCAATCCACATTTTGTTGATTGAGAAAATAATCAGATTTTAAAATTAACCAGTATTATGGCATTGCATTGGTTTAAACGTGCAATGCATATTTCAAAATTCTGGAAGGAAAAACAACAGTGTCAGTGATGTTTATGTAGTAAGTGTAGTGATTTTTTAAAATCTGTAACATTTTTAACAGTAAAAGTAGATTTATTGTATAATTTTTAAATTATATGGCCAATAAAGACATTTTTTAAAGATGTCATTTCTCCTGTCAAAGTGCTGCAAATATTTTTCTGGATGAAGGAAATAAACGCTAAAGTTTCCTGCGCAGGAAAGAGTGAAAATAAAAATTCTTGAAAATGAAAACAATTCAGCTTTCCTTTGCAACGACACGTGCTACCTCATGTTGCAATAATTACAAGTCGTGGGAGGAAACTGGTACAATTATGTTTAATTGGTTCCAAAGGTTATTATCTATTTCAACCTTTGCCTCTGAATAATACCAGCATGGAGATGTAAACTGTGTGTGATTTTTGTCTTCTTATCAGGAATTACCATAGGCATAATAAAGTAGATTATCGTTTCTCCTATTACATATTATTTTAATAGTGTCTATAAAATACAAATAAAAAGAAATCTCAATAATATTGGGATAAAACGGAAACTATTAATAAGAGAGTTCATCATAGACTTAAATGTATTTTTAAAACCAACAGTGTGTTAAGTGTTGACAAAATTGCATTGCAATGCCAATGAATTGCTCTACAAAGTTTTTGTTAGTGATTAATTAGTATTTAAAAATGCCAACTCTTCTTAAGTACCATGGATAGTGAAAAAATAGAGGGGTGCATGACAGGAGGCAGATGGAGCATCTAATTATTTTTTAATTACAGATGACACCTTGGGTACAAAAATCTGCAAGTTATCTATCCATCCATTTTACAGCTGTGTTTCTTATAATAAATAAATATATTAGTTCATTAGGGCAGCATTTTTATTAAAAAATAAATAAATAAACATACCTATATACAACATGTATTCCCCAAATGGAACCCCAGGAGGGAAGAATTTGACCCAATCAAGGGTAGCTAAAGGGCACACTGTGTGGACGGAGGGGGTAGGCACCAGAAGATGGGCACAGCAAGGCAGCCTTTAGATGGGGGCTATTAATGGTTGGGAAGTTTTCTTTTTCAGACAGATGAAGATATACTTAGTAATATCTGTGTTTCCCAAAAACAAATGTGTACGGCAAACTACCATCCAGGTTGCAGATATATAATTTATTACGCCATTTTAGACTCTGTGTAACTCATAGGGCCAGAGTTGAATGAGACAGATCTAAGCCAACTTCCAATGCTATAATTAAAGCTTTGTAATTGAAACTTTTATTGAAATAATATTAGAGTCACATGCAGTTTTAAGAAATAATACAGAGATATCCTTATATACTTTGCCTAGTTTTCATCAGTGGTGACTTGTGCAAAACTGTAGTATAATGTCACAACCAGGATATTGACATCAATCTTATTCAATTATTTATTAACTGTTTTCAGATTTCTTCAGTTTTACTCGTATGCATATGCATCTATGTGGGTTTAAACTTTTAAAAACTTCATTCATTAGATTATGATAAGAGTGGTCTTTATGATCAAGTAAATAGCCGGACTGTTACATAGTCTCATAAGTTCCCCTGTTAGAGTGGGAAGGGGTGGGACAGTGGAGAAGAGATTGAGTCAATTCATAAAATAGCATATATTTATTGGCTGCCAGCTATTTTCTCAGCTAAGTCTTAGGAATTCATTCTGTCTGCAAGTACCCCATGCTGATAAGGCTTTGCAGATAGGGCTGTGCTACTTACTTTCTAAATAACATCTCTATATCCCAAATGTCTGCTCCACCAACTCCATACTTCTCTTGGCAATTGTATCCTTCACTATCTGTCCAGTGGGTCCTATATTTAAAAGCTCTGTCCTTGAAAAATTCAGAGTAAACTCAATTGTATGCACTGGTAAGGGCTTGGATTCTGGCCTAAGACAGATCTAGGCTCTAATCTCAGGTTGTTAGCTTCCCAGCCTTGGACAATTGATCTCAACTATCCAGGAATCAGCTACTATATCTGAAACATGGGGCTGATAAGAGTCTCTATCTCATAGTATTGTGACAGTAAATTCAACACTTCCTACAAAGCACTTACCAAGGAGACTGGCACAATATGTACTAAATATAATATCCATGTTATATTGATGTTATATGACAATGTAATAATACAGTTCTATTACACATTGTCATGATCTTTAATAAACACAAAATTTTTATTTTGAGGAATAAGAAGCAAATTCTTTTGTAGAGAAAAGACTTTTCTGTCAGCTAAGTAAACTATTTTCTCAGGTTTGGTAGCTCAGGGCAGACGGTTTCCTTAGAGTAGGCCATTTGCATGCAGGATTTGTGCATGAGGAAAGAACCAATGTGCCCACCATGCACATTTATCCAGTGAAGCATGAATTCAACTTTATTTCCTCCAGGGCATGATGAGGGGGCTGCACAGATGTCCGTGACTGTTGTAATGGGGACTAAGGCATCTATGGGATGGCGTTGATAGGACTGGGGGAGAGGTAAATTTGTTGACAATATTTCATGCAGCAGGCATGAGGACTTATAGTGTGAAAAAGGATTTGGGGGTCATTCCCAGGAATAATAGGTAAAAGAAGGGATGTGGTTTGGACACTAGCCCATTGGAATTTGGAAGTGTTGAGTGATTTCTGAAGACAATTAGCAGTCTGCTGTAGCTGGATGGTTTCCTGCACCAATACCTTCACTTCCCAGATTTGGGGTTGAGGGATGATGATTTGCAGTTGCCATGTTCTCCTCTTTGAAGGCTCTGAGTGGACCCCCTAGTGAAGAGTTCAGAAAGAAGGGGATGCTGTTTATAAGCAAAAGGAAAGTAAATGGCACTGATCACAGATATCAAATCAAGAAAAGGAAATCTGAGTCTATCCTAATCTGCTTTCAGTATGTTTCAGAGGAAAGCAAGAAAGAAGCTTAGTGTAATGGAACAATAGGCTTTGGAGTGCTAGATTCAAACTTACTTTGCTTACAAATGAACTTAAGGATGTGTCACTGTGTGTGAAGGTCAAGGCTGCACAAAAGAAACATCCATTAACAGTGCTTTAGCAAATTCAGGAGCTCAACTTTGCACTGGCTCCTTTTCTGTGTGACTTGTATTGTGAAAGCCACCATTTACTGAGCACTTTCTATGTGCTAAGCACAGCAGTAAGTGTTTTCAATGCAAGTGGAGCAGGTACCATTGGCCTCATCATACAAGTAAGCCAGGAGCATTCAGTTGTTCACCTAAGACCACCTGGCAAGACAGTTACTGGCTAGAACTTTACGTCAAACCTTGGTAAGATGTTTGAGAGCTCAAATCCCTGGATATCAGTAGTTGAATGTGACTTTGTGCTCATTTTGTCTGCTGCAGGAAATCTCTTTGTACTTTCTCTGTGCATGGCCTATTTGCACATGTTTCTGTTGTCTCAGTGTTTGAAAAAAGTAGCCAGTTATAGCAGTGCATGGCCATTTACCACAAATAGTGCTGCTGGCTCTCTGAAGGGGAGGCTGGTGCTGCCACTGATTTCTGTGACGCTGAAGCTGCAATTCACCTGGGACTAAGATCAGGTCTCTGCTGCTATGTGACCAGACTGTGTCTCTGCTGTGGCAAGTCCTTCTTTCAGGGGGTAGGTGAGCTGGCAAATCCAGTCTGGAATTATCGCAGGGGTCGTGAGGCAATGCCTAACCTTCTCTCAGCAGTTCTGGCATAAAAACACGGTCACACGTCATTATTCTAACAACAGGCCCTAGGACTCCATTAAAGGAGGGAAATACATGTAATATGGAAATTCACGTGTTTGGTGCAATGGGTAGAACTCAAAAACCTAGGAATCAGGTGGCACCAAAGACTTTGGAGAAAAGTCTGGAGTTCCTTTTGGCTCTAGGAAGAAAGATGAACAAGAGAGGAAACAGGAATAATTTGAGAGGAGAATGGATTTGGGGCTGAGTCCTGAGTGATGGATGAGATTGCAAAAAATTTATCTGCAGAAGAAGAATAGACCACTTTGTTGGCTCTGTGGTGTAAGGTGACACCTACTTTATGAAGTTACGCATGTTTCATGTGAGTTTTGAGTGCTGGTGGTGGTTAATGAAAAATCAGTGAAGGGACTGGATTTCAAGTCTGGGTCAGTGTGGAGGAGAACAGTGTATCAGTCAGCTTTCATGCTGCTGATAAAGACCTATCCAAGACTGGGAAGAAAAAGAGATTTAATTAAACTTACATTTCCACCTGGCTGAGGAGGCCTCAGAATCATGGCGGGAGGCAAACGGGACTTCTTACATGGCGGAGGCAAGAGAAAATGAGGAAGATGCAAAAGCGGAAACCCCTGGTAAAACCATCAGACCTCGTGAGACTTATTCGCTACCATGAGAACAGCATAGGGGAAACCGCCCCATGATTCAAATTATCTCCCACGAGGTCCCTCCCAGGACACATGGGAATTATGGGAGTACAATTCAAGATGAGATCTGGGTGGGGACGCAGAGCCAAACTATATCAAACAGGAACCCTGAATGAGGAATCTGGAGCCCAAGAGGCAAGGGAGGCCACAAGAACAACGCTCCCTAGGTATTCTCAGAAACAGTAAGGAGGGATGTGGACTCCCACTAGCCATGGAATGTTAGATATGTTTTCTAGGGAGAACACATGTTCAGAGTTGCCTGCCTAGATTTCAATGATTAAAGGGCTCTTGCTAGCTCTTGTTTACGTTCTTTTCTTGCATATGCTCAGTTAGGTGCTTGGGAACCTATATGGCATTTGATTTTAAGTATGGGCTTTCTGGAAAGAGATGAGAAATTCTGGGGGAGTTGGTTTGCTTACAAGGGCCACCAAGGAGAGTTAGTCAGACACATCCCCACCTCTGGTTGTATAATACACAGAGGACATTTTTGTCTTTTGTCAAGCAATATGCAGAGAAAACAGCTGCTCACTCCAAGATTCTCAGAAATACAACCTATGCACACTCTGGGCTCTTAATCCCTGAGAAGCTCACATACTTTGACTTTAGAATTTAACTTTTTGGTGAATTTGCTTTTTGCCAATTTTATTGAATTCAGGCAAGAAGAACAACACACAAACCTGTGATATATTATCCTGTTTCCAAGTAATGCTTTAGTTTACAGGTTTTCTCCAGGACATTGATTTTTCTCTGAAGTTCATATTTATTCATTTGAGTCTCTGGGCAGGTGACTGCCAAGTTATAGCCTTTACAGGGAAGAACAGTGTGAGTAGAAGAAAAATTTTTAGTTATACAGATTTGGGGTTTTCTAAATGAATGACTGCAATGTTATGGCAATAAACTAGCAATAGAAGAACACCTTCATATCTGCAGTTGGAGAATGGTGAGCGGGAGGGATTTAGACCTAATCTTAATGTGAATCAGTCAGTCACTACAGAAGGAAACTAAAAGGAAGTCCACATTTTTATTAAAACCACCTAACCAAAATCTCACACAACTCCTGATCATGGGACCTGGTCCTCATTTCTAATTTATTTTTATATTTGGTGGTAGGGAAACTCAGTTCAACACTGATGACTCTCGAAGCAGTTTTAGCTTACTGTGTGCATGCGAACACCTGGCTAAACTGTTCAGCAAATCCACCACCATTCCGAACCAGCAGAAGCACCCCCAGGAGAGACAGGGAGAGAAGAATCATCGTCGCACCCTGTCAAGTCAATATAATCAAGAGTCAGAAACTGCCTTTAAGTCAAAGTGTAGCAGGGAGGACAACTCTTTGGAGTTGGAGTGCAAGGGTTAGTATCCAGCACAAGCAGCCCTGGTTCCATTTCAGGCCTCCATTTCCCCAGCCCCTGCCTCTTTTGTCTCCACATCCTCACCCAAAAGGTCTCAACTGCATATCAGCTTCTTTGATGATACAAATCAACTATAATTTTCTGAAAGGAAGACTGTTTTTGTTTTGTACTTTTAGCAGTATTTCTAACTCCATCACTGCATATAAATTGGTCAAGACACCTTTTGAGACTGGTAACAAGGTGCACTGTAAATTCAGATCATGCTGCAATACCCAAGAGCTTCACAACAAACAGAAGCAGTCTCCTCTCTATCAATTGGAAGCCCACTTGTCCTTCAAGGGAAATCTGTTCCACATAAACTTCCCTGAATACCTCACCTCACAGAGACTGCATGTGTCTTATTTCTTAGAGTACAAATAATGGTATCTTTATTCAGACACATCTTAAATGTCCTGTATTATTGTCATAATCTTATGTGTTTATATTTATATTTATTCTATCAGGACATAGATTTGTCATGTTCTATCTTCTTCTTTTTTGTTTTTCTGAGACAGGGTCTCTCTCTTTTGCCCAGACTGGAGTGTTGTGGCAGGATCTCAGCTCACTGCAACTTCCATCTCCAAGATTGAAGAGGTTCTTCTGTCTCAACCTCCTGAGCAGCTGGGATTACCTTCACATGCCAGCACGCCTGACTATTTTTTGTATTTTTAGTAGAGACTGGGTTTCACCATGTTGGACAGGCTGGTCTCAAACTACTGACCTCAGTGATCCATCTGCATCAGCCTCTCAAAGTGCTGGGATTACAGGCATGAGCCACCATGCTCGGTCATATCTTTTTAATTACATCATAACCTCCATCAAAATATAAGACCTGATCTTAAGAATAACCAGCATAATGTTGTACAATTCCAAAGCCACATCTCATTGGCTTCTGTTCCCTTAAAATTTTATCAGTAAATGTGTTATCTTCACCCACTCCAATGAAACGTCTATTGGAAAAGACGTTTGGAAAAGCGTCTGTTGGAAAGTCTATTGGAAAAGCAAAATATAAAACAGATTAAATCATAATGTGTCCATGAAGTAGCTCAGATGTGTACTTATAAATCTTCCCATGCTTCTAACATGAAAGAATATTCAATCTGCTTCATTTCAAATGCTCTTTTTCACTTTAATATTGTTCCTAGTGAAAGAAAGGCCCTTGAGTTTGGGGAAGTTGGTTTACGTAATGTTCAATTTTTCAAGCTCCATGTAAAAATGTCACTGAATTGATTCAAGGCAGAATCTTACTTTTACAGGGAAGAGATTGGAAAATCACCAAAGGAGTTTGCATGTGCTAATTCATTCAGGAGTTCAGCGAGCTTCCTTTAGAAGAGGCCAAATAAAAATCCCAATACCTGAATCTTGAGAACTTTCCTCCAGGAGTTCTTTGCAAAGAAGTCATTATATTTTATGAAACTTTAGAGTCCACAATTACCCTGGCATGCCTAGGAATAAAATGTTTTGCCCCCTGTCTGTGAGAATGACTTTAAAATCTTGTTTTCATATAGTATTCAATGGTTCTGCATTGGGAATATTTTGGTTTTGGGAGGATAAAGGTACCATCCACCTGTGCTTTAATTTACTCTGATCAGAGACATTAATGATGTGCCTCCCTGAAAATAAGCAAAGACTACAATTTACCACCACTAACCAGACAAACAACTAACTTTAGCCTAGTGTTAGCAATCTGTCCACAAGTGGGGAAAAAAAAAAAAATGCCCTAGGTTGTTTATTTAATTCCAAACAAAGAAAAAAAATGCATGTAATAAATTCACTTCTATATCTTCATGGAAATTTTTACTAAAAGGGCACAGCTTTCTCCTGCATTTTGGTGAAAGCCATTTCAAGCTTCAGTAGAGTTTGAGTCTTGGAGGGAAGAGAGGGACACACTGTGCTGTGGAGGTGTTGAGAGAGTCAGGTCTCCCATGACATTCTTGTCTATAATTGCAGAAGCAAAGAACAAAGGTCAAACACTGTTGCAATTATTTCAGTCCAGTTCTCACAGGAATTCAGTGTACTCTAACCTTTACCCAGACCTAAAATCCATACCATGCTTACCAACAAGGTCATACTTTCTCATTTACCTGAAAAATTCCATGTGTCAAAATTGAGCAGATTTTCAAGAGAAAGGATGGTGACCATCATAAACTTTTCAGCATTAACTAGTATCAGAAGATCCACCAAGCATTTTACATGAATTATTTCATTTGATCTTGTGGTGGATACTGAGGTACACCATCCAGATCCCCCTCCTTCAGGACTGAGAGACTTATTCCCCCAGCTACTGGAAGCCTTAGTGACCAATGGCTCTCCAGTAATTTCACCTTGGCCAAAGTGAGCTGCCTCACCAAGTTTATGTACCCTCCCCAATGACAACCCTCATCCAAAAACTCTTTTATTTTGTTGAGCAGTGGTGTGTAGTTCTCCTTGAAGAGGTCCTTCATATCCCTTGTAAGTTAGATTCCTAGGTATTTTATTCTCTTTGAAGCAATTGTGAATGGGAGTTCACTCATGATTTGGCTCTCTGTTAGTCTGTTATTGGTGTATAAGAATGCTTGTGATTTTTGCACATTGATTTTGTAACCTGAGACTTTGCTGAAGTTGCTTATCAGCTTAAGGAGATTTTGAGCTAAGACAATAGGGTTTTCTAAATATACAATCATGTCATCTGCAAACAGGGACAATTTGACTTCCTCTTTTCCTAATTGAATATCCTTTCTTTCTCTCTCCTGCGTGATTGCCCTGACCAGAAATTCCAACACTGTGTTGAATAGGAGTGGTGAGAGAGGGCATCCCTGTCTTGTGCCAGTTTTCAAAGGGAATTTTTCCAGTTTTTGCCCATTCAGTATGATATTGGCTGTGGGTTTGTCATAAATAGCTCTTATTATTTTGACATACGTCCCATCAATATCTAGTTTATTGAGAGTTTTTAGCATGAAGGGCTGAATTTTGTCGAAGGCTCTTTCTCTTTCTGCATCTATTGAGATAATCATGTGGTTTTTGTCTTTGATTCTGTTTATGTGATGGATTACGTTTATTGATTTGTGTATGTTGAACCAGCCTTGCATCCCAGAGATGAAGCCTACTTGATCGTGGTGGATAAGCTTTTTGATATGCTTCTGGATTTGGTTTGCCAGTATTTTATTGAGGATTTCTGAATCAGGGATATTAGTCTAAAATTCTCTTTTTTTGTTGTTGTGTCTCTGCCAGGCTTTGGTATCAGGATGATGCTGGCCTCATAAAATGAGTTAGGGAAGATTCCCTCTTTTTCTATTGATTGGAATAGTTTCAGAAGAAATAGTACCAGCTCCTCTTTGTACCTCTGGTAGAATTCGGCTGTGAATCCATCAGGTCCTGCACTTTTTTTGGTTGATAGGCTATTAATTATTGCCTCAATTTCAGAGCCTTTTATTGGTCTCTTCAGAGCTGCAACTTCTTTCTGGTTTAGTCTTGGGAGCACCGGTGTATGTGTCCAGGAATTTATCCATTTCTTCTAGATTTTCTAGTTTATTTGCGTAAAGGTGATTATACTATTCTTTGATAGTTTTCTGTGGATTGGTGGTGATATCTCCTTTATCATTTTTTATTACATCTATTTGATTCTTTTCTCTTTTCCAATTTATTAATCTTGCTAGTGGTCTATTTTGTTGATCTTTTCAAAAAAAAACAGCTCCTGGATTCATTGATTTTTTGAAGAGTTTTTTGTGTCTCTATTTCCTTTGTTGTGCTCTTGATCTCAATTATTTCTTGCATTCCGCTAGCTTTTGAATGTCTTTGCTCTTGCTTCTCTAGTTCTTTTAATTGTGATGTTAGGGTGTCAATTTTAGATCTTTCCTGCTTCCTGTTGTGGGCATTTAGTGGTATAAATTTCCCTCTACACTCTGCTTTAATTGTGTCCCAGAGATTCTGGTATGTTGTGTCTTCATTCTCATTGGTTTCAAAGAACATCTTTATTTCTGCCTTCATTTCATTATGTAGCCAGTAGTCATTCAGGAGCAAGTTGTTCAGTTTCCATGAAGTTGTGCAGTTTTGAGTGAGTTTCTTAATCCTGAGTTCTAGTTCGATTGCACTATGTTCTGAAAGACAGTTTGTTGTGATTTCTGCTTTTTTACATTTGCTGAGGAGTGCTTTACTTCCAACTATGTGGTCAATTTTGGAATAAGTGCGATGTGGTGCTGAGAAGAATGTATATTCTGTTGATTTGGGGTAGAGAGTTCTGTAGATATCTATTAGGTCCACTTGGCACAGACCTGAGTTCAAGTCCTGGATAAGCTTGTTAACCTTCTGTCTCATTGATATTGACAGTGGGGTGTTAAAGTCTCCCATTATTATTGTGTGGGAGTCTAAGTCTCTTTGTAGGTCTCTCAGGACTTGCTTTATGAATCTGGGTGCTCCTGTATTGGGTGCATATATGTTTAGATTAGTTAGCTCTTCTTGTTGAATTGATCCCTTTACCATTATGTAATGGCCCTCTTTGTCTCTTCTGATCTTTGTTGGTTTAAAGCGTGTTTAATCAGAGACTAGGATTGTAACCCCTGCCTTTTTTTGCTTTCCATTTGCTTGGTAGATCTTTCTCCATCCCTTTATTTTGAGCCTATGTGTGTCTCTGCAGGTGAGACGGACCTCCTGAATACAGCACCCTGATGGGTCTTGACTCTTTATCTAATTTACCAGTCTGTGTCTTTTAACTGGAGCATTTAGCCTATTTACATTTAAGGTTAATATTGTTATGTGTGAATTGGATCCTGTCATTATGATGCCAGCTGGTTATTTTGCCCATTAGTTGATGCAGTTTCTTCATAGCATCTATGGTCTTTACAATTTGGCATGTTTTTGCAGTGGCTGGTACTGGTTTTTCCTTTCCATGTTTAGTGCTTCCTTCAGGAGCTCTTGTAAGGCAGGCTTGGTGGTGACAAAATCTCTCAGCATTTGCTTGTTTGTAAAAGATTTTATTTCTCCTTCACTTGTGAAGCTTAGTTTGGCTGGGTATGAAATTCTGGGTTGAAAATTCTTTAAGAATGTTCAGTATTGGCTCCCACTCTCTTCTGGCTTGGAGAGGTTCTGCTGAGAGATCTGCTGTTAGTCTGATGGGCTTCCCTTTGTGGGTAATCCGACCTTTCTCTCTGGTTGCCCTTAACATTTTTTCCTTATTTTCAACCTTGGTGAATCTGAGAATTATGTGTTTTGGAGTTGCTCTTCTCGAGGATTATCTTTCTGGTGTTCTCTGTATTTCCTGAATTTGAATGTTGGCCTGCCTTGCTAGGTTGGCGAGGTTCTCCTGGATAATATCCTGAAGAGTGTTTTCCAACTTGAATCCATTCTCCCCATCACTTTCAGTTACACCAATCAATCAAACATGGATTTGGTCTTTTCACATGGCCCCATATTTCTTGGAGGCTTTGTTGCTTTGTTTTTACTCTGTTTTCTCTAAACTCATCTTCTCACTTCATTTCATTCATTTTATCTGCAATCACTGATACCCTGTCTTCCACTTGATTGAATCAGCTACTGAAGCTTGTGCATGCGTCATGTAGTTCTCATGCCATGAGTACTACGTGCCATGAGAACTATTCTAGTTAGCCATTCGTCTAATCTTTTTTCAAGGTTTTTAGCTTCCTTGCGATGAGTTCGAACATCCTCCTTTAGCTCAAAGAAGTTTGTTATTACCAACCTTCTGAAGCCTATTTCTGTCAACTCATCAAAGCATTCTCCATCCAGGTTTGTTCCATTGCTGGCGAGGAGCTGTGATCCTTTGGAGGAGAAGAGGTGCTCTGGTTTTTAGAATTTTCAGCTTTTCTGCTCTGGCTTCTCCCCATCTTTGTGATTTTATCTACCTTTGGTCTTTGATAATGGTGACCTCCAGATGGAGTTTTGGTATGGATGTCATTTTTGTTAATGTTGATGCTATTCCTTTCCGTTTGTTAGTTTTCCTTCTAACAGTCAGGACCCTCAGCCGCAGGTCTGTTGCAGTTTGCTGGGGGTCCACTCCAGACCCTGTTTGCCTGGGTATCATTAGCAGAGGTTGCAGAATAGCAAATATTGCTGCCTGATCCTTCCTCTGGAGGGGCACCCATCTCAGAGGGGCACCCAACTGTATGAGGTATCAGTAGGCCCCTACTGGGAGATGTCTCCCAGTTAGGCTACACAGGGATCAGGGACCCACTTGAGGAGGCAGTCTGTTCATTCTCTGAGCTCAAACTCTGTGCTGGGAGAACCACTGCTCTCTTCAGAGCTGTCAGACAGGGACATTTAAGTCTGCAGAAGTTTCTGCTGCCTTTTGTTCAGCTATGCCCTTCCCCCAGAGGTGGTGTCTACAGAAGCAGGCAGGCCTCCTTGAGCTGCAGTGGGCTCCACCCAGTTCGAGATTCCCAGCTGCTTTGTTTAGCTACTCAAGCCTCAGCCAGGCTGCCACCTCACGGTTTGATCTTGGACTGCTGCACCAGCTGTGAGCAAGGCTCTGTGGGCGTAGGAGCCACCAATCCAGGCACGGGATACATTCTCCTGGTGTGCCATTTGCTAAGACTGTTGGTAAAGTGCAGTATTAGGGCAGGAGTCTCTTGATTTTCCAGGTACCATCTGTCACAATTTCCCTTGGCTAGGAAAGGGAAATCCCCCGACCCCTTGCACTTCCCAGGTGAGGTGATGCCCTGCCCTGCTTCAGCTCACCCTCCATGGGCTGCACCCACTGTCCAACAACTCCCAATGAGATGAACCTGGTACCTCAGTTGGAAATGCAGAAATCACCCATCTTCATCGATCACGCTGGGAGCTGCAGACCAGAGCTATTCCTGTTCAGCCATCTTGGAACAATTCATCCGAAATATGTCTTTTAAAAATGACATGTGAATTTACTGTGTGTCACTATGAGCAGATGTTCAGTTTGTGAAGGAATGTCTCTTTTTAATTTCCTCATTTGTGCCATTTTCCTGTCCCCCCATTATCCATCTGATACCGTTTCATGAATCCCCTAGAAGCTTTGGGGCACACAGGATCATTAGATTGACAATTTCAATTTTTCAAGGAAAAAGTGAAATATTATTATTTAAGTCTGCATAAATAATATTATTCAAAAAAAAGGATTTTTTCTGAATATGTGGAAAAATGAGAAGCAAAGCAATGGAATGTATAAGTGAGTTGTTCTCCACAGTTGCCTGAGCATCCCACTGGCTGGGCTGCTGGTCTACTGAAAGCCCCATCTCCTGTTAAACTTGCTATGAGGCAATGTCAGACTCGGGTTTGAAAAACAAACAACTCATTGCGAAATGTCTCTTTCTTAATTAATGAAGACAGATTAATTTGCTCTAATTCACATACAAATTCAAAATTGGAGAATATTGTTTCTTGAAGTTTTTAATAATAGCAATGTTTTAAAGGCATAGAATAAATTTTGTAACCTTGTATAATTTTAAAATTAAGACAAATGACTGGTTTTATGGTTTTGCTAGTGTGGCTGTTATACAGTTAACATTTTTAATTGCTGCTTCCATAATTAATGAACTGTGAGAAATGAAGCCTAAATGTAGAAATTGTCTGGAAGTTATTCAAATTATTGGAGTAACTCCTACCCAGGAAAACTTATGTGACTTGAAATGACAGCGTGGGATATTGGATTTGAGTGTATTCTAAAAGGGAGTCATCTTGAGTAAAGGTCTGTTTTTCATATTTATCAGAAAGTTGAAAACAAATTGAAATTATTTCTGAGATAAGAGATACAGAAGGGTTTCTTACACAGAAATCAATCCAAGGGATTCAATTCAACATATATTCACCAAGGATGCTTTGTGTTCGTAAGAACTCTTCCATCTCCTCCAAAATAACACTGTCACAAAGCTGAGGTTGGAGAACTCTTTTTCAGCTTTATTGAGGTATAATTGAGAAAATCATATATATATTCAAGGTTTACTATATGTTTTGATACTGTACAAAGATAATCATAATCAAGTTAAGTGACATATTCGTCACTTAACATCATTACTTTTTTAATTAGACAGAATTTCATGTAGAACATTACTTTTTTGGTGAGAATACTCAACATCTCCTATAGTTACCATGCTGTACATTAGGACTTCAAAACTTATAACTGCTTGTTTGTACCCTTTGATCAATATCTCCCCATGCCCCCTACTCTCAGTCTCTGGTAATTCACCCTTCTGTCTGTTTCTGAGTTTGACTTTTTTAGATTCCACATGTAAGTGAAATCACATATGTTTGTCTTTCTGTGTTCAGTTTATTTCTCTTAGCATAATGTCCTACTGTTCCATCCATGTTGTCACAAATCACAGGATGATCTTTCTTAAGTCTGAATAATGTTTCATTGTGTATATATGTATTACATATATGTATATGTATATTATATATACATTGTGTGTGTAGGAGTAGGAGGGGGCTTCTTAAAGAAAATGGAGAACGCTCCAGACTCCCTTTGGGGAAGGAACCTGTTTTATCTTCTGGAACCCCAAGAATATAAACAGACAAGTTCAACTCAGCTCTTAAACTGCTTAATTTTGTTTTGCATTACCTGGGTTGTTGGGTTTTTTTTTACTAAAATATTTACTGCAACACAGATTATTCTTGGGTTTTTTAAGAAGAGTGTGGTTTAGACACTTAGAAATATCTCCATTTAAAATTTTTTTTCCATTTGTTTGTGTCCTCTCATTTCCTTGAGCAGTGGTTTGTAGTTCTCCTTGAAGAGGTCCTTCATATCCCTTGTAAGTTGGATTCTAGGTATTATATTCTCTTTGAAGTAATTGTGAATGGGAGTTCACTCATAATTTGGCTCTCTGTTTGTCTGTTATTGGTGTATAGGAATGCTTATGATTTTTGCACATTGATTTTGCATCCTGAGACTTTGCTGAAGTTGCTGATCAACTTAAGGAGATTTTGGGCTGAGACAATGGAATTTTTTAAATATACAATCATGTCATCTACAAACAGGGACAATTTTACTTTCTCTCTTCCTACATACACTTTATTTCTTTCTCTTGCCTGATTGCCCTGGCCAGAACTTCCAATACCATGCTGAATAGGAGTGGTAGCTGGAAACCATCATTCTTAGCAAACTAACACAGGAACAGAAAACCAAACATCACATGTTCTCACTCATAAGTGGGATTTGAACAATGAGAACATATGGACACAGGGAGGGGAACATCATACATGGGGGCCTGTTGGGGAGGGGGGACTAGGGGAGGGATAGCATTAGGAGAAATAGCTAATGTAGATGATGGGTTGATGGGTACAGCAAACCACCATGGCACGTGTATACCTATGTAACAAACCTGCACATTCTGCACATGTATTCCAGAACTTACAGTATAATTTTTAAAAAAAGAAAGAAAATTACACCATAAAAATTTTTTTAAGTGCACTGTAAAAGCATCAGGTGGTCTAACCTCATAATAATTCTCCCTTTTTAGAGATTCAGGATTCAGTGTGGGTTCTGCCCACAGTGCAGAGATCCAGTTAAAAGATAGGTAGTCCCTATCTAAACAAAACTGGTCTCCTTATACAATCCTATGACAGATTTCTATAATTTTATGTTTGATTTGGCATCCATCTTTAATCTCCCTCTAACACTGCCAGATATTTTCTTCTCTGTACATTATGATGTAAATTTTGCTATTTGATTTTCACCTGAGTTGTTTCATTTACTATCCAAATTTAAGGCTACTTAGCTGACAACTGTCTAGGGTTGTAAAACAGGTTATCAAGGATCTGAAAGTCTAAGATAGGAAAAAAGAAAAGGTTTTTATAAATCCATAAGATGTACTTCTATTGGCATGCCTAATACATCTGTGTATTTATGTGTTGTGTATACAGTGTTTCACTACTGAAAATATATAAAAGAGCTCTAATTAATTAGTTAAAGAAAATAAAAGTGCTTGAATCAAAGTTTATCAGGAAAAAAGATAAGGTTAGTCAAATGCTTTTTCAAGTTTATGTAACTTAAGTAAAATCTTTAATAAATAAGCTAGCTTTAAAATTATTGATAAAGTAATATTAGAAATATCTTAAGAATTGTCAGCTTACATTTTTGTTTGCATTTATTAATCAAACAATTTCATGCTTATCCCTGCCAAATACTAGAATGGGTCAAAATTTGGCATAAGGGTTACAAAACTATAAACACAGCCCAAGACAGAAGGATCTTTGCTTGTATAATCTTTAATAGATAAGACATTGATATTGGTTTAGTAAAAATAGCTACATCTTGAACTTAGTAAGATTACTGTAACTTCTAATCTTGTGGATTGAGGCAGTCTAGTCCACATGCAGTAAGGTTTGCTTTGGGGAAAGACCGCTATTGTCTTTGTTTCCAAGCTAAACTATAAACTAAGTTCCTCCGAAAGTTAGTTTGGCCTGTACCCAGGAATGAAGAAGGACAGCTTAGAAGTTGGAAGCAAGATGGAGTCAGTTAGGTCAATCTTTTTCACTGTCTAAGTTATAATTTTGCAATGATGGTTCCATAACTTTAAATAATGACAATTGCAGTTTTTATAAATAATCTAGGTAAGTGATTAAAATAAAATAATTAAGTAAATGTAATAGGATAAATACTTGTAGGCAAACTCATCATAATTTAGAATCTAAAGTTATATTAAATTAAATAATAGATATTTCATTATTTGAGTTTTCCAATGAAATTATATCTGTAGGAAAACATTCTTTCTTTTAAAAAAGTGTATTTTTTAAAAAAGGTCAACAAATTTTATCTAATTCAAAGCTTATTTAAAGGTCGTTTATAAAACAAGGTAAAAGGAACCAGGAAATAAGAGATGTAAAGAAAGTTATAAAAATAAAGCTTAAAGAGAAATAATTTCATATCAGAAAGAATCTTGTATGGTAAGTTTAGTCCTAGAGTAAAACCACTGGTTGGTTAAGAAAGAGGGATCTTCAGGACAAACTAGAAAGTCCAAACATGTCGTGAACAGTTTGGGTAAGTCACAATAACAGGATTTATTTTTAAAATTTTTATATGATCAAGTTGTCTATAATTAAAGGGAAATTATAATGGTCTTTCTAGAAATTGGGTTTGATGTAAAAAACAAGACACTTATACAACAAAGAACTGGTTAGAACAATAAAATTTTCTTAAGGGTTGATTAAATAAATTATAAGAGATTTTAATTTTTTAATTGTATCCCAAAGTTCAACTGTTATTGCATCTTGCCAGTTTCGGTTTTCTCTTCCCTGTTAAAAGGCACAAAATAGTAACATGCCCCTTCAACTCATTTTTAGCTCATACAAGTTTTTTTTGCTTCTTGGGTTCTGTTTTTTGTGGCCTAATGCTAACAATGTTTTCTTAAAGGTTCAAAAAATTCTTTTCTTCCAACATATTCTGTGCACTGCAGAAGGCCTTTTAGTTTGCCTTTTGGTAACTGGCTTAAGAGATTTTATGTTTTATCGAAATAATTTCTATGCCATTACTTTTAAGTTTGGTTTGCTTAGGAAAAACTGAGATTTAAAAAATAATAATTAAGGTTATTACATCCTTGTATCTTCCTGTATGTGCTTTTAAAGTCTCTGTGACATTGAGTTACAGGGCTTTGACTCCTGGGTCTAAAAAGAACACCAAGTCTTGCTAAATCTTACACACTGACAGCAATTAAAGCCTCATCTTCAGGCATGATAGAAGACGCTAATCAAAACAAACTGCATTCCTGAGACACAGGGCCAAAAACTAAAGCTATTCAGAAGAGGTGGACATGTGAGACTGTAAGCACCAATTTTGAAAGATGAAATACTTTTAGTTTCTTTATAAATTAATCCTTAATATCAAAGGCACACTGATGCAAAACTAACATATGGGCCTCTGTGTCAGATTAACAAGGTTTTCTTGAAGCATTAACCAACTCCTTAATAAAGGTCATAAAGGCTTATGAAAGTTATATCTTATGATCAAGACAAAAATTTTATAGATTATAAAATTTTGGAAAAACATTTAATTTGCTTCATGCTGTTTTTATTAGGGCTTATTGTTGGAAAAATTAAGTTTCCTCTCTCAAAGAATGAAGGTTTTCACCTTTTAAAAAAATCCTTGAGTTATCACTTTGGTTAAATTAATGACTTGTTTTACAATGACTATGATCCTGTTTTGTAATATCAAATGTTTTAAATCTTTGATATCTGACAAACTTTCCAAAATCAAATTATAAATTGTCTTTTTCTGACCTAATTAATCCTTTTAGATATTACTAATAGGTTTCCTAAATCCAAAAATGATATATATGGTGTATTTGGTATTAAAAAATTATACAGAAAGCATTGTCAAATATAAAACAGTGTTTGGTTTTCTTTGGGCTATATTTGTACAAATATGTTATTAGTATGTGTTCCAAAGTTATGGGAAACTCCTATAATTCTGATTTGACTTAATGTACATTATCACTAATAATTATACTTTTTATGTTAAATTATTGTGTGCCACAGAGGTAACACATTTCCTTGTCAATTGTGTCTTTCACTACAGCTGCCCAAAACCTTTTCATCATCCATGAACAATTGTTGTCTTGTTTTAGTCCTCTTTAGAAGATGGTTTTATAACCAGCTATAAACTTTAACAGGTGCTCTTGAATGCAGGTTTCTGATAACTTTGGAGATTGTGACAGCAGAAAAGAGGAAAAACTTTCAGGACTCAAGGAGAGCTGAAATGTTCATGACTATCACACAGAACAGGAATTAACCACATGACTAAATTAATAGAAGTCTGAAGTAATTTTTTTTAATTTCACTTAAAACATTTGCTTTGTTTTCCACAGTCAGGAAAAGTTTTAAGCTATTTACAGCTTTTACCAATTGACTAAAGTATACTCCTATGAACAAAATTTGGAGCATATTTATTTCTCTCTACCAGATTTTTACAGAATTTGGAAACTATTTGTATATATTCTTAACTTATGACAACACAGTTATTTGCATAAGCACAATAAAAATCTGTTTTCAGCCAGGTGCAGTGCCTCACACCTGTAATCTCAGCACTTTGGTAGGCCAGGGCAGGCAGATCACGAGGTCAGGATTTCGAGACCAGCCTGGCCAATATGGTGAAACCCCATATCTACTAAAAAATACTAAAATCAGCTGGGCGTGCTGGTGGGCACCTGTAGTCCTAGCTACTTGGGAGGCTGAGGCAGGAGAATCGCTTGAACCCAGGAGGCAGAGGTTGCAGTGAGCCGAGATTGCACCACTGCACTCCAGCCTGGGTGACAGAGTGAGACTCTATCTCAAAAAAAAAAAAAAATCTGTTTTCATTTGTAACAAAACACAATTGGAGAAATGTTGTTTTACCAAGGCTTTGACTGGAATGGTGTGCTTTCCTTTAAGGAATCAAGCTTGATTTATGGAGAAAATAAAAGCCCCTTGAAGAAAACTGGCCTCATACCTTTGTCTACACAGTGCCTGTACAGGGTTCCTGACCTGTGGTAAGTAAAGAATGTCACTTTCTAACAGGCCCAGGAGCCCCAGGTTTACTGTGGAACCTCAAGAGGAAAGAAATTCACCCAGTGCAATTATTTTTGCTGCACTGTATACAAATAATTAGGCCTAGTATAATAAAACAAACCAGTTCTATCATGATTTGTCTTTAGCAAAAATGAGAAACTGGAGAGAGAAAAATAATGTTTCAAAAACTATAGTACACCTGTTGTTTGATTCTAGTCTTGCTTAATATTTTTCAATTTTTATTGTCTTCTACAGTTTGAACTGAATTCTAAGTTTTCTTGGCTGCAAGACTTCAAAATAATATTTTCAATTTTTTGCCTTTTTTCCCATTTTTCCTAATTTGGAGTCACTGAAAACTAAGCTGTGCTTTCATAAAGCCCTGCAAACTGAAGCTAAACAACTTAAACTTCAGAAGAAAATAACAGCAACAAAATAAACCATCCTAGCCATTAGAGATCTAATGAGACCTGAGACGAGAGACTCATTTTTTTTATAAAATGCTTTCTCCAAAAGATTTTTAAAAAGAAAAAGGGGAAATGTGAAACGAAAATATCTTGGGGCCCCAAAATCACTAAGCTAAAGGAAAAAGTCAAGCTGGGAACTGCTTAAGGCAAACCTGCCTCCCATTTTATTCAAAGTCACCCCCCTGTTCACTGAGATAAATGCACATCTGAGTTGCCTCCTTTGAAGGGCCTAATCAGAACCTCAGAAGAATGCAACCACTTTTCTCTTATCTACCTATGACCTGGAAGCCCCCTCCTCGCTTCAAGTGGTCCCACCTTTCTGGACTGAACCAATGTACATCTTACATATATTGATTGATGTCTCATGTCTCCCTAAAATGTATAAAACCCAGCTGTGCCCCTACCATCTTGGCCGCATGTTGTCAGGACGTCCTGAGGCTGTGTCGTGGGTATCCATCCTCAACTTTGCCAAAATAAACTTTCTAAATTAACTGAGATCTGGCTGATCACGGTGGCTCCTGCCTGTAATCCTAGCACTTTGGGAGGCCAAAGCGGGTGGATCACATGAGGTCAGGAGTTCTAGAACAGCACGGTCAACGTGGCAAAACCCCATCTCTGCTAAAAATACAAAAATTAGCCAGGTGTGTTGGTGGATGCCTGTAATGCCAGCTACTCGGGAGTCTGAGGCAGGAGAATCACTTGAACCTGGGGATCAGAGGTTGTAGTGAACCAAGATTGTGCCTCTTCAGTCCAGCCTGGGCAAAAGAGTGAAATCCGTCTCAAAAAAAAAAAAAAATCAACTGAGACTTATCCCAGATTTTCAGGGTTCACAGTATCCACAGGTCAAATTTTCCCTTAGATATCAGGATTTATGTGGTAAAGCCAGAGTTATACCATTAAAAAAAATGGAGTTTCAAAATTCAAATATCTAAAAGCATTTGACCTTATTTTATCCTAAAGAATAATTAAAAGTACCTTTAACCAGGTTGAAGAATGGACTGACTTTTACTTGGTTTTAAAAGGAAGGTTGTGAAGCAAACATGACTGTAGAAATAAACAGAATAGTGCCTGGCACATAGTAAGTACTTAATATTTAACAAAAATTGGTTGAATGACAAATGCAGTATATCAGCCTGTTTCTGCATTATATGTGGAACACTGTTAAGGTTCTTAAGTTCATTTGGCATAAGCAGATGTACATTATCTCATAATTTTATTTATAAACAAATATAACAATGGAGTTTCTATAAACCATGCAGAAGAAAAACATTGCCATTATTCCCACAAGTTTCTTCCATTATAGCATAAGTTTGTGTTAAAAAAATCACCAGAAAGTCCTTCAAGAAAAGCCTTTATGGTCTATTCATTAAGGAAGACTTACATGGCAAAAAGTAATGAATTCCTCCTTTTAAATTGCTTTTCATAATATTTATTGTCATGCGCGTCTGTGTGAAGAGACCACCAAACAGGTTTTGTGTGAGCAATAAAGCTTTTTAATCACCTGGGTGCAGGAGGGCTGAGTCCGAAAAGAGAGTCAGCAAAGGGAGATAAGGATGGGGCCGTTTTATAGGATTCGGGTGGGTAAAGGAAAATTACAGTCAAAGGGGGATTGTTCTCTGGCGGGCAGGAGTGGGGGTCACAAGGTGCTCAGTGGGGGAGCTTTTTGAGCCAGAATGAGCCAGGAAAAGGAATTTCACAAGGTAATGTCATCACTTAAGGCAAAGACCGGCCATTTTCACTTCTTTTGTGATGGAATGTCATCAGTTAAGGCAGGGGCAGGGCATTTTCACTTCTTTTGTGATTCTTCAGTTACTTCAGGCCATCTGGGCGTAGATGTGCAAGTCACAGGGGATGCGATGGCTTGGCTTAGGCTCAGAGGCCTGACATTTATGATACAAAATCACTGTAGAAAAGAATCCTCTCTCTAGCCCTATATTCCTGAACTGAGTGGACTATTTAAGTGGTCAAAAATTTCCATGTAGACAATAATTTTAAGCTAAATTTAACAGTACACCATGTTTTTATTAACACTAATTTTTTTAAAGAAAAAGAAAGGTTTTCAGAATCAGTCTTATTCTATGATGACTGCTTAGTTGTTTGCATAAAATAAAATCAGTTTTGCTTTGGAACAGGAAGTGCACAATATAAAATAAAGATTGATTTTAAAGTAAGACAGCATTGCTGTCTAGCTGGGAAATAGAAGAAAATATTCAGCTCATTTCTGATAAATTATTAATCTTCTTTTTAATTTGTTAATAATGTCTATGAAAGAGAAGGGAGAACTCAAAGCCTGACTTTCTCAGCCAGCAGCCTGATCAAAGAAGAGAACTGCCTCACTTTGGAATACATTTTGTTTGCAATAGGTAGTTTATAATCTAAATAAACAATGTTGTCATTTTATGACTGTGTTTTTAATGAAATATGTGGAAAAGGTATCAAATAACTAACATTCTTACAAAATTTCCAAATCACCAGAGTTCATGCTAGATGAGTCTGAATTCATTAACGAAGCAGGATTCAATTTCATTTGCCTCATATTTTACAACAGCTGTTTATTGAGAATCTATCAAACTTAAGATACCATATAGGCTTGGAATTCGACAGATGATAAGTAGAACACTTGTCCTCAAAAGCTCCTAACCTAACTGGAGAAAAGTGAAACATACCCCAAAAGAGAAATAATAACTCCAGGTTGTGTGAACTAAGAGCCAAAGCAGAGGTGTGTCATTCCACAGGAGTTTCAAGAGAAAAGTCCCTCCTAATTTTCATTATATCATGGTAGGTGCTATGCCCCTTTCTCTTTTTATATATTTTATAATCCCTCTTAGAATTTTATCTGGGCATCTTGCTTCTCCGTAAGTTTGGATATTTACTCCCAAGTTCCAATTTTGCTACAGTATCTATAAGGGCAAATTTAGCTCACAACCTACATGAAAATACTCATGTCCTTGGACTGCTGAATATGACAAAGCATGATAATAAATTTTTTAAAAAGACAATGAACTAGAACAGCGTTTCCCAACCTTGATATTATTGACATTTAGGGCCTCCAGACAATTCTTTTCTGTGAGCAGGGAGTAGAAGCGTTGTCCAATGCATTCTAGGGTGTTGAACGGCCTCCTTGGCCTTCACCCATTCAATGCCAGTAGCACCCTATACCAATTGTGGCAAGCAAAAATGGATCCAGACACTGCCAAATGCCCCAGGGGAAGGAGGGGGCAAAATTATTTCTGATCAAGAACCACTACCTTAGAATGATCAATTATACCTCAGAAAATGAAAGTTACTTATGTGTATACATACACATAAAGAAGGTCCTAGCCATGGTCCTAGCCAGTCTCAATAATGAAGCAACAAACCATGTTAACAGGTTTCAGCCACACCAAACAAACTGTCAGGATTCAAAATACCATCAATTGCATCTTTTATGAGAATAAATAATTTTTTAACTTTTATTTTAAGTTTAGGGATAAAAGTACAGGTTTTTTACATAGGTAAAGTTGTGTCATGGGGGTTTGTTGTACAGATTATTCCATCACCCAGGTGTTCAGCTTAGTACTGAAAGAACACAAAGATAGATGTGTACCCGCCCCCCCGCTACACCCTATTGCTAAACCCTTTGTTCTGCTCTCTAGTCTTTGCACATACCAGAGACTTCGTAAGTTCTGTGAGTACCTGTTTTTCTGCACGTACCAGAGATTTTGTAAGTTCTGAGGCAGGGTCAGAAGACGTGTTTAAGTAAGATAAACTCTTGCTGCCATAAACCAGTTGGGCAACCTGACGCAATATAATTAACTGCCTTTGTGTAAACCTGCTCTCCCGCCTCAAGGGTTGAACCGAAATATCAGAAATGGCGGGAACCAGTCATAGTTAGCCAAATCGCCTTGTTCAAACACTAGCCAATCATATATCTGATTTGTATAATAATCCTATGCCCACTTTTCTTAGACTATATAACACTGCTCGGAGCTCAGTGGGGGAACTCTCCTGCCCGTCTCGTTTCGCGAGCGAGAGTTCCAGGTTCGAACCTGTAATAAAGATCCTTGCTGCTTAGCTTTGACTCTGGACTCTGGTGGTCTTCTTCAGGGAATAAACGGTCTGGGCATAACAGTACCTATTAGTTATTTTTCTGATCCTCTCCCTCCTCCCAGCCTCCACCCTCTGAAAGGCCCCAGTATGTGCTGTTTCTAGGTGCCCATGTGTTCTCATCATTTAGCTTCTACTTATAAGTGAGAACATGTGGTATTTGGTTTTCTGTTCCTGTGTTAGTTTGCTAAGGATAATGGCCTCCATCTCCATTCATGTTCCTGCAATAGTATATACAAGCTTTTTTAGAGGTTCCTGTGATGGAGTCTATCTACATTCTTAATTAAATCCCACCCTGACCTACGGAGTGATCACTGAGTAAGAATCTCTACATGGAGCAAGGTGACGGACTGGACACTGAAACCTGACTCCCAAGCGCTCAAGGTTGCTCTTATTACTGAGAAATCTCCGTCATGCCACAACTGCCACCACGGAGAATTCTCTGTCCCTTACCAACCTTAAGAATTGAGGTCTGAGTTCATTAAAAGAGATGTCAAGATTCTTATACTTTACAGTTTCTTTTAGACAGGGAGTCAGTGCAGCACTGACAACCAACCCACAGAAAAATAAGGAGAAAATGGGAGCTAGAACTCATTCTAACATCATTTGTAGGAAATGGAAGACTTCTCCTCAATCAAATCAGGTATCAACTCCTTTGAGAAAAATTTATTGGAACATTTTTTGAAGAAAAGGAAAAAGTCACCCCAGCCTCATATAGTAAGTTTTAAACATAAGGCTTAGATGTCACTTTAGTTAGTAAATTTCCAGCTTCAAGTAACTAAAAACTGGCCACCTTGGCTTAAGCAATTAGGGAGTCATTTTTTTGCATTAAAAGTAGCTCAGATATTGGCCTTCCAGGACTAGGGTAACTAAAAACTCAGTAATGTCATTAGGGACCCACAGGGTGCCAAGTTATTCTTATCTTTTCATCTGCCACCCTTAGGTATTGCCCTCATTACTACCTCATGACCGAACTCAGGCTGCAATGTTCCAGACATCACATCCTCATTGAAGCAGGAAGGAGAAGGAAAAGGAGAGATGAAAACAGCACTCTTCTACACTTCTACTTATGTATTATTGGCCAGAACTGGGCCACATGGCCTCCTTATTCTATAAGAGAGCCTTAAAATTTGAGGTTTTACATTTTGGATCCTCTACAATAGATGGAGATCAGATCATACTACCCATAGGATCTGCCAGAGAAAAGTTTCATACAACTTGGGATTTTCATTCCTTTATTATCTACCATTTTTCCTTCCAACCATGTTGGAGAAGATTTTACTAAGAAATTCAGATCCCCCGAAAATGATATTTAATGGCCAAAGCCTCGACTAACATTTACTAATGGCATCTCCCATGTAAAGGGAAATGAAGGAATCTCTGTCACCATCTCTTTTACTCTGTATCTAGTTGACATTGATGCACAAAGATTGGCTCAATTTAGTAAAAAATAAATGCAGTTAATCATTTGTTATGTTTACGGCCTTTGTTTCTCTGGTGAACTTTCTGCTATTGTTCTTCTCTCCAGCTTGCAGATAACCCTGAGTCAAGAAAGTTATTGTGGCCTAGCTGACCCAGTGGTCTGGAGCTCATCCTGAGACAGTCCCGTCTCAACACTGACCATATGGGATCAAGCTCTTCACTGTGGTGCCAGATCAGGTCTGAATTCAGATCTTGACTTAACTTCAGCTGTCTCCTTGCTCTCCTAGGTGTACTTTGGTTCCATTCCTGGGTCCCTTCTCACTCTTGGTCTCCTCCTCCTCCAGCTTTTCCTTCCATGTGACAAGCCGGAGAAGGAGGCGAGCAATTAAGGGTAAATCCCTCCCACAGTCTCTCCTGTCTTGGATTTGAACATCATAAGCATCATTTGGAACTGAGAAAACCCCAGCAGCAGCAGGGATTCTTTTACTGCCTTGGCCCTTTGGAGCAATTAGACTTCTCTTGTGCACCAAATACAAATGTAAAATGCTGTCCGCTATTTAAAAACTAAATGAAGAATCATAAAAAGTCTGTCAAGGGCCTTTGTGTGCATTTAAAAGGCTAAAAGCTTTTGGCAAGGGCAACTCTGATGAAGCAGGCTTTTCTTTTTAAAGAACCGAATCAGAGGTTAACAGCTGGAACAGGAGGCCATTAGCCATAGAGGTGTGTGCACACCATCGCTGTGATGACAGAAGAGACAGATGAGCTAAACAAGATGCAGGCAGAGGCTGTTCCTGTCACACCCACAGACTGGCCCATCATCCCACTTCCTGCCCCACCCTGCCCTGTCCTCCTTCTCCAAGGCTCCACCTACAAAGAGATATGTATTAGAAGACCCTTTGGGTGGGTCTGTGCTACAGTCAACAATTTAACTTAAAGTCATGGGCATTTTGCTATGTTTATCTCTGAAAAACTAGTAGTTTAATAAAGGAAGTATTGCAAATAGCAAAGGGGAGGGTGGCCAAGCAAGAGGCAGCTGGAGCTGGTGGAAGTTTTGGCATCAGGGTGACCAGGGTTTAAATCCTGACTCGACTACTGGTTGCTGGGATACTTTGGACAATTATCCAACCTCTGTTAGCCTCTGTTTCCTCATCTCTAAAATGCTGAACATGATTCCTTAAGATAGTTAAATGAGATGAAACAATGTATACCAATGTGTGCCTAGTAAAACACGTGGTACACAGTACATGCCTAAGAAGAAAGATCCAACATTATAAAAAATAAATAATTAAATTTCACCAGGAGGAAGCTCAGGATTCAGATAATCCCAGTTATGTAAGTACTGGGACCAGAAGAACAGGTGTGATTTTAACTTTCTTTGTTTTATTGCCTTCCACTCATATTTTTCTACTGAGGGAAGAAGCACTTGATTACAACTGCATGCTAGAGACTAATCATCTTCATTTTCACAAACTCCTTGATTTGTGATACTTTTTGACTATTCTTCAACAACATTTCCATTGCTGAATTTTGATTCTTATTTTCTTCAGATCCCTTTATCCATAAATTCCTTGAGGAAATTCATAATCACTTTATAACTACTGTATTAGACTTTTATATTGCATTATATTATTTTATACTATTATAATACATTAATTGACATTGCATTCAAACATTAACAATTTCATACAGCATAAAACTCATTGTCATGAACACACATGGTCCTTATCTGACCTACAGTAACCTTTCTTTCTCCACTATTTTTCTTATCATTCTAACACTCTTTTTTTTATTATTATACTTTAAGTTCTAGGGTACATGTGCACAATGTGCAGGTTTGTTACATATGTATACGTGTGCCATGTTGGTGTGCTGCACCCATTAATTCATCATTTACATTAGGTGTATCTCCTAATATTATCCCTCCCTCCTTCCCCCACCCCATGACAGGCTCCAGCGTGTGATGTTCCCCTTCCTCTGTTCAAGTATTCTCATTGTTCAATTCCCACCTATGAGTGAGAATATGCGGTGTTTGGTTTTCTGTCCTTGCCATAGTTTGCTCAGAATGATGGTATCCAACTGCATCCATGTCCTTACAAAGGACATGAACTCATCCTTTTTTATGGCTGCATAGTATTCCATGGTGTATATGTGCCACATTTTCTTAATCTAGTCTATCATTGACGGATATTTGGGTTGGTTTCAAGTCTTTGCTATTGTGAATAGTGCCGAAGTAAACATATGTGTGCATGTGTCTTTATAGCAGCATGATTAATAATCCTTTGGGTATATGCGCAGTAATGGGATAGCTGGGTCAAATAGTACTTCTAGTTCTAGATCCTGGAGGAATTGCCACACTGTCTTCCACAAAGGTTAAACTACTTGACAGTCCCCACAACAGTGTAAAAGTGTTCCTATTTCTCCACATCCTCTCCAGCACCTGTTGTTTTCCAACTTTTTAATGATCACCATTCTAACTGGTGTAGGATGGTATCTACACCATTAGAAATGCAAATGATGATGAGATATGATGATGAGCATTTTTTCATGTGTCTGTTGGCTGCATAAATGTCTTCTTTTGAGAAGTGTCTGTTCATATCCTTTGCCCACTTTTTGATGGGGTTGTTTTTTCTTGCAAATTTGTTTGAGTTCTTTGTAGATTCTGGATATTAGCCCTTTGTCAGATAAGTAGATTGCAAAAATTTTCTCCCATTATGTAGGTTGCCTGCTCACTCTGATGGTAGTTTCTTTTGCTGTGCAGAAGCTCTTTAGTTTAATTGATCCCATTTGTCAATTTTGGCTTTTGCTGCCATTGCTTTTGGTGTTTTGGAAATGAAGTCCTTGCCTATGCCTATGTCCTGAATGGTATTGCCTAGGTTTTCTTCTAGGGTTTTTATGTTTTTAGGTCTGATATTTAAGTCTTTAATCCATCTTAAATTAATTTTTGTATAAGGTGTAAGGAAGGGATCCAGTTTCAGCTTTCTACATATGGCTAGCCCATTTTCCCAGCACCATTTATTAAATAGGGAATCCTTTCCCCATTTCTTGTTTCTGTCAGATTTATCAAAGATCAGACAGTTGTAGATGTGTGGTCTTATTTCTGAGGGCTCTGTTCTGTTCCATTGGTCTCTCTGTTTTGGTACCAGTACCATGCTGTTTTGGTTACTGTAGCCTTGTAGTACAGTTTGAACTCAGGTAGCGTGATGCCTCCAGCTTTGTTCTTTTTGGTTAGGATTTTCTTGGCAATGCAGGCACTTTTTTGGTTCCACATGAATTTAAAAGTAGTTTTTTTGCAATTCCATGAAAAAAGTCATTGTTAGCCTGATGGGGATGGTAGTGAATCTATAAATTACCTTGGGCAATATGGCCATTTTCAAGATATTGATTCTTCCTATCCATGAGCATGGAACATTCTTCCATTTGTTTGTGTCCTCTATTATTTCGTTGAGCAGTGGTGTGTAGTTCTCCTTGAAGAGGTCCTTCATATCCCTTGCAAGTTGGATTTCTAGGTATTTTATTCTCTTTGAAGCAATTGTGAATGGGAGTTCACTCATGATTTGGCTCTCTGTTAGTCTGTTATTGGTGTATAAGAATGCTTGTGATTTTTGCACATTGATTTTGTAACCTGAGACTTTGCTGAAGTTGCTTATCAGCTTAAGGAGATTTTGAGCTAAGACAATAGGGTTTTCTAAATATACAATCATGTCATCTGCAAACAGGGACAATTTGACTTCCTCTTTTCCTAATTGAATACCCTTTCTTTCTTTCTCCTGCCTGATTGCCCTGACCAGAAATCCAACACTGTGTTGAATAGGAGTGGTGAGAGAGGGCATCCCTGTCTTGTGCCAGTTTTCAAAGGGAATGCTTCCAGTTTTTGCCCATTCAGTATGATATTGGTTGTGGGTTTGTCACAAATAGCTCTTATTATTTTGAGATACGTCCCATCAATACCTAATTTATTGAGAGTTGTTAGCATGAAGGGCTGTTGAATTTTGTCAAAGGCCTTTTCTGCATCTATTGAGATAATCATGTGGTTTTTGTCTTTGGTTCTGTTTATATGCTGGATTACGTTTATTGATTTGTGTATGTTGAACCAGCCTTGCATCCCCAGGGATGAAGCCAACTTGATCATGGTACATAAGCTTTTTGATGTACTTCTGGATTCGGTTTGCCAGTATCTTATTGAGGATTTTTGCATCGATGTTCATCAGGGATATTGGTCTAAAATTCTCTTTTTTTGTTGTGTCTCTGCCAGGCTTTGGTATCAGGATGATGCTGGCCTCATAAAATGAATTAGGGAGGATTCCCTCTTTTTCTATTGATTAGAATAGTTTCAGAAGGAATGGTACCAGCTCCTCCTTGTAACTCTGTTAGAATTTTGCTGTGAATCCGTCTGGTCCTAGACATTTTTGGTTGGTAGGCTATTAATTATTACCTCAGTTTCAGAGCCTGTTATTGGTCTATTCAGGAATTCAACTTCTTCCTGGTTTAATCTTGGGAGAATGTATGTGTTCAGGAATTTATCCATTTCTTCTAGATTCTCTAGTTTACTTGCATAGTGGTGTTTACAGTATTCTCTGATAGTTTTCTGTGGATCGGTGGTGATATCCCCTTTATCATTTTTTATTGTATCTATTTGATTCTTCTCTCTTTTTTTCTTTATTAGTCTTCCTAGCAGTCTACTTTGTTGATGTTTTCAAAAAACCAGCTCCTGGATTCATTGATTTTTTTGAAGGGTTTTTTGTGTCTCTATTTCCTTCAGTTGTGCTCTTAGTTATTTGTTGCCTTCTACTAGCTTTTGAATTTGTTTGCTCTTGCTTCTCTAGTTCTTTTAATTGTGATGTTAGGGTGTCAATTTTAGATCTTTCCTGCTTTCTGTTGTGGGCATTTAGTGCTATAAATTTCCCTCTACACACTGCTTTAAATGTGTCCCAGAGATTCTGGTATGTTGTATCTTTGTTCTCATTGGCTTCAAAGAACATCTTTATTTCTGCCTTCATTTCATTATGTACTCAGTAGTCATTCAGGAGCAGGTTGTTCAGTTTCCAAGTACTTGAGCAGTTTTGAGTGAGTTTCTTAATCTTGAGTTCTACTTTGATTGTACTGTGGTCTGAGAGACAGTTTGTTATAATTTCTGTTCTTTTACATTTCCTGAGGAGTGCTTTACTTCCAACGATGTGGTCAATTTTGGAATAAGTGCAATGTGGTGCTGAGAAAAATGTATTTTCTGTTGATTTGGGGTGAAGAGTTCTGTAGATGTCTATTAGGTCCACTTGGTGCAGAGCTGAGTTCAAGTCCTGGATATCCTTGTTAACCTTCTGTCTCATTGATCTGTCTAATATTGACAGTGGGGTGTTAAAGTCTCCTATTATTATTGTATGGGAGTCTAAGTCTCTTTGTAGGTCTCTCAGGACTTGCTTTATGAATCTGGGTGCTCTTGTATTGGGTGCATATATGTTTAGGTTAGTTAGCTCTTCTTGTTGAATTGATCCCTTCACCGTTATGTAATGGCCCTCTTTGTCTCTTTTGATCTTTGTTGGTTTAAAGTCTGTTTTATCAGAGACTAGGATTGCAACCCCTGCCTTTTTTGTTTTCCATTTGCTTGGTAGATCTTCCTCCATCCCTTTATTTTAGCCTATGTGTGTCTCTGCATGTGAGATGGGTCTCCTGAATACAGCACCCTGATGAGTCTTCACTCTATCCAATTTGCCAGTCTGTGTCTTTTAACTGGAGAATTTAGCCCATTTACATTTAAGGTTAGTATTGTTATGTGATTTTGATCCTGTCATTATGATATTAGCTGGTTATTTTGCTCATTAGTTGATGTAGTTTCTTCCTAGCATGGATGCTCTTTACAATTTGGCATGTTTTTGTAGTGGCTGGTACTGATTGTTCCTTTCCATGTTTAGTGCTTCCTTCAGGAGCTCTTGTAGGGCAGGCCTGGTGGTGACAAAATCTCTAAGCATTTGCTTGTCTGTAAAGGATTTTATTTCTCCTTCACTTATGAAACTTAGTTTGGCTGGATATGTAATTCTGGATTGAAAATTCCTTTCTTTAAGAATGTTGAATATTGGCCCCCACTCTCTTCTGGCTTGTAGAGTTTCTCCTGAGAGATCTGCTGTTAGTCTGATGGGCTTCCCTTTGTGTGTAACCTGACCTTTCTCTCTGGCTGCCCTTAACATTTTTTCCTTCATTTCAACTTTGGTGAACCTGACAATTATGTGTCCTGGAGTTGCTCTTCTTGAGGAGTATCTTTGTGGCATTCTCTTTGTTTCCTGAATTTGAGTGTTGGCCTGCCTTGCTAGGTTGGGGAAGTTCTTCTGGATAATATCCTTCAGAGTGTTTTCCAACTTGGTTCCATTCTCTCTGTCACTTTCAGGTACACCAATCAGATGTAGATTTGGTCTATTCACATAATCCCATATTTCTTGGAGGCTTTGTTTCTTTTTACTCTTTTTTCTCTAAATTTCTCTCCTTGCTTCATTTCATTCATTTGATCTTCAATCACTGATACCCTTTCTTCCAGTTGATCGAATCGGCTACTGAAGCTTGTGCATTTGTCACGTGCCATGGTTTTCAGCTCCATCAGGTCATTTAAGCACTTCTCTATACTGGTTATTCTAGTTAACCATTCATCTAATCTTTTTTCAAGGTTTTTAGCTTCTTTGTGATGGATTCGAACTTCCTTCTTTAGCTCAGAGAAGTTTGATCATCTGAAGCCTTCTGCTGTCAATTCGTCAAAGTCATTCTCCATCCAGCTTTGTTCCATTACTGGCTAGGAGCTGCGTTCCTTTGGAGGTGGAGAGGCACTCTGATTTTTAGAATTTTCAGCTTTTCTGCTCTGTTTTCTCCTCATCTTTGTGGTTTTATCTACCTTTGGTCTTTGGTGATGGGGACATACAAATGGGGTTTTGGTGTGGATGTCCTTTCTGTTTATTAGTTTTCCTTCTAACAGTTAGGACCTTCAGCTGCAGGTCTGTTGGAGTTTGCTTGAGGTCCACTCCAGACCCTGTTTGCCTGGGTATCAGCAGCAGAGGCTGCAGAACAGTAAATATTGCTGAACAGCAAATGTAGCTGCCCAATCGTTCCTCTGGAAGCTTCATCTCACAGGGTTACTCAGCTGTGTGAGGTATCTGTCTGCTCCTACTGGGGAGTGCCTCCCAGTTAGGCTACTCAGGCATCAGGGACCCACTTGAGGAAACAGTCTGTCTGTTCTCAGATCTCAAACTCCGTGCTGTGAGAACCACTACTCTATCAAAGCTGTCAGACAGGGACATTTAAGTCTGCAGAGGTTTCTGTTGCCTTTTGTTTGGCTATGCCCTGCCCCCAGAGGTGGAGTCTACAGAGTCAGGCAGGCCTCCTTGAACTGCGGTGGGCTCCACCCAGTTCAAGCTTCCTGGCCGCTTTGTTTACCTACTCAAGCCTCAGCAATGGCAGGCAACCCTCCCTCAGCCTCGCTGCCGCCTTGCAGTTTGATCTCAGACTGCTGTGCCAGCAATGAGTGAGGTTCCATGCACATGGGACCCTCCAAGCCAGGCGTGGGATATAATCTTCTGGTGTGCTGTTTGCCAAGACTGTTGGAAATGCGCAGTATTAGGGTAGGAATGACCCTATTTTCCAGGTGCCATCTGTCACCTCTTCCCTTGGCTAGGAAAGGGAATTCCCTGACCCCTTGCGCTTCCCGGGTGAGGCGATGCCTTGCCCTGCTTCGGCTTTTGCTCGGTGGGCTGCACCCACTGTCCTGCCCCCACTGTCCAACAAGCCACTGTGAGATGAACCCAGTACCTCAGTTGGAAATGCAGAAATCACCCGTCTTCTGCGTCGCTCATGCTGGGAGCTGTAGACTGGAGCTGTTCCTATTCGGCCATCTTGGAACCACCCCTCATTCTAACACTCTTAAAAGGGTATTTTAATTACCAAGGTGTTTTTAAATATCATTCTATTAGCAACACCCACAATCATCTTCTGGAACCTTCTAAGATAGTCACCTGTCCCTCTCCTACCAAAAAACTAAACTTATAATTAATTTCCCAACCAAAGGAGGCCAGAGAAGACCTAGTGTTTGTAGAGCCGTAGTGCTTTGTTGAGACCTCCCCCAGGACTGGGCTCTTGCCTTAAAGGTCAATTTCTTTTCTGTTATTTCCCTCCTAAATCTTTGTGATCTTAGTCTGATATCTTCAGTTGTAATTCCAATTCCAAGTCACAAGAAGGCCCTATGTCACCTCCACCATCATTTCTGAAACTTAAATTTCCTCAGCTTTAAAATGAGGGAATTGGATTGGATTATATAAAACTTCCATACAGCTCTAACTTTTAAAATAAAATAAAAAATGAAATTAAACACAACTAGTCCTTAATCAAGTTTGTGCTAAAACAGCCCATCATCAGCTTAGGGTAAATTTTGAAAGTTGAGAGAAAAAGCCATACCAAGTATTTGAACAGAGAAATCAAATAACTTCTAATTAGGTATAAAGTTGTAGGTAACTAAATAGTCAGAAAGAAAGTCAAGTATCACAGAGTGGCAATTGTGGAAAGGGCTACTAGCCCTAGGAATGGAAAATAAAAGGGAAGGGGTTGGAATAAGCAATTCTCAGAAGCTGAAAATGGGGTCCCATGCAGTTAAAATTCAGACTTCTGAAGAGGAGCACTGGCTCAAAGGTGCTACTGCTCCAAAGAGGATGCCATGAAGCTGTTTCTGGAAATTGGAAAAACTGAAAACTGAATTCAGCTATGACTAGGGAAAGGAACAGCCATGCCTTAAGTTATCCTTATAAGGAAGAGGAGAAAACAGAAGTCACAGAAAGCAAGAAGGAAAGAAAATGTCACTTCTTCCTCCTCCAGCCTTGTAGTGCTCCTCTGACCTAACAGTGATCCAGCCAGCAGAGCAGAAATGTATTTTGTCTAGTGCCAGCCCTAGCATCACAGAGCAGAGCACAGAAGAACTGACAAGAAGGGCTATGTCTAGAAATGACATGCAAAGTGTGCCCTAAAGCAATAATAATTATCAGACTTCATCTGTATACCAACTCTAATAGTGTCAGGATGTTGCACTGAGGAGGATTCTGAGGCTCTACCTATGCATCAGGAGAGAGTTCCACCATCATTTAGATTATCTGCCACAGGCAGGAGGAGGGCATAGTGACATACAGTTGCCATCTCTGGCCTAGAATCACATAGCTGTCCCACACACCCTTTAGACATCAGGTCCTGGGGACAGAGACTTCAGCAGCAGCAAGTACCCAACCTCACTCCATCTCGTAGAGAGAGTACAATGGGGAGTTATTGTAAAGTAACTCAGAGTTCCTAATACAAAGCCTCATTTACTTCCCAATACATGGCAGAGCTCACTTTTATATAGCATCATAAAATCATTGAATTTTAAATCTGAACAAGAGGTAAGTTTTTTGGCTATGCTTGAGCAACTCTAGGGACAGAGCAGATCATTCCTATTTTCAGACAATTTTGATCCCAAGAAATCTCTTCTTTATGAAGAACTGAAATCAACTTCAGTGTCTTATCCACTGGTCCCACATCCACCTCTTCGAGAAAGACAGAAGTAGGTCCAATTTTTTCTCTACATGTCATCCTTTCAAATGTTTGAATTCTGCCATCATATTCCACCACATTTTTCTTCTTCGAGTGTGGTAGCCTTAATGTCTCCAACTGTTCCTTACATGAATGATATAGAAATATCCCTGTCCCTGTTCTCTGGGTGCCATTTGATAGATCTCAACCCCTTATCAAAAGTGACCCTGAAATCGACACTCCTGTTGTGATCAGAATAGCACCAAGGAATGAAGCAGAGAGTGTAGCTAATTCTTTTTTGTCATCCACATTTCTGATGACCACATCACACTGAAAACCCCTATGGGTGTTTATTGTCTTTCACCTGAAATGATCCTCAGTCATTTCACCCCTAAGATAAAGAATTCCACTTGCTTCAAAGTTTCCCAAAGAAAAATATGTTGCAGCCAGTACGAACTACTGAGACATTCTCTTAGAGGAAAAGGCAAACAGCTTTGTGAATGCTTAAATAAATTAGAAAATTAAGCTCTTACTTGCTGATGCTGGATGTCATAAATGTACGCTATAATCAAAAGAAGCTTCCATCAATTTCGGTGTTCTCACTGAGCTGCAAATTTTGTTATTGTTCCTCCTGCAAAATATAGATGCCATAAACCATGTCTAAGTGAGCAGAAGACATTTACTTCCACTGGGTATTTTAGTCCAATGAGATTTTATAAGCAGCTATGTTCTACCTTTTAACTACATTTTAATTTAAATATATCTTTAATCATCGCTTTAAAAATTATCTTCACTAAGTAACTAAAGTTTAAAGTAAAGGCCTATTTTTAAAATACATGCAAAACTCTCTTAGTCAGGGTTTTTAAATATTTCACTTGCATTATTTCTTTTAGGTTCATTTAGTTACACTATAATTTTATGGAGTTTTAAAGTGGTGGGGCATATGATGTGATTACCAATTATTTTGGCCCTATTTCTGGGTACATGATTAGAAGAATCTATGAAACATTAGTTTAACAAGAAATCTTTAAAAAAAAACTGATGAAAACTCTGTAGATGCAAACTTCTAAAGGTAAAAAGAAGAGAGGTAAATACAATTAAATACAAAGAAGTCAAGGGTATAATGCGAAAAAGAGAAGGAATAATTCTGATTTATATAGAGCACACTGAAGGATGGATGATCTGCTGAAATGAAATATCAGACTTCAAATCCTTATATTCAAGGCAAATTCTCACTTCCAATGACTTCATTTTGAAGGACAACGGGGTGTGCCACTGGAGTGGGAGGGAATTATTTGGGGGCACAAAAGGTAAAATACATTCTATTTTATTTTACATATTATTATAGGGGGACAAGGCATGTCCCCAAAGACTATGTCTTAGTTTCGTATTGCTTCTGTAACAAATTATCACAAATTCAGTGGCTGAAACAACATAAATGTCTACCTTACGGTTCTGCAAGTCAAAATTCTGACATGGATCTCACCCATCTAAACCAAAGTGTTGGCAGGGCTACATTTCTTCTGGAGATCCTACAAGAGGTTTCATTTCCTTACCTTTTCTGGCTTCTAAAGGCTGCCTGCATTCTTTGTCTCCTAGCCCCTTCCTCCACCTACAAAATCAGCAAGGATGTGTCTCTCAATCTGACTTCAGCTGGGAAAGATTCCTCACTTGTAAAGACTCCTGTGATTACATTGTGCCCACCTGGATATTCTGTGATTCTCTTACCATCTCAAATTTCTTAATCATACCTGCAATATACCTTTTATCATATAAGGTACTATATTCACAGGTTCTGAAGAGAAGGGGTTGGGCATTGGGCATTTGGGCGGGGGGGAGGGGGACACATTATTCCGCCTACCACACTGTCTAAAACAAAGATGAGACAACACTCCAGGAAATAAATTGATCTCCATGGCCTTCCTCTGATGAAAATCACAGGTGCAGCTCCTCAGTCACTATCTGTTGTTGCATGCATAGTTTGGTGAGAAAATTAACGATGAAATGGCTTCAGATCATGTAAAAACATTATCAGAAGACTGTGTCCTGTGCTGCTGTGTTTCAGCCACTGTGCCTGAGTTCACAAGTTCCCTCCAGCTCATGCACTTCAGGACAAAATTCATGATTCAGTTTGTCTCCTCATAAAAGACAAGGAGGTAGTTTTCTGCAAGGAAGAGAGATTAACTGATGGGAACTGACCTAGCATGATGGCTAAATCCAGCTTAGAGAGGGTGTGCCAGGGACTTTTCTAAATACCTGCTACACATGACCTCATGTAGCCATCACAATAGTCTTATAAGATAGGAATCTTTTCATCCTGTTTTAGCATGAGAAACTGAGGCACAACAAAACAGAGCCCCTGCCCCAGAGTTTGAACTTTAAAGACAACAATACACAACCTATTTGTTGATCAATTAGGGAGTGGGGCTGCGAGTAATTTCTGACTAACAATGCTTTTTTAAATCTGTGACTAACAATGCGAGTCATTTACTCTTGCTGTTAACATTCTGATGTGGATTTCTGGTTTTAAGATCATATTGAAGAAAGAACAAATATTGAATTAACCAATTAATTTAAATCAGTGGTTCTCGCACTTCACTGCGCAGAAGAATGACCTGGGGAACTTTGGGAGTTTTGTTTTTGAGACAGTCTCACTCTTTCACTCAGTGTTGGAGTGCATTTTTCTAAAATGTAGATTACTAAGGCATAATCTCAGAGATTCAGTAAATGTTTCCTCTCAGCTTGGAATTTATATATTTTTAAACGTTTCAAAAGTTTCTGATAGAGGTGCCCTGGTACATAGTAAGTGCAATGTAAGGTTTTGGAAAAACTGCTTCTGAATGATCTCCCTGAGACTCCCCAGCTCCCACCAAGTCAGGATAAGGCAAACACAAAACTCACTTATTCAATCAAAGCACTTACTACACTGTATGGTGACTGCCTATTTACTTATCTGTGTTTCCCTCTAGACAGCGAGGTCTTTAAGACCAAGGCTGTGCCTCCGTCATTGCCTTACTGCTCCTGCCTACCCAGGTCTACAGGTAGGCAGTTTAAGGAGAAAATTAATGATGAAATGGCTCAGATCATGTAAAAACATCATCAGATCAATGAGTTTAAAATCCAGAGTGTCTTATTTAGTTGAAATACCTGAGTCCGAGATCAGCCTGGCCAACACAATGAAACCCCGTCTCTACTAAAAATACAAATATCTGTTATTGCATGCACAGTTTAATGAGAAAATTAATGATGAAATGGCTTCAGATCATGTAAAAACATTATCAGATGAATGAGTTTAAAATCCAGAGTGTCTTATTTAGTTGAATATCTGAGTCTGAGATCAGTCTGGCCAACATAGTGAAACCCAGTCTCTACTAAAAATACAAATATCTATCTGTTATTGCATGCATAGTTTAATGAGAAACTTAATGATGAAATGGCTTCAGATCATGTAAAAACATTATCAGATGAATGAGTTTAAAATCCAGAGTGTCTTATTTAGTTGAATATCTGAGTTCAAGATCAGCTGGCCAACATAGTGAAACCCCATCTGTACTAAAAAGGCAAGTATCTATCTGTTGTAGCATCCATAGTTTAATGAGAAAATTAATGATGAAATGACTTCAGATCATGTAAAAACATTATCAGATGAATGAGTTTAAAATCCAGAGTGGCTTATTTACTTGAATATCTGCAGGCAGTAGGAGAAAAAAAATTGGAAAAAAAATTACAGCATAAGCTAAGTTCAGCATTGAAGGACACAGACAAAAGGATTTGAGCAGAAGCTCTTACAGAGCAGGAAAAAAATAGGCAGCAGCCTCAGCATTGGTAAGGGATGTCTCCTCCTACCAGCAAGAGACTGTCAGCAGCCCCGGGGGGCAGACTGTGTCCTGTGCTGCTGTGTGTCAGCCCCTGTGCCTGAGTTCACAAGGAAGTGATTGCTGATTGACCAGAAAACTGGCACATCTGAAATATGATAGCTGAGTATATTGATTTTCTATCAGTGAATGTGTGTGTTTGAGGGTGGCAGGGATTTGTTATTGCTTGGGGTCTTTATACTTATAACCTATGATAAAAACTTCTTTGGGAGTTTTAAGTTTTTCAAGGAAATGTTGGGCCAGGCACAGTGGTTCAAACCTGTAATCCCACTCCTGGGATTACAGCCTCCCGAGTAGCTAGGACTACCCCTTTGGGAGGCTGAGGCAGGTGGATCACCTGAAGTCAGGAGTTCGAGATCAGCCTGGCCAACACAGTGAAACTCCATGTCTACCAAAAATACAAAAAAATTAGCCGGGTGTGGTGGCATGCTCTTGTAGTCTCAGCTACTCGGGATGCTGAGGCAGGAGAATAGCTTGAAGCCAGGAGGCAGAGGTTGCAGTGAACCAAGATTGTGCCACTGCACCCCAACCTGGGCCACAGGAGCAAAACTCTGTCTCAAAAAAAGACGAGGAAAAAAGAAAGGAAATGTTAAAATTAAATTGTTTATTGATTCAATTACGTCCATCTAAAATTAGCTACGTGCCTATTGAAATGTTTGTCCTTTCATTTAGGAACACAAAGCTCACTTCAGTTTTCATGGAAGTGAAAACAGATTACCCCAATTGTAGTAGTGCCTGAACCAACCCCAGTTGGTTCATAATTCTATTTGCGAAGTTGTACTACCTTCCCTGAGACTGGCCTTGCCTCTGAGTCTCACTTCTGACATTGGGGCGGGCTCCTTCCTTACTCCTAAGGTATGGCCTTCCTTTTTTCTCAGCTGGGCACCCACCCACGTGTTAACGTGCTGTCTTCACTCTGGCCTGGCTGAAGGAACTCCATCTCCAGCACTCCTCAACCACTAAGATCTGTGATCAGTGTTCAGGCCCCGTGTAGTTGTTCTGTGAAGATCGTCATAGTCTCGTCCTGCATCTGTGTGGTCCATCAGCAAATGACTAGTTTTAAAAGCTCCCCAGACTTCAGGTCCCCTGTGTCCTTCACCCCAGACTACATCATCTTTGTGGCCCTACACTCAATGTCCTGCTCCCCTATCCACAGGCCTGCCCTGCTCTACTCCAATCCCTGGGCTGTATCACAAAAGGTCCCCAGGCAGAGTCTGGGTTCACCTGCTGAGTTTGCATTCACCCTGAGATTGCAGTCTTGCTCTACCTGTTGTTGAGTGCCTGAAGGCAATTGCGTCATGGCTTATTCCATTTATATTGACTTTTGGTGGGGTTACTGTATTTGCTCTTTTCACACAAGGATTAGTCTGGTGTCAGTTCCTCCCTCCTGGCTACAAGCAGAAATTGATTTATTAAACTTTTTTTTTTTTTTTTTTTTGAGATGGAGTCTTGCTCTGTCAACAGGCTGGAGTGCAGTGGTGCGATCTTGGCTCACTGCAGCCTCTGCCTCCCAGGTTCAAGTGATTCTCCTGCCTCAGCTTCCCGAGTAGCTGGGACTACAGGCACCCACCACCACGCCCAGCTAATTTTTGTATTTATAGTAGAGATAGGGTTTCACCATGTTGGCCAGGATGGTCTTGATCTCTTGACCTCGTGATCTGCCCACCTCAGCCTCCCAAAGTGCTAGGATTACAGGCATGAGCCACGGCGCTTGGCCAAATTAATCTTTTTAAAATTAGAAATACTATTTAATGCTGCTAAATTTCTTTTTGCTAGCATTTGAATTTTGATATTAGCTATCCCTTTACCTGCATCCCTTACCCAAAACAAGGAATAGTGATTAAACAGTTCCTCAACCCACCCCTGGATCTCCCATCAAGGTGACGTTGGACATTAAATGACTGTGAAGGATCCAACTAGTTTAGTTATTCTGTAACACTAAAGATTAATATAGGTAGGAAAGGTCCCAAAGACTCACTTTGTTTCTTTTTGCTTTAAATTCAGTGGTTTTATTTTCTCTCAGTTTCAGCATCATTTCTATCTTCACCTCTCAGATCTTCCTCCTAATGCCCATGGACTTCCTACTCCAAAACTCTTTTCAGAATAACATATTGACTCCAAATTATTTTGCATTCTGAAGAGAGGGTGATATTCTGTAAATAAAGCAATAAACGAGGAAAAATATTGTGATGTCTCAAAGTAACCTCAGCCACCCACAGTAACTGCTTCGTAAGGTAATTGTGAAGAACCCATGAGATAACTTGTATAAAGTGTCTAGGACAGTCCCAGGCATTTAGCAGGTGCTCAGTAAAGACTTGCTGAATAATTAAGTCTCAGGAGACTTTGATAAGCAAAGACCTGACTCACCATGACTCTATTTTCCCCATGACAAAGGAGACCCAAGCTCTTAATCACAGGAAAAGTCACAACATGATTTTCCTTGGTCACTCTTTTTTTTTTTTGAGACGGAGTCTCACACTGTCACCCAGGCTGGAGTGCCGTGGCACGATCTTGGCTCACTGCAAGCTCCACCTCCAGGTTTCACACCTTTCTCCTGCCTCAGCCTCCCGAGTAGGTGGGAATACAGGCGCCCGCCACCACACCTGGCCAATTTTTTGTATTTTTAGTAGAGATGGGGTTTCCCCATGTTAGCCAGGATGGTCTCGATCTCCTGACCTCATGATCCGCCCACCTCAGCCTCCCAAAGTGCTGGGATTACAGGCGTGAGCCACCACACCCAGCCAATCACTCTTTCATTAAATTTTAGGCTTATTTTTTCTTCTGGAATAGCTTTCCTCCTGTAAAAAGCACATTAAATGTTATTCCATTATGCCAAGAAATTTGAGCCTGCAATTTTGGGAGTAAACTGTGACTCAGGACCAAGTGCAAGTCATGAATTTTGACCCCAGGTTCTTCCTGAGACTAGGACCCAACAGTATGGCCACCAATGATGTGATGCATTTCAATGATACAAAAATGCATGCTTGCAAGTCATGATGTTGTGGATCTTGTTCCCACCGTTATAGTAATGCCAGGTAATTCCCTGGTGCATATTAGTATTTATTAGCCATTCCCCATAAGACAGTTAAGAGTAATCAAATGTTCTTCTGTCAGCACATAAAACAAATGCCTGGAGGAGCAGAGAGCAATCTTCTTTCCATGGTACAATTACTGTGCAATTTTCTGGTTGTCTTTAATATTGGAGTTTTGAGGAACTGTTGATTCTAGGGACAGAACGAATTGCATAACTAGATAAGGCAGCTTTAACTCCAAATAATGCACACCTCAACAATACTGGCAAGTCCCCCTCCCCTTGGCCACAGAATCTCTGGGTGCTAGTCTCCAAAGGACTAAAGATATATTTTCATGGTTCCAAATCTTTTGTTTTACAACTGATAAAATATTAAAAATTAATCTTGGATAGATTCTTTCTATGTGCAAAATAGGCATAAGATCATAAGATAAGTACTCCGTTGAAGCTCTAAACTTTCATTTTAGTTCCTCCAGCTACTAGATTTTGAAATATAAAATTAAGAAGTCACCTACCTTCTTTGAGCCTCTGCCTCAGGGATGATTTTGGTTTGTTTTCTTAATCTTAGAATGAAAAATAGTGCTTGACTTTAGGATCAAGAATGTTAACATCTGAGAATATTTTGTAAATAATAAAGATACCATACTCATCTAAGGTATTATTATTACATGAAAAGGTAAACACAAGGTAGAGCATGATGAAACTATAAATGAATGGTTTAAGTTATAGTTATAAAGAAAGAAAATGATTTTAGGTAGTTTATACAAAGACCCTTTTCTGTCTATTCTTAAATTTCCAAAGGTTAGGATTTCTCATTTCTTATAGCTGGGGTGTTTAGAATAACACTAAATATAGTCATAGATCAAAGATGACACATTGATTTCCTCTGAAATACTGAGATGTTCGGCCTGAAAAGATGGGTTAATGAGTTTTGAGATCACTCAGCACTCATCAGGGAAGGTATGATGGGAAATTAGTGATGTCTGCTATGAGTTGAACATAAGAATAATGCATATTTTCCTTTCCTGTCAGATTAGTTTTACTTCCTTGTTTATGTCGCCCCTTTTCTCTTTTCCAAGTTTTCTTTCCTAGGTCCTTAGCATTAGGATATAAGACATTTCACAGGATAGCTGGAGCCCACCATTAGCAAAACTGTCAGGTGGCACTGGGGATTTAAAGTTCAGGAGTTCTACTACAGTGTGTGCCTCAGTCTTCCGAGCCATGCTAGCTGTTTTCAGTCGCTGCTAGCTGGCCAGCCATCAGGGTCATCCCTCTATCATACACTCTATCCTCTATACTGCATCAGGTTTAGAAAATCACCTCAGATGATGATGATCCATTATGGCTCACATCAACTGGGATCTGACAAATCCAATGCTATAACATTGTAAATGTCTCTTCCTTCTCTCTGGCACGTTTTGAACATGAATTCATGTGTGCTGATATGATTTAGCTGTGTCGTCACCCAGATCTCAACTTGAATTTTTGTTTTGTTTTGATTTTTAAGAGGGAGTCTCGCTCTGTCACCCAGGCTGAAGTACAATGGTGCGATCTTGGCTCACTGCAACCTCCGCCTCCTGGGTTCAAGTGATTCTCCTGCCTCAGCCTCCTGAGGAGCTGGGACTATAAGCACACGCCATGATGCCTGGCTAATTTTTGTATTTTTAGTAGAGACAGGGTTTCACCATGTTGGCCAGGATGGTCTCAATCTCCTGACCTCATGATCCACCTGCCCCAGCCTCCCAAAGTGCTGGGATTACAGGTGTGAGCCACCGCGCCCAGCCTGCCTCTTCTTTATGTACCTGGTAGAATTAGACTGTGAATCCGTCAAGTCTTGGGCTTTTTCTGATTGGTATTATTGGTCCATTCAGGGTTCCAATTTCTTCCTGGTTCAATCTTGGAAGGTTGTATTTTTTCAGGAATTTATTCATTTTTGTAGGTTTTCTAGTTTGTGTGCATAGAGGTACTCATCATAGTCTCTGAGGGGTTTGTGTATTTCTGTGGGGTCGGTGGTAATGTCCCCTTTGTCCTCCCTGATTGTGTTTATTTGGATCTTCTCTCTATTTTTCTTTATTAGTCTGGCTAGTAGTCTATCTTATTTATTATTTCAAATAACAAACTCCTGAATTCACTGTTCTTTGGTGTTTTGTTGTTTTTTGTTTTGTTTTGTTTTGGTTTTTGCATCTCAATCTCATTCAGTTCAGCTCTGATTTTGGTTCTTTCTTGTCTTCTGCTAGCTTTGGCATTGTTTTGCTCTTATTTATCTAGTTCCTGTTAATGTGATGTTCAGTTGTTAATTTCAGATCTTTCTAACTTTTTGATGTGTGTATTTAGCACCATAAACTTTCCTCTTAAGACTGCTTTAGTAGTTTCCCTGATATTTCGGAAAGTTGTATCTTTGTTCTCATTAGTTTCAATGAATTTACTGATTTCTAGCTTAATTTCACTCCTTATCTGAAAGTTATTCAGGTGCAGGTTTTTATATTTCCATGTACTTTTCTGGTTTTCAGCAATCTTCTTGTATTGATTTCTATTTTTAGTGTGCTGTAGTTCCAGTGTGGTTGGTATAATTTTGGGTTTTTGAATTTCCTGAGAATTGTTTTATGGCCAATTGTGTGGTTGATTTTAGAGTATATGCCATGTGCAGATGAGAAGAATGTATATTCTGTTGCATTTGAGTGAAGAGTTCTGCAGTTGTCCGTTAGATCCATTTGGTCAGATGTCATGTTTAGGTCCTGAATATCTTTGTTAGTCTTCTCCCTCTATGATCTGTCTAATAATGTCAGTGGGGTGTTAAAGTCTCCCACTACTATTGTGTAGGAATCTAAGTCTCTTTGCAAGTCTCGAAGAGCTTGTTTTATGAATCTGGGTGCTCCTGTGTTGGGTGCATATATATTTAGGATAGCTAGGTTTTCTTGTTGACTGGAACTTTTACCATTTTGAAATGCCCTTCTTTGTCTTTTTTTTTTTTTTTTTTTTTTCTGTCAAGCTGTTCTTTATTTCAGGGAGAAGCCAGGGGAGGGGGCTCAGTCTTTCTTGGCAGCAGCTTTCCTCATAGCTGCCAATACGTTGCTCAGCTCCTCCCGCTTCCTCTTGGCGCGGATGTGCGTCCCCACCCTTTTCTTGATAAACTTGAGGGCCCGTTTGTCCTTGGAGACCTTCAGTAACTCCATGGCGTGCCGCTCGTATGGGGCAAAGCCACACACCTCCCGAATCATGTCCCGCACGAACTTGGTGTGTTTCATCAGACGCCCGTGGCGGCGGCTGTGCCTGGGCTTGCTCACGTTCTTGGTCACCTTGTGGCCCTTGTTGAGGCCCACAGCCATAGGGTAGCGTACAGCCATGGCTGCTGCTCTCCAGTGGCGGCCCTGGCGGAAGCCCTTCTTTGTCTTTTATGATTATTATTATTTAAAGTCTGTTTTGTCTGACATTAGAATAGCAACCTCTGCTATTTGCTGTTTTCTGTTTGCTTGGTAGATTTTTCTCCATCCTTTTACTTTGAGCCTACAGGTGTCATTGCTTATGAGATATGTCTCTTGAAAACAGCATACCGCTGGCGCTTGCCTCTGTTCAATTTGCTAGTCTATGCCTTTTAATTGGGGCATTTACACCATTTACATTATAGGTTAATATTGGTATGTGCAGATTTGATCCTGTCATCATATTACCTGGTTATTATGTAGACTTGATTGTGTGGTTGCTTTATAGGGTCAATGGTCTGTGTACTTAAGTGTGTTTTTGTAGTAGTTGGTAATGATCTTTCCTTTTTGTATTTACCACTCCCTTAAGGACCTCTTGAAAGACAGGTCTGGTGGTAATGAATTTCCTTAGCATTTGCTTGTCTGAAAAGTATCTTATTTCTCCTTTGCTTATGAAGCTTAGGTTGGTTGGATGTGAAATTCTTGGTTGGAATTTCTTTTCTTAAGAATGCTGATAGGCCAGGTGTGGTGGCTCACGCCTGTAATCCCAGCACTTTGGGAGGCCAAGGCGGGTGGATCACAAGGTCAGGAGATAGAGACCATCCTGGCTAACACGGTGAAACCTTGTCTCTACTAAAAATACAAAAAATTAGCCGGGCATGGTGGCAGGCGCCTGTAGTCCCACCTACTCGGGAGGCTAAGGCAGGAGAATGGCGTGAACCCTGGAGGGGCATGGTGACAGGCACCTGTAGTCCCCCTACTCGGGAGGCTGAGGCAGGAGAATGGCATGAACCCTGGAGGTGGAGCTTGCAGTGAGCTGAGATTGCGCCACTGCACTCCAGTCTGGGAGACACAGCAAGACTCCATCTCAAAAAAAAAAAAAGCCAATGCTGACTATATGACCCCAATCTCTTCTGGCTTGTAGGGTTTCAACTGTGTTCAGTCAGCCACCAAATCTAAAGCTGAATTAAATAATTAGAGATAGTCCAGGGAACATGCTTCCTGAGAAGGACTCTGCTTGAATGGATTATCTTAAAACAGTGAAGTTCTATGGAGTTTTTTCCAACCATTGAGCATATGCAATTACAGAGAATAAGATTCAAAAGAATTGTTATAAAAGTAGCTGTATTGGACACCCTTTTAGCGTGGTTCTTCTTCTTCTGGTCTCCATTCTGCTTCCAGTAACTGCTTGACTTTGATTAGTTTGGAAAAGGTACAACCTGTCAGAGCTTTGCCTCAGGCTTTGCTTCATCACCTCTTCCTGCCCTTGTGATGGCAGCAGCAGGCTATCTAGAACAGCCACTGTCATCACGCTGGCTGCAGCAGGGAGGCATGGCCGGGACTGCACACTCCATGAAGCCAGCAGGAGCCAAGGACAAGCAGAAGCCCCACCCCTTCTGAGTGCCACGTCAGCTGCCCAAGCCACAGTTGTGGACCTAGGCATCCCTGTGCTCTCACAGCCCAGGAGCAGATGGGAGTGCCACCCACTCAAGCACAGCTGCAGCTACCCAAGTTGTAGCTGCAGACCTAGGCCTCCTGCTCCATGGAGCAAGCAGGAGCGCCACCTTCCTGGGTGCAGCAGCAGCCGCCCAAGTCACAGCTGCAGACCCAGGCCTACCACTCCATGGAGCAGGCATGAGTTCTGCCCCCCTGGGTGCAGCTGCAGCTGCCCAAACTGTAACTGCAGACCCAGGCATCTCTGCACTCTTGGGGACCCAGGAAGTATCCCCTGCCCTTGCGGGCTTGGAACTGCCTGCCCCGCTGCTTGGCTTCCTCCCTGCTGTCAGTGCCTGCTCTGATCTCAGAGCAAAGTTGAGGTTGGGCCCAGGTGCTGCCACAGCCTGACTTGGTATGAACACACTCAGGGCAGTGCTGACACACCAGCCCCTTGCCACATCTGCTGTCTCCACATTTTGAGCACCTATGAGCATAGGAGGGAAGCCAAGGAGGGGCTGAGGGAAGCTCAGCACTGGCCTGCAGGCTCCCCTTGGCACAAGGCCAGGGAGGGCCTAAAGGCTGGGGGACAGGCTGCCAGTCCCGAACTGGAGTGGGAACTTGTGGTGCCTTTTCTCGACCCACACATGGCCACCCATGGGCCAATCAGCATGGGCCAGTCAGCATGTACTTTCTCCCCTGAGGCCCATAAAATCCCTGGGCCCAGCCAAAGCTGAGCAGATGATGGGACAACCAGCTACAGAGAGGAGCAACCCACTCCAGGGCCTCCTCTCTGCTGAGAGTTGCAGAGATGATGGAAAGATGTCAGGGAGATGATGGAGAGATGATGGGGAGATGATAGGACAACCTGCCTGCAGAGAAGAGCCACCTACTCTATGGCCTCCTCTTTGCTGAGAGCTCTGCAGATGTCAGGATGACCAACTGCAGGGAGGAGTTACCCTCTCTACTGATAGCTGAACACTTGTTGGGATGACTTGCCTAGCAGAAAGGAGCTACCCTCTCTGCTAGGAGCTGAAAACTCATCAGGATACCCTGGCTACGGAAAGGAGCTTCTCCCTGCAGGTTTCCTCTAAGCTGTTCTATCACTCAGTAAAGTTATTCATCTTGCTCACCCTCTGCTTGTCTTTGTACCTTTTTCTTCCTGGTCACAGGACAAGGACTTGGGACCCACCAAATGGCAAGGCTAAAAGAGCTGTAACACAAACTAGACTGAGACATGCCCCTTACTCTCCACATTGCAGGTGAAGAAAAGGAAAGAAGAGATGTGGCCCTTTGGAGAGCTCAGACCTGGGAGGTCCCTGAGCCAGTTCTGTTACTCTCTCTTTGGGGTCCTGTGGTTTCTGGCATCTCCAAAGTTCTAAGCACAACTGTGTTCCCTGGTGTCAGCTATGGAAGTTGTTTGCAGTGTACCTGTTCTGGCTGCAGTCTCACAGAGAGCTGACACCCATGCTGGCACCTGGAGCTTCCCACCCTGCTGCAGCAGCCAGCATGTCTTACCGTGCACAGTGGATGGATCCCACACTTGCTCATACACCTCTCACCATTCATGCCTGACGTGCCCTTGGCAAGCGTGGGACCTAGGCTGGTGGCATGAGCTGAGTGCAGCCTGCCAGGCCAAGTGGGCAAAATGAGCCCAGCAGGCCCGAGCAAAACTCAGGCAAAGGCACCAAGAGTCACAGAGGTTCTAGCCAGAAAAAGATCCCGTAACATTTTGGGGCTTCTGTGTAGCTGTGGCAGCTGATACCCCAAGACCCACTGAGCACTCACGCATATACAACCTGGAAATGCAGAGGACCTAACATCTGTGGAGTCACCTTTGACTGATGAGGGAGGAAACCTATGTACAAATATTTTTATACCTTTTGTTCCATAGGCATATAATTGTAAAATACATTTTCCAAGACTCCCCAAAGGTATGCTGGAATAAAGTACTAGTTACCAGGAGAAGTAGCCAGTAATGCATTCTTATATTGACTTTCCTTCATTCCCTGTTCACTCCCTTTGTCCTCACAGTCATTCCCATGATGATGTTCCCAAGAATCTCCTCAGTGCAGCCTTTATCTTGGCCTCTGTTTAAAGGTGAACACAGGCTAAGGAAACTTCCCTTTTACTGTTTTACAGACAGCATTTATAAGGCACGTGTGCTGATGTTCTTCATTACCCATTAGTCAGTTATGGAATTCCTCTACAGGCATGACCTCAAAATCCCTCTAAACACGAGATTCCTGGGAGGCATTGCCAGTTCACTGAAATTGGCATCACCATGATCTCTGACTGTCATTCTGGAATTGTTTGTTTTCTGTAAACCCTGAAAGATCTAAGCTTCCCATGTACACAGGGAAGTATGGTCATTTGTTGGGATATGGATGTTGAGCAATAGGCTAGCCTTACTCATGCGCTTAGTGACTCTTATACCAACATATGGCATTTGGGATTCAAATCCATGCCTCAATAAGGTTACAATCAGTTGGGATTAATTTAAACCTTACATGTTAATTCTGTAAATTACATTATCTATCATGTAAAAGTAATCATATAGAGCCATGTGTGGTGGCTCTTGCCTGTAATCCCAGCATTTTGGGAGGCCGAGGTGGGTGGATCACCTGAGATCAGGAGTTCAAGACCAGTCTGGCCAACATGGTGAAATCCTGTCTCTACTAAAAATACAAAAATTATCTGGGCTTGATGGCAGATGCCTGTAATCCCAGCTCCTCAGGAGGCTGAGGCAGAAGAATCACTTGAACACAGAAGGCAGAGGTTGCAGCGAGCCGAGATTGCACCACTACGCTCCAGCCTAGGTAACAGAGTGAGACTCTGTCTCTAAAAATAAAAATAAAATATATATATATGATATATCTATCACTAAAAGTCTCCTACCCATATTTTGACCTTGGGTCCAGAGCTATTGCTTTATTTCATCCCTGTTCCCTGAGTAATCGCATTTATTTCATGGACCCAAAACTTGCTTGTTAAAACTAGAACTAGGTTTGTTGAAAGTCATTGTATAATATAAACAAGGAAAGCCTAGGACCTGAAAGAAGCTTGAGAATATTCAAGCATGAAGATGGCAAATAGGTGTCTTACCCTGTGACAGTTCTTATGGGTAATGCCCACCTGAAATTTACTGTTCAAAGAATTCTGTTGACCCATATGGACTCAATGAGAGAGTTCTGTGAGTTACTAGTGCTGTCTATCATGGGCAATAATGTTTTGCTATCTCTGTAGCAACATATAAGAAGAAAAAGTCTAAGAAAACAAGCCAAATATGAAATTAAGGGAAACTGGTAGAAGATTAATTCAATTGCCACCTTCTTTAACTTGCTGAGCCAAAGCTTATTCCACCTAAATGAGTCTAGGAAACCATAATACATAGTACTTTTTATGTACTTGGCTCTTCCACTAAGCTGTGAGTTTCTGAGGACACAAAGCCAAGCATGGAGCCCTAAATTCAGGCCGGCAATAGTCATTGAGAAAACCCTTCTGACAAATTGACCCACACCTCAAACTCAAGAGATCATTAGAGAAATCTGAAGCATTTATGATGCACTGAGGATAATCATAGTAACAACAAACTTTAAACCCCACTCAACTCCCTGATTAAAAGACCTAGCAGAAGGAAAAGCACACTTCTCTCCAGGTATAAGAAATATTTACTTTATGTTTACTCTGATGGACACCATGTCAAACCGTCAAAGAAGAGATATAACAAAAAGCAGAAGCAGACTCAGATATGACAAAAATAATAGATCTATCAGAGAAGGGATTTTAAATAACCATGATTAAAATGGCAAAGGTTCCAATGGCAAAGATAGACACCATGCGAGATCAGAGAACACCAAGAAGGATAAATCACACACACGCGCATGCGCGCGCACACACACACACCAGGCATACCATAGTCAAACTGCTGAAAAACAAAACCAAAGGGGAATTCTGAAGGTGGCCAGAGAAAAAAGGTACGTCACTCACAGAGGAAAAAGCTAAAATTCTAGCAGACTCCTTTAAGAAACCATACAAGCAAGAAGACAGCAGAGTGACCCTTTTTAAGTTCTGAAAGGAAGAAAATCAACACAAAATTCTATAACAGCAAAAACATTTTTCAAAGGTAAATGAGAAATAAAGACTTTTTCAGAAAAATTAAAAATTGAAAGAATTCATTTCCAGCCAAGCTAGTATATAAAAAATGCTAATGGAAATTCTTCAGGCAGAAGGAATATGACATAGGTCAAAAACTTAGATTTACAGAAAGAAATAAAAAGCGTTGTAAATAGCATAAATAAAGGTAAAATTAAATATTTTTCTTATTTTTAACTTCTGTAAAAGATACTTGACTGCTTAAATAAAAATTAGTAATATGGTGTTTATAGTATATATAAAAGTGAAATATGTGATTAAAACTCTAGAGATGAGTGGTCCCTTTAAAGTCATTACTCTATACATGGAGAGGTATGTTATTTTAATGTGCACTCAGATTATATTTAAGTATATATTGTAAACCCTAGGGCAACCACTAAATTTTTTAAAGATGTGTAAATATTAAGTCAATGGGGGGTATAAAATAGGATAATAAAATCTCTTCAATTAAACCACAAGAAAGCAGAAAAGGGGAGAAAATCAAAGAGCAAATGGAACAAACGGAAAAAAGGCTGGCATTATGATAGATTTTAATCCAACCATATCAAAAATCACCTTAAATACAAATATTGAATAATGCATTGGGTCTAATCAGGAAGTCTTTATAATAAACAGAGGGTATTTTATTAGCAAACCCATGGCACTGAAAAGACAGCATGTTTAATGCAGAAAACATTGAGTTGAAAAAGAAAGGACAAGTTGTTGAATATGTCTAACATAGTAAGTTTCTTTTTAAATCTATGATGGAACATCAAGTCACAAAAGTTAACCTGTTTTTCAGGAATTTATGCAGCCATTCTAGTTGGGTCAAAAGGAAATATATTGAGTGTCCATTTTGTAGCTCTCTAGCTGTACAGAGTTAATACCCTCAGGTACTGTTGACAAGGCCAGACACTTGTCCCTGACTCATGTCACAAGAAGTGTGAAAATCTGATTCACAGCAGCTATCGAAGAGTAAATTGTCCACGGAGGATGTAATGATGAGTTGACAGTAATGGGTTTATTTCTTAGGCTGCCTATTTAACTTCATTGCTTCCTGGCCTCAGAGTGCAACTCATGCCCTTACCAGTCTTTTATTTGTTTGAGGTAACATTGTCATACGGAGGGTGGAAAGAGAAAACATGTTTGCCCTACTAGGAATAGTCCTTAGAATGCATGATTTACAAGTGCTGGGTTAAGACATCATTTTTAATACAAAACATATGCAGCAAGTGGAACATGATTCATGCATGGGCAGGTGGTCAAGGTTGTCCAAGCATTGGAGAACGGGCCAGACTTCTCCATCCCATCATGCAGCTACTACAAGAAAACAGATCCTAAAGGACTTTAAAATCTCCTCTCGGCTTTCTCCTAAAGGCTTCCTCACCTTTCTTAGCTGTCCCATTAAGAGGAGTAGACCTTCTTTTTACAATTGCTCTAAAAAAGTAATATCTCTGTTTTAAAAAATTAACTTTCAATGGTGTGAATAATCTTTCAGTGTCAGCAATTTTTTAAATCTAATTCAGCTCTTTTAGCCCTGGGAAGAGGCAGGCACAATCTCTGATGTAAAGCCAGGATGTGCCTTTCCCAGGAGAATTCACACCAATTTCCATGACCATCACAAGGCTAAAAAGGGGTTGGTGTTACACTTGCACCACTAATATTTCCCGTGGCTCCAAAAGTCCATTAGACAGAAACTTCCTGCAGGCAGGGAATGTAGCAACTGACACAATGGTGGACACATAACACTGAAAACTTATGAACAAATATTAAAACAAAATCCCTGTCCTCGTAATGTTTACATTCTACTACTAGAAGATGGCTAAAAAAAACAAGTGAAATATATGGTATGATGGACTGATAAACACTTAAGGGAAAAATCAAGTAAGGGTGAATTTTATTTTAAAATACGTGGTCAGGGAAGGCTGTATGAGCAAGGAGCTGAAGGAGGTGAGAAAGAGAGCTATGCCTCTCTGGAGGAAGAGCATTCTGGGAAGAGGATATTAGAAGTCCAGAGGCCCTGTGTCTGTTAGACTGGAGAAACAACAGAGGGGCTAGTGTGTCAGAAGTGGACTGAGCAGAGAACCAAATCTCATTGAGGTCATCATTGCTTTCCTAGCCTAGATACTTTTTTTCTTAGTGAAATAAAGGTACTGGATGCTCCTCTTAGTGCCTGTAACTCGCAATATGTTTTCTTTCATCATTCCCTACATATGAAGACTTGTTTTTCTAGGCCCTAGGAAGGTGAACTAGATCTAGAAATACTGGATTTAGTTGTCCTTCTCTTTTGTCTTTTTAATCTAGAATAGTCCCCTTAACTTTTTTCTGTCCTCCATAGCATTGGCATCACATCAAGAGTTACATAATGTCAATATATCCCATTATTGGAAGATCCCATGTTTTGTCAATTATTTAAATTAACATCCCTCAGAATTTGTAATAAACATTTCTCCCTTTGAAATAAATAAGTAATCTATGGGATGGTACATTGAGAGCATGTGAACATTCTCTTCCTTGATAAATTTTCACCTCCCTATAGTTTTGGTAGCAATTGGTGATTCTTACCTGAATAATTACATTGATGATTGCAAAATGGTGATTTTCTAATTTCACAATCTCTTCTATTTCTTAGCTAGCACTCCTTAGTAAAGAGGAACTTTTCCTTTTTGATATTCTGTTAGATTTGGCTAGCTGGCATTTTGTTAACATTTGCATCTATATTCATGAGAAATATTGGTCTGTAGTTTTTTTTTGTCCTTTCCTAGTTTTGGTATTAGGGTGATATTGACTTCTTCGAATGAGTAAGGAAGGATTCCCTCTTTCTCAGTCTTTTTAAATAGTTTCAGTAGCATTGTTTCCAATTCTTCGAATGTCTCGTAGACTTCAGCAGTGAATCCATCTGGACCTGAGCTTTTTGTTGATGTTGGCAATTTTTTAAACAACTGATTCAGTCTCACTTCTTGTTATTTATCTGTTCAGGGTTTCTTTTTCTTCCTGATTTAATCTAACAGGGTTGTATTTTTCCAGGAATTTATCCATTTTCTCTAGATTTTCTAGTTTGTGTGCAGAAAGGTATTCATAGTAGTCTTGAATGATCTTTCGTATTTTTGTGGTTTCAGTTGCAATGTCTACAGTTTCATTTCTAACTGAGCTTCTTTGAATCTTACATCTTCTTTTTTGGTTAATCTAGCTAATGGTATATAAATTGTGTTTATCTTTTCAAATAAGCAACTTTTTGTTTCATTGATCTTTTGTATTGTTTTTGTTGTTTAAAATTCATTTATTTCTGCTCTGATCTTTCTTCTCATACCTTTGGGTTTAGTTTGTTCTTATTTCTCTGGTTCCTTGAGGTGTTACATTAGGTTGTCAATTTGTGATCTTTCATACTTTTTGACATAGGAATTTCGCACTATAAACTTTCCTCTTGGCATTGTCTTTGCTGTCTCCCAGAGGCTTTGATAACTTGTATCACTATTATCATTCCTTTCAAGTAATTTTTAAATTTCTATCTTGATTTCATTGTTAACCCAAAAATTATTCAGGAAAAGATTGTTTAATTTCCACATATTTGTACAGATTTGAGTGTTCTTTTTGGAGTTGATTTCTAGTTTCATTTCAATGTGGTCTGAGAAGAGACTTAATATGATTTTGAATTTTTTTTTCATTTATTGAGACTTGTTTTGTGGACTATCATATGGTGTATCTTGGAGAATGTTTCACGCAGGGATGGTTTAACATATAAACCATCAATGAATGTGATACATCACATAAACAGAATTTTTTTTAAACTCCATATGATTATCTCAATAGATGCAGAAACAGCATTTAGTAAAATTCAGCATTTATTTATGATAAAAGCCCTCAAAAAAACCAGGCATAGAAGGGACTTACCTCAAAATAACAAAAGCCATAAATGACAAACCCACAGCCAACATCATACTGAATGAGAAAAAGTTGAAAGCATTCTCCCTGAGAACTGGAACAAAACAAAGATGCCCACTTTCACCAATTCTTTACAACATGGTACTGGAAGTCCTACCAGAGCACCCAGGCAAAAGAAGGAAATAAAGGGCATCCAAATTGGAAAATAGAAAGTCAAACTATTGCTGTTTGCCAGTGATATGATTATATACCTAGAAAACCCTAAAGACTCCTCCAAAGGACTCCTAGACATGATAAATTCAGTAAAGTCTCAGGTTACAAAATCAACGTACACAAATCAGTAGCAATGCTATACACCAACAATGTATAGCAGTGAGATCAAGGAGAGAGTCTAATCAATAACTCAATCCCTTTTTCAACAGCTGCAAAAAATAAATAAATAAAATACCTAGGAATATACTTAACCAAGGTTGTGAAAGACTTCTACAAGGAGAACTACAAAACACTGCTGAAAGAAATCATAAAGGACACAAATAAATGGAAATACATCCTACGCTCATGGATTACAAGAATCGACGTCATGAAAATGACCATACTGCCTAAAGAAATCGCAGATTCCATGCAACTCCTATCAAAATACTCACATCATTTTTCACGTAATTTTTTAATCCTAAAATTCATATGGAACCACAAAAAAGCCCGAGTAGCCAAAGCAACCCTAAGAAAAAGAACAAATCTAGAGGCATCACATTATAAGACTCCAAATGTATACTACAAGGGTACAATTACCAAAATAGCATGGTACTGGCATAAAAGTACACACATAGACCAATGGAACAGAATGGATAACCCAGAAATAAAGTCAAATATGTACAACCAATTGATCTTCAACAAAGCATACAAAAATGTAAATTGGGGAAACGACACCCTATTTAATAGATGGTGCTGGGAAAACTGGATAGCCACGTGTTGATGCATGAAACTGGATCCCTGTCTTTCACTTTATACAAAAATCAACTCAAGAAGCAGCAAAGATTTAAATCTGAGACCTCAAACCATAAAAATTCTAGAAGATAACGTAGGAAAAATTCTTCCGGACATTGGCCTAGGCAAAGAATTTATGACTAAGACCCCAAAAGCAAATGCAACTAAAATTAAAATAAATAAATGGGACCTAATTAAACTAAGCAGCTTCTGTACAGCAAAAGAAATGATCATCAGAGTAAACAGACAACCCACAGAATGGGAGAAAATATTTGTGAATTATGCATCCAACAAAGGACAAGTATCCAGAATCTGCAAGGAACTCAAACAAATCAACAAGAAAAAAAAACAAATAATGACATAAAAAATGGGCAAATGACATAGACAACTCTCAAAAGAAGATATACAAATGTCCAACAAACATGAAAAAAAAATGTTCAACATTACAAATCCTGAGAGAAATTCAAATTAAAATCCCAATGAGATACCACCTTACACCTGCAAGAATGGCCATTATTAAAAAGTCAAAAAAGAATGGCATGGATGTGGTGAAAAAGGAACCTTACACACTGCTGGTGGGAATGTAAATTAGTACAAACTCCATGGAAAACCCATATGGATATTTCTTAAAGAACTAAAGTAGATCTACCATTTGATGCAGCAATACCCCAAACAAGTCAATATGTCAAAAAGATACCTACATGAATATTTATTGTAACACAATTCACAATCGCAAAGATGTAGAACCAACGTAAGTGCCCATAGACCAATGAGTGAATAAAGAAAATGTGGTATATATACACCATGCAATACTACTCAGTCATAGGAATGAATGAAATAATGTCTTTTGCAGCAACTTGTGTGGAGTTGGAGGCCATTATTGTAACTGAAGGAATTCAGGAATGGAAAACCAAATACTATATGTTCTCACTTACAAGTGGGAGCTAAGCTCTGGGTAGACAAAGGCATGCAGAGTGATATAATGGGCTTTGGAGACTCAGAACAGGGAGAGTGGGAGGCGGGGAGGGATTAAAAACTACACACTGGGTACAACGAACACTACTCAGGTGATAGGTGCATTAAAATCTCAGACTTCACCACTATACAATTCATCCATGTAACCAAAAACCTCTTGTACCCCAAAAGCTATTGAAATAAAAAATATACTAATAGAAAAATAAAAATCCTCAAGAAGAAAGAAAAAGAGGAGCTTTTTTCATTGGAAGGTAGATTTTTTTAAATGGCATGTTCTGAAATTTTCTTACAACTTTTGATATATAAAGTATTTATTAACTCATAAAATACGTTTCATGGTTCAGAAACTACTGAGCTGAACTCTAAAATAAAACTGTAGGCTCTGTAGACTCACAGGGTATATGCAACTGAGAACATCACACTCTTTACACAATAGAGAGCATGCCTGACAGCTTGGCACCTGCTCATGGGCAATTGTTCTTCTCTCCTATCAGCTATTTCTGTCAGGACTGGCTCTTCATGTGTTCTCATAGGGATAACTCTGTTAAGTAGATCTCTGGGTGGGTTTATGGCAGTGTTTTGGAGGAAAATAAAGAATCTGAGTTATTTTGTTTAAGGAAAACTAAACTAAGAATATAGAGTTGTGGGAACTAATCTAGATTCTGCTCCTCACAAGCTCTGAGGCCCAGTTGCCATGCCTGAAAAATGAAGTTCTGATGTGTTGTCATAGGATTCTGCACCTATACACAGTTCCTCATGAATCATTGTTATTTGTGTTTATATCTTAGAGGTCTTTATAAAGTTCACTTTCAAGATTTTCAATAGTATGTATAAAAAGTACTATTCCAAAAAAATATTTCAGAAGGGCAGGGCCATACTGTAGATGCAATATCTGGAATTACCACCAGCAGAAGCATATTGTGTGCTGACTCTATATCAGACATAGTGCATAATGCTGATCTTCCACTCTTTCATCTACTACTCAGTAAGTCAAAGTAAGAGTATTATTATTACCCTGACTTGTATAGATGGGAAAACTGAATCTTAGAAGGAGTTTATCTAAATTACAGGATGGTACCCTTAGGTGTCAAACTCAGGTCTATCTGATTCCAACCTGACCAACGGTCTTAATCATAGTGCCACAGTCACTTCCATATGAACATCAGAAGAGCAATAAATGGTTTGGACCTTTTCAGGGCCTTTTATGAGACCCAGATGCTCTGCAAAGATTTGAGTTTTCTATTTTCAGTCACAGGCTTATACTGAGTGCCTATGGAATGCCACCCTCAGCATTACAAGAAAAAAAAAAGAAGAGACATGGGCTCTGTGCTCAGGAAATCCATCATCTAAATTATATATGGCCATATTGACATATACATACATACATACACACAGACATACTTGTACACATACAAATACATATGTCCATCATTTATTACATACTCACTATGCAATAAGTGCTTCAGATATATCACTTTATTATCCACATAAGCCATGTGTGGTCGATATTACCGTCTCTATTTTATAAATGTTAATAGACAATCAGTGCAAAAATGTATATAATCCTGAATATCCAATCGTAATTCTGAGTATCCACTGTCCATATCAGATGACCACAGAGTGAGCAGCATGTGAATCCAGGGGTCTTCCCTATGGGACTTTCCATTCTGGTTGAGAAATTAAAACTAACACACCTGAAATGTCAGAAAAGACCACAGGGATTATCATTAAGTGCCAGGCTGGGTTACATAGACTGTTGTCAGAGGGATCTTGGCAGAGAAAAATCCAACCAAGGGTCATGTAGTCAATGGTCATCAGACAGGTCTGATGATTTTGTTAGAATGTTTGGATTAAACATAACCTGAAGGCAATAGTTGGACTTCCAAATGTTGTTTGTTTGCTTATTTGTCAAGATTAAGTTATATTTAGGTTTTTGTTACTTAGAACCAACATAGTCCTGATTAACATAGAATGAAAAAATGGATGAACAAGGCGTGGGACAAATGATTGGCAGGTGCCTTCTAACAGAAGGGCTGGAGAAATTACTGCATCATTTTTTGAGAGGCAACTCCCTTGAATTTAACTATCCAATCAATAAAACAAAGTTATACCTTTAACCCCATGAAGCAGAACTTGCAAAGTTCTAACTAAGCTGACTGACGGAGCTTGAGTTCTCTGGACTGAAGGTAAAGCAGTAAAAGATACTACTTACTATCAAACACACAAAATTAAAGTGTGGTAGAAGCTAAAAATAAATGCATTTTTCAATAACCAAACATCATTTATTTAACTTGCACTGTTTTGTGATTTCTTTTTTAAGAGACATTTTGCGGCCGGGCGCGGTGGCTCAAGCCTGTAATCCCAGCACTTTGGGAGGCCGAGACGGGCAGATCACGAGGTCAGGAGATCGAGACCATCCTGGCTAACACGGTGAAACCCCATCTCTACTAAAAAATACAAAAAACTAGCCGGGCGAGGTGGCCGGCGCCTGTAGTCCCAGCTACTTGGGAGGCTGAGGCAGGAGAATGGCCTAAACCCGGGAGGCGGAGCTTGCAGTGAGCTGAGATCCAGCCACTGCACCCCAGCCTGGGTGACAGAGCAAGACTCTGTCTCAAAAAAAAAAAAAAAAAGAGACATTTTGCATCTTACTGCTTTCAAGAGAGCTACTGCCTTCCTGGTCAACAATCCCCCTGTCTCTACTGTTTCTTCATCATTTATTTAGTCCATCTGTCAGTCAATCCATCTTTCTCTTCTTTCTCTTTTCTTTTCCTTCATTTTCCACCTCAGAAAGAGACTTCTAACTAAACTCAGCAAATGGCTCCCAGATAATTATCTTCTAAAGGAAATACAATGCATTGTTTACGTATCCACCAAATGACACATTCTCCATTCCTCATCCCACCCTCATACAGACAGCAGTGACTTGCCTGCCTTCTCACATCTTAGAGAAGTAAACTTCACTCTTTAGCTCTGGCTTCTAATGGCCATAACTTATAGTAGTAAAGGTTGATGTATTGAGTGTAAGAAAAGTAAATTTAAGTTAATAATGAGAGTGATTATCATTTGTTACAGTTCTTGATCTCTGTATAGGCAATAAAGAAGAGCTTCAAAAAACAGAAAAAAACATAAATAAGATTCCTAATAAAAGATCTTTATTATAGCTACACTGAACTGAGCCCAGAATACCCTCGCAGACTTTGTCAACAGGCTTTTTCAGAAATCACACAGAGAAAAAGATTGGGCAAATAATGTTAGGATCCCTGCCAGTGGGCAGCTCTGCCCTCAAGTATGCAGAGAAATACGGAGAGGACTTAGAGGGAACAGCCATGCCCCTTCAAGGATAGCCAGAATGAACCTCTGAGAAAAGCCACAGACACCAGGACCATTTGGATTGGTTCAAATGTCTGGAGGTGAGTAACATCAGTGAAGGTGACAAATGTGAATGGCTCCTGTAAAGGATAAATGATGACCAGCATTTCTTAATATCTGCTGAGGTCTGAGCTGTGCCCTGCAAAGACATTAGGCTGGCAGCAGGGCAGTCTTCTGGCTGGGTGAAACTTTAAAAAGGGTGATGAAAGTCTGCTCAGAAAGAGTCTCACTTAGGATGGAGCTTCCTCCAATGAGCTCACAAGGTTTCTTCTCTTCACAGATGTAGGATTTTGAGTTATGTGTTTTGGAGAAGGATGCAAAATAGAATGAATAATTTTCTTCTCTTGACCATAATGCATAAGGAAGCTGGTAATGAGAGGAATATTAGAAACATAAATGTATGGACCAGGGGAGGCATGACAAGCAAGAAGGTGCTGGGAAGCAGGAGGGTTTCGAACATGCGGTTGTACTGCTCATCCCCATTACAGGACAGGCATGTATCCAGTGAAAGTAACATAAAACATACATCGATAGACTTGAAGGGGAAAGTAAGAGGAAGAGATGCCACTGAGTCACGAGGTCAGGAATGTGTGGAATCTGGGAAGGAGTGTTACTCCAGGGCAACCTGTAACAGTCCTTCTCAAAGTCAGGGGCATGTCTGGGGAGCTGGTAGTTACTTGCAGATCATATGAATTCCCAGGCCCTTTGGCATTGGGTGGTATCACCTTCTTCTTCTTCTCCTTTTCCTCTCATGAATCAATGCATCTGACCACCCATCTCCAGAGCTTCCCAGAACTAAGCCCACCCATCCCCGTTTACCACACTCCATTGAAAGCTGAAAATGTAGGAGAGAGCATAGAGTTAGGGTCACTAGGACTGGGTTGATGGAGGATTTTCCCTAGTGGGTAAGAAGCAAACTTACCTTTAGTTTTACTGAGCATAAGGAAGCAGATGGCCCAAGGGTGGTTGGATTTTGGTGTCAGACCATCCTGAGCCAAAATTCCAACTCCCCGACTTCTCCACTATTTGACCAATTATACGATCTCTGAATTCCATTATATGATCTCTGAATTTTAATATTCCCATCTATTAAACAGAAATAACAGGTAACTTGAGGCTGTTGCATTGGTAGTCATTATACTCAGTCAGGAAAAATGAAGCATAAACTGGAAGTGGAATGGATAATAGAAGGTAGCCAGGGAAAAGCACTTAACAACTTCATGCTCCTCTTGACTTTGGCAGAAAAGATTCAAGTGATGGCATGTAGGTCCAGGAGGAAAATATCATCTCAGCTGCTAGCTCCCAAATCAGATGCTATGTAACCTGCCTTGACTTGTTGAAGGAGGTCTGGGGAATATCTTTCAATGGAAAATGGGATGATTATCTGAAGGCTAGAGATGGTGAGGTATTTTATTAAGTATAAAGAGCCATGCTAAGACCCACCAACACAGTGGTCATAAAAAGGTGAGATGGCTTGAAAAGAACCAGAAATACCATGGCTTTGCCTGGCTGTGTTTCCTGTGGCCAGCATCACTCGAACTCACCTTGATGACCCAGAGTGCAGGCAGTCCTCAGAAAGAGACTGGATCTGGCAAACAAAAATGTGAAGGAACCCGAAATACAGCATACCTTTGTTCCTCATCTCTATTTCTTTCTGCTTCTGTCTTTTTCTTTCTCACTTCCCTCCCCCACTTGCCCCATCCCACATTTCTTCAATGCTGGGATCCAACAGAAGACAGTGGCCCCCAACTCCAATATGTTATTTTATGAGCACAAAACAGGTAAAGACTGGTTCTGTACAAAATTCTAAATTCCAATTCCAAATTTCTAAGCGACAGAAAGTGATGGACTCAACTTAAATCAAGTAGCAGCCAATCCCATTGTGACCAGAAGGTCAGGGTCACAAACATGGTTATCAGCCCCTCTTCTGGATCAGTGAACCAATGCTCATGAGGAGATCTGACAAAAAAAGAAATTAAACAGCACTACAAACTGGGTCATGAACTGAAGAGCATTCATACACCTTTTGCAACATTCAAACGATGGTAAGGACTCCTCACACATGGTGCCATGTTTGCCCCCAGGTCAGGTGAAGGGCTAAACTGGAGGTAGTTAGAGGAAGGACGATATCCAGGACTGTGTTCCCCTAATCATTGGGTCAATGGAGAATCTTCCAGCACTTATCCCATGCTTTTATTTCACCTCTAAAAGCTTTCTATCTTCAATTTGGTTAGAATTTTTCTAATCAAAGGTCATGCACAAGTATCATGACCCAGATAACAATGACACCAAAGTAAATTATAAAAATCTTTCATCAATAAATCTTTTCTTTCTATAATTTTTGCATTGAGAGTTTATCAGCCTTCCCATAACTGATATAATAAATACAAGAATACTTCTCCACCCATTAAAGCAAATTGCCAGATGACACTCTGCAGTACCCACCCCACTCAGGAGTACAGATAAATTCTGCTGTCATTTTTATAGCAGCTCTTATATAAATCTGGATATTTTATTATTTGAGATTTTTCATTGACAAATTTCTAAAATTAACTCATTTTATATTCTTGCAAATCATCACAGTGGGGTAATGAAGTGGGGTAATGGGTGTTTATGACAGGAAATGGCTTAGCAGATGCTACAGAGTACATCAGTCATTTTTTTATCTTCCTTCCTGCCTTAGTCCCTTCCTCTGTGCAATTTCTTTCCTGAACTATGGCAATATTATTAGACTGAGTTTCTAGAATAAAGATGGCAAATAGGCTACATCTCATAAGCTGACTGTAGTTAACAGTGCTGTCCTGACTCTGTGTTAAGAAGAATTCTGAAAACTTGTCTGAGCTTAGTGGGAAAGAGTACAGGGATCGATTGGTAATGACTGCATTGGCATAGGAAAGAAGATGTATTAGCACATGTGCCAGATACTTCCTACCCTTGCATCTTTCAAAAGAGATCATGAGGAAAATAAAAGTTTATTACTCATAATATGGATCAAATATCATGGAACCTAGCATCTGAGAGAGGGCTGTTGCTGCTATACTGACATTAAATTATGGGGAATATAGTTTAACCTTGACATTCTTGAGGAACATTATGAGAGAGTTTTGAAAACCCACAATTTTAGAAACAATCTTTAGTATTTATTAAACATTTATTATGAGCCAGGCACTATTCTAAGTATTTTTCTTTTTAATGTTCACAATAGTCCTATGTACTAGGCATTATATTTACATTCCTTTTACAGAAGAGGAAATAGAGAAGTTAAATAACATGCCCATGTGCCCATGGTTGCAGACCTAGGGAATGGCTGAGCTGGGACTCTAGGCCAGGAGGTCTGAGTCCAGCATTCTACCCCTTTGCTATATGGGCTCTACAATGCAGGGAACTAACACTAACTGAGATGTGGATATATGACAGTCAGGTAGGGATGCTCATTACCTGCTACTCCTTCACACCAGCCTCATGGCCAATAGGATTCAACCCTACCACTTTCCATACACTGTCTCATATAAACTACAAAAAAATTCTATGAGGTCATTGTGATTATTCCTAAACACACACCTTCAGGGTTGCAAGCAAGTGGTCAAAATTGTGAATACTGTAGACATAATAATCTCCAACAGGCTATTAGTGCTGAGTAACTCATCACTACATTTCTAAGATCAGGATATGGAGAACACCACAATAGGGACAAGTAGAAAGAAAGCATATGGGAAATCCAGATGTAGTCATGAGCTAAATTTTTTTCTTCTATCTTCAGATAGCGTCAAATCCTGCTTCACTGCAGGTAAATATTTTCTGGAACTTGTTTGTATTTATAACTCATTATGTATCTCAGTTCTTTCTGTTGGGTTATCTCTGGTTTATTTTAAAGTATATCCCTTAGGAACCCTATTCTGAAGGAGCATTGGGTTAATAAGGACATTGGATGGTAATAAAAAGATGAGACCCTCTTTCTAGCACTGAGGAAAATCTCTAAGAAAACATACACTGGACACTTTACGAAAAAGCAGTTAAGTCAGTTTATTGAAAAATACTAACTGCAGGGAAAAACGTATTCTTAGAAAGAGGTTTGCACTAAAGGAGATAGAGTCATTTAACGACAACATTTGAGATTTTTTATTCAATCCAAAAAGAGCTTATGCCACAGACTCCCTTTTCTATTCTTCCAAGTCCCCAACCAGTCATGAAATTCTATTTTTAAAACTATAATTCTTGAATACAGAAAAAGAGAGACCTCAGTGAATGAGGTACCACTTGGCATCTTAAAAAGATAGAAAACAAAAGGGAGCTATTGAAGTGGGAAACCACAGCTCCAGTGGACTGCAGCAGGAGGTGGGAGCTTCACCAAAAGTTCTCCATCCCTGGAGTGAAGAATGCAGGAAGCATGAAGGACCAATGAGAATTGACCCCCACCAATTCTTTTCTTTTTATTGAGGTGAAATTCACATTGCATAAAACTCATCATTTAAGAGGGAACAATTTAGTAGTATTTAGTACAGTCACAGCATAGTGCAACCATTAGCTCTGGCTAGTTCCAAAACATTTCATCACTCCAAAAGAAATTCTGTACCCATTAAACAGTCACTTCCTCATTCTTCTTTCCCTGCAATCCCTGGCAACCACCAATTTGCTTTCTTTCTCTATGAATTTGCCTGTTATGGTTATTTCATGTTAATAGAATCACTCAACATGTATGATTTTTTGTCTGGCTTCTCTCACCAAGCATAATGTTTTCAAGGTTCATTTACCTTATAGTAGGTATCAGTACTTCATTCCTTTGTATAGCTGAGTAATATTGCATTGTAGGTATAAAACACATACATTTTTTACCCATTCATTTACTGATAGACATTTGGGTTGTTTGTAGCTTTTTAGCTATTGTGAATAGTGGTGATATGTATAATTTTATACAAGAATTTGTTTGAGCATCTATTTTTTATTCTTTTGACAGTATATCTAGTTACGGAATTTCTGGATCATATGCTAATTCTATGCTTAATTTGTTGTGTAAATAACAAACTTTTTTCCAGTGGCTGTACCATTTTATAGTCCCACCACAAATGTTTGAGGATTCCACTTTCTCCACATTCTCACCAACACTTGTTATTTTCCACTTTTTAAATTATCATTATTACGACCATCCTAGTGAGTATAAAGTGGTATCTCATGGTTTTTATTTGCATGTCCTTAATGACTAATGATGTTGAGTCTTTTTTCATGTGCTTGGTGGCCATTTGGATATCTTCTTTGGAGAAATATTTGTTCAAGCCCTTGACCTATTTTTTAATAAGGCTCATCTTTTTGTTATTGATTTGTAAGTGTTCTTTATGTATTTGAGATACTAGACCCTTGCCGGATACATGACCTGCAAATATTTTCTCTCATTCTGTAGGTTTTTTATTCACTTTTTAAATAAAATCCTTTGATATGTAAATGTCATTAATTTTGATTTGGTCCAATCAAAATTTAACTATTTTCATCTATTTTTCTTTTATTTATGTGTATCTTTCTTTCGTTGCTTGTGCATTCAATGTCCCACCCACGATGCCTCTTGATGGCTGCTCATGTCTCAGTCATCCTCCAGTTCTGTGTTTTCATGACCTGCAAGTCTCCTTGCCTTCTACTGTCTCTTGAGCCTACTTAATACACACTTCTGATAGTTTTATCTACCTCGCTCCATCCTACCCCAGTGCCTTCCTATGGTTATGCTTCTATGGTTATTATCCTGGCCTTCCAAATGTCCCTTCAGTTTTCCTTTTTCATCCACACAATCCTCATATTTTCAAAATACCTTTCCTGATTCCTACCCTATAAACAAGTCGAAACTACTTACATTGAGGAATCAAAACAAAGGAATTCCTCTCCAGATATTCTGCAATCTTCTCTAGAGAACTCCCTGCCTCTCTCCTCCTATCACCGAAACCTCTTGGGTCACTCACATTGACATTCTCCACATTCTCACCAATTTGCAATCAAGCCTTGGCCACATCACTGAAATTGCTCTCAGAGCAGCCACCTATAACCTCCAGTTTGCCAAATTCCAAGGACAGTTTACAATTCTATTGTGTCTGATTCCCTCTGATGCATAACACATGACTTGTCGATTCTTTCTTGTTAAGTTTTTTCCTCCTCTTTGGTTTCCATAATACAAACTTCAAAAGGTAACAACGTCTGGGAAATGGCTGCAGGTATCTACTATTTATTGAGCACTCATCATAGCTACATTTCACTAGAGGAAATAAAAAATGTTATTGTCGTGAGAATTTATTTTATTCCCATTTTATAATCTGACTGACGGCTATGGTCTTGTGGTACACAAACGTAAAGCTTCTTTGACATGATTTGACATGAAAAATCAATCTGATACAAATGTTATAATTCTGCAAGGAGTACTTAGGATTAAGGAAATAGGTGTTAAATGTTTCAATAAGTAAGTAGCATTCCACATTTCCTTCCAAGGGTGATTGATGGCTGGGAGACCAGGAGCACCACCAGCCAGAGCTCAGAGATGGTCTTAGGAGTGGTACCTGCTCCAGCAGATGAAAAACAGAATCTGCAAAGCTGTTACTTTAAAATATGGCTAACGATTTATAAGAGGATGCACTGATTTACAATGGGATTTAACTATGAAGTTCTTTAAGTGGGCAGCTTTCCTCATGTCTCTAAGAGCTTATTAATAGCACATTAGCTAGAAAAGAATTGAGGTAGCTTAAAAGGGCTTAGAACTAAAGTATAATTATATTGATCCACTAAGATTCAATACAAAACAAAGAGGCAGTATTTCTGAAGTAGTCGATGAATGTCAGAAGAAGCAAATGCTTTGACTTCAAATTCAGCACATAACCCAACCATGAATGGCTTAATCATAATAAGACTTTATTTTCTCATGGGAAAAAAAAAAAAGTTTAAGGATAATATTTATCTCCCCATGTGGCTTGACCCAGGGGCCAGTGTCATTGTCCCCACAGTCTGTCTCCTTTGTGTTGGTTCCTTTCTCATCTTGTTGTGACAGGTGACTGCAGGAGTTCCAGGAAGAAAGAACGGGAACTTTTATACCAGAGAAAGGAAATTGCCTGTCTCTTTCCTAGCTATACCAGTCAAGCCCTGATACTAGTTTTCATTGGTTCATACTGGTTCTGTGACTATCCCTCCACCCAATTCTTTAGTATGCTGATTGGCTCAGGCCTAAGGGCATATGCCCACCTCTGCAGCAGGAGTTGGAATCAGCCACATTCAAACCACATTCTCTTAGGGTAGGACAACTGTGGCCTTCCACCGGGAAATTGAGGTGCTTTTTATTGAAAGAAGGGAAAACAATTTTGGGGTAGCTAAAAAAAGAACAAGGATTCACTATGCTCAGCATATAATGAACTTCCTGGGTTACACGAAGTCTCGCACCAAGCAGGAGTCTCACAGCAACACCTGGGACAGATGCATTTATGCCTTCCACTAGTAGTGGAATATTTGGCCTTGCTACAATACAGCCACCAGAAAACTGTTCCGTGTAATAAATGTTTCCAGTTACCATGGCTATCTTCCACTGAGAATCCCAAGCAAATTTTTTGTAGGCTAAATCTGTGTGTCCACACATTCCTCCCGAAGATGCTACCTTACCACATAGTGCCATCCCCAAACAGTGCAAATGAACAATACTGGCCTAGTTAAGATATAGAAAGACGAAGGGCAAAACTTTCATTCTTCCAATGTTCCAAGAGTGCACAATAGAGGGGGATAAGCCAGTGGTATAAGGGTTTTCCAAGTTATCTGGAATCTAGCATAAGAATAATGCAATCTAGTAATTCAATGCAACCAGGAAAAAGAACATAATTCTATGTTTTAGACTTATTTAAAATCAATGAGGCCACTAGTTCCCAATTCAGCAACAGTATTTAAAAAACGAAACTTTGTAGGTCAATCCTGCCACACACATGGATTACTGCAGAGGTGTGGCTTGGGTTTTCAGAGGAGAAGAGTGGTCCCTTGAAGCCACATCAGAAAGACAAGTAGAGGCAGGTAGATCTCTGGCCTTTGCCTTACTCCTTTCTTTTTTATTTCTTCCTTTTCACCAGAGTTTTGGTTATTCTCACAAATGCTGTGTTTAGTCTTAGCTCAGTTTATCATCTTATTCTGCCTAAAGTAGAGCTGTCCCACACATTTCCAAGCTGAACTCTTTGACTGAGAGAAGATACTCTGGATGTCAAATGTCCCAGCAAACTAAACCACTGTAGAATGACTTGGGTGCCCTCTAAGATGGATAAAGAAATGTTTTTCTAAGACTCTACAATGCAGCATTGAGAACCAGAATCTCAGGTATTGCTTGACTCCTCTTAGAAGCAGTAACACAAATATGTAAATTCTTTTTTTTTAAATTTATTTATTATTATTATACTTTAAGTTGTAGGGTACATGTGCATAACATGCAGGTTTGTTACATATGTATACTTGTGCCATGTTAGTCTGCTGCACCCATCAACTCGTCATTTACATCAGGTATAACTCCCAATGCAATCCCTCCCCCCTCCCCCCTCCCCATGATAGGCCCCGGTGTGTGATGTTCCCCTTCCTGAGTCCAAGTGATCTCGTTGTTCAGTTCCCACCTATGAGTGAGAACATGCGGTGTTTGGTTTTCTGTTCTTGTGATAGTTTGCTAAGAATGATGGTTTCCAGCTGCATCCATGTCCCTACAAAGGACGCAAACTCATCCTTTTTTATGGCTGCATAGTATTCCATGGTGTATATGTGCCACATTTTCTTAATCCAATCTGTCACTGATGGACATTTGGGTTGATTCCAAGTCTTTGCTATTGTGAATAGTGCTGCAATAAACATACGTGTGCATGTGTCTTTATAGCAGCATAATTTATAATCCTTTGGGTATATCCCCAGTAATGGGATGGCTGGGTCATATGGTACATCTAGTTCTAGATCCTTGAGGAATCGCCATACTGTTTTCCATAATGGTTGAACTAGTTTACAATCCCACCAACAGTGTAAAAGTGTTCCTATTTCTCCACATCCTCTCCAGCACCTGTTGTTTCCTGACTTTTTAATGATCGCCATTCTAACTGGTGTGAGATGGTATCTCATTGTGGTTTTGATTTGCATTTCTCTGATGGCCAGTGATGATGAGCATTTTTTCATATGTCTGTTGGCTGTATGAATGTCCTCTTTTGAGAAATGTCTGTTCATATCCTTTGCCCACTTTTTGATGGGGTTGTTTGTTTTTTTCTTGTAAATTTGTTGGAGTTCTTTGTAGGTTCTGGATATTAGCCCTTTGTCAGATGAGTAGATTGCAAAAATTTTCTCCCATTCTGTAGGTTGCCTGTTCACTCTGATGGTAGTTTCTTTTGCTGTGCAGAAGCTCTTTAGTTTAATTAGATCCCATTTGTCAATTTTAGCTTTTGCTGCCGTTGCTTTTGGTGTTTTAGACATGAAGTCTTTGCCCATGCCTATGTCCTGAATGGTACTACCTAGGTTTTCCTCTAGGATTTTTATGGTATTAGGTCTAACATTTAAGTCTCTAATCCATCTTGAATTAATTTTCGTATAAGGAGTAAGGAAAGGATCCTATGTAAATTCTTTATCCTGATCCATCCATCCCATTTTCATCGCCTCTAAACATCATATTCGTTATCATCTCATCACATTTACTTATATTGCTCCCAACCTAGAAAAGTCTTTTTTCCTCCATCCGATGTTCTACACCCTAATCATATTACTTCCTCCTCAATTATATCATCCCCTTTCCAGATCATTCTTTTCTACACTAGTCACCTCATTCCTGATATTCCACAGCACTTACCACCAGAATTACCTATATTAATAGTCATGTAATTTCTTGTTTTGCCTCATGTTTCTTATGTTTTTACCTATTTATGGTCTAAATTTTATACTCCCATGAAGACTGGGCTCATCATTTAGTATCAACCATGATACCTGGTTCATAGTAATGACTATTGCTGGAGTAGCCCCAATTCTTTTCTCAACTCTACAACAACTCTCAATTTCTCGTATTTCTCTAACCACTGATTTCTGGATTCATTTGATCAGTAATCCTCAAACTTCAGTGTCATCAAGGGTACTCATTTAAATGCCCTTGTGTTTCAATAGATTTTTGGTAGATTCAGCAATCTGACTTTGTAAACGATTGCCCCCAAGTGATTCTGAGGCAGGTGATCCAAGGACCAAATTTTGAGCAAAGATTTCAAAGAAGCTTTCCAATTATAACCACTGGACTCCTCAGGCGTCAGGATGTACCATCTCAAAGAATGGAAGCCTCTCTGCCCCTCTAGTCTGAATTTTTCTGCTGCCACATTCAGCTACAGAGCCCCCGAAGGTCTACCATAAAAAACAGATAAAAGGACCAGAGCTGGAAAAAGAAGAGACCTGTTGAGAAAATGAAGTTTTCAACACCTGGTCGCTTGTTCATCTGGTGACGATTGATTGGCCTACATTTCTGGCCCAGGTAAAACTTGCAGTTTCGTTTGGTTCAACGGAGGTAAAGCCATGCATTTGGGTGGTCAATCAATTGTGCAAGGCACTCATTGTGTGCTATAAAAAGGAAATCACTTGGAATCCCGTGGCCATTGATTTATCTAGTAAAGCGTGAAATGTGATTGCCTCATCTGCTCAGGTAGGACATTGAGATAGTTCTGTGGTTCTTCTAGTGCATCAAGCAGCCCATGAGACCCCCAAAAGATCAGTGACTTGGGTGCCCTATAAGACCTCCAGTTTATGATGCTTCAAGAGCTGGGGACAAGGAAGGCTCATAAGCCACATTGGATTTAGCAATGTCATATATTAGGAGAGTGGGAGGAGCTTCACATTCAGTGTTAAAAGGCCTAAATCTTTTTCCTAGTCTGCAAGAAATACCAATAGCTAACATCGGTTGGGCATGCTGCCAAAAGTGTTCTTACATTTTCTCACTGAATTATCTCAATAATGCTAAGAGATGGACACTGCTGACATCATCATCTTCATTTTAAAGATTAAAAAAATCAAGTGTTACACTTCTTATCTTATGATATACAACTTTAAGTTACAAAATTGGTATTTAAACCAGAGGATTTGACTCTAAAGATCTAGAAAGCACTGCACAACACTCCCCTGCGTAAGGCATGTTAGGGAACTTGGGTATCCCTTCTACATACATTTAGAGGGTACATGTAGGATTATACCAGCTCCACCCACTGCATTGGATTGACCTAAAGGTTCAAGTAAAAGCATAGATGTGTAAGTACTTAAAAAGTGCATGATACCAAGACTGTCATGGCAAAAGTAAGTGTCTATAGAGGCCAGGCAGGTGATGTGGAGAGTGTGAGCTCCATCTAAAGGCAGCAGGCTCCACCTTTTAGCCCACTGTTGCTATCGTTCCTCCACCCTGTATTCTGCAGCAGGCTCCACCTTTTAGCCCACTGTTGCTATTGTTCCTCCATCCTGTATTCTACATCCTAATTACATTACTTCCTTCTTAATTATATCATCTCCTTCCCAGATCATTCTTTTCTACACTGTTCACCTCATTCCTGATATTCAGGCAAAGAATATATGCAGAAAGATATGCAGGCAAAGAATGGCAAAATTTCTAATATTTCAAGAGAAGTCATAAATCCATAGCTTTATGTAAAATATTTTGACTTTTAAAATATTCTCTGTGTTTTTTTTAAAGAAGGTTTTGCAGATCAATAAAACAGGTCTGGAAGACCCTGACTTGAGACACACACATATATAAGTAGAAAGCCTTACTTAAAAGGATGCCTTATACTATAAGCTAGGAGGTAGATACTATTTACATGTACTCAGATAATTCAAATAACCTCCTGCTGCCTCAATTTCCTAATCTGTAAAATGAATCTGACGAAAAGAATTTAGGCTAGGTATTGTCTCAGTTCCCTTACCTCCATTTCTCTCTGAAGTAAATATCTTGTTTTCTCATATTAAAAGTTATGGTCGGGTTTTGAGCAGCTGCATTATCTTTGAACAAATTGAAAGCATTTAGACGGAATATGTAAGATTCCATTTGATGTATCGTACAAGTAAGAGCATCTTTTATCCAAACTTTCCAAGAAAAAGAGTGGTTGGGAGAGGGGAATGAAAAATTCCAAAGGTAGGTCAGCTCTCCAAGAACAGGCTAGGCACAGCAGCTGGGACTCCAGCTAGAGGGATGCATTTAGCAAGGGTTAGAAAATGAGGGGTAAAAATTTGGGGACTGGCACTTCAGTGCAGGATGTACAAACTTAGAAAAGAGAGTACTTTAGGAAACACGGGAAGTGTTTTCAAATATCTGAAGAGCTGTCAAATGGGAAGAGAGGTTAAATTTGTTCTATATGTACCCAGGAGTAGAATTTGCATTGGTGGGGGGAAAAATACTAGAGATAGCTTTGGTTTCATACTAGAAGTATTCTGAAACCTGCCAAATATGGACAAAGATGCTCGAAGTGGTAGTGAGAACACTGTCTCTGGAGATATTTAAACAGATGCTAAAAGTACTTGGTGAAGATGTTGCCGAGGTATTTGGGTATTAGAAGTTGGAAGTGGGATGAACGACAGTCTCCTGCCTCACCCTTGGGCTCTGGAGTGGTTTTTGTAGTATATGAGTGCAATTAATTTAAAAGATGTGAGGAAAGGGAAGAGGGAGGAGGTGAGAGAAAATCTGAAAAATACATTCTCAGTGGAATATTTATCTGATTAATGCCTTGGGCTTGACACCCATGTTTAATGAAACTCTGACCTCAGATCCCCACCAAGTTTTCTATAAGGAACTGGTAGAGCAGGAATGTGATAAATATGTACAGAAAACCCAATAATACAAACACAATCAGGGTGACCTGTTTCAAAGGAGCAGTAGTGCTCATGGTGTTGTAAATTTCAATTTCCAATGCCTCCCAGTTGCAGAAAGGCAGAGCAACCCTTTGTGATGATGAGGCAGCACTATTCTTTAGTTTGCTTTTCCCTCCAGGATAGGACAATGAAAATGAGAAAGTCAATTTTCTTTTTATCCCAAGCAGATTGAATTTTGCTAAACTAAAATGGGCTATGGCTAAGTAAAGGTCAGTCCAGTCACAGATTTTTTTCCTCATTAACAAAAAATCAACACCAGCATTGTTGCTTCTGGGTCTTTTATCAGGCAGAGATACTTGGAGATGCCATCAGTAGAGCCCAGCATTACTTTATGAAAATCATAAATAGCCAAGAGCCAATTATTGCTATGTCAATACATGTATATTTTTTCATGAAAAACATGGTTAATATATTTCATCTGGCTAAACATAATACTGTCAAGACTAGAGGAACTGATCTTCCGATTTAAAAAACAATGGGATCAATCTTGTTGTCCAATTCTGCTTACTCAACTGCTGTGTCCTTCAGATCCAGAAGTATTAACAAAGGAAGTCAGATGGCCTCTGAGATATGATGTGCTACTTCTCTCTTTACCAAAGTCTTGAGCTGTGTTGATATCCTTTAATGACACAAAAACATGTGGCATCTACAGAGATTGGCTTAAAATTCTATCAATAGATACAATCAGGAGAGAGAAGTGAAAGAAGAGTCAGGAAGACCAGGAAGAAGACTGCAATAATGAAGCAATAGAACTGGGAAGACATAAATGAGAAAATATAGCTTGCTTCAGAGGCAGATTTTTCACCTAGTATCATGCAAAGACATAAATAAGCAAACTTTTTTTAGAAAAACTATAAGGGAAGTTGGGATAGCAGATAGCTGACAAGAGACATCAGACATGCTCCCTTTTCAGAAAGAAGAACCAAAATTATGAATAGATAATCAAACTTCTAATAGAATATCTAGGAAAGAACACTAGACTCCAACACAGAAGTCATAGGAAACACCCAAGGCACAGAAGGAGAAGGAAGCAAGCAGGGAGCTCAGCTGAAACTGTCTATTATGGGGAAAGAGTGTGTGAGAGAACTTCAGTAGTCCACATCCCCACTTCAGACTGTGGCAATATGAACCACAGGAAAGCTCCTCTGCCCGCATGAACCCTGGCACTACAAAGACTCCACAAAGGCATTGATTGCCCCAGACAGGGAACTCACACTAAGTCACTCACACCTCTGAGACCTAAGCAACTGTGGCAGGGCACCATTGTGAGAGCACAGCCATCACAGGACTGCACCCTGCCCTGAGAACCACAACCTTTATATCTCCACATCCCCAGACTTCCCACTAACACTCCCCAGTGTTCACCTAGAGAGTGACAGCAGTACAGTGGCTGGACCCAAAGGTGCTGCAGGGTCACCAGTACTCTATCCCATAAGGAATACTATTCCCCCAGGAAAGCACAGTACCATATACCAAAAATGCAGCCCCTGGGACGAAGGGAGCCAAATGCATATTTTCCAGAGCCTGAGATCTCCCTCTCTGGGGCTGTGAGAAGTGACACTGCCCACAGCAGTGGTATAAACTCTGTGCTCGGGCTTGCAAGCCGAGAATAAGATCTCCTTTCTGTCTCCACACATTGCCACAGCACTTGCTGCCAGTGGGAACCCAGGCAGGTGAGCCTGGCAGCTTACTGTCTAAGGCTGAGGGCAGTGACCCCAACCTACTGGTGGAGCGACCTCTGTGCTCAGACTCATGCATAGAGAGTGGGACTCCCCTCCCCTCTGTACACTACTGCAGCCACAGCTGCTGCTGCTACTCCCAGGGGCTGGAGCAGAAAAGACAGAAGACTGACTGTCTGGGGCTGTGAGTGGTAACCATGCCCCCACTGAGAGCATGGCCTCCATGCTTGGGCTTGCAGGTAAAAAGCAGGGTTCCTCTCCATCTCTGTGCAGCACTATGGCACTGCTGCCACCAAGAGTGGGATATGCAGCCTGAAAGCTGCATATCTGGGACTGTATGTGGCAACCCCACATTGCAGCCACCACCAATAGCAATGTGTACTCCCAGCCACCAACAACAACAGTGTGTACGTCACTACTACTGCCATCATCCACATCACACCAGCCGCCCAGGAATCCAAGAACCTGCCAACTTGCTGGGCCCAGCATTGCCACTACCAGCATTCAAGTGAGCTACCTGGAGACCCAAGAATCAGCCCACCCGTCCTGCTAATACTGGTGTCAGTGTACACTGGCCTGGGGCCCAAGAACAGAGATGGTTTGTTCTATTCCGTGGCAATATGAACCACAGGAGAGCTCTTCTATCCACAGGAACCCTGGCACTAGTATGATCAGTGATCTAAAGACCCCACAGTCTTTGGGTCCACCACTGCCACCATTGGTGCCCAAAGACTGTCCCACTTGGCATCCTGTACTCCAAAAAACATAACCATAGGCTCCACTAATAACCACACCTTAGACCACTGAGGAAATCACAGATATCACTGACACCGTTTATAGCCGAAGAAGTCATACAGAGACTACACTACTACATGCACCAAGAATCAAAGCCAAAGGGCCTTACCCAATTAACGCCATCTTCAGGAAAAGTCTTACACTATAAAAGCAAATTCAAAGAATTGGGGGTGGCAACTATTACACCAGATGCACAGATACTAACATAAGGACACAAGAAACATGAAAAAGCAAGAAAATTTAACACCTCCAGAGAAAAACAATAATTCTCCAGCAACAGATCCCAGTCAAAAAGATGTTCACAAAATCCCAGAAAAATAATTCAAAATTATGAACTGAAAGAGCTCAGTGAATTGCAAGGGAATTCCAAAAAGCAATACAAAGAAACTGGAGAAACAATTCAGGATATGAATGAGAAATTTACCAATGAGCTAGATATCATTAAATACACACACACACACACGTGCACACACACACACACACACACACAGAGAGAGAGAGAGAGAGAGAAATTCTGGAACTGAAGAACTCCTTGAAGGAAATACATAACATAATCAAAAGCTTCAACAATAGATTGATCAAGCAGACGACTCTCAGGCCTTTTGAAATAACCCATTCAGAAAAAATAAAGAATAAAACCATACAAGCAAAGCTTTTATGATATATGGGACATCATGAAGCAACAAAGTATATGAATTATAAGTATCCCCAAAGGCAAAGAGAGAAGGAAAGAGTTCAAAAATCTATTTGACCAAATAGTAGATGAAAACTTCCTAAGTCCAGCAAGATATTTAGACATCCACATACAGAAGGCCCAGTGATCCTCAAAATAATATGAGGGGAAAAAAAAAAAAGCTTTCTCCATGGCACATTAGAGTCAAACCATTAAAAGTTAATGACAAAAAGAAAATCCTAAATACAGCAAGAAAAAGGTGCCTATTCACCTATTAAAAAGCCCCCATTAGACTAGCAATAGATTTCTCAGAAGAAACCTTACAGGCCAGAAGAGAATGGGATGATATATTCAAAGTGCTGGGGAAAAAAAAAACAAAACAACTGCCACCCAGGGATACTATATCCAGTAAAATTATCCTTCATCAACGGAGGCAAAATAAAGCTTTTCCAATACATGCAAATGCTGAGGAAATTCATCGCCACAAGACTGTCCTTGCAAGAAATGCTCAAGGAAGTCCTAAACCTAAAAAGTAAAAGAATGAGTATCACAGAAGCACATGAAAGTATAAAATTCACCAGTAAAGCAAACACAGAAATGAGTAAAAGACTCAAATGATAGCACCACAGAAAACCAGCAAACCACAGGACAAGCAATAAGAAAAAGAAAGAAACAAAGAAAAATATGCAAAACAACCAGGAAACAACTAACAATATGAGAGAAACAAAACCTCACATATCAATATATCAATAATAATTCTGAATGAAAACAGGTTAAATTCTCCACTTAAAAAGATATACACTGGCTGAATGAATTAAAAAAAAAAAAAACACAATCTAACTGTATGTTGCCTATAAGAAATATGCTTTATCTGTAAAGACACATATAAACCAAAAGTAAAGGGATAGAAAAAGATATTCCACACAAATAGAAACCAAAAGTGAGCAGGAGTAGCTACACTTAGATAAAACAGACTTTAAGCCAAAAACAGTAAAAAATAAATAAAAATTATAAAGACAAAGATGGTTTTATACAAAGAGAAAGGAATAAGTTCAGAAAGAGGATATACAAATTCTAAATATATATGTACTCAACACTGGAGCACCCAGATTCATAAAGCAAATATTAGTAGATCTAAATAAAGAGATAGACTCCAACACAACACTCTCAGCATTAGACAGATCATTTAGACAGAAAATAAAGAAAAACACATTAGATGTACACTGAACTTCAGATCAAAAGCACTCAACAAACATCTGAAGAACATTCTATCCAACAATTGCAAAATATACATTATTTGCATCAGCACATGGAACTGACTCTCCAGAACTGACCACATGTTAAGTCACAAAACGAGTCTCAGCAAATTTTTAAAAATCAAAATTATATCAAGCATCTTAATAAACCACAGCAGAATAAAACCATAAATCAATACCAAAGGAACTCTCAAAACTGTAAAATACATAGAAATTAAACAACATGCTCCTACACAACCATTAGACCAATGAAGAAATTAAGATAGAAATCCAAAAATTTCCTGAACAAACAAAAATGAAACTACAACATACCAAAACCTGTGCAACACAACAAAAGTAGTGCTACACAAGAAGGTTATAGCAATAAACACCTACACCAAAAAAAAAAAAAAAGATTTCAAAATAGACAGTCTAATAATTCACCTCAAGAAACTAAAAAAGTAAGAACAAACTAAATCCAAAATTGGCAGAAGGAAAAAGATATTAAAGATCAGAGCACATCTGTACAATTTTTTTTTTTTTTTAAGATAGAATCTCGCTCTGTCACCCAGGCTGGAGGGCAGTGGTGCAGTCTCTGCTCACTACAACCTCCACTTCTGGGCTCAAGCGATTCTCCTGCCTCAGCCTCCCAAGTAGCTGGGATTACAGGCACCCACCACCACGCCTGGCTAATTTTTGTATTTTTAATAGAGATGGGATTTCACCATGTTGACCAGGCTGGTTTTTAATTAGCTGGGCATGGTGGTACGTACCTGTAGACAAGGTTACTCGGGAGCCTGAGGCAGGAGGACTGCTTGAGTCCAGGAAGTCAAGGCTGCAGTGAGCTGTGATTGTGCCACTATTACACTCCAACCTGGATGACAGAGCAAGACCCTGCCTCAAAAAAATAATGGCAGGAAATAAGGAAGGAAGGGTCGGATGAGGGAAGGAAGGAAGAGGGGAGGGAAGGAAGGGAAGAGGGGAGGAAGGCAGGGAATGAAGAAAGAAAGATCAGAGCTGCAATAAATGAAATAGAGACTAAAAAACAACAGACAGGATCAGGCCAGGCATGGTGGCTCACGCCTGTAATCCCAGCACTTTGGGAGGCTGAGGAGGGCAGATCACTTGAGATCAGGAGTTCAACACAAGCCTGGCCAACATGGTGAAACCCTGTCTCTGCTAAATATATAAAAAGTATCCAGGCATTTTGGCACATGCCTGTAATCCCAGCTACTCAGGAGGCTGAGGCACAAGAATCACTTGAACTGGAGAGGTGGATGTTGCAGTGAGCCAAGATCACACCACTGTACTGCAGCCTGGTTGACAGAATGAGACTATCTCAAAAAAAAAAAGTGGCAGGGGAGGGGGTATCAACAAAACAAAAAGTTCTTAAAAAAAATAAACAAAATTGATAAACTACTAACTAGATAACCAAGAAAATTAGAGAAGAGATCCAAATAAAATCAGAAATGAAAAAGGAGATAACTGATACTACAGAAATATAGAAGACCATCAGAGATTATTATGAACAAGTATACATTAACAAACAAGAAAACCCAGAGGAAATAGATAAATTCCTAGAAACATACAACCTACCAGGATTGCATCAGGAATAAATAGAAAACTTGAACAGATCAAAACTGAGTAGCAAGATTGAATCTGTAGTAAAAGATCTCCCAAGAAAAAAAGCCCAGGCCAGTTGGATTTACTCCTGAAGTCTACCAAACATATATAAAGAACTAATACCAATCCTCAAAATATTCACACAAATTGAAGATAATGGAATTCTCCCTAACTCATGTAGAAGGCAATCATTACCCAGATACCAAAACCAGAAAAAAACAAAATGAAAAAAGAGAATTACAGACACATACTCTGATGAACATAGACCTAAGATTCTTCAACAAAATACTAGCAAACTGAATTCAACAATGCATCAAAAAGATAATACACTGTGCTCAAGTGGTTTTTATCCCAGGGATGCAAAGATGATTCAGCATACATAAATAAATAAGCATAATACATTGCATCAACAAAATGAAAGACAAAAACCATACGATCGTATCAAAAGACACAAAAAGGCATTTGACAAAATTCAATATCACTTCATGATAAAAGCCCTCAATTAGCTAGGCATAGAGGGACCGTATCTCAAAATAATAAAGACTATTTACAACAAACTCACAGCTAACATCCCACTGAATGGGAAAAAGTTGAAAATTTTTCCTCTAAGAACTGGAAAAAGACAAGGATGCCCACTTCCACCACTACTATTCAGCATAGTACTGGAAGTTCTGGCCAGAGAAATCAGGCAAGGGAAAGAAATGAAATGAATTCAAACAGGAAAGCAGGAAGTCAAATTTTTCCTCTTTGCAAGAGACATGATCTTATACGTAGAAAAAACAAAAGACTTTACCAAGAAACGCTTAGAACTGATAAACAAATTCAGTAAAGTCACAGGATAAAAAACCAACATATGGAAATAAATAGTATTCCCAAATAAATAGGTCAGGGCCAGGGCCGAGTGTGGTGGTTCATGCCTGTAATCCCAGCACTTTGGGAGGCCGAGGCTGGTGGATCACATGAGGTCAGGAGTTCAAGACCAGCCTAATTAACATGGAGAAACTCCAGCTCTCTAAAAACACAAAATTAGCCAGGCATGGTGGCACATGCCTGTAATCCTGTAATCCCAACAACTGGGGAGGCTGAGGCAGGAGAATTGCTTGAACCCGGGAAGAAAAGGTTGTGGTAAGCCGAGATTGTGCCATTGGTCCCCAGCCTAGGCAACAAGAGCAAAGACTGCATCTCGAAAACAAAAGAAAACAAAAAGTAGTGTTTCCATACCAATAATAAAATAGCTGAAAAAGAAATCAGGAGGGCAATCTCATTTACAATAGCTACAAAATATGTATACCTAGGAATAAATTTAATCAAGGAGGTGAAAGATCTAAAAGACATCCCATGCCCATGGATCAGAAGAATTAATATTATTAAAGTGAGCCTGTGGTCCAAAGCAATCTACAGATTCAATACAGTTCCTATCAAAATACCAATGTCATTTTTCACAGATATAGAAAAACAATCCTAAAATTCTTATAAAACCAAAAAGGAGTCTGAATAGCCAAAGTAATCCTGAGTGCAAAGAAAAACCTGGGGGCATCACACTACCTGGCTTCAAAACATCCTACAAGGCTATAGTAACAAAAACAGCATGGTATTGGTACAAAAATGGACATATAGACCAATGAAACAGAATGGAGAACCCAGAAGTAATCCACATATTTACTTCCAACTGATCTTTGACAAAGCCACCCAGAACATACACCCTCTTCAATAAATGGAAAACCTGAATAACCATATGCAGAAGAATAAAATTGGAACCCTGAGTTTCACTATATATGAAAGTTGACAAAAGATAAATTAAACACTTAAATGTAAGACCCAAACTGTAAAACTACTAGAACAAAACATAGGGAAACCTCTTCAGAATATTGGTCTTGGAAAAGATTTGATGGCTAAGACCTCAAGAGCACAGGTAACAAAAACAAAAAATAGACAAATGGGACTACATTAAACTAAAAACCTTCTGCACAGCAAAAGAGATAATCAATAGAGTGAAGAGACAACCTTGTGAATGAAAAAAAAATTTCAAATTACTCATTCAACAAGGGACTAATATCCAGAATATACAACAAACTCAAAGAACTCAACAGTAATATATATATATATATATATACACACACACACACATACACATACACATTTAAAAATGGGCAAAGAACATGAATAGACATTTCTCAAGGGAAAAAAACCATATAAATGGCCAACGGGTATATGGAAAAATTTTCAACATCACTAATCCTCAGGGAAATGCACATCAAAACCACACTGATATATCTATCATCTCACCTCAGGATGGCTATTGTTAAAAACACCAAAGAAAATAACATACGGTGGCAAGGATGCAGGTAAAAGGGAATTCTTATATGCTGTTTCTGGGAATGTAAATTAGTACAAACACTAAGAAAAACAGTATGGAGACTTCCCAAAAAATGAAAAATAGAACTACCATTCAATCAAGCAATCAAACTACTGTAGCTATCCAAAGGAAAGGAAATCAATTAAAGAGATTGTTTCAAGGAAGAGTTACCCTTGCATGTTTATCACAATGCTGTTCATAATAGCAAAGATATACAATCACCTAACTGTCAATCAGCAGATGAATGGATAATGAAAATGTGGTATATGTACACAATGGAACACTATTCAGCCACAAAATGAATGAAATTATGTCATTTGCAGCAACATGGATGGAACAGTAGGTCATTATGTTAAGTGAAATGATTTAGGCACAGAAAGACAGACACCACTTATTCTCACTCATATGTGGAAGGTGAAAAACTTGATCTCACAGACATAGAAAATAGAATGATACATACCAGACACTCAGAAGGGTTGGTAAGGAGGGGGTGAATGAAGAGAGGTTAGTTATGAGTACAGACATACAGTCAGATGAAATAAATTCTAATGTTTGATAGTAGACTAGCATGAGTATACTTAGCAACAATATTATGTATATTTAAAGTAACTAGAAAACTTGAAATGATATCAACACATAAATATGATGAACACTCACAGTGATGAATACTCCAAATACCCTGACTCAATCATTATACATTTTATGCATGTAACAATCACATTTACTCCATAAATATGTAAAATATGTGAATTTTTAAAACTATGAGGTAGTGGGAGCTTATTGAATGGCCTCAATGAATATTTTTTAAACTGAATAAAATTTGGTAGTTCATTGTTAATGAAGAAGCAAAACCTAATTTTGAGGTTTGCATGACTATAATGTCAGTGGTAGGAGACACAAGGGAAATTTTGGGTTTAGGGTAGGTAAACACCAAAGCTTGGTTTTAACTAGTTTGCTTCACCAGTAGTTGCTATTACTGCTACAAATCAGAGGATGAAAAGATATGAGAGGACAAGAAACTATAAACTGTGAGATATCATTAGCACATCAACCAACTACTTCTGAATAGATGTCATTATAATATCTAAACATGGTCTCCTTATTTAAGAAATCTGAAGGGAAAATTCCAATGTACTAAGCTCTTTTCAAAGTGTGAACTAAAAATTCATGGGTGTAATCAGGTGGGTGGGAAGGTAGAAATAAAACCCACTCAATAGGTAGACTAATGGTTAATTATTATTATTATTATTAGTTTTTCTCAGCCAAGGAAACTATTTTCAAGGAGAATACAATGATGTCTCATGATGGTGCACCATTCAGAGTCCAGTTGGGAAAATAGTCATCATATTCTGTTTCAACAGAATGAATTTAACAGAAGGAATTGGTAAGATTATTACAAGCTCTTCCAGCAAGGGAAAGCTAGACTCCTCAGACAGAAGGGAAGGGCACATCTTCTAGCAAAGGAGGCTCAGAGGGACTGGGGAATTCAGATTCTCAGTTTCGACTATGTCCACTTGTGATGGTTAATATTGTCAACTTGATTGCACTGAAGGATGCAAAGTATTGCTCCCAGGTGTGTCTGTGAGGGTGCTGCCAAAGGAGATGAACATTTGAGTCAGTGGATTTGAGAGGCAGACCTACCCTCAATATGGTTGGGAACCGTATAATCAGCTGCCAGTGTGGCTAGAATAAAGCAGGCAGAAGAACGTAGAAGGACTTGACTTGCTGAGTCTTCCGACCTTCATCTTTCTCCCATGCTGGATGCTTCCTGCCCTCGAACATTAGACTACCAAGTTCTTCAGCTTTTGGACTGCTGGATTTACACCAGTGGTTTGCCAAAGACTCTTAGGCCTTTGGCCACAGACTGAAGGCTACACCGTCAGTTTCCCTACTTTCGAGGTTCTTGGACTTGGACTGATCCACCACTGATTTCCTTGCTCCTCAGCTTGCCTATTGTGGGACTTTATGTTGTGATCATGTGAGTCAATTGTCCTTAATAAACTCCCTTTCATATATATACACACATATATATGTGTGTGTGTGTGTGTATGTATATATATATACAAAAAAAACAATACTCACGATTGTTAAATGTAATACGATAGGAAGAAGTTCAAGGTATTATGGAAGCTTGTAAAAGGAGGAATTTCACCCAAGCTAGGGAGGCAGGAAGGCCCACAATCAATCCCAGATGCAGGAGCAGCTTCACATGAGCCAGCTTTACAACCACCTACTGCCCAAAGTGAGCAAACAAGAAGGCTGCTGCCACAAGGCAGCTGATGACATGGAGCACCTGGTAGGGAAAGAAGGGGGTTACCAGGATGTATCTGCAACTGACACTCAAGCACCAGCTCCTCTCTTCCCTATGCAGTTGCTGTGTGCAGCAAGGAAATTACTGTAACTTTGTAGCAAATAATTTACTGACCTATATATGACTTTTAGCAGGATAGGCAGTATTTCCTGCTTTGTTCAGCCTACACTGACAATTGTAGAACATAGTATCTTAACATGTTCTTTAAAATAAAGGCAAGGGAAGACTCAGCAGTTGAAAGAGTTGAATGTAGGAAAGTAACAGAGCAGGCTTTGTGCAATTATTTGACTACTAGGGATTTTTTTATAACGTGCCCCTCATTCCTCTCACAGTGAAATGCAGAAAATGTGACTCATTTTAGTAAAAATCAGTTTTATATGCCAACAACATTTTATAATTTTTTTAAAAAAGAAACTACAGTTCTTTTCTATTTTGAAATATAGCCTGTAATCTATTTAGATTTTAGGCATAGCACAATAATTCAGAAATGATCATTCTGCTGAAAACTTTATTTTTCTTTTCTCACGTTTACTCTTCTCCTACTACAAACAAATATTATAAAAGATAAACTCTCTGTCACAGGATAAATGACCCTACTTTGCATAGCTTGTTCATAACTCTCCACTGCCATCTCCAATGTGTGTCCTGGCATGTGGTATATTTGTGATGACATGATTACAATGATGCCTTGTTCATCTGCAAGGCAGTGACACATCAGGCACTAACTGGCTTCATTTATCCTCCATTTTCCCTGGAGAGGTAGGAGACCAGCGGGACTCGCTTTCCAAGCTCTGGTCACAAGAGCCTACTGATCAAAACAGGAGCTGATCAAAACAGGATGCAGCAAAGAAACAGGCCAAAACCAGCAAAAACCAAGAAGACAACAAAAGTGACCGCCAGTTGTCCTCATTGCTCATTATATTTAAATAATTTAATAATGCATTAAAATGCAAAAAGAAACTCCCACCAGTGCCATGACAGTTTACAAGTGCCATGGCAACTCCAAGAAGCTACTCTATATGCTTTTAAAAGGGGAGGAACCCTCAATTCTGGGAACTACACACTCTTTTCCAGAAAATTCACAAATAACCCATCCCTTATTTAACATATAATAAGGGAATAGCCATAAATATAACTAGCCAGCAATCCACGAGGGCTGTTGCTACCACTCTGTGTAGCAGCCATTTTCCTACACTCTGTTGCTCTAATAAATTTGCTTTGCTTTGCTCCATCTGTTTGCTCTTGAATTCTTTCCAGCACAAAGCCAAGAACCCTCTTGAGCTGAGCTCCAATGATGAGGTTCACCTGGACATAGTCTGGAATATTACAGTCACCACATCTAATATTGCACGTATTAATAGAAAGGCCAAAATGAACTGCATTTCAGGGGGGGAAAAAATGCTGACCCTAAAACAAAACTAATAATCACCACTTAAAGAATTATATGTATAAGAATGAGCAGAGCTGCTCTGAAGGAAAGCTGGGAGCACCCCCACTCCAAAATGAAAATCTGAACTTTTACTAGTTATTCAACACTTTTCTGAGCACTTTTTTTTATTCACAGAGTAAGAGGAATCTCGGGTTTCCAAAGGATTCACTTCAGGCTTTTCTCAATTAGCAAGTAGTCCTGGATTATAAAAGGAATTCAGTTTACAAAAACTAAATCACTTCATTCTTGTAAGTTTGAGCACAGATCCGCACTCCTTAATGGGAGAGTGTGCAAAGTGACTCCCATCCAACGAGTACAGTGTGGAAAGGAAGAAGAAAGAATAACTTCACCATAGAGAAACTTGACAACTTATGAGAAAAACATCAAACAAACCAAACTGAGAGATAAAATTCCTAACCAGCCCTCCTCAAAACATTCAAGGCCATCAAAAAAATGGGAAGTCTGAGAAATTGGTCAGCCAAGAGAAGCATAAGAAGACATGACAATTAAATGTGGTATTTATAATAGATCCTGGGACAGAAAAGGATATTAAGTAAAAAATGAGGAAATTTGAATAGAGTTGTAGTACTTAGTTAATAATAACATATCATTATTGGTTCACTAACTACCATAAATAAACCCCACTAAAGTAAGAGGTTATTAACAGAGGAAACTGGGTGTGATATAGATATATGGGAACTCTCTGCACTATCTTTGCAATGTCTCTTGAAGTCCAAAACTGTTCTAGTAAATAAAGTGTATTTTTGGAAAAAAAAAAAAATTTTTAACCTAACTACCTTTGATTTCGCAGGAATGTGCCTGGTTAGCTTTTTACATAACACTAGAGAGAATTGGGTGAATTGTATTAATAGTACCACCTGTGGCCTTGTGGGGGGGTTCTCTTCTCCATGAGAAATCCCATAAATCGATAAGCATTCTTTTATCCACAGGCCTGTGTGGTGTGAGGTTAATGGGTAACCTAGAAAGATGCTTTTCAGTTTCTTCCCCGGGAGTAAGTATTTTATAGCTGCTGTTCCACCCGCAATGGCTCTTGACAGAGGTGGAATTCGTGAACACAGCAAACGCAATCAAAGGCAGCTCTGAGGCCAGGAAAAGCTTTTCACTTACCCAGGGGTGTGTTGTCCCAGGCTTCTCGAGATTTGTTTTCTTTGTTTGGCTGCCATTCCTTGAAAATGATGGAGGGTATTACTCATCAAAGATGATGCAGCTGTCAGACGAGGCCACTGTCCATCCTGAAAGAGTTCCCCTGCTAGGGGAGCCAAGGGAAACCGGAGATCAAGAGCGAGAGAAGCAGGCTCAGAGCCTGGCCTGCTGCTGCTCATAGGTTACACCTGTGCATCTGACAGTCCATCGTTTTATCTCTGCAATGTACGTGAAGAGTCAACATATCTTTCTGTTGTGTTTCCAAGGAAAGGTTGGTTTCAGTTAATCTTATGATTTTAAATAGCAGATCTTAGCTTTGCTGCTTTATTGTATGTCTCTACAGTTTAATCATGTGCCATATTTATTTAGAGCCACCTTCTGCTGAATTATAGGGGATACAAAATATAGAGAGCCTTGGTGGTCCAGAAACATCTGAACGAATCCAGGATTCAGTTCATTCCTTTAGGCCCAGAGCTACTGCACACAACAGTGAATTACCCATCTCTTTCCTAGAATGAGAGGAAACTCCACACCCTATGCTCACTAGAGACTCTGTCTGGGGTTATCTTTCTTTAACAAGGAAGCTTTGGATCCCCTTACCTTGTCACCAGTTTGATACCCACCCCAACCTCTTGTGCAGTAGTCTGCCTTGGCAAGTGTCAATATGTGTGGCTGACATAACAGTCATTTATTTTCTTACATTTCTGGGGGATAGAAGTCCAAGATCAAGGTGTCATCATGGTTGTATGTCGTGAGGCCTCTCCTACTGGCTTGCAGACACCTGCTTTCTTGCTGTGTCCCTCACATGGCATTCCCTCTGAGCTTGCAGGGGAGAGACAGAGAGAGATCTCTGATGCCTATTCCTCCTATAAGGGCACCAGTTCTGTTGGATTAGGACTCCACCCTCATGACTGCATTTAACCTGAATTACCTCCGTACAGGTCCTATCTTCAAATAGAGTCACATGGCGAGTTAGGGCTTCAAGATATGAAATTGTGGGGAGATACAAGTCAGTCCATAACAATATGGAAACTTAAAACAAGTAATTTTTTAAATGTAATAGAAAAATCATTAGTTTTAGAGTCAGAAAAGCTGTGTTTGAAACTAAGCTTACAAGAGGGATCATAGAATATGGGATGCTTGCCTTCTGTAATCTCAATTTCCTACTCTAAAAAATGAGAATAGAAACAACCCCTATAGAACAACTGTCACAAAGGTAAAAGATGACAAGGCTTGTGAAAATGTATTGTAATTGTTAGCAATCCTCAATTATTATTATGGGCCCTCTGGTTCTGGAAGTAAGTGCTACAAAAAATAAAGAATTCAGAAGAGTGAGGTTATAGACTCCAATGCTGTCTTAATCCATAGAGCAACCAGGGCAATCTCAGGGATCCCTGAATGTGATACGCTGTGCACTTGCTTTATCTCTGCAGCCCCAGAAGAACACAAGCTGCTACCCTTCTCTGAGTAGGTTCCTCATACAAAGTGGTGAGGTAAAATCTGCACCCTTAAGCATTTACTGCTGCTAATGAGATGATTTTAGGAAATTTAGGTTGAGAAAGTTGAGTGCTGCTAATTTCCTAGACCCAAGCTTTTAACTCATTCCTGTAATCCCAGCACTTTGGGAGGCCAAGGTGGATGGAGGATCATGAGGTCAGAAGTTCGAGACCAGCCTGGCCAACATAGTGAAACCCTATGTCTACTAAAAATACAAAAATTAGCCAGGCGTGGTGGCGGGCACCTGTAGTCCCAGCTACTTGGGAGACTTAGGCAGGAAAATCACTTGAACCTGGGAGGCGGCGGTTGCAGTGAGCAGAGATTGTGCCACTGCACTCCAGCCTGGGCGACAGAGTGAGACTCCATCTCAAAACAAAACAAAACAAATTTTTTAAAAAATGACACTTCCACTTAAAGGATTTATCAGCAAATGGATTGAGTCCCTCAATGGGCAAGATCTTTGCTTTGTACAAATAAATAAATCTGAATATGAAAGACAGAATTTATTTGATCCAAGCAACATTCCTTTATTCCTAAGGCCATCATGGCAATTGGAGGCAAAGCCAAGACCTGATTTACCAAGGCCTCCTGGTTTGAAATTAGCCAATGTATCTAAGAAATAGTAGTAATTTCTTAAATATCAAGGATCTAGGGTTCCAAGAAGACAACAGAGAACCTAGCAAGATCTAGTTCCTAACTCCACATGTTCTCACTCCTAAGTGGGAGTTGAACAATGAGAACACATGGACACAAGGAGGGAAACAACACGCACGGGGCCTGTTGAGGGGTGGGGGGCAAGGGGAGGGAACCTAGATGATGGTGCAGCAAACCACCATGGCACATGTATACCTATGTGACAAACCTGCACGTTCGGCATGTGTATTCCAGAACTTAAAGTAAAATTTAAAAAAAAAAAAAAAAAAAAGATATTGTTCCTGCCAACATAGAGCTGACACTCTGGGAGGAGACAGACATTAATCAATAATTACACACATTTTAAAAAATGCAGTTACTACTCTCAGAGGTACACGGTGTTATGAGAGGTTGAGGTGAGGGACTTTGAGGACATAATTGACCTGAACCTCATGAGTCAGGATCTGGAGGATGAGTACCAGTTAACTAGGAGGTCATTAGTGTGGGAGAGGATCAGGTAGAAGTTTCAAGGGCAGGAAGGAGTGTGGCATGAGTGAGGGGCAGAGCAGAATGGTATAGTGGGTGTGCTTGAAGCAGAAAGAGAAGGGGGAATGTAGTGTGAGATGAAGCTGGAGGGACACGCAGTGGGGAAAAAAAAAAAAAAAACCTACGCAGGCCCTTAGGAGACATGTTGCAAATTTTTATTCTCTTATGGGTGATGAGAAACCACTGAAGTGCTTTAAGCTGGGAAAAGGAGAATGATGTGATCGGATTTGCTGTTTTGGATAGATCTTTTGTGTTATAATATGGAGAACTGTTTAGATGGAGGGAACACAGGTTGGCACAACCCATATCGAGAGATGCTGTTCTCAGGAAGCTGTTCTGGCCAGAGCCCAGAGATGGAGATTCCCTCATTCATGCATCAAGTATTTATTGAGTTCCATATGCAAGGTTCTGTGCCAGGGGTTACAGATGGAAAGAGGTAGAGAGGTTTGAGCAATAGTAAGAGATAAGATAAACACGACCTGCTGATGAACTGGACATGAAGTGTAAGAAGAGGCAGCTGTTGAGAAAAAGTTTCTAAGTTTCTTACTCATCAGTAGTGAAGCTGGGTGTTTGGGGAAAAAGACTGATTATTTGAACCTGGACATTTTGAGTTTGTGATGGCTTTGAGACATCCAATGGTGATGGGTCCAGTGGGTCAGTAGGTTAACAGGGTCCACAGTACAGAGGGGAGGAGTGTGAATGACCTGCACACATTTGGTAGTTGAAGCAATGGATGTGGTCAGAGTTTTTGGGGCACCTGCAAAGTGTGAGAAAAGATCAGGGCCTAGGGCTGACTCTCAAAGACAACCAACACTTCATGGCTGAGTTTGGAGGAAGTTAAACCTGAAAAGGAGACCCAAAAAAAGAGTAGGAAGAGAGATAAAAGGATAACTAGGGTTGCGTGGAGTCATGGAAACCAAGAATAGAAGAAATCAGTCAACAGGGAAAAATTCTACCAATGGGTCAAGATAGAGAAGGACTAAAAAACATTCATTCATTCCAGAACATGGAGATCATTGATTACGTTTCTGAAAATATCTAGAGTAGAATGCAAGGACAGTGGTAGACGACACTCTCTAGACATGTTTGGCTATGACGAGGAGAGGGAAGAGGCAGGACGGGTACCTGGATAATTTTCCCACTACAAGGCACAGCTTTGTTTCTGCTCTGAAATCCTGAGATTTCTACCTCTCTGTTCCCTGTTTCACAAGAAGTACAGAAACTCAGACCTCAAGTTGTCACAGAAAAGCCCTGGGTCTCAGCTCAGAGCAGTCACCCTGGCTCTGAAATGCAGGTGAATATACTGTATTTGTCAAATCATTTCAGGGAATAGGGCTCCAGGAAGACTACGGCCCACAGTCAGGAGGCTGTTTGGAAGCGTTCCAAGAATGAGAAAGAAACATTTGACAGCCAACATGAGGCCTATATCTTTATTAACAAAATCACTGCTCTGGGTCATGTTTCAATATGAGCTTAATGCAGTTCCATTCACAAGTAACAAATTCACTGCTTTACATGGCAAGCAATGGTGACAGATCTATGTCCCTAAATACTTCATTTTCTTAGCTGAAGCTGTCTTCTTCCTTAAGCATTAACTCACTGAATCCTGCCACTTAGATAAACTGCCTGAAGCAGACATATATTCCTTATGATTCCACAAACCTTGCTTTTCTATAGCTCTTTTTCGTCTTATTGCATGAGCTTTATGGTGGTAAAAAGGTTGCAAACTGTCATTTGTCACTTCCCAGTGGCAGTAATTTAGCATCTAATGAACACAACTCACAGGCCGGCAAGGAAGTGCAGAAGCTCAGGAAATAATGGTGTGGGTGCAAATGGGAGAGACTTTATAAAGGGAGTAATTGTGACTCAGATGTGGAAGTCAGACTGAGAAAACAGGCTCCAGAGTATGTTTGAAAAGAAAATACACGGAAGAAACTTTAAAGGCAGGTTACCGATAGATGTAGACTAGACTAAAGAGGGGCAGTTAATGCCATGGTAGGAGTGGGAATAAAATAATAATCATATTGGCGATGGTAACCCTCATTTATCAAGCGCTATGTGCTGTGGCCTCATTCACTGCACTGAGGGTTTTGCAATATGATCTCATCTGATCATTACAGCCATCCCATGGATTGTTCAAATAACCCAGTTGCTCTTACTTCCAGTTTACAAAATAGAAATTATATGAATGGACCCCAGAAGCACAGGCAACAAAGCAAAAGTAGACAAATGGGATCTCATCAAAGTAAAAACTTTCTGCACAGCAAAAGAAACAATCCACAGAGTGAAGCGATGACTTATGAAATGGGAGAAAATATTGGCAAGTTATACATTTGAAAAGGATTGATATTCAAAATATATATAGAACTCAACTCAGTAGCAAAAGCACACACACAAATAACCTGATTTTAAAATGAGCAGAAGACTTATATAGACACTTCTCAAAAGAAGACACACAAATGGCCAACAGGTACAGACAAACCTCAGAGATATTGCAGATTCTGTTCCAGATCACTGCGATAAAGCCAATCATACAAATTTTTTGGCTTCCCAGTGCATATGAAAGTTAAGTTTACATTACACTGTAGTCTATTAAGTGTGCGATAGCGTTATATCTGAGAAAACAACATACATACCTTAATCTAAAAATACCTTATTGCTGAATTATCTGTACCTTCAGCAAGTCATAATCTTTTTGCTAGTGGAGGTTTTTGCCTCCGTGTTGATGGTTGCTGACTAATCAGGGTGGTAGGTGAGGAAAGTTAGGGTGACTATGGCAATTTCTTAAAATAAGACAATAAAGTTTAAAGATTGGCTATCGTGAAAGATTTCTCTGCTGTTCGATAGCATTTGACCCACAGTAGAACTTTTGTCAAAATCAAAGTCAGTTCTCTCAAACACTGTTGCTGCTTTATCAACAAAGTTGATGTAATATTGTAAATCTTTTTTTTTTTTTTTTTTGAGATGGAGTATCACTCTGGCATGATCTCAGCTCACCACAGCCTCGACCTCCCCAAGCTCAGGTAGTCCTTCCCCCTCAGCCTCCAGAGTAGCTGGGACTAAAGGCCTGTGCCACCATGCCCAGCTGATTTTTGTATTTTAGTAGAGATGGGGTTTCACCATGTTGCCCAGGCTGTTCTCAAACTCCTGGACTCAGCAGATTCACCAGTCTCAGCCTCCCAAAGTGCTAGGATTACAGGCATGAGCCACAGCACCCAGCAATTTCTTGTCATTTGCTCTCTATCAGAGCTCTTGGGTGGCCAGGTGCATTGTCAATGAGCAGTAATACTCTGAAAGGAATATTTTTTTCTGAGCAGTAGGTCTCAACAATAGCCTTAAAATATTCAGAAAAGCCTGCCATAAAGAGGTGTGCTGTCATTCAGGCTTTGTTGTTCCATTTCTAGAACACAGGAAGAGTTGGTTTAGCATAATTCTTAAGCACCCTGGAATTTTCAGAATTGTAAATGAGCATTGGCTCCAACTTAAAATCACTAGCTGCATTAGTCCCTATCAGAACAGTCAGGCTGTACTTGGAAGTTTCAAAGCTGAGCATTGACTTCTCTCTAGCTATGAAAAGCCTAGATGGCATATTCTTCCAATGGAAAGCTATTTTGTCTCCATTAAAAATCTGTTTTTCAGTGTAACCACCTTCATAAATGATCTTAGTTAGATCTTATGAATAACCTCCTGCAGGTTTTACACCAACAGTTGCTGCTTCACCTTGCAGTTTTATGTTAAAGAGATGGCTTTTTTTCTTAAACCTAATGAACTCACCTCTCCTAGCTTCAAACTTTTCTTCTGCAGCTTCCTCACCTCTCTCAGCCTTCGTACAATTTAAGAAAGTTAGGGCCAGGGAGGTTCCAAGATGGCTGAATAGGAACAGCTCCAGTCTACAGCTTCCAGCATGAACGACACAGAAGATGGGTGATTTCTGCATTTCCAACTGAGGTACTGGGTTCATCTCACTGGGGCCTGTCAGACAGTGGGTGCAGGACAGTAGGTGCAGCCCAGGGAGTGTGAGCTGAAGTAGGGAGAGGCATTGCCTCCCCTGGGAAGCACAAGGGGTTAAGGAATTCCCTTTCCTAGCTAAGGGAAGCCATAACAGACAGCACCTGGAAAATCGGGTCACTCCCACCCTAATACTGTGCTTTTCCAATGGTCTTAGCAAATGGCACACCAGGAGATTATATCCTGCACCTGGCTCAAAGGGTCCCACGCCCACAGAGGCTCACTCACTGCTAGCACAGCAGTCTGAGATCTAACTGCAAGGCAGCAGCGAGGCTGGCGGAAGGGCGCCCACCATTGCTGAGACTTGAGTAGGTAAACAAAGCAGCCAGGAAGCTCGAACTGGGTGGAGCCCACTGCAGCTCAAGGAGGCCTGCCTCTGTAGACTCCACCTCTGGGGTCAGGGCATAGCTGGACAAAAGGCAGCAGAAACTTCTACAGACTTAAACGTCCCTCTCTGACAGCTTTGAAGAGAGAAGTGGATCTCCCAGCACGGAGTTTGAGATCTGAGAACGGACAGACTGCCTCCTCAAGTGGGTCCCTGACCCCAGAGTAGCCTAACTGGGAGGCACTCCCCAGTAGGGGCCAACTGACACCTCATATGGCCAAGTGCCCCTCTGAAACAAAGCTTCCAGTAATGTAATCTAGCATATAAACAGAACCAAAGATAAAAACCACATATTATCTCAATAGTTGCAGAAAAGGCCTTTGACAAAATTCAACAGCCCTTCATGCTAAAAACTCTCAATAAATTCAGTATTGATGGAACGTATCTCAAAATAATAAGAGCTATTTATGACAAACCCACAGCCAATATCGTACTGAATGGGCAAAAACTAGAAGCATTCCCTTTGAAAACTGGCACAAGACAGGGATGCCCTCTCTCACCACTCCTATTCAACATAGTATTGGAAGTTCTGGCCAGGGCAATTAGGCAGGAGAAAGAAAGAAAGGGTATTCAATTAGGAAAAGAGGAAGTCAAATTGTCCCTGTTTGCAGATGACACGATTGCATATTTAGAAGACTCCATTGTCTCAGCCCAAAATCTCTGTAATCTGATAAGCAACTTCAGGAAAGTCTCAAGATACAAAATCAATGTGCAAAAATCACAAGCATTCCTATACACCAATAACAGGCTAACAGAGAGCCAAATCATGAGTTAACTCCAATTCACAATTGCTTCAAAGAGAATAAAATACCTAGGAATCCAACTTACGGGGAATGTGAACAACCTCTTCAAGGAGAATTGCAAACCACTGCTCAACGAAATAAAAGAGGACACAAACAAATGGAAGAACATTCCATGCCCACGGATAGGAAGAATCAATATCGTGAAAATGGCCATATTGCCCAAGGTAATTTATAGATTCAGTGTCATCCCCATCAAGCTACCAATTACTTTCTTCAAAGTATTGGAAAAAACTACTTTAAAGTTCATATGGAACCAAAAAAGAGCCCACATTGCCAAGACAAACCTAAGCCAAAGAAACAAAGCTGGAGGCATCACGCTACCTGACTTCAAACTATACTACAAGGCTACAGTAACCAAAACAGCCTGGTACTGGTACCAAAACAGAGATATAGACCAATGGAACAGAACAGAGCCCTCAGAAATAATATCACACATCTACAACCATCTGATCTTTGACAAACCTGACAAAAACAAGAAATGGGGAAAGGATTCACTATTTAATAAATGGTGCTGGGAAAACTGGCTAGCCATATGTAGAAAGCTGAAACTGGATCCCTTCCTTACACCTTATACAAAAATTAATTCAAGATGGATTAAAGACTTAAATGTCAGACCTAAAACCATAAAAACTCTAGAAGAAAATCTAGACAATACCATTCAGGACATAGGCATGGGCAAGGACTTCACGTCTAAAACACCAAAAGCAACGGCAACAAAAGCCAAAATTGACAAATAGGATCTAATTAAACTAAAGAGCTTCTGCACTGCAAAAGAAACTACCATCAGAGTGAACAGGGGACCTACAGAATGGGAGAAAATTTTTACAATCTACACATCTGACAAAGAGCTAATATCCAGAATCTACAAAGAACTTAAACAAATTTACAAGAAAAAATCAAACAACCCCATCAAAAAGTGGGCAAAGGATATGAACAGACACTTCTCAAAAGAAGACATTTTTGCAGCCAACAGATATGTGAAAAAATGCTCATCATCACTGGCCATCAGAGAAATGCAAATCAAAACCACAATGAGATACCATCTGACACCAGTTAGAATGGCAATCATTAAAAAGTCAGGAAACAACAGGTGCTGGAGAGGATGTGGAGAAATAGGAACACTTTTACACTGTTGGTGGGACTGTAAACTAGTTCAACCATTGTGGAAGACAGTGTGGCGATTCCTCAAGGATCTAGAACTAGAAATACCATTTGACCCAGCGATCCCATTACTGGGTATATATCCAAAGGATTATAAATCATGCTCCTATAAAGACACATGCACACGTATGTTTATTGCAGCACTATTCACGATAGCAAAGACTTGGAAGTAACCCAAATGTCCATCAGCGATAGACTGGATTAAGAAAATGTAGCACATATACACCATGGAATACTATGCAGCCATAAAAAAGGATGAGTTCATGTCCTTTGTAGGGACATGGATAAAGCTGCAAACCATCATTCTGAACAAACTTTCACCAGGACAGAGAACCAAACACCACATGTTCTCACTCATAGGTGGGAACTGAACAATGAGAACACTTGGACACAGGATGGGGAACATCACACACCAGGGCCTGTCGTGGGGTCGGGGAATGGGGGAGGGATAACATCAGGAGATATAGCTAATGTAAATGATGAGTTAATGGGTGCAGCACACCAACATGGCAGAGGTATACATATGTCACAAACCTGCATGTTGTGCCCATGTACCCTAGAACTTAAAGTATAATAATAATAAATTAATTTTAAAAATTAAAATAAAAAATAAAAAGAAAGTTAAGGCCTTGCTCTGGATTAGGCTTTTGCTTAAGGGAACATTGTGACTGGTTTGATCTTCTATCTGGACCGCTAAAACTTTCTCCTTTTTGTTTTTTTTTGGTTTGTTTTTTTTTGGTTTTTTTTTTTTTTTTTTAGACAGTCTTGTACTGTCACCTGGGCTGGAGTGCAGTGGCACAATCTTGACTCACTGCAACCTCCACCTCCCAGGTTCAAGCAATTATCCTTCCCTCAGCTTCCCAGGTAACTGGAATTACAGGTGCCTACCACAATGCCTGGCTAATTTTTTTTTTTTTGTATTTTTAGTAGAGACGGCGTTTCACTATGTTGGCCAGACTGGTCTCGAACTCCTTACCTTGTGATCCACCTGCCTTGGCCTCCCAAAGTGCTGGGATTACAGGTGTGAGCCACCATGCCTGGCCTGCTTCACTTTCTTATCATTCGTGTGTTCACTGGAGTAACACGTTTACTTTCCTTCAAGAACTTTCCCTTTGTGTTCTCAACTTGGCTAGCTATTTGATGCAAGAGGCCTAGCTTTCAGCATATCTTGGCTTTCGACATGGCTTCCTCACTAAGCTTAATCATTTGTAGTTTTTGATTAAACTGAGAGACTTGCACCTCTTTCTTTCACTTGGCCACTTAGAAGTGATTGTAGGGCTATAAACTGACCTAATTTCAATATTCTTGTATATCAGGGAATAGGAAAGCCTGAGGAGATGAAGAGAGACAAGGGAATAGCTAGTCAGTGAAGCAGTCAGAACACATACAACATTTATCAATTAAATTCACAGTCTTATTTGGGTGGGATTTGGTGTGCCCCAAAACAATTATAGTAGTAACATCAAAGATCACTGTTCACCATAACAGATATAACAATGAAGAAAAAGTTTGCAATATTGCGGGAATTACCAAAATGTGACAGAGAGACAAAGTGAGCACATGCTATTGGAAAAGTGGTGCCAATAGCTTGCTCAATACAGGGTTGCCGCAAATCTTCAATTTGTAAAAAGCATATCTGCAAAGTACAATAAGGTGAAGTGCAATAAAGCAAGGCATGCCTGTGTACTAAAAAATGCTGAACATCACCAATCATCAGGGAAATGCAAATTAAAACCATAAAATACCACCTCACACCTGTAAGAATGCCCATTACCAAGAAGACAAAAGATAAGCATTGAAAGGGATGTGGAGAAAACAGAACCCTGATACACTTGGTGGGAAAGTAAATTAGTATAGCCATTATGGAAAACAGTATGGAGGTCCCACAAAAATAAAAATAGATCTCTTATATGATTCAGTAATCCCACTATTGGGTATATATCCAAAGGATATGATATCAGTAGGTCACAGAGTTATCTATACTCCTTGTTCATTTTGGCATTAGTCACAATGTCAATGTATGGAATCAAATAAAGTGTCCATCGACAAATGAATGGATAAAGAAAATGTGGTACATGTACACAATGGAATAGTCTGCAGCCTAGAAAAGAATGAAATCCTGTTATTTGAGACAACATGAAGGAACCCGCAAACATTATTTAAGGAAGCTAAGTCAGGCACAGAAAGACATTATCTCACTTGTACATGATGATCTCAGTTGTACAACATGATCTCACTTATACACGGAATCTAAAGAGGTCAGATTCAGAAAGTAGAATGATGGCTATCAGGAGCGTGGGGGTGGGGGTGGGAAGAACTGGGGAGATGTTGGTCCAAGAATTCAAAATTTCAGTTAGACAGGATGAACAAGTTCAAGGGATCCATTGTATTCAATTTTCTAGTATACAGTACATTGTTACAGTACAGAACAGAACACTTAAAATCTGCTCTTGGCTAGGCGCGGTGGCTCACGCCTGTAATCCCAGCACTTTGGGAGGCTAAGGCAGGTGGATCACGAGGTCAAGAGATCAAGACCATCCTGGCCAACATGGTGAAACCCCGTCTCTACTAAAAATACAAAAATCAGCTGGGCCTGGTGGCACATGCGTGTGGTCCCAGCTACTCGGGAGGCTGATGCAGGAGAATCACTTGAACCCGGGAGACGGAGGTGGCGATGAGCCATGATCGCACCACTGCACTCCAGCCCGGTGACACAGCGACACTCCGTCTCAAAAAAAAAAAAAAAATCTGCTCTTACCAAATTAACAATAGTCACTGTACCTATAGTTAATAACAATGTACTGTATTTTGAAATTTGACCAGAGCAGATCTTAAGTGTTCTTACCACACACAAAAAAATCAGTACACGAGGTGATGGATATGTCAGTTAGATTGATTTAGCCATTTCACAATGTATACATATTCAAAACATCGTGTTGTACACCATAAATATATAATTTTTTGTCAACTTTAAAAACATTTAGAAATTTCATTAAAATGCAAAAAAATTATAATAATGACTAAGTCCACAAAATAACTTCAAGTGTTGGAGACAGACAGATTTTTAAATCCAGGTCCATCTGGCTTATGAGAACAAGTTTTTAATAACTGTGCCACAGACTACACTAGAATAAAGAAATCTGGGATTTTTTCTACACATGGCTACATATGAACTGTGTGACTCAGGACCAGAAAGGTAAAACAACTTTCTCTAGTTTCACATCCATAAAATGAGGAGGTTGAACTAGGTGAATTCTCTACTCCTCTCCAGGAGTTATGGTACCATTTCACTGGCCTTACTGACAAGTTATTGCCTGAATTGTTGTTTGAAAACCTCTAGTGATAGAGCCAGCAATTTTAAGAGCTGGACCCTGCTTTTATTTCAAGAATAGGAAAACATTTTGTGCCACAAGCAATATTCACTTGAAAAATACAGTTAGCCTTCTTGAAGTTTTAGCTGTGCTAACCACACATCCACTCTCCCCTCTCAGCTCTAACCACTGATAGCAGACAGTTAAAAACAAAAGCCAAATAAACATGCTATTGATTTTTATGCCAGTTTTATCACTTGTAAAACCGGACTGGAGAATGGCTTGTGAACCACTAAGAACTTATTTTTTCATTATGTTAGCAGCTTCACTGAGGTGAAGTTGACATAAAATAAATAATACATATTTAAGGTATAGAATTTGAAAAGTTTTGACATAGGTACACACCCATGAAAGCATCAACACAATCCCAATCGAGACAAGAAGCATATCCATCCTCCATACAAGCTTCCCCGTATTCCTTTCCTCCCTCCCCTCCTGCCCCTCCTTTCCCCCACATACCCCCAGGAAATACTGTTCTGCTTCCATCACTATAGATTAGCTTGCATTTTCTAGAACATCATGTAAATGGAATTGTACAGAATATACTCCTTTTGCCTGGACTCCTTCCCTTAATGTAATTATTTTGGAATCCATCCATGTTGTAGTATGTATCAATAGTTCATTCACTCTTTTTTACTGCTGAATATTCCATCGTATGGTTATATAAAGTTTTTTATCCATTCATCTATTATAGAACATTTAGGTTGTTTTCAACTTTCGGCTATTACAAATAAGATTGCTATGAACATTTGTATACCAGTCTTCGTATAGTCAAATGCTTCCATACCTAGAAGTGGAAGGGCTGAATTCTATGACAGATGTATATTAAGTATGTTTAAGTATGTAAATTGAAGAAATCATCAAGCTACTTTCCAAAATATGTGTACCATTTTACATTGCCAGCAGCAGTGCCTGAGTCTTCCCACTGCCTTATATCCTCAGCAATGCTTGATGTGATCAGAGTTTTGCTTTGTTTTGTTTTGTTTTAGCAATTCTAATATACCTCATTGCAATTTTAATTCACATTTTCATATGACTAATGATGTTGGGCATTTTTTCACGTCCTTATTTTCCATCCATATGTCTCATTTGGTGACATGTCTATTCAAATATTTTGCCCACTTTTTCATTGGGTTGTTTGTTTTCTTATTATTGGGTTTGAGAGTTTTTTATATATTCTAGATACAAATGCCTTATGAGATACATGATTTACAAGCATGTTCTCCCTGTCAGTGGCTTGTCATTTAATTCCATTGACAGTATCATTCAAAGGCAGATTTTTTTTATTTGCATGAAATTCAGTCTATTAATTTGCTCTTCTATGAATTGTGCTTCTGGTGTCATGTCTAAAAAGAATTTTCTTACTCTTACAGTTTTTAGTTTTACATTTAGACCTGTGATCCATCTAGAGTACATTTTTCAACATGGTGTGAGGTATAGGTCACAGTTATTTTTCTGTATACAGATACCTGTATCACTTTTTGGCAGCTAGGGTTGGGGTTGCCATCATAAAGTACCACAGACTGGTAGCTTAAACAACAGAAGTTTATTTTCTCACCGTTCTAGAGGCTAGCAGTCTGGAGATCAGAGTGTCAGTGGGGTTGGTTTCTTCTGAGGCTTCTGTCCTTGGCTAGAAGACAGGTGTCCTCCCTGTGTCTTCACATGCTCTTCCCTCTGTGGACCTGTGTTCTAATCTCTTCCTCTTGAAGAACACCAGCCATATTGGATTAGAGCTCACCCTAATGACCTTATTTTAACTTAATTACGTTTTTAAAGACTATCTCTAAATACAGTCACATTCTGAACTACTGGGGGTTAGGATTTCAACACATGAATTTCTGAGGAACACACTTCAACCCCTAACAATGCTCAACTGTTCCAGCACATTTCATTAAAAAGATGTCTTTTCCTCACTAAACTGGCTTTACAACTATGTCAAAAGATCGGTAGTCCTTGTGTGTGGTTTATTTGCTGGACGTCATCTTCTATTCCATTGGTCTATTGCTGATCTTCATGACAATATCACACTGTCTTCATTACTGTACTGTTATAAGTGTTGAAGTCAGGCAGTGTTAGCCCCTCAACTTTTTCAAAGTGATTTGGGTTATTCTAGGTCCTTTGTATTGTCATATGAATTTAAGAAGTATTTTATAAATATCTTCTGAAAAAAGGCTTCTGGAGTTTTTATTGGGATTGCAATATGGGGACAATTAACAACAATACTGGGTTTTTTGATTGATGAACAAGGTTTATGTCTCCATTATTTTCAATCATTTTTAGTTTCTCTCAGCAGCGTTTAGTAGTTTTCAGTGTACAAGTTTTGCTACAGCGGGTAGCTCATCAGGTATGAGCAGGGCAGGAGAGGCTACACACACACACACACACACACACACACACACACACACACACACACACACACACACACACACACACACACACACACACACACACACCAGGAGTGTCAGTCAATCATCAGATGATAGGCTGTTAACTGTCTCGCTAAGGTAATAATTGGTCACAGCTGGCGCCAGGAAAAGGCAGTCTCCTAATAGACAGAAAACACCTGAAACTGGTGATCAGCAGCTTCCCGATAAGATCTCAGGAGTGGGGTGAGTGGGGAGAAGTAACGCAAGACCCCAAAAGTGTGCCACCATGTAAAACCCCAAGTCAAAAGGTCAAACTGCACACTTGGTCTCTCAAGTCACCCACTTGGCCCTCTACCAAGTATACTTTCCTTCCTTTCCTTCCTGCGCTGAAGCTTTCTAATAAATTTTCACTTTTGTTCTAAAACTTGCCTCAGTCTCTCCTTCTGTCTCATGCCCCTCAAATTCTTTCTTCTAAGGAGGCAAGATTTGAGGTTGCTGCAGACCCTTACAGATGCAGATTCACCACCACTAGCATATTTGGGTACCGTGTTGGCTCAGAAACCTTCTACCAGTAACAGTTTTTCACACCCCTTGTCAGATTTATCCCGAAATATTTCATATGTTGATGATGTGGTAATTCCAATTTCAAATTGTTCATTGCCAATATATAAAAATATGATTAATTTTTGTGTATCAATCTTGCATTCTGCTATATTTCTAAACTCACTTTAGTTCTAGTAGCCTTTTTATAGATCACATTGAACTTTCTACATAAAAGATAATGGCATCTGTGAATAAGAAGTTTTACTTCTTCTTTACTAATTTGGAGATCTTTTTTTCTTCATCTTGCCTTATTACACTGTCTAGAACTTCCAGCATAATGCTGAATACAAGTTGTGAGAGTTAAATTCTCATCTTTTTCCTGACCTTACAGAAAAAGCACTTAATATTTTACCATTAATATTATGCTAACTGAAGATTTTTCTTAGATACCTTTCATCAGATTGAGAAAGTTACCTTCTGTTCTTAGCTTGCTGGAAATGTTTATCAAGAATGGCTATTGGGGGCCGGGCGCGGTGGCTCAAGCCTGTAATCCCAGCACTTTGGGAGGCCGAGACGGGCGGATCACGAGGTCAGGAGATTAAGACCATCCTGGCTGACACGGTGAAACCCCGTCTCTACTAAAAAATACAAAAAACTAGCCTGGCGAGGTGGCAGGCGCCTGTAGTCCCAGCTACTCGCGAGGCTGAGGCAGGAGAATGGCGTAAACCCGGGAGGCGGAGCTTGTAGTGAGCCGAGATCCGACCACTGCACTCTAGCCTGGACCACACAGCGAGACTCCGTCTCAAAAAAAAAAAAAAGAATGGCTATTGGATTTCCTCAAATGCTTTTCTTTTTATTTATTGAGATGATCGCATGGCATTTCTTTTTTAGTTTATTAATATAGTAAATTATATTGATCAATTTTTGATGTTAAAAAAAACTTGCATTCCTGAGATAAACCCACTTGGTCATGATGTACTATCATGTTTTATATATTGTTGAATTTTATTTCTGAAATTTCATTTAGAAGTTTTACATCTATGTTCATGAGAGACTTTGTTGTATAGTTTATTTCTTATAATGTCTTTGTATCATTTTGGCATCAGGGTAATATTGATCTCATAGAGAAAGTTGGGAAGTAGTCACTCCTCTAGGTTGGTAATTTGGACAGGACTCAGCTGGGACAGTTTTCGTCTGTTCATTATGGTGTCAGCTGAGTTCATTTATACATTTGTGGTTAGTTAGTAGGTTGAATGGGGACTGGCTAGTCCCAGATTTTCTCATTCAAGTGACTGCAATTGTCTATTAGATGGCTTGGTTAGAGTGACTGATAGTTCCATCTGAACCAGATTTTGTGGTAATAGAGAGGATGTAAAAGGAGGCGTTGTCCCTTCCCTCAAGCAGCCTATAAGCTGTGAGGGAATGTGACACGAATGTAAAATAACTACAGAAGAATGAAATGCTACATTATGTTCTATATTTTTAAATGAAACCCAATGAGATAAATACAAAGAAAAAATTTAAAAATTGATGTTTCTTTGTTCTACCTATCAATTGTGAATTTTGGCCTGTATTTATGGTAGCATAGCCAAAGCTGTGCACTCTGCTAGTTACGTCCCCCTCTTTAAGATAAATGTCTTTCTTTATTAGAAAACCTTGTTGATTAGGCCTGATTATATCTGGCACCACTCAGTCTTCTGGAAAATAGTAAGCATGTATCAGAACCTTGCAAGTGGAGGTACCATTGGGTAGTAAGGATGACCTCCTTGACCTTGTTTAGAGAGCAGCATAATGCCAGAAAGAACCAGGACTGCAACCCAAATGTCCATCAGTGACAGATTGGATTAAGAAAATGTGGCACATATACACCATGGAATACTATGCAGCCATCAAAAAGGATGAGTTTGTGTCCTTTGTAGGGACATGGATGCAGCTGGAATCCATCATTCTTAGCAAACTATCACAAGAACAGAAAACCAAACACCGCATGTTCTCACTCATAGGTGGGAACTGAACAATGAGATCACTTGGACTCGGGAAGGGGAACATCACACACCGGGGCCTATCATGGGGAGGGGGGAGGGGGGAGGGATTGCACTGGGAGTTATACCTGATGTAAATGACGAGTTGATGGGTGCAGCACACCAACAAGGCACAAGTATACATATGTAACAAACCTGCACGTTATGCACATGTACCCTACAACTTACAGTATAATAATAATAAATAAATTTAAAAAAAAAAAAAAAAAAAAAGAACCAGGACTGCAGAATCAGGCAGCTGTGGATTCAAATTACAGTTCTACCATTTACTGGCTTTATATCTTTGAGATGACTGACTCATGCTTTCAGAGTCCCCATTGCCTCAACCAAAGAATGGTTCTTCTGTACAGTATCTACTACCTAAGATTGTTGTAGGCATCAAATAAGGAGGTAAAATGCTCAGCACAAAAAAAGGCACTCAAAAATATTAACGATAGTGGTGATGATGACAAGGATTACGCTGATGATGTTACCAGCAACTGTAGTCAAAAATGCAGACCTGGGCCCATCCAGCTCTGAACTTCAATCACAGCCCAGAAATGGGAACCACTTTGTCCAGGATTCTTTGGCCTTCTTTTCCTCTGATCTCTCAGCATAAAAATTATGTAGCACATTATCCATGACAGGATCTCATCCTGTCTTGAAGACTGAAATCTTCCTCAATGTGTACCTATCCAAGAGAGTAACAATCTAGTCTGTTACTACATAATATTTTGTCACTTAAAATTATTTTATTAAATGATTTAATAAGTGGAAAGAACTTAAAAGAGATTCCAGAACCTAGTATTATATAAATGTTAGTCAGTATTATAATTAATATTATTGTTAACATTTTTTAGTTCATTTGATTCTCACAGAAATACTGCGAAATAGGCACACTAGATATTTAGAAACTCATTTAACAGATTAGGACAATAAATTTAAGACAAGTCAAGTCTTTATTAAGTTCCAGCCTTGCTCCCAAGGGCAGGGGTACTTTCTAGGCTCAAATTTACTCATCAAAGCACTTAGTGCAGGGCTGGTCATGCAAAAGGTGCTCAATCAAAAGTCAATTATTAATTGAATGATTTATGGAGGACAAAAGAAAACATTGGGTTTAGAGGTCTAATCATGTCTGAGGCAGTCTTAAACATCAACATTGATTGTGTTAATGAGTATACCATTCATAAACTCATGAATATTTATGGTAATTAAACAAAACACTAATTAAATATAGGTGTGAGGATTCTGTATACAAACAGCTTTTAATATCTCATGTTCTTGAATAACCTCTGACCCAGAGAAACAACCTCAAAGCGCTGGTGATAAGTGGTTTATTCATAGGGCTGGATAAAAGAAGTAGGTCTCCCTGCCTTAACTTGGGGAGGGATGACTGACATGCTCTCTGAGATGATCTCTTAGGTACAAGCTCATGTAAAGATGGAGGGAGCACTGCTCTTTCCATTTGTAGATGTGGGAATAAGAGACAATGTCCTGGAAACTAGCAACTAGACTAACTCACAATAATATGGGTATAATTTTTAACTAAGGCCAAAATATAAAAGCTCCATAGTGAATGAAAGATATTGTTTCTTAAGAATGTTCATTCATATTCATAAATCCAAGCTGTCATATGAGATTGTTAAGTAGTATTGATTCCCATCTAGTGAAAAGCCTGCCTTTCCTCAGTTCAGTCCCCAACTCAGGAATTGTAAGGATTCCTCCACCATTTGGATCAAGTTAGAATGCCTCTTTCTATCTAGCATTTAAGGATTTCCACAGCTAATCATAAGATCAGAGAAATGCATACAAAGGAGAGAAATGTGAGGGCACCTAGCCTAACCTGAGTTACATAATTTCAGTATCTTGAGTGCCTGCCAGTTTGACAATATTAGGGCTGCAGTAAGTGCTTATTGATTGTTGAATGTCTAATGGCATTACCCCCTTCTCCTCTCAGAAATCAACTCAAAACAAGAAGAACAAGAAGAAAAAAATTGCAAGCTCTAACATTGACAAATCAGAGGACATCCATAACCCTCAACCACAATATCTGAGGAACAACTACCAACACAGTGGTGCTTGTTCCCCATATGTTGCGGTTGAGAATTATAGATGTCCTCTGGTGTGTATGTTCAAACAGAAGCAAGTACAGAGAGGTAACGCGTACAGCTACATATTACAAGCCAAGCTGTCAGAGCAAAGTTCTCCAGAGTACATATTATACCCTGAGGAGAAAACCAGTAATTCCTTGTTGGGATATTGGGAATGCTTGTGAGCCAGTAGGTGCATCCTTGGACCCCGTAAGCAGCAGGAAGGAGCAGGCTGAGGGGCAGAAGGAAGGGTCACACCAATGTGCTATATTTGCAAGAAAGTTTCTCTTGATAAGACAAAGTAGAGGAGAGAGTCTACATCAATACCATGCCACAGCAGTTGATCTCTATTATCTTGTGAGAAGTAAAAGCAAAGTCAAGCGATATTCACAATCTAGGCCATAAGCAAACCTACTGTGAGACAAGCCCATGTCCAGAGAGCCTACAGCTCTGCCATCACATAAAATTCCTACCAATAGTGAATCCAGGGAGAACTCACCATTTTCAAAGACGAATACTATAAATATGCATCAACTCAGAAAGTATCTATATAAGTGTACCAAAAGGAAAGGGGAAAAAAGGACAGAAACAGAAAAAACATGTGTAAAATGGAAGTTCACTCAACACATAAATGAAACCATGAGTCAGATTTAAATTGTTTTAATAAGCACATTACCAGAATTTTTTAATGAAAAACTTAAGCAATTACTCAATGAAACAAAACTCCAAAGCAGGGAGCTTAAAGGGCTCAGGGAAGGTGAGGCCACAAAAAGAGCTGAAAAACTATTCTCAGAAGAGAAGTAGAGGATAAATAGAAAACCACTGGAGAATGAAGGTCATATTGGGAGCAGCTCAAAGAAGGCTAGAAATGGCTGAAAGTTCATTAGGAATATGAATTGTGGACTTAAGGGGGAAAAGGGGCAAATTAAATGAAAATCTATTTTTAAAATTAACAGGATAGGAAGAAACTGACAAATAGTAAAGATCAAACAAATCCAACATGTGTAAAATCAGTGTTTCTTAAAAAGAGTGCAGAATTACTAGAGAAACTCTTACACTGGCATGTAAATAATATTTAAAATACATATATAAGTCCAAAATTGTTTTCAGAAACAAAAGAAGCTTTTGACGTAGCAATGAAAAAGTCATACTGGGTTCCTGGAAAAATTGATGTAGAATGGTCAGTACAAAATTAAATTCAAATAAAATTTCTGGACTTCAAAGTTTAAGAATTTCCTATGCACCCAGGCAAAAAGATTAAATTACATTAAAAAGAATCAATAAGCCAGGCACGGTGGCTTATGCCTGTAATCCCAGCACTTTCGAAGGCTGAGGCGGGTGGATCATGAGGTCAGGAGATCGAGACCATCCTGGCTAACATGATGAAACGCTGTCTGTACTAAAAATACAAAAAAATTAGCCAGGCCTGGTGGCACACACCTGCAGTCCCAGACACTTGGGACGCTGAGGCAGGATAATTGCTTGAACCCGGGAGGCGGAGGTTGCAGTGAGCCAAGATCATACTGCTGTGTGGGGAAAGGAAAGAAAGATCAGACTGTTACTGTGTCTATATAGAAAGAAGTAGACATAAGAGACTCCATTTTGTTCTGTATTTGAGATGCTGTTAATCTGTGACCCTACTACCAACCTGTCCTTGCAAGAGACATGTGCTGTGGTGACTCAAAGTTTAATGGATTTTGGGCTGTGCAGGATGTGCCTTTGTTAAACAAGTGCCTGAAGGCAGCTTGCTGGTTAAAAGTCATCACCATTCTCTTAATCTCAAGTACCCAGGGACACGTACACTGCCAAAGATCGCAGGGACCTCTGCCTAGGAAAGCTAGGTATTGTCCAAGGTTTCTCCCCATGTGATAGTCTGAAATATGGCCTCGTGGGAAGGGAAAGACCTCATCCCCCAGACACCCATGAAGGGTCTGTGCTGAGGAGGACTAGTACAAGAGGAAAGAAGGCCTTTTGGCGGTTGTTGGCAGTTGAGATAGAGAAAAGCATCTGTCTCTTGCCCGTCCCTGGGCAATGGAACGCCTCGGTGTAAAACGCGATTGTATGCTCTGTTTACTGAGATAGGAGAAAACCGCCTTACGGAAAAGGTGGGACTTGCTGGCGCAATGCTGCTCAAAGGTTTACGGAGATGTTTCCATATGCATATCAAGGCACAGCATTTTCCTTTAAACTTATTCATGTCACAGAGATCTTTATTCATATGTCTTACTGCTGATTTTCTCCCTACAATGATCCTATTATCCTGCCACTCCCTTATCTTTAAGATGGTAAAGATAATTATCAATAAATACTAAGGGAACTCAGAGACCAGTGCCGGCGTGGGTCCTCTGTATGCTGAGCGCCGGTCCCCTGGGCCCACTTTTTCTTTCTCTATACTTTGTCTCTGTGTCTCATTCCTTTTCTCAAGTCTCTCGTTCTACCTAACAAGAAACGCCCACAGGTGTGGAGGGGTAGGCCACCCCTTCACCCGCTGCACTCCAGCCTGGGCAACAGAGCAAGATTCTGTCTCAAAAAAAAAGAAAACAACAAAAAAGAATCAATATACCTCAGACTCTTCCACAGTAAGAATCAATCTAGAAGACAATGGAGAAATGTCTAAAAGTCGCCATAGAAAGAAAAAATGGAATCAAAAAATTTTATTCCCAACCAAATTACCATTCTAGTATAAGGGCAAGAAACATCTCTGAGCACGCAAAAACACTGGGAATATAATCTCCATGAGTGTTTCTAGAAGGTGACTTTGCAGAAGATGCTAAAGGGCAAATTGCAACCAATTAAGAAATGAACAGAGAAACTATGGCAAAACTTAGTCTTATTAGGGAAGAAGGCAAAAATGAAATAAATGTTGGGATTGTAATTACAGAATAGAATGTAAATGTTTATAATCCCTGATGAGTAGAAACGATAGAACAAAGTTGAGGTAAGAAGTAGGAGAAAAAAATAGAACCTAGTATAAACACCTTTACAGCTGGTAAATCAAGTAATAGAAGTAGATGTCAAGAACTGTGGAGTCTGAGATTTTACACTGTTTGCAAGCTAAGAAGTTATTCTGCCACAGTTTCATAGAAGTTTACAGAAAAACTGAGACTCCTTGGTATGATGGTTAATACTGTCAACTTGATTGAAGGAAGCAAAGTATTATTTCTGGGTATGTCTGTGAGGGTGTTGCCAAAGGAGATTAACATTTGAGTCAGTGACCTGGGAGACGTCCACCCACCCTCAGTCTGGGAGGGCACCATCTAATCAGCTTTTGGGCCGGCTAGGATAAAAGCAGGCAGAGGAACGTGGAAGGACTAGATTGGCTAAGTCTTCCAGCCTCCACTTTTCTCCCATGCTGAATGCTTCCTGACATCGAACACAGGACTCCAAGTTCTTCAGCTTTTGGACTATTGGTCCTACCCCAATGTTTTGCCAGGGTCCCTCGGGTCTTTGGCCACAGACTAACGGCTACACTATTGGCCTCCCTACTTTTGTACTTTTGAGGTTTTGGGACTTGGACTGGCCTCCTTGCTCCTCAGCTTGCAGACAGCCTATTGAGGACTTCACCCTGTGATCGTGTGAGTCCTTAATAAACTCCCCTTTATATATACATCTATCCTATTAGTTCTGTCCCTCTAGAGAACCCTAATACGCTTGGTCAGATACAAAGTAGCGTGAGCTTCATACTCACAGCAGTTCTTGCCTCCCAAACCCTACAGAGATATTGCAGTGCAGCCTGGGTTGATGCTATGCATGTAGTGGGTCTGCATCACCGCTGAAGAACCTTGAGTTTTGGAAATCCCAGTCTTTTAGAAGGAATCTATTGGCAAACCTGCTCAAACTTTGTCCCAAAGAGAAACATTATCTTTATTATCCTGGGCAGCAAACAAACCTCCCTCTGCCCTAAACGGTGACACTATATATTCCAAGGCTTTTTGTATATAACCATCCTTGAAAAATTATCCCAAATGAAAGCCGATACAAGGCACGCAGACGCAGAAGAGTGTCCGGAGCTGCACGCCCCGGCCATAGCGAATGATAATTGACGATTAAAAACGCCTGAGCTTTATTCATTTCCACCTTACACCTCCTCCCTATCTTTGCCTTTTCCCCTGTATTAATACCTCATAAAAGATGGCGCTCTTCCTGCTGCTTCTTCACCTATTTTTCCCGCGCCCGCGAAAATTGCTACCTGACAGCGCAGGCGCCACATGACGTTCGACCAGAGAAACCAATACCTACTTGGTCACACCCTTCGTGATGAGATCATCTCTGCCTCTGGCCCAACCCCTTCCCCTCCAAGTGTATATAAGGAACTGCATTACCGCCATTAAAGAGAGAGACTTGATCAGAGCACTGTCTTGTCTTCATTTCTCGTATCTCTTGTTCCCCAAATTCCCACCCCCTCTTCCAGGGCCTGCAGTGACGATCCCGCGGGCCGGGATAGAAGAGAGCCATGGATAATTATTATCACTCAGTCACATGATAATATCGAAATGTTTAAAGGTAAGCACTGAAAAAAATCTTGTAATCCACTACAATCAGGAGGTGAAAAGGAAAGAGGCAAGCTGAGAGGAAGTCGAAGTATACTGAATTCACCATTGTTCATAAAAAGGAGTCAATGGCACTAGCTAAGATTTGTAGAAGTAAGATAAATTAACAGCACCCAGATATACTTACAACATGAGAAATAAGTCACGCAGCATCATTTGTAAATGGAAAATGCCATTTAACCTTGTTTCAGCTGAAATATCACTTCCTCCTAGAGGCTTTCCCTGAACACCGAGCTCAGGTTTGCTGTCCTTGGTATCATCTCCCATAACCACCAAGATCACATAATTAGTTAATGGTGTAGCTGGGATTTGGGCCTAAAGATCTGGTGCTGAAATCTACACTCTGAATAGCTCAGCTCTGCTGGCCACTCACTGATGTATCTAGTTCTACTCCGTTCACACTTGATAGTACAGAGTTTGTTTTGTCTTCTGAGTTTTCATAAATACAAGTCTTAATTCTCCAATGCTCTTCTAAGGTACCCTGATACATAGCTTATGTTTACCCATTTCCTGATTATGGCTTCGAGGACCTCACACAAAACATGTACCCATTGCAATCATTCAATGAATGATCATGAACACAAAAGGACATTTAGGGAATCCAAGTAAATGCTGAGCAACTGCAGTGCCATGGAGTATACAGCAGCAGAATGCAGGAGAAAAATCAGGACTGATTCTCTGTCCTGGTCCTGACCACTGGATCATTATCTGTCTCTAATGAATTATATGGGAAATTTCCAAGGTTATAAGGGGAAGCCACACACAGATCTTGAAATAGCTATAAAGGGTGAATAATGCATGCCCTATATTTAATGCATGAGAACGCAAAATACAGAAAATTGCACAAAAGAGGTCAAATGCTTATTCCCTGCAAGGAGGATGCTTTCTGCCTTCCCACCGATAAATGAATCACTGGTTGTTATATATTTTTAAACAACTGAACAGCACCCCAGGGATCCACAAAGCCTAATTTTCTCTGATCTCTTTGTGGCAAGCCATTCCTCTTATTGTGCACATAATCACCTGCATAAGCGATACCATGGATTTTGCACCCTCCTAGAAAGTGGGCACCACAGTTATATTTTCTATAAAATTGGTTGCCATGTTGCAATTAGAGGAAAAATAAATCTCACCATCTTGATGACAGCCTGTACAACTGAAACCAGGGAATATAGATGGCTCTGAGAAAATATGATATTTGACAGCATCATCTTAACACTACCAAATTATTCAGTTTTTTTCTTAAAACTCAATACTTTGCAATACTTTGCAAAGATATTACTTTTGTCATCAAATATCAGTTTGGAAAAAATTTATATTTTAGAAACTTTTATTTTTTTATTTTTTATTTTTTACTTTATTGTAGGTTCAGGGGTACATGTGCAGGTTTGATATATAGATTAATTGTGTGTCATAGGGGTTTAGTGTATAAATTATTTTATTACCCAAGTAATAAGCATAGTACTCAATAGCTTTTCAATCCTCTCCTTCCTCTCACCTCTACCTGCAAGTAGGTCCCAGTATCTGTTACCTACCTCTTTGTGTCCATAGACACTCAATGTTTAGCTCCCACATACAAATAAGAACATATGTATTTGGTTTCCGGTTTCTGCATTAGTCTGCTTAGGATAATGGCCTTCAGCTCCATCCATGATCCTGAAAAAGACATGATCTCATTCTTTTTGTGCCTGTATTCTATGATGTATATGTGCCACATTTTCTTTATCCAGTGTACTATTGATGGGCATTTAGGTTGATTCCATGTCCTTGCTATTGTGAATAGTGCTGCAATGAACATGTGTACATGTCTTTATGATAGAATGATTTATATTCCTTTGAGTATACACCCAATAATGGGATTGCTGGGTCAAATGGTAATTCTGTTTTAAGTTCTTTGAGAAATTGCCACGCTGCTTTCCACAATAGCTGAACTTGAAACTGGACCCCTTCCTTACACTATACACAAAAGTAGATTCAAGAAACATTTATGTTTTCTTAAATGCAACAAATCCATGGGATACTATAACCAATAAGTTTGATGTGGTTGCTGCAGACTCAGACTAGGGTGTCAGAGAGAAGGAGGTGGCAATAAGGAGGCACTCTCAGTGACCTGGAGGCCAAGAAGTCAGTAGCAGCATTGGAAATGTTTTAGGAAGACGTTGTGACTTTTATTTGGAGCAGGGACATTTCTTATCCAGTAATAGTCTTTCACTTTAAAGCTTGTTCTAAAACTTAAAAGATCTTGTTATTGAAAAGACCTAAATCTTTGAACTGAAGTGCACTGGTAAGGGTAAATGCTTTTTGTGACAATGGTGGTGATGACGATCGAGTTGACTGAGTGCTCACCAGGCAGCAGGTGCTGTCCTTGGTGCTTTACATATGTTAGGTAGCTTAATTTCCTAAAGTACCACGTACCACGGGTAATATCCTTATCCCTCATCTTACAGATGTGAACACTGAGGCACAGAGTAATTTGACTAAGGTCACACAGCTAGTATGAGTCATAGCTGCTACAACCACTACATTTTACTGCTTCCTAGCAACATCTACCAATTACATACATACCAATGGGCCCTGTGGCAAGCATTGTCTCATTTGATCCTCACCAAAAACTAAGATAGATCTCTATATTCTCATTTTGCATATGAGGCAACTGAGGGTTATAGACATCAACAACTTATCCATAAACCATGCTGCTCCCATTACCTGATTTTTTAACTCTCTACTGAAATATGTCTCACTGCGTTAAAGAATGTTTAATTTTGACTATTTTCTGAAGGTTAAATTTTTCTTGATTCCTCCAGTGGTGCTTCCTTCTCAATTCATCTCAGCATACACAGAGCCTTTGCAAGTAGAATGATTCACTGGACTCTGGTAGAAGCTTTCTGCCTTCAGGACCCCAACCATATAGGACCTGCCAACTGACAGCCATGCTTCTCTGAAGAAGAGCTCTGTGTGCAGTCACAAGAAACACCCCTGGGGATTCCAGAGGATGGGTGAGACTGTGACATCAGGGGTGGTGTCACTGGTCCTCCGGCTTTTGCATGCTGCCTTTAATTGCCCAAATCACAGCTTTGCAGCAGAGAGAGAAAGGACTGAGTGTGCCTGAGCCTCAAAGGTGATGCTGTGCTATATCCCAGATATCTCTCTCTTCCAATACAACTCTCACCCTCAGCAATGTCTCCTTGGCAACTGAGAAATGTGTCCATGAAGATATGTTTCTCTGCTCTTCTACCTGTCTTCAGGTTAAATTCATTAACCCCTTTCTTTGTCAGAACATGATGGTTTCCACCATTTGAACCCACTTAGTGATGCACTGTGAAATCCCAGAAATCTAACTGCACTCCTTCAAATCCTTGCTATGCAGCCTGTCAGCTATGCATAAACTTGGGCAAGTTTGCCTCAATGAGACCCAGCCTTCTTTCTCATCTGTACAATGAGGGTAGAAATATAAGAATGTTGACAGGATTTGATGGGATAATATATGAAAAGAAAAACTTAGTACAGTAATTGGCCTTTACAAAGAGCTAAGTAAGTGTTAACCTTCACCATTGAAGTGCACCGGGCAACTTTACATCCTTTTAGCAGTATAAGGCATGAATTAAATGAACATGGCAGATGTGGCCCAATCTTTTACTCTCAAAGGTTTCCCTTTTAGTGATAGCAATAGCATCTTCCAATGTGTAAGGCTCCAATCATATTTTCCAATTGGCTCTCTGAGGGTTATCTCAGAAGCCCGGTAGAGATAATTAGGGGACATCCAGGTCAGAGAACCTTGTGGTCAAATGCATAGTGTAAAAAAACCAGTCAACCCAACACCGTGCAAGCCAAGTTCCTTTGGCAACTAGAGAGAATTGTCTTTAATCACTAAAGTGCCCTCTTCTAAATTGCCTCACTGTTTGAGAAAAAGAGCTATGAGGGATTGAAGAAGACTACTTCTTTCCTATCTTAGGATTTGTAGAGATGGAACTAATACAATCCTCGCCTCTGCACGCCACCAGTCGGAGGACAAGACTACTCAGATTTCTTCTGAGGAATTTGAGATAAGATTCCTGAGTGTTCATTAATTCATCTGTTCATTATGAATGTTCAACTGTTCTATGAAAGGTGCCTCACATGAGGCTCAAAGCAGGATGAAATCCAGGCAAACCTCACTAGTGTGCACAAATGGGAGCAAAGCCCTGTCTTTAACAAAAGGCAAAGCTCAAATTTTTCTTGCTTTTTTTTAATGGTGCTATATTCCAAGTAACCCCAAAGTGATGCAAAATTAATACTTTCCACATATCCCCAATGCACACCATCTAGCCTAATCGAACTCACCAACCTATGTGGCACACACAAGCAATGTCTGTACACAGGTCTTCATACCTGCCCCTGTCAGCCTTGGAATGCTTCTCTTCACCCCCACACCACTATCCATCCTCTAAACCCAGAACATGATCCAGTGTCTATACCTTCCATGAGCTTTTTTCCTCATAGCTTCTGCTCTCACTGATGCCCATCCTCAGAAACTCAAAGGAACTTATCATCTCTACCAAGCAGTATTTCTTGCATATGGAATTTTCACTCATGTTCTATAAGTGCTAGAAAAATGCTTTTTTCCTCAAAGACAAAAACTATGTTATGTATTTATTCCTTTTTTACAGTATGATAGGCTCAGTAAATATGTGTTTGTTGGTTCATAATGGCTTCTGTGTGAATCAATTCTACAAAATTTGTAACAACCGATCAACTTGAAATTCTTCACAATAAAATATTCCCTCCCCATCCCAGATCTTAAGAACACAGCATTTTATAGCCAGAAGAGGCATTAGAGATTGCTTATTCAACTTCTTCATTCTTTAGATGAAACGACTGAAGCTATCGGGGTTGAGGTGAGCTGATTAAGGTCACAAGCTAAATAGGAGCCAATCTGGGACCAAGGGCCCAAATCTGTAGACTTGCAGTGATGTGCCCTTCCTGATTCACAGCACAATGCCTCCAGATTATGCTGTACTTGTAATACAGCCCCAGCAGTTCAGTAGAGGGATGAACAGACTGGGAGTTGGCTGGCATGGGGCCAAGTCCCTGTTCTGTCATTAATTCACTATGTGGTCTTGGGTAAAGCACTTAACTCTTTGGCTTCAGAGTCCACAGCTCAAAAGGACAGATGATAAATCATACATAATTTAATTCAGAGTTTGGTAAACTACTACAGCCCAGAAGCCCAATCCAGTGTGCACTTGTTTTTGAAAATAAAGTTTTAGGGGCATCCTCATTCGCTTACTTATTGTCTTTGACTGCTTTTATGCTACAAAAGCAGAGCTGAGTAAGGTAATGTAAAGATTATATGACTGGCAAGACTGAAATATTTACTATTTGGCCCTTTACAGAAAAAAAATTAACTCCTGATCTAACCTGTATATAGTGTGGTTGTATGAATCTGAAATAGTTAAATATTTTACACATACCCTCTTTTAAACTAGAAAGTGCTATACCTATGATGTAAAAATTAATAATAGTATCATTAGTAATATTAAATCATGAAAGGTCATTGCAATAAGGGCAATTAAAATTTTCTTTAATAGGCAGCATCTAAATGTTAGCTGTACTTGGTTTGAGATTGCTTCCCACTTGGTCATTGTAATATGTTTTTGCAGAACCAAGTGATGCCTTTAATAAATTAGAGGAAATACTCCGGAAATAATGTGATTATTTATGTATAAAACACAAAATGACTGCTTTCAGAAGAATAGCAGGTCATCCATGGAGGGATTTGCCCTTACTTTCCTTACTAACCAGACTTACCAAGGGATCACAATCCTATGTTGGAAATACCTGTAACCACCATGTGATCGAATAAACATTCATGTGGAAATACTGACACAAACCAACCTTTGATGTTGCTCTAAATGTATTAAACTTTTCCACTGCCATTTTTGAGGGGGAGGTTGGTGACTGTGAATGGTTTTGCCCTGGCATGTGCTCTGAGAATGGCCAGTGGCCAAAGAAAACAAACTGTTCTTGGGACACTGAGAAAATCAATTATTGGCTATGACCAATTTACTGCCCTTCTCACTCTTGGACCAGGAATTAAAGCCCAGAAGTCAGAAGACAAATTCTGCTCAGCATCCCCAAATGGATGACTGGGGTAAGTTATTTAACCATCATGGGCCTCAGCTTCCTCACTGAAAACAGGGAACTAATACCTGCCTTCCCTTCGTCTTGAGTATTAAGAGAAGAAAGTGAAAGGTAAAATATTACAAGTGCTAATAAACACAAAGAGTTTTAAAAAAATAGCCTGAAGCGACTGGGCACAGTGGCTCACATCTATAATCCCAGCACTTCGGGAGGCCAAGACGGGCAGATCACGAGGTCAGGAGTTCGAGAGCAGCCTGGCCAATATGGTGAAACCCCGTCTCTACTAAAAACACAAAAATTAGCCAGGCATGGTGGCACGCACCTGTAGTCCCAACTACTCAGTTAGCTGAGGCAGAAGAATCACTTGAACCTGGGAGGCGGAGGTTGCGGTGAGCCGAGATCATGTCACTGCACTCCAGCCTGAGTGACAGAGCGAGATTCTGTCAAAAAAAGCCTGAAACTCTATGTAATTATAAAATGTATTATGTATAGAATGAGTTACCATGTATGTAGTGCTTATTAGATTCCAGACAGCGTTCTAAGAACCCAGATTTAAAAAAAAAAAAAAAAAAGGGCACTGTTTTAAGTTCCCTGCATGCATTACTCAATGAATCCATCTGACATCTTATGAGGCAGGTACTGTTGGCATCATCACTATTTTTCAAATGAGAAAACTGAGACACAGAAAGATTGGGTAACTTGCTCAAGGCCACTGTCTAGTGAGTAGAGTTGTTGGGATTTGAACCCTGGCCATCTACTCTAGAGCTCGCTCTACTAACCCCTGCACTTTACTACTGCCCCAGTGAGAAAGGGGATATGACAGGTCCAGGCATGATCACAGTCTGTTCAGTGCCACCCAAATGGTTCACAAAACGTGCTTCAAAGAAGGGAGGTGGTTAATTAAAGAACGCTTCATTGAGGAGGATGGTTGTAATAGAACCTCTCTTTCCTTATGTTGTGTAGCATGCAGGACATCACAGGCATGGCTGAGTGGAAGCCACCTGCAGCTCATAGCACTTGCAAAGTTATCTTGGTGCAACTAATAATAGTGAAGAGTCGCTTACCATTTCCGGTGTATAAGGCTCACTGGCCTTCCATCCTCTTATCTGATTTGCATGGCCACCTTTTCAAGGTGAGTTGCACTTATAAGTATTTCAGAGTTTATCTCCTGAGATTCATCTCTCAAATTGAAGGGCATTTTTGTACATATCTAAAGCACCATGTTTAAACTTAAGAGAAATTATAATAATTCCCTGATATCATCTGATATTGAGTTAATATTCAAATTTTCCCATTGTCCAAAAAAATCTTCCTACTTGTTTTTTCAATCTAGGGTTCAATCAAGGTTCACCAATTGTATTTGGTTTTTATGTCACCATGATTTTTATTTCTTTTGTCTTTTCCTTTCCCATTTTCTTTTAGATAGGTAGAATTTTTTATTTCCCCCTTTTGTTTCTACCAGTTGCAAAGTTATATCAGTGTTATATTCTGTTCTTTCAGAGGTTATGAGTTAATATTAACATGCATGCTTGCCTTTGAAAAGTTAAAAATTAATTACTAACCTCCTAAGAAAATAAAGACCTTAAAATGCCTTGACTGAAATTATATCTTGATAGTTTCCATTTTATAATTGTCTAGTATTCCAAATTTAGCTTTTTAAAAATCCTCTATATATGGTAACAGCTATAGTGAATATTATGGTCAATACTTACTTAGATTTATCTATACAGTTACCATTCATAATAGCTTTCTCCTTTCCATTCTCTGTGTGTGTGTGTGTGTGTGTGTGAGACAGAATCCTTTCCACACTTTTCTTTTTGTGTTACTATTTTCATACTGAAGTGTACTCTTAATAGTTATTTCAAGATTAGCTAAAAACAAACAAAAACACCAGCATCAAGGGAATTTTAGAACATTATGCCAAGTGAAATAAGTCAAACACAGAATGTTCTCATACTGAATGTTCTCACTTATATGTGGAATGTAAAACAACTGGAGTCGTGGAAACATGGCAAAACCCCATCTCTTCTGAAAATGCAAAAAATTAGCTGGGCATGTTGGCGGGTGCCTGTAATCCCAGCTACTCAGGAGGCTGAGGCGGGAGGATTGCTCGAACCAGGGAGGCAGAGGTTGCAGTGAGCCAAGATGGCCCCATTGCACTCCAGGCTGACAACAGAGCAACACTCTGTCTCAAAAAAAAAAAAGGGGGGGGGTGGACTGAGGGGTGAGGGGAATGGTGAACTGACAGTTTAAGGGTACAAGGCCCTGTCAGTGAGACAGGAAGAATACATTTGATTTATTTCTCTTTTTGTGGGATCAATTACACAATATGGTAAATATAGCTAATAATTGAGTGCTGTACATTTAAATTTCATTAATAGAAATAAATTTTCAATGTTCCTATCACAATACTGTTACATATTTCAGGTGATAGATATGTTAATTAACTTGATTTAACCATTCCAGATTGTATTCAAAAATCATAACACCACTTTGTACCCCAGATATATACACATCTATGAGCTGTCAACTGAAAAAACAAATCAGAGAGATAAATGTAAAATTACAAGAGCTGTATGTTACAAAAGAGAGATGCATGGTACTATGAGGATGAAAAAAGGGAGATACAATCTGGACACGGTTTCAGAGAAGCCTTCCCTGAAGAATAATGACTAAGCTCAGATCTGTAGGATAAGCAGAAAATAACTACTGCAAGGGGGATGGGAGCAGAGACAGAAAGCATTCAAAGCAGAGGAAAAGCACACACAAATGCCCTAAGTTCCAAACACTAAAAAGGTCAGTGATATTGGAGCCCAGAGGTGCTTGTGTGAGCTGAGCAGATAGAGGCAGGCAGGGGTGAGACCGTGCAGAATGGGCCACAGTAATGACATGAGATTTTGTTGTTGTTATTATTACTTTTTTTATTATACTTTAAGTTCTAGGGTACATGTGTACAACATGCAGGTTTGTTACATATGTATACATGTGCCATGTTGGTGTGCTGCACCCATTAACTCATCATTTACGTTAGATATTTTTCCTAATGCTATCCCTCCCCCCTTCCCCCACCCCTCGACAGGCCCTGGTGTGTGATGTTCCCCGCCCTGTGTCCAAGTGTTCTCATTGTTCAGTTCCCACCTATGAGTGAGAACATGTGGTGTTTGGTTTTTCTGGCCTTGGGATACTTTGCTCAGAATGATGGTTTCCAGTTTCATCCATGTCCCTACAAAGGACATGAACTCATCCTTTTTTATGGCTGCATAGTATTCCATGGTGTATATGTGCTACATTTTCTTAATCCAGTCTATCATTGATGGACATTTGGGTTGATTCCAAGTCTTTGCTATTGTGAATAGTGCTGCAATAAACATACATGTGCATGTGTCTTTCTAGTAGCATGATTTATAATCCTTTAGGTATATACCCAGTAATACGATCACTGAGTCAAATGGTATTTCTAGTTCTAGATCCTTGAGGAATTGCCACACTGTCTTCCACAATGGTTGAACTAGTTTAGAGTCCCACCAACAGTGTAAAAGCGTTCCTATTTCTCCATATCCTCTCCAGCACCTGTTGTTTCCTGACTTTTTAATGATTGCCATTCTAACTGGTGTGAGATGGTATCTCATTGGCTTTTATGCTAAGAAATATAGACAGTCATTAGAGGGCTTTCCTCTGAACCACAGTGTGGAGAATGGGTTGGTGGTGCAAAGGTGGATGAGAGAAGTACTTAAGAGGCTGTAGGACCAATTCATGCAGGAGCCAAGGGTAACTTTGTCTAGAGAGATGTGGAGCTGGGGATAAGCAAATCCATCAATGACACCTGAAGGTGGGGTGATATGGAAAGAGGGAGGAGGTGGGACAGGCATTGGCTTTGTATTCACCCAAGCCTAACTCAATACTGCACAGGATCAGTTAGTGAGGACCCAACTGGATTGGCCTTTCCCTCAGATTCATTTCCTGTCCCTATTAAAAATGGACTTAGAATCCCATAAACCCAATTTGAATTAGGGCCCTTTATTCCCCTCCAATAAAACTTACAACTTTCATTAGATCCAGTAAAATTCCTAACAACATCTTCTTAATTCCCTCTTTAAAAAGCCACTTTACATGGTCTAAATATAACAATTATTTGGTAGTGGCAATGTATTCCTAATTAAATAATTATTTTATTACACATTATCAGCTTAAAATGCTTAGAGCCTGAGATCTGTCAGGGAAATAAATTATTTTATTTACAGAGTTAGGCTGAGAAACCTGATCTTCCCGGCAGAGATAAGTCAGAATCTACTGCCCTGATGTGAGGCAGGATTTATTAGGCACTGTGGCTGGAGTTCCCTTTTCCTCTGGTGAATTTCTCCACCTGTACTTGTATGTGCATATTTGTGTCTGTATGTGTGAATACATGAAAGAGAAGTGTCTATGAGACAAGAATCCTCTCCTATCCCCATCACTAAAATATTCCTCTGAAATCCGTATGTCAGAAAAGAATTTGAAACCCCTAATGATTAAAGGCAAACATCCCTCAGAGAGATGAAATAGGAAACTCTGGTAAGCTGTAAATGACTCATTGAACCATATGTATCAGATCTTTCAACTTCTCCAGCAGCTGAGGGGAAAGCACTGGAGCCATGGGAGCTTTGATGGAGGGCATGGATGTCATAAATTGGAGACCTGACACTTCCAGGAACCATGATGTAAACATTTAGAGCACTGGGCACTCACTAGTGCTCAGTTGGTTGAAGGAATGATAACCAAAGGCCAAAATTCCAATATCACAACTTTGCAGAAGCCAGCCCTGACTCCTAAACAAGTCATTATTAAAGTTGGACTTGGTTTCCACTCATGAGGACAGGCTTCTCCAAGACTTGCCTTGGCCCAGCCCACAGCCCCAGAAGTTGGTTGTCTTTATATTATGAGAATTAGGGGGCTCTAATAATGTGGGACATACACTTGGCCTTGTGAGTTTAATTTCTGACACCAGGAACAGACTTGTACATACCCATTCACCTCTTTGGCCTGGGTCACTTGAGCTCTAAAGTCTGTATGAAAAGGCCAGGACAGGAGGTAAAGTGTAGGCTGCATTTGGCCATGGAACTGAGAAGTCTGATCTAAATGATGCATTTTTTTTTTCTCCAAGATGGAGTTTCACTCTGTTGCCCAGGCTGGAGTGCAGTGGCACAATCTCAGCACACTGCAACCTCCATCTCCCGGGTTCAAGCAATTCTCCCACCTCAGCCTCGCAAGTGGCTGGTACTACAGGTGCACACCACCACGCCCGGTTAATTTTTGTATTTTTTAAGTAGAGATCGGGATTCACCATGTTGGCCAGGCTGGTCTCGAACTCCTGACCTCAAGCAATCCACCCATCTCAGCTTCCTCCCAAAGTGCTGTGATTATAATCGTGGGCCACCACACCCAGCCTAAATCATGCATCCTTTTATTCAACCACTTTTTCATCGGTTTATTCATTTATTCAACTTTACAACAGCTTTTTCCTGAGCACTCACCTGGGCCAGGGCCTCTGCTGGAGACTGGGACATGGGGCAAGCAAGAGATTTCTGGTCCTGCTTTCATGAGGACAATACCCAGTGGTGACCATAATACTTACATGATGAATCTGAAACAAACTCATAGAAGTGGAGAGTGGAATGGTGGTTGCCAAGGTGTGGGAAGATGAAGAAACAGGGAGGCACTAGTCAAAGGGTACAAAATTTTGATTACACAAGATTAGTCAGTCTTAGAGATCTCCTATATTGCATGGTGTCTGTAGTTAACAATACCGTATTGTGTGTCAAAACTTTGCCAAGAGGGTAGATCTTATGTTGTGTTTTTATCACAAAAGAATAACAATAATAAGCAAAGACAGCAGGAAGGAATTTTGGGAGGTGATGAATAAGTTTACAGCATAAACTGTAGTGATGGTTTCATGAGTGTACACTTATCTCCAAACGTATCAAGTTGTTTTCATTAAATATCTACAGCTTTTGTATGTCAAGCATACCTCAATAAAGTGGTTTAAGAAAATCAAATAGTAGTGGACTGTGACTGAACTTCGCTGGTAACATGTCATCCTAGAAGGCACTGGGGAGAGCCACCTGACCCTGTATCTGCTTCGCTCTGTGACCTCCGCAAGCTCCCTTGTCCTCTGAGCCTCAGATTTCTCATCTGAACTTGAGACCAGACACCCTCCAAGGTCTATAATTCTATTTCTCAGGGACTCTGACCAAATATGACCTAGTGACTGACAGCCATGTTTCTCTGGAACACAGAGTATCTGGATTCTTGAGAAACGCCCCTGTGGGATGTCAGAGGTGGGCAAGACTGTGTCATTGGGCATGGTTTCACTGGGGACACTGGCTTTCTTCCATTCTTCCTTCACTTTCTAAATCTCTGCTGTGCACTAGCTAGAGAAAGGAAGGCACCTGCCACTGCCATGCTAAGTGTGTTGGTGTTTTTTGTTTGCATGTTTGTTTTAGCCTCAAAATAGTAAGACAGGGGAGGGACTTTGAGAATCCTTATCCAAAATCTTGAGTTTTCAGGGAGTGAAGTCAACTTTTTCAGGCAGCGAAGTGACTTGATTAAGATCCCACAGCATGCTGGACATGGTGGCTCATGCCTGTACTCCCAGCACTTGGGGAGGCTGAAGTGGGAGCATCACATGAGCCCAGGAGTTCAAGACCAGCCTGGGCAACATAGTGAGACCCCCCATCTCTAAAAATCTTTTTTAAAATTTAACCAGACATGGCCATGCATGCCTATAGTCCCAGCTACTTGGGAGGCAGAGGAGGGAGGATTGCTTGAGCCTAGGAGTTTGGGACTGTAGAGAGCTATGATCATGCCACTGAACTCCAGCCTGGGCAACAAAGCGAGACCCTACCTCTAAAAAAAAGAGAGAGAGAAAAAAGAAAAGAAAAAGATCCCAGAGCAGGAAGGAGTCAGCCTTGGCCAAGATGTACATGTCCAGACTTTCAGTGGTGTGCTCCTCCTGACATCAGCACAGCATCATGTTGTTCCACTGTCCTTTTCATTTAGTCTCCATGGTTCAGTGGAGAAAAGAGTAGTCCTTGGTCTTGCACAGGCTCACTGTACAGCCAACTTACTTAAACCTACTGGCCTCAATGCCCCACAGCTGCAAGGACAGGGGATATCCAATACATAAAGCTGTTATGCAAACCAAATGCAGGCCACTGGTCAGGCAAAGGTGCTTCTAAACTGGGCAGTGCTACACCCACACAAACCACTGAGACCATTATTGGGAATAGTAACAGTAGTAACAGCCATAGTTAATGATGAAAGACAAACTTCACTTCAGCCCATCAGGACTTTTATCCCTTAAGTATGAAACCTTCAAATTGAAAGAGTTCTGAAATGTTCCAGGGATAACTGATATAAAAATCTGTGTACAAAACAAAAAAATGCATGTTATCAGGAGATCAGCAGCCCACCCATGGAGGGCACCTGCCACCACCTCCATCACTAATATGACCACACTGTGGGCTCCCTCATGGCTGTAGGTGGAGTGCCTGGATAGAGTAGCACTCACCCAGGACACTGACTCTAGTGCAAACTGGCTTTCCATGTTAGATTTGTTGCTCTAATGCATTGGATTTATTATTTTTATTTTTCATTAGCATAGGATTTTTATTAGCATAGGATTAACATTACCATTTTCGGGGGAGGGAGGTTTGTGCCTTTGAGTAGGATTTTTCTGGTATGCTATTGTCCATTTTGTGCTGATATAACAGAATACCATAGACTGAGTAATTTATAATGATCATAAGTGTACTGGATCACAGTTCTGGAGGCTGGGAAGTCCAGTATCAATGTGTCGGCCTCTGATGAGGGCCTTCTTGCTGCGTCATGACTTGGCAGAAGACATCACACAGCAAAAGGGCAAAAAGAAAGCAAGAAAGAGCCAAAGGGGGTGAACCCATTCCCCAAATAACACTATTAGTCCATTCATGACCTAAATACCTCTGAAAGGTCCCACATCACAATGGCAATTCAATTTCAATATGAGTTTTGGAGGGGACAAACATTCAAACCAGAGCAGCTATGGACATGGTTATCAGTTAAAGAAAACAAACCATTCTCAGGAAAACGGTAAAAGTAATCACTGGACCTACCCAGTCCCCACCCTTCCAGCCTTCAGGAAAAGACTTAAGGTAAAGATTCTAAGAGTCAGAAGAACTTTGCCTTTGCCTCAGAGTTAGAAGACCAGTTTCTGCTTTCTGTTTAGCATCCTCCAAATATCTATCTGGGTTTCAGTTTTCCCCTTCTATACAGGGAGCCAATACCTTTTTTTCCCCTCCTCATAAAGTGTTTTGAGAGGAAAATGAAAAGTAAAATAAAAGTTATAATGAACACAGAATATTTAAAAACAATGAAATGTTACATAATTGTATAATAAAGAGAAAAACTATCCAGTATTTATTAAGTTCTTATTTTATGCCAGACCCCATTAAGCACTTTGTATAATGTAAACACTATTGACTAGTAGAAACAATAAAGTAAATTTAATAGAATTTTATCCATATGAATCTTCACCATTTTCAACCAAAATATCAGCACTTTTCACCTCCTTTCACGCACTTGTCTGTCTCAATTCCAAGACAGGATGGAGAAGTGTCGTTGCTGACTCTCTCGTGATCGTAAGAAAATCAGTGCAAACTGTTTTTCCCTTAAAGCGCCTCAAGTGAATGGCTTCTGATCTTTGCGGTCCTCAGCTCAATGGATGGAAAAATAGTCTTTCCCAGAGAAGAGGGGAGTAAAACTTTACCTTCTCCTTCTGATCTAATACTCTAGACCAGCACTAAGATATTGACTGCAACTTTAAACCCCGTGGATGAAAAGATAACTCAAAATGCACACTTTATTCCTCTTGTTGGTATTTCAAAAGACTTTGAGGCTGATCAGGGGACAGGAAGGCAGTAAGATGGTAGTTATTAAAGAACCAGAGGTTTGAATGGGCTTTGTTCTACTGCTGCTAGACTCACGTGTCCACAAAAAAAAAGTTTAAAAATGTGGCTCCCAAGGGCAGGAATTAAATGGATCTTGGCTTTCTTGTTGCTGTTGTCTTTGTTTTCCTTCTATAGAAAATGATATCTGAAATGTAATAACTGGAAGTTTCTCCAAAACAAACACTTACCAAAAACTCTAAAGGACATGAAACTTAGGTGGGACTTGGAGAATGTACAGTTTTGTTGGTCATTGACGGAAATAAGAAACACAATTTTGCAGTTGATTAGAGCTGACTGGTTGTCATCACAAGCATTCATTTTGTTAACTGAGTACTTTTTGTGTACCTGGTACTATATCATGTCCCTGGTGAGATTTTAGGGGAATAATATACTTTCTGCTCTTGATAATGCCAGGGTGTCATTTCTCGAGTGCTACGTGTGCTGGGCATTGCTGTTAGTACCCTACATTTAACAGTCCATAAATCCTCATAGCAATAAGAGAGAGGTGTTATAATTACCATCACTATTTTACATATGAAGAAACACACACACAGAGATTAAGCAACTTGCTCAAGGTCACTGGTTAGTGAGCGGAGTTGCTGGGTTTTGAACCTGACAGTCTGCTCTGGAGTCCACACTACATAGTGGTAACCCCTGCCCTTTACCCCTGCTCCTGTGGGAGAGGAGATATGATAGGTCCAGGCATGATTACACTCTTGGGTCAGTGCTGCCCAAATGGTGCATAAAACATACTTCAGAGAAGGGAAATGGTTGACCAAGGAAGACTTCATTGAGGAGGAGGGTTGTATTAGAAACTCTCTTTCCTGGCCGGGAGCGGTGGCTCACGCCTGTAATCCCAACACTTTGGAAGGACGAGGAGGGCGGATCATGAGGTTAGGAGATCGAGACCATCCTGGCTAACACGGTGAAACCCCATATCTACTAAAAATACAAAAAATTAGCCGGGCATGGTGGCGGGTGCCTGTAGTCCCAGCTACTCAGGAGGCTGAGGCAGGAAAATGGCCTGAACCCAAGAGGCGGAGCTTGCGGTGAGCTGAGATCATGGCACTGCACACTGTACTCCAGCCTGGGTGACAGAGTGAGACTCCGTCTAAAAAAGAAGAAGAAGAAGGAGAAGGAGAAGGAGAAGAAGAAGAAGAAACTCTCTTTCTTTATGTTATGTAGCATGCAGGATTTCACAGGGTGGAGGTCACCTGCAGCTCATGGGAATGTCACATGCAAAGCCAACCTGGTGCAATGAATAGTAACAAAGTGCCATTTAGCACAGTTCCTCTCAAACTTTATTATAAATACAAGTCATCAATTTCTTGTTAAAAGCCAGTCCAAGCCCACAGAGGATGTTCTTGAGAATGCAGCCAAATCAGACTGTTCCCCACAAATTCATTATCTGTTCCTGTTTCCGGTGGACATGCAGACCCATAAAGCCAATTTTTATTAGGGTCTTTTTATTCTTCTTAAACAAAATGTAAAACCTTTTATTTGGTTTGATAAAACCTATTTTATATTTTCTAAGTAAACTACTGACTAGTGAGAACATTTCCCTAATTTCACAGTTACTTTCTTAAAATTACCAACTGAAAAATGCCTAAAGTCTGATTTGCCTAGGAAATAAATTTTGTATGTAACGTGTTCTATCATTTTCTCCCAAATAATTATTTAGGAGTTGGACAGAAAATGAGTCGGATTGACAAGCTCTAATGTGTAACTTCAGGCCTGAATTCCCTGACAAAAATCAAGGAGAATTTGTCACTGTGAATGAAGCAGATTGATGAACTTCTGTGGCTGAGGCCCTGTTTCCTATGCAGTGTGTGTGTGTGTGTGTGTGTTCACCTATATGTATTATGTGTGTGCACATGCATGTGTGTATACTCATGGATTATCACAAAAGAGGAAGCGTCTTTGAACAACAGGCTCAAAAGTTAAAATAAGTGTCTATGTTGAGAACACCCTCCCACCTCCACTAAAACATTCCTCTCCATATCTCTTGTATAAGCACGTGAAATGCATGTTTGCAAGCTAACTCCCTAGACGGGTTAGGAGAAAGAACTAAAGACAGGATACTTTAGTCAGCTATTAATGACTCTGTGAGAATTTAAGTATCAAATTCTCTGGATTCCCAAACAAGAACAGTTTCTCAGGGTAATAGGAGCTTTGCTGGAGGCCATACTGGAATCATAAATTGGAACGTGGGCTCTCCAAGACACCTGATGAACAAATGCAAATCCCTGAGCATCTTTTGTGTTGTCACAGCATCCTGCTCTCCCTTTATCATAGTTCTTATTTTATATTTTAATTATCCTCTCACTTGAGTCATACAGATGTTACTGGAGCTGTCTTGACCTCTGAGATCAGGAAAAACTAAAGGTATTAATCCCCTGGGCTAAGGAAGTCCAATCCTTCTATAGGACATCTGCTAGTACCCGAAGTGAGAAAAGGGGAATGTTTTCAGAGGTAGTCAGATATAACTTTCTTCTTATATGAAAGTTCAGCTAAGATGTCTCCTGAATATGAGAAATCCTCCTTGCTATGTAGTTTCAAAGGACTCTAATTAACAATCCAATACCAAATAATATTATCATAAATGAGATAAATGCTGAATGGAGAAAGCTGACCACTAGCTAAATGTGGAGTAAGAAGTCAGCTACTGCCTGTTGAGAGCTCGTTGTGTACCAGACATTGTGTAAATGATTTGTACACATTGCCCCAAATGCTAACATGAACCTTATTCTCCTTGTTTTACAAATTAGGAACAAGGCTTAGAGAGCCGAGGTGACTGGGCGAAGGCCACACTGCTCATACACAGGAAAACTGGGAATAAGACTCTGGCTGACCTGACTTCAGGATTTCAAGCTCTTTCTCCTGCACCACACGACTGCAAAACCTCAATTAATCAGAACATTCAGGGGCTGTGTCACGGAAATGGCTGCAATGTGATGCAGAACTTTGATGTGTGTTGAATGTGACCAGATTCTAGTAGATCCCCAGAGAGTTTTAAGTCACAGATTACATACCTGATGTGAACCTGACTATTATTGGCATTACTTTCTTCTTCAGCAAGAGGGCACCGGTGACTAATATGCTGCATAATGGGTTCTTTCATTATTTCTGAGCATCAAAACAGTGCTTAGTAAAAAATAGTTCATGCATTGTTTTTCAAATCCTTTTATCCTGCAACATATATATGCATCCAAAAGTCTGATCTTCACGTGTAGAGGGCATAAAGTTCTAGGAGTAGAGAGATGCTGGTGGAGGAGACAACCTAGCATAGGCAAAGGAGCTACAATCTCCACGGTGTAGGGAGAATTTGCATTCTTCAATGGGCATTTCTTGCTACATTTCAGTGAAAGAGAAAATAAGAACAGGTGGAGCACATCATGACAGGGCATCGAGGGGTCAAGGTCCAGTACTAGTTCTGCACTAACTCTCGAGTGAACTTGAGTGAGTCATTTCATATCTCTGGCTCTTACTGAACTCTGATGTAAAAGGAGAAATTGGGTCTAAAGGATACATTATGTCCATTGAAGAAAAAATAAACAGATGTGGTTACCTTGGGTATGGTGAGTGCAGTGTCTGAAAGGGAGCATGGTAGGGATTAAGGTTCTGGTAGCATCTCATTTTTTCATGACTGCTAGAACGAGAAAGTGTTTACTTCATAAATATCCTCAACCTGTATGTTTATTATTGGTGCACTTTCTATATGGATTCTGTTTTTTGAGAAGGACGTTTACATTAGAAACAAACAAACCAGGCCGGGTGCGGTGGCTCACACCTGTAATCCCAGCACTTTGGGAGGCGAGGCGGGTAGATTACGAGGTCAGGAGATCGAGACCATCCTGGCTAACACGGTGAAACCCCGTCTCTACTAAACATATAAAAAAAAAATTAGCCGGGCGTGTTGGCGGGCCCCTGTAGTCCCAGCTATTTGGGAGGCTGAGGCAGGAGAATGGCGTGAACCCGGGAGTTGGAGGTTGCAGTGAGCCGAGATGGCATCACCGCACTCCAGCCTGGGCAACAGAGTGAGACTCTATCTCAAAAAAAAAAAAAAAAGAAAGAAAAGAAAAAGAAACAAACAAACCAAAAATAGACCTACCACTTCAAATCCTAAAGGGAAGAAAAGGCCAAGTATAAACATGTAGAAACTTGCTTTTTAAAAGTGTGTAAACCTCCTATGAATATTCATCTCATTTGAAGGGAAAAAGTAACCATTAGAATGGGAAAAAAATCCCTCAGCTCCAAATCATGATGGGGTAATTTGGGCAGCAATCCTTATCTACATGTTATCTAACACAAGTTTCCCTTTTGAAGTATGGCTTGAATACTACATAGTCCAATTTGTTATAATACCCTCTATTCTGAAGCTTTATGGCATTTAACAACTTGCAATTAGGAGGCCTTAAGCCTACTGTTACCAAAATCACAGAATCTTAACAGTGATATTGTCACTTTATAGTGCTATGATCCCACAACACAATGTAATGGAATTTTCAGGCTGTCAGGGCATGAGGGGACCAGGAGCAGAGGAAAAGCATCACAGTCCATTCTGCACACAGGTCACATTTAGATGAAGGTAACTCTTTGCCATTAAAGGCAACCTTTTATTTTGGTGGAACCTATGTCTACAAAGAATGGGCTATAGACACTTGAGGGTTAGGAGGGAGAAGCTCCAAAATTTCAGACACTGATGAAGCCTGGTAGCTTCAGCTCATTAAACAGCAGTGGAGAAATGATCCACTCCAACCACTGTGGGCCAGAGCCCCAGCTCTTAAACAGACACAAGCAGATCTCAGAGGCCCTTAACAGCAAGGAGTATCCTCTTGCAGAAGTCAGCACCTAAACAGGTAAGCATTAGGGTTGGAAAACTGGAAGTTTTATAAATGCAGATCCATGGGAGTGTAAATTGGTACAACCACTTTGGATCACTATCCTGAAACCCCAGGAAAGTTGAGAGTATGTATCTCCTGTGATGCAGCAATTCCGACCCTCAGGAAGCGCCCTGCAGAATCCTGCCAGCAGGTGCTTGTGGAAACATGAGTAAGAATGTTCATAGCAGCATTGTGTGTAATTCCTTCGACACGAGAATGAATAAATTATGATATATTCATACAATTAAATACCCTTCAGCAGACAGGATGCCAAACAAGAATGATACGTATCAACATAGATTTATCTCACAAGTATGGTTTTGATTATAAAGGCAAGTTTCAGAAGAATACAATGTAATATTTTGCAAATTTGAAAAATAGGCAATTATAATATTGTAATTTTGTTATGATTCATACACATGTCATAAGATATAAAGAGTAGCTGGGTGCAGTGGCTCACGCCTATAATCCCAGCACTTTGGGAAGCCAAGGTGGGTGGATCACCTGAGGTCAAGAGTTCAAGACCAGCCTGGCCAACATGGTGAAACACCATCTCTACAAAAATACAAAAATCAGCTGGGCATGATGGTGGATGCCTGTAATCCCAGCTACTCGGTAGGCTGAGGCAGGAGAATTGATTGCAGTGGGAAGTGGCGGTGGAGGTTGCAGTGAGCCGAGATTGCGCCATTGCCCTCCAGCCTGAGTAACAGAGCGAGATCTCATCTCAAAAAAAATAGAAGATATAAAGAGTAAAGAGAGAAATGAACAAGTTCTGTATAATGATTTCCCTGAGAAGAAGGAAGCAGGAGATACGACCATAAAGGGGCATGAAGTATTCACGATGCAAGGCAAGGTGGTGAGTTTACAGTGATTCATCATTTTAGTCTTTGTATCTCTTTGTATATTTAATATTTCATAGAAATTTTAAAAATTAAATTAAATCTAAAAAATAAAATTCAAATTCACTCACTTAGCCATTCTTTCATATGTTCATTCATTCAATAAATATTTGTGAGCATCTTTTTTATAATTTCAACTTTTATTTTAGATTCAGAGTGTACATGTACAGGTTGGTTATCTGGGTATATTGAATGATGCTGGACTTTGGGGTACAAATGATCCTGTCACCCAGGTAGTGAGTATAATATCCAACAGCTTTGCAACCCTTTCCCCCAACCCCAGTAGTCCCCATTGTCTACTGTGGCCATCTTTACGTCCGTCAGTACCCACTGTTTCGCTCCCACTTACAAGTGAGAACAGCGAGCATCTACTTTATGCCAGGCACCCTCCTAGGAGATAAAGAGGGAAATAAGGGAAATAAAAGGGTCGTCAGTGACTTCAAAGTCTCACAGTCCAGCTGGGATGAAGAGACACACGGAGAGATTTAGACAATAGTGTGGACATTCAACAATGAAGAAATTTGTGTCTAAAAGGAAGACACAGCTTGAGTCAAAAGCACCCACAGAACCTGTCTCCCAGGCACGTGGCTAAAGATAAGGAAGATTCTGGGAGTGAAGCAAATCCAGCTCCACGGAAGCACAGGACATGAATCTCGCAATAGCTTCCTGGCACTTGTTTTCAGCGTGCTGTGCAGTCCATTAACTTGGCAAGTGCTGCCACTCAAGCCTGGGCTGTTTCACTTTTTACAATGGCTGAAATTCTGCACAAAGGTTGATTTCATACTATGTTATGCTTCTTTTTCAATATAAGTGTCATGACCCTTCTAGTGGAAGTGTAACGATGATGGAGTTCTATTCATCAGTCATTCCTTTTGTTTGAAGAGCATTTTGCAGTTTTTTTTCCCCCAGCGTACTTAATAAAGAACATATTGGTTTAGGCTAGAGCCTGTGCTGTCTGTCACAAAAGAATCAAGAGATGCATTATAGGAGGGTATAGAAAAAGTTGTTCTTCTTGGAAACCGTTTGTGTAGGACTGGGTAGGGCATGTTACAGGTCATTGCATAATACCAGAAATTGGGCAAGGGAGGGGGCAGAGCGGGATCTTTACATTCTATTGTGCTCAAAGGAGGATAATAACTCACAACATTTGTATGGCCTGTATAATTCTAATGACAGTCATAACCAGTAAACTAAATAGGCAGTGACATACATACTTATTATTTGAGTCATAATTCTAAAGATGTTCATCATTAAATGGCATACAGAAAGCCCAGACATAGTTATGGTAGAAATAGTATTATTCCTGCATTAAATACCTATTAGACATCTGGAACAGAAAAATATGTTCTGACTTATCCACATCCACAATTCTAAATGCTTTCATAATATGCACATGTGTTGATTTATAATTTATAGCTTCACAGTTTGTTGCAGGAAGATTCCATCTAACCCTCATGTTGTGCAAACAGAACCAGGCTTTCCTATTCTACAAGCACAGAGCTTCCAATTTTCCATCTGCATATTGTGACAATGCTGAATCGCTGGCAGTAGCTCTCACTTAAACTTCCATTTGGGTTTGGAGTTTAGGGATGGTTCTGAAATAACCTGATTTTTTGTTCACAGGCAACCAGGGATCCTGTTCAGGGATTCCTGAAAAAATGAAGACAGTTGTTCTCTGCACAGGATGAGATGTGAGGGGTAGCTGCCTGCTGCATGCAGGATTCATGGCCATAAGTCCCCTTGTTAAGAACTTTTATAGAGATCATGCCTACCCTCTGTCAAGGGTAGCATTGGTGCTGCAAATTATCAGAGCAGCGAATGCAAGAGACATGAAATGAATCGAGCTCAGAATAAAACAGCAAAGGTTTCGATTTCCCTTAAATATACAATGAAATGAAGCACTGGGTGCAGTTTGGCAATGTGTGGTTGTTTTCAACTGTAGAACAAAGAGAGATATAAGATTTCTCTGCCCCAGCCTGGACCATGTGTCCGTAGACAGACTTGATGTCACTATGAACGCTCCAGCATCCCGTCACTCGCATAGGAAGCAGGAATTTATCCTTTCATTGTTTCCTGTAAGCCTGAGCACTGATGTTAATGTCTGAGTTGCTCTGGAGCCTAAGAGATGCCCACTCAGTCATAGAAATGACTGTCACCTGCACATTAACCCAAGTTCTTCTCCACGTGAGGGTCCTTAGGGGTCCAGACCTGTCCCAGTCAGGCATTATGGTCACCTACTTGCCTTCAGATGGCTCTAAGAACAGATGGTTCTATGCAGCAGGCAGCATTCATAGGACTGGCTCAACAGCTTCTCGGGATGGCTCCAAGTTTTCCCTGAACGCCCCTTCTTGACTGGGAAGTGCCAGTTTTCCCAGGGCACTGATCCCCAGACTTTGGATACTCTTGTTTGGATTGCTAAGAGTGGCATGTGTCATCTTTTGTTTCGGTTCTCTGGACCCAAGTCACCTTTACATCTGTTATTTATACTGTCTTAGGATTGAATGAAATGTGGTGTTTTTCTTGCACTTAATAGTTTTCCCAGGGATTAGCCCCATCACAAGCCATACAACTTCTAGAAAACTAGCTGGAGACGATAACCCTGCCCTGGTCTGACATACCGTCAGCATTGCCAGCGGGGCCTCCGAAGTGGTGCCCACAGAGCCACTTGCTATAAAGAACCAGACAGGCCGGGCGCGGTGGCTCACGCCTGTAATCCCAGCACTTTGGGAGGCCGAGGCGGGCGGATCACGAGGTCAGGAGATCGAGACCATCCTGGCTAACACGGTGAAACCCCGTCTCTACTAAAAATGCAAAAAATTAGCCGGGCGAGGCGGCGGGCGCCTGTAGTCCCAGCTACTCGGGAGGCTGAGGCAGGAGAATGGCGTGAACCCGGGAGGCGGAGCTTGCAGTGAGCCGAGATCGCGCCACTGCACTCCAGCCTGGGCGACTAAGCGAGACTCTGTCTCAAAAAAAAAAAAAAAAAAAGAACCAGACAGATTAATGTGGAGGTGACCCCTGGTTCCATAGAACATAAAGCCACCAGAATAGAAAGGCAGCCAGGTGGAACAGCTCCAGGTGCTAATCCCAAATCTGATGCCCCCATGGCTTTTCCTCTTTCTGTCCCTTGTTACCTGGGTGGGCTTAGGACACTTACTTAACTTCTTTGAGCTTTAATTTCATAATTTGTAAAATGGGGATAATAATACCATCCCACTCATGGTGATCGTACCCAATAGATTGCCGGATGCGCTACATAACGGGCTTTCAATCAATCATGGCTCTCATTGTTATCACAACCAGTACAACATGGGAAAGTTCCTGGACTATAATTCTTGCCAAACAAGTGTTTATGGAAGAATGCTAGTTATTTCAAGGCCTTTTTCTTTATCTTTTTACAAATACATAGACAGGCAGGTGCTCATAAGTCTTTTCATCTGCTGCTACCTTCACTGTCTCTTTCTTTCCTGTATCATGTAATTCTCTCTATAGCTATTCTGGGGTCCCAGAGAGCACCACAGCATAATGTCACTGGTGAAGCATGGGCATTTGTGTGGCACCAAATAGTATTTACTTTATCTCTTACAATAGCCAAGTGGGCGTCTGGACGGGTGTTATCCCCATTGGTTAGGTGAGGTCACAGAAGATCATCTAACCGGCTGTCATAAAAGGGACCAGAGCCCAGACTTCATGATTTTTCACCCTAAGCTCTGGTTCCATATTACAGGATGAGTCTATGACATGCTCTAAATCTCCCCAAAACCTGCAAATCAGATGATCAAAAGTCACTATGTTACCCCTCTCTTCTATTGTGAGTCTTTATTGAGCCAAGCCATACTGAAGTGCATCAAATATCAACTATTAGTGTATTCAACTCTGGAAAGAACAGCGGTGACCCTGAAGCCCCTTTTCTATCTGTAAGGTGCCTGTGGTCTTATTGGAGGAACAAGCATAACTGTCATGAAAACAAGATGAGGCCAAATATATTTTGCAGCCATCATATAAAGGAAGGAGCATAAGAAGATGTACCAGAATCCCAGTTCACAGCCATATGGATGGGGTGCTGGATTTTGAATAATGCATTTCTCTTCCTTGAGTTTCAAGTTACTCATAGAAGAGGTTTTGGTTATTCCTCTCCTAGAAAGAAATTATAAACAGGTCAAGCACAAGGAACACTCGGGAAAGCAAAAATAACAGAATTGCCCGCTTGAGTCCTACTCCAGATTACGAGAAAAGATTTCCATCACACACACACACACACACACACACACACCACAAGTACCAGTATGATAGAGCTAGAAGCAAAAAAGCAAAAAAGCAGTACATTATTTTTTAAATCTCTCTGGGCTTGAAATGCATTTCATTTAGTTTTTTAAGGTTCCTTGATTTCCTGATAAAATCGGCACATCTGTGACATCATGTAGATCAGAAAGAAATCAACCTCTGGGAAAATATGGTTAAGACACGGCAGGATGGAGACACGTTAAAGAAAGCTAGCCCACAGAAAAGGAAATAAAACTTGGGAAGGATTATTGAAAGCTACCTATGTCACTGGATATCCTCACAAAGTACTGTATTGTGCACAAAAGGGAGATGTTTGTAACACAAGAGCTCCTGGAAAGTGGAAAGGTCTAAATATATTCACAGCTGTCTCCCCTCAGGGCTTAGGTTTTGCTCCAGAGCCAGTTTAAGAGTCCCAATTCAATGGAAAGGTTTTACCCAATCTGAAATGCAATGAGATTCCATCAGGTAAAATTCATTGAGGGAAATTGCTTCCTGCAATGATATATGATTCATTGATTCACACCTCTGAGCTATTTAAAGGAAATTATCCATGGATTTTATCATTAGTTTAAAAGCCACTGCAGTTGTTTTTCTGTCAGTATAATTTTAAACCATGTAGGATCATTCGTTGGGAAAACATATTTGAGAAAGGTATATAACTAGTTCTCTCACTGGAACAGTATGATTTATGTTGGTGAAACACAGTGTTGGAAATTAAACTCTGAAGTATAAGTTATCCTGAGAACTGACATCTGAGCCTCTCCTCTCCCTTGACATACCCCACTGCAACCCAGAATGGGAATTCACAGACTGAAAGATGTACAGAAAGTGCAAGATATTTCTAAGGGTATAGAACACTGCCGTGAATACATCCTGCAAAGTTACAGCTGCAAAATTGATGTAATGATAAAATGTGTCTCTATTGGCTCACACAGAAAAAAAAAAAACAAGAACACATTCTAAGGTGCCTTTATTCTGTCTGCCTTATTCTATTGGATCATAAGCAGCCTTAGCTTGCTTTCTGGTTTTGGTGGCCTCGTTGAGTGTTGTCAGTGCCCGGCTGCCCACAACTTCCTCGACCATCAGTTAGGAGGCAGAAATGCTGATTACACCTCTGCCCAAATTGCTGATGCTGCTGTCATATTTTGAGTCCTGCCCTTGGCTTTTTGATGACCTCTTCCTCTCTCCTTTATATGAGAATGGAATTCAATGTGAGATCCATGAATGTGATGTTGTGATTTTACCATCTAGAAACATCACAACAAAGGTGTGTTCAGGATCTTTTTTTTAATTATTGCTAAATTCAGTAGTGTTTCCATTGTTGAAATATACCACAGTTTATTTTTTTTTTTCGTCTTAAAATATATTTAGGAAATGTAAAATTAAAGATTAAAAATTTTATTCTATGCAACAAAATAATATGCATAAATCTGGTACATAATTTCTTAGTTTTTACTTTAGAAAAAAGACAGTTAAGAAAAAGGTTTATAAATTTCTCAGTCCCTTTTATACACAGTTGCGACTGAAACCAGCAATCACTTAGGTGTACAACCATCAACTCTGAATATAATATGAATTATACCTAGGAACTGTAATTTACCAAGATGAGTTTTGCCTGCTTTTTGAAAAATGCACAATTATATCACAGAACGTTGTGTTTTCTACAATTTGTAACAATTTTGAAAAGGAAACTCTTGCCTCCATAATATAAGGAAACAAGAATACTCTTTCCATAGTCATCATCCTGTATAAAAAAAAAACTTTATAGTCTGATTTACCTTTGTCAAAGGTAAAATGATTCACATTTGCATGGATTACTCTGATTCTCAGTAGTTCCTAAACACAAAACAAATTTTGCATGAACCTTTACCTGGGTTTTCCAAAGCAAGTATTACACTGGCAGAAGTCCATGAGCTGAAGAAAAAGACACTGAATATAAAAGGTTTACCAACTTTATCCTTTCTAATTTTACAATAGCTTCAGGCATTGAGACCTAACTGGTTTCCTGTGCCTATCCATTGTGAACACATCTCAATCTTCTACTTGTAATACTCCTCAGCACCATATTTTTGTCGTTGCTTTATTGTGCGACGTAGAAGATCCTTTCGTCCAATTTCAATCATGTGTTCTTCCCAAGACTTCATTTCATTATGATAACGAATTTCGTCCTCTTTAGCAAGCTGAATATATATTTCCTTTTCAGAATCAGACAGATTTTTCCAGTTTTCCTTTACAGTCTTCAGCTTTTCCTGCGGTGAATCACCCTTAGCTTCTTGGAATCTTTCAGCTACATAAATGTTATAAGCTGAACGAGGTCTTTTTGGTTTTCCAAGCTGTATTAACTCTTTTCTTTTTGTCACAGCTTTCCTTTTTAAACGCTTGTCCAGGATTTCTTTTTCCAAAGATGTAATCTCACTTGGAGTTAGCTGTTCTTTAAATCTGCTTATCTCTTCTTTGTATACCTCCCAGTCCGCCTTATAAGCCTCTCGATATACTTTTTTCTCTGAATCAGGAAGTTCCCTCCAATGCTTGGCAATTCTTCTAACTAGTTCTGTAGTTTTTGCATCTGGGTTCTGAGCTCTAAATATGGGTAGTTGTTCTTTAGAAAATCGAAGGTAAGAACTTACAGGTTTCTTTGGACAACTTGCCAAGACAGATGAAAACCACTTCGGTAAATACACAAAACTGAAGGGGGAGCGCAGTCGACTCCCACAGCCGCTGCACAGCTCCACTCCGGACCTTCCCAGCGCATTCAGCACGCCCCACATGCTCCGGAGAAACGCCATCGCTCCAGCGGATGAGGCAGTGACCCGGCCCCAATATCGGAGAACCTCCTGACACTACAGAAAACCCCCAGCAATCACAACTGGAACCCGCGTGCGACCCTCCGGTGTTTGTTATCATGCCCGCCACTAGTGAGGCACTATATACCACAGTTTATTTACCCATTCACCCACTGAAGGACATTTGGGTTGTTTTCTGTTATTAGTGGTTATGAATAAAGCTGCTATAAACATTCATGCATAGGTTTTTGTGTGAACACGTTTTCAGTTCACTTAGCATTGTTGGGTTATATGCTAAGTGTGTGTTAAGCTGTAGAAGAAACTGCCAAGTGGGGCTGGGCACAGTGGCTCAGACCTGTAATCCCAGCACTTGGGGACGCTGAAGCAGGAGGACAACTTGAGGTCAGGAGTTTGAGACCAGCCTGGGCAACAAGGACCCTATCTCCACAAAAAAAAGTTAAAAAATTAGCCAAGCATGGTGGCATGCACCTGTAGTCCTAGCCACTCGGGAGGCTGAAGTGGGAGGATCCTAGAGTGGATGTGCAATTTTGCATTCCCATCGGCAATGTACAGGAGTTCCAATCACTTTGCATTATTGTGAGCACTTAGTATTGTCAGTATTTTTTTGTTTTTATTATTATGACAATAGTTTTTGAATAATTATCATTATTACTATTTCAAAATATTTTGAAATATTAGTAAACAGTTTATGTTTAATTACATGGATATGTTCTTTAGTGTTGATTTCTGAGATTTTGATGCACCCATCACCTGAGCAGTGCCGACTACACAGCGCCCAATGTGTAGTCTTTCATCCCTCACTCCCCTCCTATACTTCCCCCCAGGTCCCCAGAGTCCATTATATCATTCTCATGCCTTTGCATCCTCATATCTTAGCTCCCACTTACAAGTGAGAACATATGATGTTTGGTTTTCCATTCCTGAGTTAGTTCACTTACAATACGGTCTCCAACTCTATTGCTATGAATGCCATTATTTTGTTCCTTTTATGGCTGAGTAGTATTCCATGGTATATATATACACACACACATACATATACACACACATATATGTATATCACATTATCCACTCAATGGTTGATGGGTTCTACGTTTTGGCAAGTGCAAATTGTGCTGCTATAAACATGCTATGCCATTGTTTTTTTCAAATAATGACTTCTTTTCCTCTGGGTAGATAACCACATGTGGGACTGCTGGATCAAATGGTAGTTCTACTCTTAGTTCTTTAAGGAATCTTCATACCTTTTTCCACAGTGGTTGTACTAGTTTACACTCCCACCAGTAGTGTAAAAGTGTTCCCTTTTCACCACATCCATGCCACATCTATTATTTTTTTATTTTTTAATTACGGCCATTCTTGCAGAAGTAAGGTGATACTGGATTGTGGTTTTGATTTGCACTTCCCTGATAATTAGTGATGTTGAGGATTTTTTTTGTATGTCTGTTGGCCATTTGTATATCTTCTTTTGAGAATTGTCTATTCATGTCCTAAGCCCACACTTTTTGGTGAGATTATCTATTATTTGTTGTTGTTTTTTTTCTGCTGATTTGTTTTATTTCCTCGTAGATTCTGGATCTTTCTTGGATGCATAGTTTGCTAATATTTTCTCCCACCGTGTAGGTTGTTTGTTTACTCTGCTGATTATTCCTTTTGCTGTGCAGAAGCTTTTTCGTTTAATTAAGTCTCATCTATTTATCTTTGTTTTTGTTGGGTTTGCTTTTGGGTTATTGGTCATGAACTCTTTGCCTAAGCCAAGGTCTAGAAGAGTTTCTCGGATGTTATCTTCTAGAATTTTTATGGTTTCAGGTCTTAGATTTAAGTCTTTGATCCATCTTGAGTTGATTTCTGTATAAGGTGAGAGATGAGGATCCAGTTTCATTCTTCTACACGTGGCTCACCAATTATCCCAGCACCAGTTGTTGAATAAGATGTCCTTTCCCCACTTTATGTTTTTGCTTGCTTTATCAAAGATCAGTTGGCTGTAAGTATTTGGCTTTATTTCTGGGTTATTTATTCTGTTCCATTGGTCTACATGCCTGTTTTTATACCAGTACTATGCTGTTTTGGTGACTACAGCCTTGTAGTATAGTTTGAAATTGGGTAATGTGATGCCTCCAGGTTTGTTCTTTTTGCTTAGTCTTGCTTTGTCTATGCAGGCCCTTTTTCGTTCCATATGAATTTTAGGATCGTTTTTTCTAGTTCTGTGAAGAATGATGATATATTTTGACAGAAATTGCATTTAATTTATAGAATGCTTTTGGCAGTATGGTCATTTTCACAATATTGATTCTACCCACGCATGAGCATGGGATGTGTTTCCATTTGTTTGTGTCCTCTATGATTTCTTTCAGTAGTGTTTTGCAGTTTTTCTTGTAGAAGTCTTTCACTGCTTTGGTTAGGTATAATCCTAAGTATGTTTGTTTGTTTCTTTTTGCTTTTGTTTTTTTGCAGCTGTTGATTTGATTCTCAGTTTGTCATCGTTGCTGTATAGCAGTGGTATATTTTGTGGAGAATTTTTGCCTCTGTGTTCATCAAGGATATTGGTCTCTAGTTTTCTTTTTTTGTGTGATGTTCTTTCCTGTATAGGTATTAGGGTGATACTGGTTTCATAGAATGATTTAGGGAAGATTCTCTCTCTATCTTTTGGAATAATTTCAGTCGGATTGGTACCAAGTCTTCTTTGAATGTCTAATAGAATTCAGTTGTGAATCCATCTGATCCTGGACTTTTTTTTGTTGGCAATTTTTTTATTACTGTTTCAATCTTGTTACTTGTTATTCATCTGTTCATAGTTTCTATTCCTTCCTGGTTTAATCTAGGAGGGTTGTATATTTCCAGGAATTTATCCATCTTCTCTAGGTTTTCTAGTTTGTGTTCATAAAGGTGTTCATAGTAACCTTGAATGATCTTTTGTATTTCTGTGGTATTTGTTGTAATATGTACCATTTTGTTTCTAATTGAGCTTATTTGGATCTTCTCCTTTTCTTGGTTAATCTCACTAATCGTCTATCAATTTTGTTTACCTTTTCAAAGAAGTAGGCTTTTTTTCATTTATCTTTTGTATTTTTTTCAATTTCATTTAGTTCTGCTCTGACCTTTCTTATTTCTTTTCTTCTGCTGGGTTTGAGTTTGGTTTGTCCTTGTTTCTCCAGTTCTTTGAGGTGTGACCTTAGATTATCTATTTGGGCTCTTTCAGACTTTTTGATGTAGGCATTTAATGCTATGAACTTCCCTCTTAGCACAACTTTGCTGTATCCCAGAGGTTCTGATAGGTTGTGTCACTATTATCATTCAGTTCAAATACTTTTTAAATTTCCATTTTGATTTTATTATTGACCCAGTGATCATTCAGGATAAGGTTATTTAATTTCCATGTATTTGTATGGTTTTGAGGGTTCCTTCTGGAATTGAGTTCCAATTGCATTCCACTGTGGTCTGAGAGAGTACTTGACATAATTTTGATTTTCTTAAATTTGTTGAGACTTGTTCTGTGGCCTATCATATGGTCTGTCTTGAAGAATGGTCCATGTTATGATGAATAGAATGTATATTCTGCAGTTGTTGAGTAGAATGTCCTGTAAATATTTATTAAGTTCATTTGTTCTAGGGTATAGTTTAAGTCCATTGTTTCTTTGTTGAGTTTTTGTTTTGATGACCTGTCTAAGTGCTGCCAGTGGAGTACTGAAGTCCCCCACTTTTTTTTTCTTTTTTTTTTTGAGACGGATTCTCACTCAGTCACCCAGGCTGGAGTGCAATGATGCGATCTCTGCTCACTGCAACCTCTGCCTCCTGGGTTCAAGCGATTGAACCTGCCTCAGCCTCCCAAGTAGCTGGGATCACAGGCACCTGCCATCATGCCCAGCTAATTTTTGTATTTTTATACAAACGGGGTTTCACTATGTTGGCCAGGCAGTCCCCCACTATTCTTATTTTGTTGTCTATCTCTTAGGTCTAGTAGTAATTGTTTTATAAATTTGGGACCTCCAGTATTAGGTGCATATATATTCAGGATTGTGATATTTTCCTGTTGGGCTAATCCTTTTATCGTTGTGTAAGGTCCTTCTTTGTCTTTGTTGACTGCTGTTGCTTTAAAGTCTGTTTTGTCTGATATAAGAATAGCTACTCCTGCTTGCTTTTGGTTTCCATTTGCATGGAATATCTCTTTCCACTCCTTAACCTTAAGTTTATGTGAGTCCTTATGTGTTAGGTGAGACTCTTGAAGGCTCCAGATACTTGGCTGGTGGATTTTTATCCATTCTGCCATTCTGTATCTTTTCAATGAAGCATTTATGCCATTTACATTCATTAGTACTGACATGTGTTCTATTCATCACGCTGGTTGTTGCCTGAATACATTGTGGGGTTTTTTTTCCATTATGCTATTGTTTTATAGGTCCTATGAGATTTATGTTTTAAGGAGGTTCTATTTTGGTGTATTTCAGGGTTCTGTTTCAGGATTTAGAACTCCTTTTAGCATTTATCACAGTGCTGGCTTGGTAGTGGTGAATTATCTAGGCATTTGCTTGTCTGAAAAAGACTTTGTCTCTTTTTCATTTATGAAGCTTAGTTTCACTGGATACAAAATTTTTGGCTGATAATTATGTTGTTTAAGGAGGCTAAAGATAGGACCCCAATCCCTTCTGGCTTGCGGGGTTTCTGCTGAGAAATCTGCTGTTCATCTAATAGATTTTCCTTTATAGGTTACCTGATGCTTTTGCCTCACAGCTCTTAATATTCTATCCTTCCTCTTGACTTTAGATAACCTCATGACTGTGTGCCTAGGTGATTATCTTTTTGCAAAGAATTTCCTGGGTGTCCTTGAGCTTCTTGTATTTCAATGTCTAGACCTCTAGCAAAGCCAGAGAAATTTACCTCAATTATTCCCTCAAGTAAGTTTTCCTAACTTTTAGATTGATCTTCTTCCTCAGGAACCCCTTTGGTCATTTAACATAATCCTAAATTTCTTGGAGGCTTTGTTCATTGTTTTATTCTTTTTTCTTTGTCTTTCTTAGATTGGGTTAATTCAAAAGCCTTGTCTTCACGCTCTGAAGTTCTTTCTTCTACTTGCTCAATTCTATTGCTGAAAATTTCCAGTGTATTTTGTATTTCTCTAAGTGTGTCTTTCATTTCCAGAAGTTGTGATTGTCTTTTCTTTATGATATCTATTTCTCTGGAGACTTTTTCATCCATATACCATATTTTTAAAAATTTCTTTACATTGGGTTTCATCTTTCTCTGGTGCTTCCTTGAGTAGCTTAATAACCAACCTTCTGAATTCTTTATCCGGTAATTCAGAGATTTCTTCTTGGCTTGGATCCATTGCTGGGGACCTAGTATGACCTTTTGAGGGGGTGCTATAGAGCCCTGTTTTGTCATATTACCAGAATTACTTTTCTGGTCACTTCTTATTTGGGCAAACTGTTTCACTGGAAAGATCTGGAACTCAAGAGCTGCTATTCAGATTCTTTTGTCCCATGGGATAATCCCTTGATGTGGAGCTCTCCCCTTTCCCCTAGAGATGGGGTTTCCTGAGAGCCAGACTACAGTGATTATTATTGCCCTTCTGGGTCTAGCCAACTAATAGGGCTGCCAGGCTCCAGGCTGGTGCTGAGGAATGTCTGCAAAGAGTTCTGATATGATCCGTCTTCAGGTATCCCAGCCATGGATATCAGTACCTCCCCTAGTGGAGGTGGCAGGGGAGTGGAGTGGACTCTGTGGGAGTTCTTGATTGTAGCTTTGTTTAGTGTGCTGGTAGTCTTGAATGCCAGTTATGCTAACAGTGAACTTGTCATGTGGACAGAGTCAGGACCTCTGGTTAGCCAGGATGTTGCAGGTGGTGGAATTGCCTATTGTTTTCTCCTTCTTTGGAGCAGGGTTTTTCTGTTATGAGTTGCTGTAATGGTTTGAATTGGTTGGCCTCCAGCCAGGAGATGATGCTTTCAAGAGAGCATCAGGGGCAGAAGTAGAAGGGAGATGCAGTCTTGCCCTACATTGGCCAGGATGAGTACTCGGGTTTCTCAGGTGATGGGCAGGGCCATAGAGCTCCCAAGAGTTTATGTCTTTTGTCTTTGGAGTTTTTTAGTTGTCTCGTGGCATCTGCAGTGGCAAGCTGCTTCTTTCTATGTTCAGAATCTTATATTTTGTTCATATTATATTTCTTACTACCCAGCACCAACTGAGCCATTCAAATCTTTCTTGAGGTTAGAATATAGTCTGAAATATCTCCATAAACTACTTAAACAGAGATGGAAAAGTCAAGGGTGAGTGGAGTTCAACAATATTAATAGAAGGAAAAGATTAGGGTTGGCTTGCCCATTCTTTGGGCTACCATCAGAACTTTGATTTTATGGCTTGCACACATTAGAAGTTAAGAGAGACTCAACTATATTGATCCTCAGGGAGTCATGGCATTTGCTTCACAGTTTTCCCTTGATTTACCTTTGACATAAAGGACTGGGAGTCCAAGCTCTGTCAACTTAGCAGTTTTACTATTTTGAGTAAATCGTTCAACCACTCTGTGCTTTATAATCTTCACATGTAAATGTGAGGACATAAAAACTAACTAATAGAATTTTGAGGCCGGGCGCGGTGGCTCAAGCCTGTAATCCCAGCACTTTGGGAGGCCGAGACGGGCGGATCACGAGGTCAGGAGATCGAGACCACCCTGGCTAACACGGTGAAACCCCGTCTCTACTAAAAAATACAAAAAACTAGCCGGGCGAGGTGGCGGGCGCCTGTAGTCCCAGCTACTCCGGAGACTGAGGCAGGAGAATGGCGTGAACCCGGGAGGCGGAGCTTGCAGTGAGCTGAGATCCAGCCACTGCACTCCAGCCTGGGTGACAGAGCGAGACTCCGTCTCAAAAAAAAAAAAAAAAAAAAAAGAATTTTGAGAGCTAAACTCAATAATGTGGGCAAAGCACTTAGCCAAGTGCCTAGTTTCTATTAACCAAGTAAAGGGTTGTCATTACATTCATATTATATTTCTTTCCATGGACTTAATAATTCATTCTTAAAAGCAATTTCTCTCTCCAATGTACAAATAAAGGGGAAAAGGTATTCTCAAAATTCTAACTCGTATGATTATATAATAATCAAAGCTTTTCCAGGCAGACCACTTTTCCCAAATCATGTTTATAGGGGATAAACCAATGCTACTCAGTATAGCAGTGGTGGGGATCTGTTAGGTCTGTCTACAGGGTTAGAGTGGGCAACATTTCAAAATGGAAAGTAGTAGGCATTTTGTATATTTTCTCTTTATATCAGAAAGTAACTATTTGCGCCTATTCCAAGATTTATAAGTAATTAAGCTTTAATATATTTTAGAGGCCTGCTATACAAACTAGGATCATGTATTGCATTTAGATCTCATGTCTCTTCAGTCTCTTTCAGTATATTGATAAGTCCTCAGTCTTTCCTTATGTTTCATGACCCTAACACTTTTAAAAAATACAAGCCAGTTACTTTACAGATGGTCCTTGTTTTAGGTTTTATATTGTTGTGTCATGCTTTTTGCATTTTTTCCAGGAATCTCACTGCAGTGATGTCTTGCTTTCTGAGTGCACCACATGAGAAGGCACATGATATCAATGAGCCCCATAACGGGAGATATTAACTTTATCATTTAACATGGTGCCTGCCAGATTCCTTTATTGTAGAGTTAATTGATAAATATGTTGTACTTATTTGAAACCATGTCTCAGGAATTTGGGGTTCTGTGTCATGAAAACTCTTCCTGCTCAAGAGAAAAAAAAAATTCCCTTATTCCCAGAAAATGGCTGACTGTCATAATTTTTAAACAAAGGGTGAAGATAATTTAAATAATTTAAATAAATTAATAGAAGAGTATGACTTGACTCATTCCCTTGTTGCCAAAACCAATGGATAGATCCCTGTCCTCATCGTATTTAACATTCTAGTCACATTTGAGATTTTGACCCTTTCTTATGTGGTCAAAATCCTCCGTTCTCATGTGGTCAAAATCCTCCAAAACACTCATCTGTGTTGTTTTCTGTGGTGCTAATCGCTAGTGTTTCTCTTCCTAAATGGCTGGCCAGATCTGCTTCTCTGTCTGACTGCTTACGTATCTTTTTGGTTCTTTATTGTGTCATGATATATTATAATAAATACACTTTTAGATAAATGCCTTTTTAACAAAAAAAGAAGAAGCTTATTCTGGTCATATAATTTCAGGTAAATTTTTTTACTAAGTGACATATTGAGAAATTTTTCCTGTACCTTTAAATACTCCTATAAATAATTTTAATAGTGGCTTGGTACTCCATGGCAGACATGTGCCATTATTTACCTATGTCCTTTGGGGATATGTAGGTTGTTTTCTTTTAAAAGAAATGTAGTGGTGTTATAACAGGGGATGGGAAATAATACAGAAACAACAGAAAAAAAATATTTCCTCTTCTACCAAAATTAGTGCATATGTGGACACATAAACATACATAAAAAGTTTGGAAATAATATTCCAGAATAGCTATAATTAATTATATCTGTGTGATAGGTTGGGAGTGGATTTTATTTTTAAAGTAAAATTAAAACTACAAAGTATTTTATGTTACAGTCTGCCTTTAAGGAACCAAGGTACCAAATCATACTGACTGGGAGGGACATAATGAATATTGGAAAGGGAGAAACAGAATTTAACAGAGACCACGAAGGGAGAAACCTGACAGGGGAGATGCCCTGTTCATCAGTGTTCATGAATGGTGCAGCTAGTCTCAAACATCTAGGCATATTATAGAATAGCTATATACATGTTCACACACAAATACATATACAGTCTGCTAAGTAAGCCTCAGGCTAGCACTGATTATTGAGGTCTTGAAAGATGATATAGGCAGAATATGGTTTATTCAGTATCATGGATACTTGAAGGTACATTACAGGAAATAGAGGTGAATAGGATTTAATGATATAATATATATCATAAATATATAGTAACAAGGGACCTCATGGTTCTCATTATAAAATAAACTTGGGCCTCCTCATTTTCAAGGGCTCCTACTTGATTACTTTGCAACAAAGTTATCTTACATCATGGGAGGCTTATTTGTGTCCAGCTTGAGAAAAGATTAAGCTCTACGTTACACAAACAGGTTGGAATATCAAGGCTTTGAAAATAAACAGACCCAAGTTTATTTTATAATGAGAACCATAAGGTCCCAAATTGTGAGGTGACTTGCCCAGGGTCCCTCTTTTTTTTTTTTTTTCTTTTTTGAGATGGAGTCTCGCTCTGTCGCTCAGGCTGCGGTGCAGTGGCGCAATCTCGGCTCACTGCAAACTCCGCCTCCCGGGTTCAAGCCATTCTCCCGCCTCAGCCTCCCAAGTAGCTGGGACAACAGGCGCCTGTCCCCATGCCCAGTTAATTTTGGGGTTTTTTTGTATTTTTAGTACAGTCAGGGTTTCACCGTGTTGGCCAGGATGGTCTTGATCTCCTGACCTCGTGATCTGCCCACCTCAGCCTCCCAAAGTGCCGGGATTACAGGCATGAGCCACCGCACCCGGCCTCCCAGGGTCCCTCTTGAGTCACTGGTAGAATTAGAGGAAGGTAAGGTTTCCAGTACCTGAGGCAACAGTGTGTCCCCTGAACCATCCTGCTTTCCAGACAGGAACCTTAGAAGAGTCACATTTCCCTCTATGAGAACAGCCGTTGTTGGATCACAGCATCCTCAAAAGCTTTTGCAAATGCCTCTGTTTATCTCTAACTAAACCCTGACTGTGCCCCTCACTTTGATGAAAGACAGAGGATTTGGAAATATGGAATAGAAAAAAAAAATGCCCTGGAAGAACTATGTTTTTATTTGTAGTAGCACCTGACATTTTATTCTTTGTCTTTGCCATGTGATATGGTTTGACTCTGTCCCCACCCAAATCTCATCTTGTAGTTCCCATTATCCCCATGTGTCATGGGAGGGACCCAGTAGGAGGTAATTGAATCATGGGGACAGCTTCCCCCATGCTATTCTCATGATAGTAAGTTCTCACAAGATCGGATAGTCTTATAAGTAGCTTTCCCCTTCTCTTGGTTCTCATTCTTCTCTCTCCTGCCACCTAGTGAAGGTTTGCCTCCCCTTCCACCATAACTGTAAGTTTCCTGAGGCCTCCCTAGCCATGTGGAACTATGAGTCAATTAAACTTCTTTCCTTTATAAATTACCCAGTCTCGGGTATGTCGTTATAGCAGCGTGAGAATGGACTTATATGCCGTGATTCTTAACAAGCAGACACACCTGTTTCACTAGCTAAGTTCCCTCTGCCCAGCGTTTAAGGAGGCAGATGTTCTTGTGGATAATGCAATAAATCTACCGGAGAGATGCCCATAAAGTCTCGTTCAAGATATTTAGTGTGAGAGCCTTTGGTGGAAATAGAAAATTCCAACTATATTGTCACTAAGCTGTTTGAGAAATAAGCAATCGAACCTTGATTAATGTGCATTTCCCACATCACTTATGCCTAACCTGTCTGCAGCTTACTTCTGAAAATGCTAATACATGGTCCCAGAGGAATAACCATTTTCTCTGTTTGTGAGAGCTCATTGCCTCTTATGTCCAATATTGTTTTCTAGGCCACTTACGCAGCAGCTGGGTAGGCAAAAAGAGTAAAGAATTATCTGATATAAAAAACAAACAAGACAAAGAAAAAATAAACAACTCTCAAATATGAAAGGTCTACTTTAAATCACAGCCCACAACTATCTTCAAACCTCTTGAAGATTCTTTTCTTGTACCCAGTACTTACAACTCAAGAGTAGCATTAGTATGAGCTAGTCAAGCAGAAAGGCAAGTAGGAAATTTGTATCTTTACTTTAAGGTTAAAGTCAAACCTACTCTTTCACAAGTGTTTTTCAACCTTTTCTACATTATCATCTCTCTTAGGAGCCCTTTCAGACATTTTTTTCTCCTCATTGCTCCCTCCAATAAAACTGTAATACTACAGATATATCATATATTTGTGTATGTATTGTATGTATAGCTACATATTGAAAGAGTAACATTTTTTTCACCATCTCCCTCCCAAAAGAACCAATGTTTGACCCTTGATGGTAATATCGCCCCTCTTTAGAATGAATGATCTACAGTGTTTTTTTCTGAACAGCCAATATGCACTCCCCTTTAGAATCACAGAATCTCAGAAATATAAGGGAATGTATGGTTCTGCTAATCGAATTGTTTTCACCCACTGGTTTGTAGTAGCCTTGTTTGGGAAAAGGCTTTCTTTCAAAATACAAATGTGGGGGCTACACCCATGATATATTAATCACACCCTCTGTATTTGAAGCCTAGCTAATTTTTTAATGCCAAGTGATTTCAGTGTACACACTGTATTTTGAACCATTCATCAAGTCCAATCTTTATCTATTAATAACTTTTAAAACAGCTAACATCTATTGAATGCTAATGATGTGCCAGGCCCCATCCTAGTTCTTTATCTCATGGATTTCTTACAGTAACCCTGTGAGTTATATACCACTATTATTCCTTTTTTTTAATAGATGGGGAAACCTAGGCACTAAGGAATTAAGAAATTTGTCCAGGGATAGATACCCAATGAGTCCAATTTTTTTTTTTTTTCGTGATGGAGTTTCGCTCTCGTTGTCCAGACTGGAGTTCAGTGGCGTGATTTGTGTGCACTGCAAACTCTGCCTCCCAGGTTCAAGCGATTCTCCTAGAATCTTCATTTTTAATCATTAGTCCACATAGCCACTCCGCCACCTTTATGCATAAGCCACATACTGAGGCATGAATTTCTTGTAAAAGGCATATACGTACACCCTATTCATCTCTTACTTCTGGGCAAAAGCATGTATTAAGAAAAAAATCGTGAGATTCAGAGTCAGGTAAATGCTGGTTGGAATTTTAAACCCTCCATATTTTTTTCTGCTTTCTTATTTTATTTTTAATTTTTGTGAGTACATAGTAGGTGTATTTACTTATGAGGTACATGAGATATTTTGATACAGGCATGCAAGGCACAGTAATCACATCATGGTAAATGGGGTATTCAACCCCTCAAGCATATATCCTTTGTGTTACAATCTGACTTTACTTTTAGTTGTTTTTAAATGTGCAATTAAATTATTTTTTACTATAGTCCCCCTGTTGTGTTATCAAATACTAGATCTTATTTATTCTTTCTAACTACTCTTTGTACACATTAACCATCCCCACTTCACCCCAACACCTCCACTACCCTTCCCATCCTCTGGGAACCATCCTTCTACTCTCTATCTCCATTAGTTCAATTATTTTAATTTTTAGCTCCCACAAATAAGTGAGAATATACAAAGTTTGTCTTTCTGTGTTTGGTTTATCTTATTTAATGTAGTAACCTTCCGTTCCATCCATGTAGTTGCAAATGACAGGATCTCATTCTTTTATGACTGAATAGTACTCCATAGTGTATAGGTACCACATTGTCTGTATCCATTCATCTGTTGCTGGACACTTACGTCACTTCCAAATCTTGGCTACTGTAAATAGTGCTACAATGTACACAGAAATGCGGATATCTCTGACATACTTATTTCCTTTCCTTTGGGTATATACCTAGGAGTGAGTTTGCTAGATCATACGGTAGCTTTATTATTAGCTTTTTGAGAAAGCTCCAAACTGTTCTCCGTAGCGGTTGTGCTAATTTACATTCCCACCAACAGTGTATGAGGGTTCCCTTTTCTCCACATCCTCACCAGCATTTGTTACTGACTAACTGGATAAAATTCATTCTAACTGGGTTGAGATGGTATCTCATTGTAGTTTTGATTTGCATTTCTTTGACGATCAGTGATATTGAGCACTTTTCCATTTGCCTCTTTGCCATTTGTATGTTTTCTTTTGAGAAATGTCTATTCAAATCTTTTGTCCACTTTTTATTAGACGTTTTCCTGGATGAATTGGTGCTTGCAGACATTCATATGTGTCTGGGCATTGAAGAGTTAAGTATTTATTGTAGTCTTTGCAATCTGGGTTTGTTTGTGCCTGTCTTTCTTGGGAAGGCTTTCCAGATATTTGAAATGAGTTGGGTGTTGTTTTCTAAGGTGTATCTGCTTTAGGGGGTCACCCCAAGCCCAATAATGCTGTGGGTCTTGCAGACTCAGAGCTACCACCTTGATGGTCTTGGATAAGATCCAGAAGAATTTCTCTGGAATGCCAGGCTGAAACTCTTGTTCTCTTCCCTTACTTTCTTCCTAACAAATGGAGTCTCTCCCTCTGTGATGAGATGTATAGAGATGGGGGTGAAGTGGTATAACCACCCCTATGGCCACCACCACTATGACTGTGCTGGGTTAGATCTGACGCCAACACAGCACTGAGTCTCACCCAAGGCCCACTGTAACCACAATCAGTAGGTGGTGAGTCCAGCCAGGCTTGTGTCCTTCCCTTTAGGGAGGTGAGTTCACCCAGGCCCCAGGTAGGTCAAGAGGGGCCATGTGAGAGCCGAGGACTGAAGTCAAAAACCTTAGAAATCTATCTGGTGTTCTAATGTACTCCAGCTTAGCTGACACTCAAACCACAAGATGTAGTCCTTCCCACTCTTTCCTCCCCTTTCCACTGGCAGAGGAGCCGCATCCCATGACCACCACCACAGGCCCACAGGGAGTACTGCCAGGCTACCACCAATGTTCCCTTAAGACCCAAGGGCTCTTTAGTAAGCTTCTGGTGAATGCTGCCTGACCTAAGACTCACTCTTCAGGGCAATGAGCTCCCCTCTGGCCTAGGGCAGGTTCAGAAATGCCATCCAAGAGTCAAGTCCTGGTATCAGAGATCCCAAAAACCCACTTGGTGCTCTACTCCCCACTGTGGCCAACCTGGTAGCTAAGATGCAAAACAAAGTCCCCTTTACTTTTTCCTCTACTTTTCTCAAGCAGGAATCTCTCTCCATAGCCACCATAGCAGGGACTGTGCTGTGTCTCACCTGAAGCCAGCAAGTCTGAGTCTCACCAAAGGCGCATGGTGTGCTAACTTGGTATTGCTGCTGGTTACTCAGGGCCCAAGAGCTCTTTCGTCAGCAAATGCTAGGTCCTGCCAGGCCAGGTCTGTGTCCTTCTCTTCAATGCATCAGGTTCCCTTCTGGCCCATGATGTGTCTAGAAATGTCATTTAGGAACTAAAGCCTAAAATGGGGGTCTTACACCTCTCACTAGTGCCATATTCTATGGTGGCTGAGCTGGTATCCAAAATGCAAGACAAAGCCCTCTTTACTCCTTTCTTTCTCTCCTCTCCTCAAGAGGAAGGAAGAGGTTTCTTTTGGAGTTGCAAGCTGTGCAGCCTGGGGTTGAGGGAGGGGTGGTGCAAGCACTCCCTTAGTAACCCCCACCTGTTGTCTCGCTAGGTCACATGCCCTCCCATTCCACTGGCTCTGAGTCCAGTTCAGCACTAGGAATTCCCTAGGAGTTGCATTCCTTGTGACCTAGACCATCTTTCAAGTTTATTTACTGTCCCAGGGCACTTTAGCCCACAGTGGTGAGGCTTGCCAGAATTCAAGTTCAGACCACTGGGATGGACAATTCCCATCTTGCTAGGGGTAGTTTAAATACCCACCCACCCACACACACCCCGCCTCCCCCTCCGCCATTGGCAGGCATCAGCTGAGTTCAGCCTGGTTTTGCTTCCTGCTGTGAGAGAGCACCACTGAACTCAATGCAGTGTCTCACCATTGCTGTAATCTCCCTCTTCCAAGAGCACAGATTCTCTTTCGGCACCATATGGCCACTGCCAGGGAATGGAAAAGGGATGGTGTCAATGATTCAAAACTGTCTCCTATCCTCTTCAGTGCCTCCTTCAGCTATTTGAAGTTAAAACCAGGTACTGTGAGTGCTCACCTGACTTTGGTTCTCATGAAGATGAATTTTTGTGTAGATAGTTGTTAAATTGGTGTCCTTGCAGGATGGATAATCAGAGGAGCCTTCTATTAGGCCATCTTGCTCTGCCCTTCTCCCAGTCATCAATTTTCTCAATATTTTACCTAGGAATTTCTTAACCTCCCTGGGCCACTAAATCTTCACTTAAAAAAATGGGCCTAATAGCACTTTGTAAATAAGGTCATTTGAGGGATAAAATGAGATAACATATATAAAGCCCTAGCCTAGTGAGCACATAGCAGGCGATCAATAAATACTCTTTTCCCTTCCTTCACTTTCTTTCTCTGCGTTAACATGTCTAGTGACAATAAGCTCATTATTTGCATGTTGAGCCAATTAGAACAAAGCAACATTCATTTGCACCAATGTATAGTCCACAGTAGTTTCCAGCAAAGGTGCCAAAGCATACTTCCCAGATGTGCAGCCAAAGTAGAATCAATGTGTGTCATTTATTTTAGCAACAACTGCTTGTTCACGTTATTAGGATGACTGTCAGATGCACTGTGCAATCATGAAAACTTAGCAGTGCACAGCCTGCCATGAGTAGAAAGTAAAACGTTATCTCAATCATCACACTGAAGCCAAATAAATTTAAAAACTGGACCTTGGAAGAATGTTTCCATTTGATAATATAAGGGAAGGCTATCAGAGCAGCAAGCAGTTCTCATCGAGAAGTAACAGAGTCCACAAAGGTGACCAAGCAATGTTATGAAAATTGTGTGGTTCTTTCATAGATATTCTGTATCACAGGTTGGGTTTCCCCAGGAAATTGACTCTAAGATGGAGATTAGTGTGCAGGAAATTTATTGGAGAATGTTCTCATAATTGGCACCTGTGAGTCAAAAAGAAACTAGAATTGTGAAGTAGGAATTGAACTGTGATGCAGTCACCACGAAGTCCTCAGCTGATTCCCACTGGGAGGGAGTGTGAGCGTGGGTGAGATGCCCTCCTCAGCTGAGGGCAATCACCGGCTCAACTGAGAGCTGTCAGCTGCCAACAATCCCAGCAACTGGGAGAATGAATGCCTTAGTCCTAAAGCGGGGAGAGGCAGGCAGGACACACATCATCCACTATAGTCCGCCCCTTTGAGCTGACAGGATTCACTTGCTTTGTATATTAAATTCTGGGAACATCTCCTTCAAGATTCTGGTTGACCTCTTTTCTTCGTAAAGAGTCATACTCCAATAGAGCCCATGGTTTTGAATTAATTTTTTTAACTCTAGGATAATTTCTTTATCAATATCCTAACTCTAGTTGGAGTGCTATCTGCATATCCCTGTTTAGAAAAATCTCATCTACCTGTATGAGAAGACCAATAAGAAAATAAAGGAGAATGTGGAGAGATGAAAAAAAACAGAGAGAAAAAAAATAAGGTCCACAGAGAATGCATCCTCTTTTAAGGTGTGCGCAGCTGAATAAAGGAAATGAGAACACAGAGAAAGAAAGAACACAGAGAAGGCCAATAGTAAAAGAAAAGAGGAGGTAGCCTCAGTGAGGATGAGGATTGGAATAGTGAGAAAGGAACTGATGGGTTTCAAGGAACATGAACTGGAAAGGGGTAGAGAAGGTGTGCACAAGTGTGAGGTCTGGTCATCCATTCCTGGTAGAGGTGAAATCAAATTACTAGGTTTGGACAATGTTTGTCTAAAATCTGGACTATCCCAGAAGGGAGAGGTTGACTTGAAAAGGGAAATGAATGGGGCTAGTCCTATGGATCATTGAGGGAAAATAGACAGACTGCTCTAGTCAATGGGATGAGGACCTCCTTGGCCATTTTCTGCCATGCTCCCTTCTCTTTCCAAACTGAGTCCTAACCTAGACCTGGCATCATGTTTCCTGTTCTGCAATTTTGATCAACCTATACACTGAGCACTGATTTTATGCTTACTCTGTGCTCAAAATGGGCTGTTTCTGAGAAGCAGAGGAAAAGTTAAACTTAAGGTCTGTCCTCGTGAATCTTATCGTAAATGTTTAAATACCTGAAGCAGTGACAATGCAATTCATCTGAAGTGTAGGTATAGAACAGAACTTCTGCTAGACCAGCACTGCTCAGAACAATGAAGAAGGCATAAGTTGGGAGGCGGGCTCTGAAAGATGGGAAGGATTAGGCCAGATGAAGAGAAGTGGAGAGAAAATTTTCAAAGTGAGGAAGCAACATGAGTGAAATGTATAGTCTGTGGAAAGAAGTCAAGCACATAGACAGCCCAACTTGTCTGGGTCAAAATATTCACAAAGGTGCCTGCTCTGATTTTCTGAGCCCTTTAGTCACCTCTCTCTTCCTGCACTCTGACAGCTCTCAGATTCTATTATTTACATATTTCCTGTTTGTGTCCTATTTTACTAACTAGGCTGCAAACTAGTCATGGAGTCATGTTTTGTATCACTAAAGTCTAAACCAACATCCTTGAAATTATGGACTTCTAGATTTTGGTAGCAGGGAGCTTAAAACCCCTTTTCCAAGCCAGTGATTGTTTTTCTATGTTCATGATTTAAAAGAAAAATAACTAAGTGCTCTGATGAAAACTGAATGCATCCAAAATATATCAAATAAGTCTGAAATCAATGTACGTGTTACAACTGATTGCCAACCAGTCCCAGCTCCAAGACCCATATAAAACCTCCAAGAAGGCAAGGGTGGTATGAAGTTTACTTTGATAGTGGAGCCTTCTACCCAAGTAGATAATGTAGATCAGGCAATAAGTCTAAGCAGTCACTGGGTTCAGGTGGCACTCGGGTGGCCCTCCTATTGTGTGTAGAGTACACAAGAGACTTTCTTCAGAAATAGGCTCACATGACTGTCTCATTCTGTGTAGAACAAGCATAATTTTGTGAGGGACTCAGAAAGGAGTCTGGAGACTTCTCCACCATCCTTGGGTGGTGACTTCCCATGGTTGAGCAGGGAGCAAGTACAGAATAGTCACTTTGAACACATGCTTTTACAACCAATACAATCTGAATATTTCCCACTTTAATAGTACCCCCATCTGGTGCACACTTTAAATACAAGTTCAGTATCTTTATCAGTGGAAGTTATCACATTGTCTATCCCAGGGGTCGGCACCTTTGGGGAACATATGGTTTCTGTCACAACTGTGCAAACATACAACTACTTACCTCTGCTGCTGTAGTGTGAAAGCAGCCATAGGCAGGACAAAAAGGAATTATGACTGTGTTCCATTAAACTTTACTTATAAAAACAGGTGGTAGGCAAGATTTGGCTTGAGGACATGGTTTGCCAATCCCTTCCTTAAACAACTCTGAAATAGAATTTTTCAACCTGTAGAATGAAAGTGTTGAGACCTCCAAAATCCTTAAAAATCTGACCCTCTATGGCGCTATGTCTCCCAACTTGCTGATGAGGCTATGTCACAGCACACGAATAAACAAAAGAGGCAAAGCTCACTAATAAACACAACCCAAACAATTGCTTGAACCCAGGAGTTCAAAACCAGCCTGGATAACATAATGAGACCCTGTTTCTACGAAAAAATTTTAAAAATTAGCCAGGTATGGTAGCATACACCTGTAGTCCCAGCTACTCGGGAGGCTGAGGTGGGAGGATCACTTAAGCTCGGGAGGTTGAGTCTACAGTGAGCTATGATTGCACCACCGCACTCCAGCTCAGGTGACAGCGTGAGACCCTGTCTCAAAAATCAAAAACAAACAAACAAAACCCAAACAAATAATAATAGTTATAAGCATTGAATTTTGACTACAAAAATAAATGAGCTTCCAGTATCCATAAACTGACAAATCAGAAAATGCCACATACCCCCATCTCTCCCTTCTGTAGAATTGGGCAGCTGAAGTATTTATGCCCATTATGTGAGACTTCAGCTGTGGGTTAGTTGATATGCCCAAAAGGAGCAAGGAAAAATAAATCCAACCACTATTCAGAGTATGTAAGTTCATAGACACAAAGACACAATTTATCAATTCCTAGGGAGAATGACATTGGTCAGCCCATATATTGTCATGTAAAATTATTATTCCTGCTCAATAATTCAGTAAAGTTGGAATATTAATGTTAGAGAAACACATGTTATGTTGAAAGAAAGGCACCTGTTTCCCTTACCTGCCTTTATAATTTCAAACTAAGCAATCAATACAAACTTTTCCCACTCAAATCTCTGAACCCCCATCTGGTTCTCTAAAAATATTAAATGACTACAGGGTTTGCCACTTGAAACTGAAAAAACTCTTCCTCCCCCATAAAGGGAAGCTCAATCCCCATTCAACAAAGTGAATCAGATTTCCTACCAACAAGACAATTCCCCTTTTCCAGCTTATTAAAGTTTTATAAAATGTACAATATGGACTTTAGCTTATTGTGATTTAAATTCATGCCAGCAAACTTAAAATAATATATCATCTTAAGCTTTGACTAAGTTGCTACTAATTAACACAAAAAGTGGAAATCTAGAGAGCAACATATCACAGCTAGGTATCCTGCCACCAGATGGAGCCAATATATTAACAATATTATGATAAATGGCTTCAAAATTATGAATGGTCTGATTCACTGTTCATGTCATGCTACAACAGATGTCTTTAGTTTCCATACACGGTAATAACCAAATGGTGGTTGTTCCTGAGACCAATAAATATGACAGCAGAGGTGTTATTATTCATAAAATCATGTGCTCTTTTCAATCTACTTTTCACCCCATGGTTGAGTGACACCAGGACAAAAATGCATAAAAGCAAAAGCCGACTTCAGCTTCCCCCACTTCCACTTTTGGTGCTATCTCCATGTCGTGGCTTATGGAGATCAAGTCAAGCCCCTTCAAACTGGGTCGCAGATACCCAAGTCAGATCAATACCCAGGCCTGGCCTCCCCAAGAGAGATTTGGAAGGATCCTAAAAGATCCCTTATCCCTAAATGGCTATGTATGAAGTCTCCCACTTTCTAGGCTGATAGAACCTTATTCCAATTTTGTGCCCATTCTTGGCTGGAGACTGAATGGCAAAGGTTCCACATGCCTATGCAGCTGACCCCCAGTAAAAACCCTGGACACCAAGGCTCAAGTGAGCTTCCCTGATTGACAAAACTTTGCACATGTTGTCACATATCATTGCCGGGAAAATTAAGGGCTGTCCAGCAACTCCACTGGGAGAGAACAACTCTTCTCTCATGGCCTCAGTCTTATTCACCTTTTGCCTTTGCTGGTTTTAAATTGTATGTTTTTGCTGTAATAAACTGCAACATGAGTATAACAACTTGCCTAGGTTCTTTGAGTCTTCTAGTGAGTCATCAAACCTGAGAGTGACCCTGGGGACAACCAATGAAAAGACAGTGACATAGAGAGAAATTATCATGAACCTCTAACCATGTATTTCTCATTTCAAACTCCAGTCCTACAATTTTTAGAAGTACAACCACAGAAAAGTGACTGAATGTCACTGAATTCCAGTTTCCTCATGTGAAACCAAGGTGATAATACCTGTATGATAGAGTTGCATGAAGTAAATAAGTTTGCAACTAAGGTGCCTAGTATAATGCCTGGTACATCATAGGTACTCAATACGTGTGACTTCCTTTCTCCCTATTTTAAACTGAGTATTATGTTGATTCTTATTCAGTTTTAGCAGGAATTGGGATGGGGGAACCTCTTTCCAACCTTGTAACTCAGACTAAGAAAAAGTAAATGTTCCTAAAGCTGATCAAAGTTTAAAAGGCTCCCTTTTTAAGATCTAGTCAAAGACTTTGGACTTTGCTGTTTCTACTGCTAGTGAAATGTCTGTGCTGTCCCCATCAATAAAGGTTTGTATACAACTGAGGAAAGCCAGACACTGGGACTATCGTGGTAAGTAAGACAACCAAGGGCCCTGCTCTCATGGAGTTTGCCCTCTAATGGGAGATCAAATAAATAAATATAAAATAAATGAATTTACTGCAGATAGTTAGAAAGGTTATGAGGATGATAAAGTAAGGGAATGGGATAGAGAATGTCTGGGTGGGGATTGCATCATCTATGCTGTGGTAAGGGAGGGTCTCTGAGAAGGCGGCATCAGGGCCGAGGCTAGGTGATAAGAATCTATCTGTGTGGAAAGCTTGGGAAGTTCTTTCCAGGCTGAGGGATCAGCATGTGCAAAGGCCCTAAGGTAAGAATGAACTTGGCAGATGAAAGGAGCTGCAGCATAAGCACCTCGGGGATGGCTGGCTGGAGGGTCAGGGGCTGCGCAAGGGCAAGACTATGAGGATTTGTGGGGCGTGGAGGCGTCAGCATTTACCCACATTCAGTGGGAAGCTGCAGAGAAGTTTTAAGTTTTCAGCAAGGACCTGGCCCAATCTGAAATCATGATTTTAACATTTTAAAATAATGCTTGTTGACTAATGGGAATGACATTAAATACTAGATTTGGAAGGATCCTAAAAGATCCCTTATCCCTAAATGTCTCATTTTAAGGATAAGAAATTGGAAACACAAAAGGCAAATTTGTTCAAAATTACCCATGAGGTTAAGAGAAGCAGCAGAGCCAAGACTCAGACCTCTGATCTCTCGGCTTATGGGGTCTCTGCAGCTGCCAGTCACCACCCAAGTCCTCAGTGCTGGGTTGGCTACAGAAGGATGAGACTGAACGTATCCGGGGCTGTTGACTCACACATCCGTTCTAATATTTCTCATGTCTTATGCTTATGAAAACACCAGGGTCTGTGACTAAGATATCATTCCCTAAGATGCAATACTGAAGGTACCAGAGGGGTTCCCACAAAAAAAATGGAGAAAATGATATGTTTTCAATTCCATGCCACATTTATTCTCCTAAGTCCCAAAGGGAAATTGCTTGAGCCTGTAGTCTCACAGAGTGCCCATTACAATGATTCCCCTGTGATCTCCCCTAACCCTCTGCTACTTATTCTCTTTCCCATCCCTCCTGCATTAGCCCACAAATAAATACCCTTTTGCCAAAAAATAACAATTAACCAAAAGTCATTCATTTCAAATCATACACTTTGTTCAAATTCAAGCCTGCTCTGATCCCAGCCAGGCCTCCCTCCTAAATGAGTTGAGGGAAGCAAGCCTGCCCAGACTGAAGTTGCACGTCTCCCCAAAGCCTTCCCTGCTGAGGCTTTAACAAGTGAAAATTTGCTTTTTAGGAAAGTATCATTCCTGCAAAGCCTTGTATTTCTCTGTGACTTGAACAACGTCAGTACTGTACTGCCCAAAGAATGGTGAGAGAAGGGATTTACTGCTCAAACGGCTTCTTGATAACTCATTGGCCTCAGCAGAGATATCCATAATTTATGGAGGAAGTGATCAATCACTAGAAAATACATCCTGCCCATTAACGGAAGCTGTCAGCCTCCTGCCAGCCCACCTCACTGGACTGGAGAGTCTAAGCCAAGGGCACTTGGGACAGCCTCTTTCTGACATTGGTTTTCAGGGAACAGAAAGAAATTTTGTCATTGACTTTAAAGCTCTAAGGCCGAAAAAGGAGCTGAGTTTTGGAAAATAGATTCACAGAAGGGAAAATAGGAGGACAAGAGAGGTCTGTCTTAAAGGGAGAAGCTTTCAACTATTCCTGCAGTTGATGGGGGAGCACGCATGAATCCACAAGTCTTCTATCTGTGGCCACAAATAAGATTTGGAGATTAAAGGCTGGTGGTCAAGCTGGGGTTTTGGAAACATAGAGTGAGCAGCTGCTTAGCTATTCTACCTGCAAAATAAGAGGAAAGACAGGATCGAGAGTGAAGCAAAAATGGGAGAGCAAGTGAAAGACAAAGCCAAAGAAGAAAAAAGAAGGCAAATATTTATTAATCAAAGAAGCAAAGGGAACCAGAGGAAGTTGCCTAGAATCATGATGTGTCTGTAATTGCTCATCAGCTCAGCTAACTTGGCCCAAATCTAATGTTATTCTCATTTTCAAATGCTCATGAGCTCTAAGGGATACCTGTTTCCTCTCTCCTGTGAGTTCTGAAAATAGAAACACCCAGACATTTCATGTCACACTGGCTTGAGCTCCTGCTGGTTCTTCTAACCACACAGAGGGAGCTCTGAGTCCACTGTTTCCTGACCCGCAGGTTCTATCTGTGAGTTCCTTGCCCTCTGGAGCAACTGGAAGATATTTCATTCTCCTGCTTCCACTGAGGCATTGCTACAAGGGCTTCTGTGGATGAAACTGAGAAGTAGCCCCAATTATTTTTGTGTCTTTCCCTCAGGGCTCTCAAAAGAGAAAGCATCTTTCCCCCTGCCACCCCACTTTCGATCTACTCACAGAGCCATCATTTACACCAAGATATCATTGGAATGTCCTCCTCTCTGTATTTTTACATTTCAACTGGGATCAAGCCCTAAGTCTAAAGAATGAATTGCTAAGAGTGGAATATTAGTGACAGCCAGTCTTATGAGTAGGCTGGACCCAGTGAAATCACCCTTGATACGGCCTTTAACACCCTAAAGGATCTATCTCGCCTCTACCCAGATTTGATATATTCTACTACTTGTGACACTCATCTCCCTGTTCAAACATACTACCACCCCATCAGACACAGGGCCTTTGCACACACCCTTCTTTCTATCTGTTACTTTCTTCTGCAACTCTGCACAGAGTTACCAGTCCAGCTTAGTCTTCACATCTCAGCCTTCCTGCCTCCTCAGACAAGGTCAGGCCTCCCGACTAGAGGTTCCCCAGCACCATACGCTACTCCTCCACAGCAAGTATGATTCATTCCTTCTTTGTCCTAAAGGACCTCATGTCAGAACACATTTGACAGTTTCCAGCTGTCCCAAGAGGACCGGTGTGACCAGGGTATAGTGGGAGGAGGGATACGTAGGCCGGAGAGGCAAACTGGCCAGATTAGTCAGGTGCATGAAAGCTTCATTCAGGATTTTATTCTAAGCACGATCAGAAAACACCAGAGGATTTGACACAGGGGAGTGACATGATCTGTACTGATCAATACTGTAGTTGAGTACTCCAGCTACTGCTTGCAAATGGATCTAGGTAGAAGCAACTTTAGAAGATGTTGAAAGACTATTGCAGTGCCAGGGATGTTTTGTGGAGGTGCAGAGGGGTCAATGCATTCAGTGTATGTTCCACACAATACACTGATAGATTAAATGGACTCAGCAAATGACACCACGCAATATACTGATAGATTAAATGTGGTGCTTGAGGGACAGAGAAGAACTAGGATTGGGCTTGGCTAATTAGTAAATGCAGCATTGTTTATTGACATGAAAAAGATTGGAAAAAGTAGGTGAGGGAGAGAAGTCAATGTTATTTTGATAAGTTAGATCTGAGATGTCTTTCAGATATCCAAGTGGAAATGTCAGGAAAGCAGATGGAATTGCTAGGAGGCGTCAGAGCTGGAAAAAGATATTGGGCAATTATAGACCTATGGAGAGGTTTGCCAGAGTCAGGGTTGCTTTCTGAGTACAATGGAGTGAGGGGTTGACATCCATGAGGTTTGCAAGTGAGTGAACAGAAAGAACCAAGGAACCTACATGGGTGAGAAGAAAAAGAAAGACCTGAGCACAGTGAGAATACAGAAAAGTAATAGGGTAGAGGATTGAAAGTCACAACAAGGCTGTGTAATTTCTAAAGTGGGAGATCTAGAGTGAGTGAGATGGAAGGATGTGAGATGGTGCTCAGAGTAGAGACCTCTGCTGTAGACCCACCTCATTAGGCTAGTTTACCCATTCCAAATCCTAAAACTTTGCTATGCTGGTGTCCTTGCTCTGTTCCAAAATATCCTCTCTCCTTTTCAGGTATTAATTCATCCATGGATGTTGTTGCACAATCTGTAACTTTAAACCAGCTTGATGTGTCTGAGGGCTGCGCGTAGGTTGACTACCCAATGGAGGTTGAAATGGTTTCAAAGCCATTTGTGGACACCTTCCTGAATCAGTTCCTGCTGGCTGTTGCACTGCTTGGTTTATGACCTGGTTAAACTCTGCTCTGCTCTGCTCTTATGCTCTTTGCTCTAGTCTAGAGTCTTGGCTCCATCATCCATGCAAGATCATGCTCCCTGCTCTGCATTCTCTTGCATGGTGATCACTGCCAGTTACTTTCTTGGAACTAAACCTCTGACCAACATGGAACCCAGCTTGGTCTGCCTGCTTCTCCATGAGGGAAAGGATTAGAAAAGACCCACAACTTCCTTCGTGATCCCCTTCCCAGAACACCTTCTCTAGCAGACACATCTCCAGGCTGGCAAGCTCCTCCTCCCGTTTTCTTTGTACACTTGAGAATATGTTCCCATCAGTTTTGTAAACACGTTTCTTCTGGCACATTTTAATTGTTTGTTGGAATGCTGTTGCACTCCTTATTTCTTTTTTTAAATTTCTGACATCTTTTACAGAATTTTGTATCCTTTTTGTTGCTCATTTTTATATGAAATTTGGTTATTTTCCTTCCTATCTTCATAGCTCTAGAGCTCCCTCTTCTGCTCTTTTTGTGAAGTGTTCATGATATGTTCTCCTTCCTGACAATCTCCTAGTTCTGCACTCCTCCCCTACTTTCATATAAACTTTGTTTTTTCTTTATCTCTATTGACCCTGTACTGCTCACTTTGAATCTTATTCCAAGCAGTTCCTACTCACTGTGGAGCTTTGTCTTAAAAGGGAGTTTTGTCTGGTTAGTTTAAAGCATTCGTGGGGTCCAGACACTCAGGCCCCATCAGATCTGACCACTTGCACACACTGCTAGCAGAGTCTGCAAAACTCTGAGTTTGGCAGTTACTCTCAGGTTGGCCCTCTGAGGTTTCCAGTGAAAACCTGTCTGACTGACTGGGGGACTGTGACATACATTAGATGCCCCATTGCCTTCCTTCGCTTTCACCAGCACAGCTTTGATACAATTCCGGTCTTGAAGGATCGGTGGTTTGTCCCTACCTACTCATATTTAGGGTTCATGGAGACACTTTATCAATTATTGTTTATATAGACTGGGGGGCTTGGGATTTTTCTATCTAATTGCTCTGTTTAATTTTACGATGGTACTTGGAGAAATTAAATTTCTCAAACATTTTAAGTGGTAGAAGCCAGATACAAATCCAGTCATTTTGCCTATGAATTGCATACTACCAACTACTCTGCAAGGCTGCATCTAAGTGTCCTTAGCTATCTGAATAAGTAGAAATTAAACAAATGAAGAATAGAAATAGACCAGTTCTAGGTCAAGAGAAAGGGATAGACAAAGGTCCTGGGGCTTCTGTGCTTTAAAGGAATGGAAAGAAGCCAGTTATAGCTTTGTGAGACATTGGGAGCAAATCATGAAATGATGTATGAAAAAGAAAGAAACCAAAGCAGATTATTCAGGACATTGCAAGCTAGGGACAGGATTTAGTATTTTATCTTACATGCAATGCAAAGCCGCCAGAAAAGCTGTAATGTGCACGCAATATTTCAAGAGAGCTCAGAAGAGGGATCACTTTGCTTCATTTAAAGAACTAACTTAGGCCTATAATCCCAGAACTTTGGGAGGCTGAGGCAGGCCTCAAGGTCAGCAGTTTGAGAACAGCCTGGCGAACATGGCAAAACCTCATCTCTACTACAGATACAAAAATTAGCTGGGCGTGGTGATACACACCTGTAATCCCAGCTACTTGGGAGGCTGAGGCACCCGAATTGCTTGAACCCAGGAGGTGGAGCTTGCAGTGTGTTGAGATCACGCCACTGCCCTCCAGCCTGGGCGACAGAGCAAGACTGTCTCAAACATTAATAATAATAATAATGAAATTACATATTTTTGGAACTGAAGAATGATTTGACCACAGAGAAGATGGGCAAGTGGCGTGGTATAGTACACTCATGGCCCACTAGGAAGTGAACCAAGACAGGAGTGAAGATGGTACCCAGCAGGGAGAGTCATGAAATAGGAGGCTGAAGAACTTGGATACTCGGGGCCAGATTGAGAAGGCCCTGGGCAGTCCTTTCTTAACGGGCTCCTGGGAGCAGTAGCCCTCCTCCGCATCAGTTGCTACTGGAAGAAATGCAGTGCTAGAGCCATGGAGCCTGTGTCATAATCAGAACTAAAAAGAGCTGCTACTTTAGATTGAATAGAGCTGCACATTTTTACAATTTTTACAATTTTCAGAGCTCTACATCAGAAGGTCAGCCACATTCACCTGTCAAGATATTTTGGGCGGTAATGACTCCCCTTTCTTGCTATTCTTATCAGTTGCCTTTTGTTATAGTCCCTGGGGCTTTGTGAGCTGGCTTCCTTATAAGTGTTCTGTATAATGTAATATTCGGCACTTTTCCTAGTCTCATTCAAACTTCAGCAAAAATATCAGGGAAAATGGAGGAAAGGATGATGGCTGCAACTTGAGTATTATTTTTATCTACATCACATGGAGTGAACTTGCTTAAATGCTGTAGAACTATGACATAGTTCTGGGATTTCATATATTCAATATGTACATAAAGCAGGACCACTTTTCCATACTTTAGTGACCATTTCACTTCTAGTGCTGCTTTAGGCTTCCTTTTAAAACTCTGCCTTCTTAATCTAAGTTTGAAATCATTGGGAATTATTTGTGGAAAGGCCAGTGGATGGTGAGGCATTAGGCCAAAGGGAGGTCAGGACCCGTTTAGTCCACTAAGGGCAAGTATGTTTGTAAGAGCACAGGTGTGAGCCATTAGCAGCCAGCACCTGCAGCAGCTGAGGCCTAAGTGTATCAGCCTGGTCAAGGGACTCTGGGTGGGGTACAGGCAGCATCTGCTCTGTGGGGCTTGGGTAGGACCACATCCCTAATATCTCTCACAATGCCTTTCGTCTACTCAGTAACCCCACGGTCTTTTCAGGAGTGTTAACAAAGGCTGTGAATTTTATTTGCTCTGAGACTGTTTCTTGATGGCAGTGCTCTGAATGGGGTCTCGGTCCTAAGACTGTGGTTTAATGGCCACACCTTTGAGACAGCAGCAGTTTCATTTTCCAACCGTGAAAGTCCAGAATCTCTGGAATCTCTATATTCATCTGAAACTGTTTATAAACCTTTCCTGGAGCTAATCCCTTTCTTGTACTACTTTATCAAATGTACATGTAGCAACTGCCTCATACTTTCAAATTCTGCTTTCAAACTGACAAACCTGATGCTCGAGTTCATTTAGAGCACTTTGTTTTCCAGATTTCACAGGCAATAGTTTTACAAAATGTTTGCCAGCACACGAATTACCATTCTCCCAACATCCTCTAACAGTCTCTTCACTGCCATCTATCCACCAAGAGGCAATGCAAATACTTTGGATATATAATTCTTTGAAAGGGTAGCAAAGAATTGGGACCAACAGTAGTAATTAACACTGTCTATTGCCCAAGCTGGATGAATGTGAATCCTTTTGATGGGGATAGAGATCAGAAGTTACCTCTATGGATGTGATCTGGATACCTATGGCATAGCCCCTTCTACCATGTGACTACCGGCAAAGAGAGCCCATCTGTAGACACAGAAAAATGAAGCAGGTGAACAGAACAAAGCAGACATGTGAGAGGCACAAAGAGGCTTCCCTGGATTCTTGACACCTGACACTTTTCCCTTTTCTGGAGGGTTCCAGCTCCTTCCATCTCAACTGCTTTCCTTCACCTCTGAGTCCTTTTTCTCCCATCTTTATGATAGATGCCCATCTCCATTTTACGATAGCTCAGTTGGTTTCCTGTTATGTGAAATCAGATGTTCTCAACTAATTCAGAAGAGCATGATGTTTCCGAGACCAAAGTTATGCATCCATACCCATGGCCCAGCGCCCCAGCCCTGGACAATCTGATGCTAGTCCAGATTGTCCCTGGGTCTCTTCTGATTCTCAAGCTCTGTGTAAGGTGCCTCTGTGTAGTTTCTGACATGAGAAATCTAAAGCTTCTACAAGTGTAGCCCATGACAGAGAGGACCAGCCCAAAGGCACTGTAAAACTCAATACAATGCCACCTTGCTGATACAAAAACACCTCAAAGTGTATACTAGCTGAGCATGCATGACTAGTCAAGTATTCACGGAGCCCTTCGTTCTAGATCCAGAACCAGCATATTCATTAAGGATTGTTGACAGAGGCCCGGATCTGGGTAAAAGAAAGAAGAATTTGCTTTACAGATTTAAATGGGCTTTTCAGATAGCATCAACTGTCTATGAACAGACACTGACCTAGAATAAGCAAACTGCACCTTTCTGATATTTGTATATACAAAAAAACAAAGCAAATGAAGTTTTCCAAGTGAGCAACGAGGAAAGTTCCAAACTTCTAGCATGAGTGGTAAAATTCCTGTATCTTACACACAGGACTGGTCAACTAACCAACTATTCACTCTCAACTCCCTCCAGTAGTTTAGACAGCAGGTAGGAGTTGGGTCAAGAATGAAGGTGAGGGAGTTGGGGGCAATGTTGGGACATGTAGCAAAGCAGCCATTCTGTCCCAGGAAGGGACAGGCTGCAAGAGTGATGCCCTCATATGACTTGATACCTCACATGAGCATGATTTTTTCCTACTCAGCCAGAGCTAGTCTGTGGATGGACGCAGGTGCCTCCAATTCCTTTCATACAACCCTACATGAAACTTCCTGCAGCCCTCCCTACACCAGGTAAGCCAGCACACCAGTGGTTCTCAACCTTACCTAAGAACTTGTTAGAAATGCAAAGTGTGGGCCCCGCCCCAGAACTAATGAGTAAGAAACTCTGGGAGTAGAGCCCAACTATCTGAATTTTAACAAGTCCCCCAGGGGATTCCGATGCTCCCGGAAGGTCAAGAATGTCTGCATTCTACTAAATCTTACTGCTAAGCAGAAAGCCTGAGGTGGTCCCAACGTCTCCGTATCTCTAGGGATGTGGTGCTTTTCCTGCCTGGCCTGCACAGAATACATTGTGTGCTCTGAGTCAAGCCAGATCCTGTGGAGGAGTCAGAAGTCAAGGCCAACTGGAGTGCACTTCCTGGAGAATTTGCTGAGGACCGGCAAATCTCTGCCTTCCACACAGGTATAGCAGGCAGGCCGGAGAACGTGCCTTTTTCCAAACTCTTCCTACTGCTCTCAGTCTCTTCATCATTCACTGGTATCTCCTTGTAGTTTAGTCAATCTGCATTTGCCCAAGCAGTAAAAGAGGGCAGTTTTCACCGCATGGGGGAAGGAACTATGCTCATACATCCTACTTCAAGTATGATGATAATGATGATGACAACGATGATGATGATATAGTCTCACTGCAAAGATAAGTCCTTCAGCAATAATGATGGAAACTTGAAAAAGGCTCTCAGAAGACCATCTTCTGCAGGAGCCTCCCCTACTATAAAAATGAGGCAGCATTTCTCTCCTATTGACTATCGGTCTGAATCCTTTGTAGAATCACTTGCATTAACATCTGCAGTAAATCCAAGTTTGGGGGAGTGGAGTTTCTTCTTTGTTTTTTATAATGTTATAAATACAGCTTTGTTGTTGTTATTATTGTTGTTTAATAGAGTTTAGGAGTAGAAACTTTGGAATCAGAAAGATTTGAATTTGAATCTGAAATACACAATCTGCTTTTGGTGTATCTTACAATGTTAGGAAATGTACTGAACCTTAGGCATTTTTTTCTTTTTTTTTGGACGGAGTCTTGCTCTTGTCACCCAGGCTGGAGTGCAATGGCATGATTTCGGCTCACCACAACCTCCGCCTCCTGGGTTCAAGTGATTCTCCTGCCTCAGCCTCCCAAGTAGCTGAAATTACAGGCGCCCACCACCATGCCTGGCTAATTTTTTGTATTTTTAGTAGAGACGGGGTTTGGTATTTTTAGTAGAGATGGGGTTGGCCAGGCTGGCTTCGAACTCCTGACCTCGTGATACACCCGCCTCAGCCTCCCAAAGTGTTGGCATTACAGGTGTGAGCCACCACGCCCGGCCACCTTAGGCAATTTATTTAACCTTCCTAGTCCTCATTTTTCTCATCTGCCAAGTGAAGATTACAATATCTACCCATGGAGATGTGAAAATCATAATTTCTACCAAGTGCTTAGCACTACTCTATGCTTACTATATAGATTAAGTACTTTCTTTTTGTTTTTTTTTTTTTCATTTCCTGCTGTTTTCTCTTCAACTTGCCTTGTGTAATAGGTTTGCACACAGTAGCCCTATGCACGAGACTTCTTTTCGTGAAGGGGATCATGTCATAATTATTCCAACTTCTAATAATCTTTACATTAGTCATGTCCAAATTCCCCACTGGACTAGAACAGTTCCATTCCTCTATAAGCCTTTGAGGTTTATGTGTTATGTCTCCCTAGAACGTTAGAGCCAATCAGGGCCTTCAAGTTGGTCCATGTATTGTAATCTTTTCATTGTATAGATGAAGAAACAGTGATCACAAAAGTTAAGATGACTGACTCAAGGTCATTTGGCCAGATAGTAGCAACGTACAGATTAACATCTATTTCAGTCCTTCTTCTAATTTGTTATTCTACCTAACAGCTGAAATTGAAGATACCACAATTTTCTCTTGGTTGGCTTCCTGCTAAAGTTTTAGTTTAAAAATTTTAGTTTGGTTTTAGTTTAATTTCTTTTCCCACTTCATCTTGGCTCTAGACTATGCATCTAAGTTTTTAAATCAGAGGATAATGAAACAGGCATGATTATGGATCTATTTCAGAAAGCAGCAAGAACAAAGTAATTCCATGGAGCCCAAAAATCTTTAAAAAGCTTTGCAGAGTCCAGTAAGGAAATACAGGCACTATCTCAGACCACCCATATGGCCCAGCATCCAGCAACACCCAGCAGGAGGCCAACAGTATGACCCAGAAAGGAGGCCAATGAAAGTACACAGCAGGAAATGAAGCTGGACCACCTGCATCATCAATAACCAGTGTTTACTCAAACAATTGTAGCATTGTTTGAACACTGAGAGAAGAAGAAAAAGTAAGGAAAATTCTACAATTGTAGTTGATTCCAAGAAAAGCATGCTGTGGTTTCTGATGTCTGCAATAAGCAGCCAGGTGTGAAAATACAGAGCCATTCAGTGTGAAAATGCAGAGCCATTCAATTAGGAGGTTGACATTAGGACCAAACGATATCAGGAGGGATTGGTAGTGTGGACCTGATGACTTCTACATGTGTGACTTGAATAAAGACCAAGACTATTTTCAAATGTAAGATTTGTACAGAAACCATATCTGTACCGTGCACTAAGGTGGCCAAGACAGTGGCAGAGGATGGACCACAGTCTCCTTAATCTAACTGCAAAGACACATTCATGACACACACACACCAGAAGCAACAAAACATCAGTGCCAGGTGAGACAGCAAGAGCTGCTAGCAAACAGGCAGCAAGAGCAGGAGGAATCCTGCTGAGCCCCCTGCCCCCACCCCCAGCCCCACAGCCGCCACCCTGGGATGGGAGTGAAGAAGGACTTTAAAGGTAATATCCTGGATCTGTCCCCCTCCCTAATCACCTCCTCTTGGGCCCATGTGTCTTAATATTGGTGGTGGTTCGGTTTGGGCCATTATAGCATCAGCTGCTACTGACCTCTTCATTCCTACTCAGGACTTACAGAAAAGTTGGGAACATGAACTCCTGCTTCTGTGCTGCTTTCTTGTGTCCCCAACACCAGCCAAGACTGTGTGGGAAGCTCCTCACCAACTCAACCTTAACACAGCGCGATGATGGTGGTGTCATGGTCCTGCTTGGACTCTTTTCAGGCCCCATGTCTTCCTCTCAGGGCCCTTAATACTATTCACCCCCATTTCTCCAAATCTTCATGGCCCCTTTCCCTAACAAGGCCTCTGAAGAGTCTCCTTTCTTGCAAAATTACTAGCGTATTAGTGTGTCTTAGTGACTTTGAAACCATGAGGCTTCCTGTTCACCAGTAAAAGGAACTGGTACCTTTGGAGGATACAGTTTCTGGATAATGGCTGATTTGTGCTTATCCATGGAACACCACTGGGTGTCTTCACCCTCCTTATCCACATTTAACTGGACCTAAATATCCCAGTGAGCTATCCACTATATAAGAAAAATTTTAAAAAGGTATTCTAAGAGCCTTTTAACTCTCCCAAGACATATGCTACGGTTGTTATCCTTTTTTTTTTTTTTTTTTTTTTTTTTTTTGAGACGGAGTCTCGCGCTGTGTCACCCAGGCTGGAGTGCAGTGGCGCGATCTCGGCTCACTGCAAGCTCCGCCTCCCAGGTTCACGCCATTCTCCTGCCTCAGCCTCCGAGTAGCTGGGACTATAGGCGCCCGCCACCACGCCCGGCTAGTTTTTTGTATTTTTAGTAGAGACGGGGTTTCACCATGTTAGCCAGGATGGTCTCCATCTCCTGACCTCGTGATCCGCCCGCCTCGGCCTCCCAAAGTGCTGGGATTACAGGCTTGAGCCACCGCGCCCGGCGGTTGTTATCCTTAAGTATTATTGTAAACATTATTTAACAATGCGCCAGCTGCTGTGAAGAAACAAAGAGAAAGATGTCTTTATTTCTCAGTGGGTTAACAATTTAAATGAGAAAAAAAACTTATGTAAATATACAGGTATATACTACGAAGTCAGTGAAAGCATATAAAATACGCAGGAGATTGAGAACTCATTTGTAAAGATGTTTTAACAGCATGAAGGGGTGTATATTTCTTTTTTTTTTTTTTTTTTTTTTTTTTTTTTGAGACGGAGTCTTGCTCTGTCGCCCAAGCTGGAGTGCAGTGGCCGGATCTCAGCTCACTGCAAGCTCCGCCTCCTGGGTTTACGCCATTCTCCTACCTCAGCCTCCCGAGTAGCTGGGACTACAGGCGCCCGCCAACTCGCCCGGCTAGTTTTTTTTGCATTTTTTTTTTTTTTTAGTAGAGACGGAGTTTCACTGTGTTAGCCAGGATGGTCTCGATCTCCTGACCTTGTGATCCGCCCGTCTCGGCCTCCCAAAGTGCTGGGATTACAGGCTTGAGCTACCGCGCCCGGCCAGAAGGGGTGTATATTTCTAATCATGTGTTTAATAAACCCAGGAATCCACCAGAAGGTACCTGTGACACCCTTAGAGTATTACTTTGATGACTTAAACTGGCAACAAACTAGTTTCCCATTTGAAAAGGCTTCCTTTAATCCATTTAAACAAGAGATGTTAATTGTTCAGATCACTTTGAACCACCACCACCACAGGCTACTGCGTCCTGGGGTCATTCCCTGGCTATTCCTGGAGGGGTCGCACCCTGCCATAAACAGACCTTTTTCTGAGCATGGGCAGTAAGCTACACTCCCTTTTCTTTCCTACGGAAAGGGGTAAGTTTCCAGTATGCACCAAACACTAACAGGCTCTGAGGATGCAGACGAGCAAAGCAGACCAGGTATCTATCCTCCTGGAGTTTACAGTCCAGGGAAGTGGATAACCTTACCTGTGTACCATGAGATTATGTGTTTAATTACACCTTCTCTAGAGGCCAAGTCCTGTGAGAGCTCGCAACAGGGGCCTGACCTAGTTTGGGAGCAAGGTGGTCAGAGAAGCTTTCCCCGAAGATGGGATAATTAAGATAGTATGAAAAGTAGCGGGGATTAATCAGGGAAATAGCAGGGGGTGAGAAGCCAGCAGCATACAGGGGCCCTGAAGCATAAAGAGGCTGACATTTTCAAGAAAATGGATGTTGGTTAGTGTGGCCAGAATACAGGCAAGACTGGTCAGATGTGGGGCCAGAGAGCACAAGGACCCAATCAGGTAGAGTCCTATGGTTCACATTGACGACTGTCAATTTTATTCCAAGAGCAATGGCAAGTCACTGAAGTCAGTTAAACAGTTGTCTTTGGGGTCCAGTAACAATAGAAAGCAGAGCAGAGCTCAAATGTGTAATGCATGCTTACCTTTGGCTGACATTAACAATTCTTTGAATATCTTTCCTATTTGTGGGTATCTTTTTGCAAGGGAACCCTAAGAATGCCATGTGTTACTTTTGTTTTTCCAGCATCCATCTGGAATCTCTACTCTTGACTGCCCTGAGAGGTAGAATGGAGATGACTGTGGTTCTGTTTGGGCTCCGGAGCCCTCTTGTAAGCTGTGGGTCTGCCCTCTTGTGTTTCCTTCGAAATCTACTACTTTGTAAGCCAGCATTCAACAGCAGAGCAACATGGGAATGTAAACTACAGGAAGGGATAGGTTGAGTCCATGGGAAAAGGACGGGCTAAGTCAAAATGAAGAAGAGAGTTAGGCTATCTTCCTCACCCTCACTCCCCAGTCCTCCTGAGACTGATGTTAAAAACTTGGGTTGTGCAGGTTAACATGGATAGCTATAGAATTTTGAAATGGATTAAATATCAATTTGAAGTTAACAACCAGAAAATTGATCAAATCCATACAGATTAATGAAGTAAACATCCTGAGGCACACTTCAGCTTAGAGGGAGCTCAAAGTTAGGAAGGAAATTCACTGTTAATCCTGGGCTGCTGCTGCCTCTTCAGACCCACTTAAGAGCCATTTTCCCCCAACTAGCCCTTTACTATCATAGGTCCTGCCTTCTCTCCCTCCTCCCACCAACCAACAACTGTTCCTCCCTGCCCAGTCCATCTCCTAACTACTTTCTTCTCCCTTTTTTATTCTTACTGATTTATTTATAGACATGAAATTAAATAGAGGAAAATGTATTAAGAAATTGTATACAATAAGATGACCTCAAGAACATCCTAAGATCTCAAGAACATCCTAAGAGTCAGCTCCATTACATGGTAGAACGAACGCCCAAGAGAATTAAGAGGAGGCCAATTACCCAAATTATTTGAAAATCAACTGGACAAAGTCTCCAAGGATGTGCTGGCAAAAAGGCCCTAGTCTCAACTGCACTGTAATGAAGAAAATGATACTAATAGAACTTTTATCTCCTCATCTCACTTTTTCTTTAGACTGAATTCTTTAACTCATGCTGAAATCAGCCATATCCATAGACAGCAGGATTCACTGCTTTCCTGTGGCCAAATTCATCAGAAACTAGAACAAAAGCATGGGAGGGGATATTAAAGAATCCTTCCTTCAACTATCAAGAAACCCCCTGGTCCCATGGGAGAAAATCATTGTAGGACTCTCAGCTTTTATCCTAGTCCTGCTCTTTATTCTGTGATCAAAGGATAAATTTTCTGGAAACAGAAAAAATTGCCGTGTTATACAAGCTTCCTGCATATAATTTTTGTCCACCAAGTAAAGCTTTTTCCCCTAAACAGCACCTGTTTTCCCACTATGTGTTTATGGCAATTTCTCTGAAGTCCATTGATTTTTTTTTTATAAATCCTTGCAGAGCATTGTAGAAATCTTATCAGGTTCAAAATATGTGAAAGATAAGCATTATTACACTGAGGCAAATCAATGTCCTTACTACCTAGCACTCTAGAGTCTAAGGAAAAACATTGTGGTTTTCTATACTGACATTGTCAGATAAAAATATCCCTTGACTTACTCAAAACTTCATTGAAAAAATCTACCATGGTTTAATAATCCAATGGTACTTCATATATAGAGTATTTCTACTTTATAAGCTCTTTCACAAGTATCCGTTCTTTTGATCTTCAATTTGGGTATTATTAAGTTCATTTTACAAACGAAAGATCTAAAGCTCACGAAAGAAGAAATAATTTGCTCAGTGGCACAGAGTTAGCAAGGGGAAGGCTAAAACACAATCTGGGATCTGACTCCAAAATCCTGGATTCTTCCTGTTCTACTACCCTGTGCTCCTCAGGGCTTTTGGGAGCCTCTAGAAACATGCAGATGATGAATTTTATATGCTGAATACATCCTCTATACATGCCAGGCCAAAAAGCCATACATTCAAATAGAGACAATGTATTAATAAAAACAGTATTTTAGTCAGTGGCCCAGATGAAATCGTTGCTTGATGACTTTCAAGCATTTTTCATTCACAGGGAAAAAATCATGCAAATTAATTTGGACTTTGTCTCCAGGTTGAAGGAATTAAGCCTTCGCCTGATTACTCGAAAACTGGGTCCATTCTTCCTGTTCTTTTTGCAGAGCCATCTTCCCCCTAGCTTCCTTACCTCACTAGACTAGAGTGCTTAAGGCTGTTTCCCTGGGCTTTGCGAAAATAGAGTGTTGGCGTATTAATAATCTTACTGTTGATTAGAGAAGATCAAGCACTATAAATCCTCACAATGTCTTAAGCAGGCGCTCTCTGTCTTCTGCAGCTGTTTCTCCTTGCCAATTACAAGAAACCATCAAAACCTGCAAAAAATTGACCTTAAGGACGACAAAGAGGAAAGGAAATAACCTTGCAAACATAGAATTAATACCCTACAAACGGGAACCTCAATAAGGAATTTAAAACTCATCACTGCCCCTTGAGGGTAGGCAGGACCTGACACTTGCTTCTAATCAATAGAATATAGCTAAGGTAATGAGATGCCACTCCCATGATTAGGTTGCATCACAGAATACTCCGTCTTTCTACCAGATGCTCCTAGCTGGCTCAAAGAAAGGAACAGCTATGTTGCAAATGTCCGTGTGGAAAGAAACTGCAGGTAGCCTCTAGGAACTGTGAGTGGCCTTTAGGAACTGCAGGCAGCCTCCAGCAGCTGAGAGCAATCTCCAAATAAGAGCCAGAAAGAAACTGGGGCCCTCATTCCTACAACCATAAGAAAATGGATTTCATCAACAGAAGAATGGAAAACTGATACATCATACAAAGGTACATTCACCTAAAGAATTAATAATACCTGAGGGGGTGAGTTAGACATCAGATGGGTACACTGTCGTGTTTTCAACAATTTTTCTTAACAGCTAAATGGCCCTGGTTAAGTGGATTTCCCTCTCTACATCTTGGTTTACATCCTTAAGTGGGACTAATACTACCTCATAGAGTTGGAGGATTTGGATGATATCGGATGTATAAATCATGTATGTTTTCCCCCACAACCTAGGTTTATTTTCCGCTTTTGAGGGGTTTTCAAAGCAGCTATGCCCACAAAGGTCAGTAATGATCATATTTACAAGTAATATCTTTGTTAACTAAGTTTATGCTGAATAGTCCCCTGACTCGATTTGTCTTAGACATCAGAGGTATAAAAATCGTGGACAGCACCAGCACTGTTCCCACCCCCAACCAAAATCCAAACTAAAATAACCCACCATTACCCTTCACAAAGTCACAGGCGGAGAGGCAGTATATTAGTTTTCTGTTGCTTTGTAACACACTACACCAATTTAGATGCTTAAAAACGACACCCATTTACTATCTGGCCATTCCTGTGGGGCAGAAATCCAGGCATAGCTTACTTGGGTTCTCTGCTTAGTGACTCAGAAGACTGCAATCAAGGTACTGGCCACACTGGGAAAAGAGCTTCCAAGCTCCTTCAGGCTGTTGAAAGAATTCATTTTCCTGCAGTGTAGAATCATGGGGACTTGCTTCTTCAAGGCGAGTTGGGGACAGAGTCTCTGATCTCAGGGAGAGACCCCAGTTCCCCTCTTAAGGGCTTTCACCAGGTTAATTTAGGTCTATTTAGAATAGTCTCCCTTTTGATTAACTCAAAATGAACAGATTTCAGGTATTAATTACATTTTCAAAAATCCCTTAATTTTTGCTATGAGAATGCTTTTTCCACAGCCCTTTCTGCCAGAATATCTGTCTTATCCAGTCCTGAACGTAGGCACTGATCAGCGCTCACAGGGTCAGAGGATCAAGACTGACGATGGGACTCTAGAGATTCTTTCCTCACTTTCACTTTTATTTTGAACCCCTTGGGATTAAATAGCTAAATGTTCTAGACATACCTCCAGTGTTATAATTCTCAACCTGTCTAATACAGTCAATAGGAGAATCTGTCCTCTATACAAAACCAGTCAATAGTATACACAATATTTGCTGCTTTTATAATTTGGAAAGGTAATAGAATAAGGCAGATGAACTAAATCAAGTTTGCTGTCATTCGCCCTTTAATATGCTTTGATTCCAAAATTCCAAATGTTTTTGAGGACCCACCGTAAGTCTTTTTCATGGGTTTTTATAGGAAGTACATGTCCCTGGTTTAAAGTCACTCTGGTGAGGTTCTCTTGCCCTGAGGAGGAGCTCTAAGAATGAGGCCCTTGCATAGGCAGTCTGGGAGAAAGGCAAAAGAAGAAGGGATTCTGTGAGTCTGGAAAGTTCCTCAGCACCTTCTTACCCTGAGAATAAGTGCTAGGGTGTACTGGGGCATGCCTGAGCTGCCAGAAGGAATATAGACACATCTATAGTCTTAATTTTGACAAACAAAACTGGTCAGTGAACTGGAAGAGTTGACTATCAGTTAAGGGGAAGCTGAAACTTCTGTCCCAAAAATATCTTCACCACCCACCATATCTTTTATGCAATACATACGCCCTGAGTAGCCACTCTGGGCCAGAAGGAATTTCTACAGTGTACTAGACACAGGCACTACTTTCAATGACCCTGGTGATCCTCATGGGAAAGAAAACTATAATTACTAGAAAGGTTAATATGGTGAACTTGATACATTGGAAAAACATGGCACCAAATCTGAACTCAGTGATTTACTAGCTGTATAACCTCAAGATAACTTGAGGTCAGGAGTTCAAGACCTGCCTGGCCAACATGGTGAAACCCCATCTCTACTAAAAATACAAAAATTAGCCAGGTGTGGTGGTGCACACCTGCAATCCCTTGGGAGGCTGAGGCAGGAGAATTGCTTGAACCTGGGATGTGGTGGTTGCAGTGAGCCAAGATCGCACCACTGCATTCCAGCCTGGGTATCAGAGTAACCCTGTCTCAAAAAAAATAAATAAAATAAAATGGGTGTGTTATGTTTAACATACAGCTAGTAATTAAGCAGATTTACTAAGTCTCCTTAATTACTAGCTGGGCAATCATAATATCCACTTTCTTGGAATGTTATGAAGATAAGGTATGTAAAGCATCTGACACAGAGCCTAGCATAGGAAAGTTTATTTTCTCTTCCCAGTCACATGGCTTTTATTTCTGAAGATTCTTGTAGAGAGCAGGCCAATGAGAGGACAGACTCTAGGATGGGTATAATTAGAGATGGTGGGAACCTGCAAGGTCAGACCTAGGTGTGGATCTCAGTATAAGATATGTAGCATTCAGGGTTGTGCAAGAATTTGTTTGACTGGAACAATGAAAGGAGGACTGAGGACCAACAAACTCAACCTGACCAGACATCACTGCAAGACTCTAGAACTAATGGCAACTCGAGACCTTCTGAGACCTTGAGTGAGGTCAGCATGGGCCTTGGCAAGAGTCTCTGTATCCTGGAAGATGCAGTCCGGGCTCTGGGGGAAATTGTAAAACTCATCTTATTTTTCTTGGTGTTTGTCTTTTTCAGAGGCCTTATTGCCTGGGAATAGGGCTGGCTTATGAATCCAGGAGTTAATGTTCTATATTTTCATGAAGCTGGGAATGCATTTTCCTTAGGGAAAACAGGTTGGGTGGCCATAAAGGTATTATATTTCAAGGTCAACTGGAAATAGTATGATTCTTGGGATGGAATCCATAGGCAGGAACATCTCTAGGAGAAGGCAAGGTCTCACTGACTTCCTGTCTCTTTGCCTGACTCCCATACCACCCCAGGGAAAAGACCATACTCCATCCTCTGACAACCTGTCACTTTTCTAGAGAGAGGAATATGTGACTATCCAATGAGCCAACGGTGTGTAAGTGGTTAGCTTTTCTCCATGTCCTCACCAACAGTTGTTTTCTTTTGTCTTTTTGATAATGTCCATTCTAACTGAAGTGAAATGGTATCTCACTGTGGCTTTAATGTGCATTTCCCTGAAGATTAGTTATGTTGAGCATTTTTTCATGTACCTGTTGGTCATTTGTCTTTTTCTGAGAGATGCCTATTAAGATATTTTGTCCATTTTTTAATCAAGTGATTTGGTTTTTTGCTGTTGAGTTTTTAAGTTTCTTATATAGTCTGGATATTAAACCATGGTCAGATGCGTAGTTTGCAATTATTTTCTCCTGTTCCACAAGCTGTCTCTTCAATCTGTTAATAGTTTCCTTTACTGTGGAAAGGCTGTTCAGTTTGACATAATCCCATTTGTTTATTTTTGCTTTTGTTATACATGCTTTTGAGGTCTTATTTTAAAAATCTTTGTCCAGCCTAATTAGTGATTTTTGAGAACCAACGATGTGCTCAGTTCTAGGGGTTCATTATTATAAATGAAAGAATGAATGAATGAGTGAATGAATTAATAAATAAATAAGTCAGCTTTCCAATTACTCATTTACCTAACCAATATTTCTAAGAACCTTCTACATGGAAGAAACTACATTATAGAAGTAGTAGGTGTGATTCTCATTTTCAAAGAGTTTATATTTAATATCATAAATGCAAGAGATAGTGACTGAATACCTATTATGCATTCTCCAACCTAGTTGAAGACAGAAGATATGACCATAAGATTCGTGGTAAACCTTACAAACTTGGACTCAAGCACAACCTCAGATTTAAATCCTGCCTCTTTCACCTATTACCATGTACTAACTTTTGACCTTGAATGATTGACTTAATTTCTTTAATTTCTCCATTTCTTCACCTTAAAATTTAGTTAATATGTGCCTTCATATGGCAAAGATTCAGTTAAATGCCTTATAGTTGAGTTCTTAACACTGTGTTTGATTAGTATTAATGAATGAACTCATTTGTTATCATTATGCATATGGAAAACTACATAATATAATGCATGGTTTAAATATCATACATAGTACCCTGAACTATATCAGACAGCACAGAGCACTCTGTGTTAAGTGATGGATGTATAGCCTTCAGAGTTTGCAAACTGTCAGCTTGTGGGCTGAATCCAGTTGGCAACCATGTTTTGTATGATCCACTCAGTGCTTTTTAAAACATTCAAATTGTTTCTCAACACCTAAAACTTAGGGTATTTTATATAAAAATCTAGATTTTTCTTCTCTCCTGACAAATCAGAAGATCTGACAGTCCTGGGGCTGGACTTTAGCATGGCAACAGTTAGCTACAGCTGAGGAGTGTCTGTCTGGTTCCGAAGGACCCACCTTACACCTATGTTGCAGACTGTACTCATTTGTATTTTCTGTACAGCCCTTGTAGGCTTTAGAGTTTTGGAACTCAAATCAGCACTTAACAAAGATATTCCCAGAATCCCTACATCTGCTGTATGCTAACACATTTTTGATACACACACACATACACACACAGTCTCCTTGGTCACAGTTATTGGAAAATGCTTCATAATAATTCCTCAGTCACCTGAGGCCTCACAACTCACTTATGGTTCTAGAAACATTTCAAGGAATAAATCTGTCTAATTGTTTTAACCTAATATTTCTCAAATATATTTCACTGTAGAAAATTTTCTCCCAAAGAAGACTTGGTAACCCTATTTGCACCAGTGTTTTTGGAAGATAGCCAGGAATTATTAGAATACATTTTAAAGGGTTCTTTAAAACTTATGTGTGTTCATAAGAAGAGAAGGTCATGAGATGTAATGTATATCACAAGCTCTGTCCATTGCATAGACATATTCTCCAAACGAGGTCTTCAGGGTAAAGCTTATAGACAATCTGGGAATGAAGAGAGGTTGGGGAAACAGAATATATGAAAGATAGAAGACAAAGGAATATATTCTGGTCTCTCATTTTAAAAAGAGGGCTTGGGGAATTAAGCCAAGTAAAATTTTGCTACCATTCCTTGAAGAGAAACAACTTCAAGAGAATAACACTACAGAAAGCAAAAATCACTGCCAGCACTGGCACAGAACCTCAACGTTGATTTGCTGTTTGGTGTGTCTTTGCTCTTTCTCCATATGCCACATTATGACAACTGAATAACAGATTTTCCTTTTTGTGATAAACAGACTGGAGAATTTAGGGACCAATGGTCTGCTTTTCTTTCACAAACTGAACTCAGATTGATCAGTAAACTTGCAGTTGCATGGGCCAGCAGACAAATAATTTGGTTACTGGCTTCTGTCACTCAGAGAAGCTCTGCTCTGTGCCATGGGCTTGGCAAATTTTAGTAAGTGCCAATAGCATATGGCTGGGTTAATCTGGCAGGGCATAAGTCTTTTATGAGCTTTTTATTTTGAGTGCTGAACGAATAGCTACTAATCAGAGAAAATTGAAAAGAACAGATAGGAGAAAGACAATTGAAAAAATCAATTAGAGGTAGTACTAAGGGCTAATATGTTGATATACTTCTTACAATCTTTTTTCCAAAGGATATGTAGCAGGTATGTATACACACACAGTATATATGTATGTATACATGTATAGATAAATATATACATGTATTTCTGTGTAACATGAACTTTTAACTACAGATATAAAAAGATTCTATAAAACATATTTTCAATTTATTCAAACTATTCAAATGCCCATCAAGAGCAGAATGGACAAATTGATTTGTTATGTTCATATAATATAATATTATTATATATAAAATATATTATATTCTGTATATATGTATATAATAATACATTGTATGCATATAATTATGTATATTATATATTATGTTATGTATTATATTATATTTGAGGTTTGGGAACCTCAAATATAATTTGTGCAGTCTCTAGGCTGCACAATATATATTATATTATATATTATATATGTATATATTATATTCCTATATTATATATTATATCATGTATATTATATTATGTATTATATTATGTATGTATATATGTATATTTCTCAATTATATTTGGCTATAGAAAATTGTCTCCCAAAGAAGAACTGGTAACCCTATCTGCACCAGTGTTTTGGGAAGATAGCAAGGGATAATTGGAAACTATTTTAAAGAACCTGTGTGTTCATAAGAAGAGAAAGTTCATAAGATACAACATATATCATGATCATATATTGTAATATATAATTAATACACTACCTGTATTAGTTCGCTTTCATGCTGCTGATAACAACATACTCGAAAGTGAGATGAAAAAGAGGTTTAATTGGACTTACACTTCCACATGACTGGGGAGGCCTCAGAATCATGGTAGGAGGCAAAAGGTACTTCTCACATGGTGGCAGCAAGACAAAATGAGTAGGAAGCAAAAGTGGAAACCCCTGATAAACCCATAAGATCTCCTGAGACTTATTCACTATCACGAGAATAGCACAGGAAAGACTGGCCCCCATGATTCAATTACCTTCCCCTGGGTTTCTCCCACAACACATGGGAATTCTGGGAGACACAATTCAAATTGAGATTTGGGTGGGGACAGAGCCAAACCATATAATTCCTCCCCAGGCCCCTCCAAATCTCAAGTCCTCACATTTCAAAACCAATCATGCCTTCCCAACAGTCCCCCAAAGTCTTAACTCATTTCAGCATTAACCCAAAAGTCCACAGTCCAAAGTCTCATCTGAGACAAGGCAAGTCCCTTCCACCTAGGAGCCTGTAAAATCAAAAGCAAGCTAGTTACTTCCCAGATACAATGGGAGTATGGACATTGGGTAAAAACTCCCATTCCAAGTGGGAGAAATTGGCCAAAACAAAGGGTTTACGGTGCTCATGCAAGTCTGAAATCCACTGGGGCAGTCAAATTTTAAAGCTCCAGAATGATCTCATTTGACCCCAGACCTCATATCCAGGTCACACTGATACAAGAGGTGGGTTCCCATGGTCTTTGGCAGCTCTGCCCCTCTGGCTATGCAGGGTACAGCCCCACTTCTGGCAGCTTCATGGGCTAGCATTGAGTGTCTGCAGCTTTTCCAGGCACACAGTGCAAGCTGTAGGTGGATCTACCATTCTGGGGTCTCAAGGACAGTGGCCCTGTTCTCACAGCTCCCCTGGGCAGTGCCCCAGTAGGGACTCTGTCTGGGGATTCCAACCCCACATTTCCCTTCCACACTCTTCTAGCAGAGGTTCTCCATGAGGGCCCCACTGCTGCAGCAAACTTTTGCCTAGGCATCCAGGCATTTCCATACATCTTCTGAAATCTAGGTGGAGGTTCCCAAACCTCAGTTCTTGACTTCTGTGCACCCACAGGCTCAACACCACATGGAAGTTGCCAAGGCTTAGGGCTTCTACCCTCTTAAGCCACAGCCCAAGCTGTATGTTGGCTCCTCTCACCCATAGCTGGAGCAGCTGGGACCCGGGGCACCACATCTCTGGGGCTGCACATGGCATGAGGACCCTGAGCCCAGCCCACAAAACCACTTTTTCCTCCTGGGCCTCCAGGCCTATGATGGGAGGGGCTGGCATGAAGAACTCCAACATGTCCTGGAGACATTTTCCCCATAGTCTTGGGGATTAACATTAGATTCCTTGCTAATTATGCAAATTTCTGCAGCTGGCTTGAATTTCTCCCCAGAAAATGGGTTTTTCTTTTCTACCGCATAGTCAGGCTGCAAATTTTCCAAACTTTTATGCTCTGCTTCCCTTTTAAAAGCGAATGCCCTTAACAGTACCCATCTTGAATGCTTAACTGCTTAGAAATTTCTTCTGCCAGATACCCTAAATTATCTTTCTTAAGTTCAAAGTTCTGCAAATCTCTATGGCAAGGGCAAAATGCCACCAGTCTCTTTGCTAAAACATAACAAGAGTCACCTTTGCTCCAGTTCCCAACAAGTTCCTCATCTCCATCTGAGACCACCTCAACCTGGACCTCACTGTTCATATCACTATTAGCATTTTTGTCAAAACCATTCAGCAAGTTTCTAGGAAGTTCCAAACTTTCCCACATTTTCCTATCTTCTTCTGAGCCCTCCAAACTGTTCCAGCCTCTGCCTGTAACTCAGTTCCATAGTCACTTCAACATTTCTCAGTATCTTTTCAGCAATGCCCAACTCTACTGGTACCAATTTACCATATTAGTTTGCTTTCATGCTGCTGATAACAACATGCTCAAAAATGGGAAGAAAAAGAGGTTTAATGGACTTACAGTTCCACATGGCTGGGGAGGCCTCAGAATCATGGCAGGAGGTGAAGGGCACTTGTCACATGGCAGCAGCAAGAGAAAATGAGGAGGAAGCAAAAGCAGAAACCCTTGATGAACCCATCAGATCTCTTGAGACTTATTAACTATCACAAGAATAGCACAGGAAAGACCAGCCCCCATGATTCAGTTACCTCCCCTGGGTTCCTCTCACAACACTAAGGAATTCTGGGAGATACACTTCAAGTTGGGATTTGGGTGGGGCCACAGCTAAACCATATCACTATAATTACAATATAATATATTCATATTATTATAATATGTTATATATCTATAAATATTACATTCATATAATATAATATGGTATTCATATACACAATGAGAATCAAATAACAAACTATGGATAAATTTCACAGAAACATAACATTAAGACAGCCAAATGCCAAAGAGTATACACTATATGCTTCTCTTAATATAAAATACAAAAATAAACTGATGTATGCTGTCAGAAGTCAGGATAGTGGTTTCTCCCTGAGCAGTGATATGCAGAAGGGTGCACAAGAGGATTCCTGGGATGTGACAATGCTCTATTTCAATTTCACATGTAATATTCACAATAGACTAGATACTAAGCCAAAAAACAAGTATCAGTAAATTTTTTAAAATTGAAGTCAAAGTATGTTCTCTGATCATAATAGAATTAAATTAGAAAATAATTTTTAAAATATTTTTAAATCTCCAAATATTTAAAATGTAAATAACACGCCTCTAAATTACCTAAGTGTCAAAGAAGAAATCACAAAAGAAATGAAAAAAATGTTGAGTTGTAGTTACATAAAGGTGTCAGTGTATGAAGATTTATTGATCTGACAGTAAGGTGCACCTTTTTGTATATATTTATATATAAAATTTTAGTTAAAAGTTTAATTTTTAAAAGTTATATAAGCTACTTATATGGGACACCCACCAGATGCTGACCATAGTCATTCCTTTCTGCTTCCCTTTTGAAAGACTGAATTGTTTTTCATGTTCTCTTACTTCTCTTCTTCCTTCCTTTTTCTCAGCCACCATTACAACCTTCGTCATTTAATGCAGAATATTTTTTACCTAGTCAATTAACTTTTCACAGATCAAATTTAATTGACGGGTTTCTAAAATATAATATGTTTCAACAATTAATTTTGAGTAAGATTATGGACTACAGATTAAGGTAAGAAACTACCTACCTTGACCATAATTTTCAAATTTATCACATAATAAATCATTTCTAAATTTTAACCATGGATAAAATTAAATTATCTATCTACAAAGGTAACATTATCTAGCAGTTGTAAGTTTTTCTCTGGTCATTTTTAAACATACAGTTCTACATAATATTAGAGCCAAAGGCAAGTAATTTGGACTTCTTCTTTTACCTACTTTCAGTGGACAAATAATTAAAAATGAAAAATGCTGATACCAAGAAGCAATTCCTTTTAGCTAAGAACCTGTTGAAAGCACTAGATTTGCAATGATCTCTAAATATGGATTAGTGTTAGGTTAGTCTTTAATGAAAATTAAGATAGCATATCAAAATATGTATGATGCATTTGAAGAAGTGTTTATAGAAAATGTTAGAACCTTAAATGGTTACATTAAAAAAGAATAAAGGTATAAAAATCAATTATCTAAATTTCCATCTTAAAAAAGTAGAAAAAAATAAAGCAAATTAACCCCAAGGTAGAATTAAGAAAAAACTAAGAGGCATATAGATACAATGGACTAGATGTAAAAGAATTTTATATCCAGCCAAATTAAGCTTCATACGCAAAAAAGAAATTAAATAATTTTCAGATAAGCAAATGCTAAAGGAATTTGTTAGCACCAGACCTTCCCTACAAGAGATCCTTAAGAGAGTGCTTAACAAGGAAACAAAAGACTGTTACCTGCCATGAAAACACACACTTAAGTACACAGTTCACTGACACTGTAAGGCAGCTATACAATCAAGTCTACATAACATCCAGTTAACAACACAATGACAGAATCAAATCCCCCCATATCAATATTAACCTTGTATGTAAATGGACCAAATGTCTCACTTAAAAGACACAGATTGGCAAGTTAGATAAAGGAGCAAGACCCAGCTATATGCTGTCTTCAAAAGACCTATCTCACATACAATGACACACATAGGCTCAAAGCATAGGGATAGAGAAAGATCAGTCAGGCAAATGGAAAAAAAAAAAAAAAAAAAACAGGACTTGCTCTTCTTATTTCAGACAAAAAGACTTTAAACCAAAAATTTAAAAAAAATTAAAAAAGAGACAAAGAAGGGTATTACATAATGATAAAGGGTTAACTCAACAAGAAGACTTAACTATCCTAAATATACATGCACCTAACACTGGAGCACCCAGATCCATAAAACAAGTTCTTAGAGACCTTAGATAACCACACAATGATAGTGGAAGACTTCAGCACCCCACCTGACAGTGTTAGACAGAGCATCAAGGCAGAAAACTAATGAAGATATTCAGCAACTAAACTTGTCACTTGCCCAAATGGACCTAAAAGACATCTACAGAATACAACACCCCCAAAATTATACATCCTTCTCATCTGCACACAGCGCATACTCTAAAACTGATCACATGCTCAACCACAAAGCAATTCTAAACAAATTCAAAAAAGCTGAAATCATACCAACCACACTCTTGGAGCACAGCACAATAAAAATAGAAATCAATACCAAGAAGATCTCTCAAAATCATACAATTATGTGGAAATTAAACAACCTGCTGCTGAATGACCTTTGGATAAAAAATAAAATTAAGGCATAAACAAAAAAAAATTCTTTGAAACTAATGAAAATGAAATTAAAACATACCAGAATTTCTGAGATACAGCTAAAGCAGAGTTAAGAGGAAGCTTATAGCACTAAATGTCCACAACAAGAAGTTAGAAAGATCTCAGATTAACAACCTAAGATCACACCTAGAGAACTAGAAAAACAAGACCAAGACAACCCCAAAGCTAGCAGAAGAAAAGAAGTAACCAAAATCAGAAGTGAACTGAACAGAATTGAGATGTGAAAATACACTAAAAAGATCAATGCAACCAAAAGTTTTTTTTTCTTTGAAAGAATAAATAAGGTTGATAGACCACTACCTAGACTAATAAAGAAAAAACAAGAGAAGATGCCAATAAACACAATTAGAATGACAAAGGTGACATTACCGCTGACCCCATAGAACACACAAAAAAATCCTCAGAGACTATTATGAACACCTCTATGCAAACAAACTAGAAAGCCTACAAAAAAATTAATACATTCTGGGAAACATACACCCTCCCAAGATTGAACCAGGAAGAAAGTGAAATCCTGAACAGAACAAAAATGAGTTCCAAAATTGAATCGGTAGCAAAAAACATATGAGCTAGAAAAAACCCTGGACCAGATGGATTCACAGCCAAATTCTGTCACGTCTATAAAGAGCTGGCACCAATCCTTCTGAAATTATTTCAAAATATCAAGGAGGAGGGACTCCTCTCTAACTCATTCTATGAGGCCAGTATTATTTTGATACCAGAACCTGGCAGATACACATACAAAAAAAGAAAATTTCAGGCCAATATCCCTGATGAACATAGACACAAAAATTTTCAACAAAATACTAGCAAATCAAATCCAGCAGCACATCAAAAAGCTAACTCACCAATACCAAGTAGGTTTTTTCCTGGGTTGCAAAGTTGGTTCAACATATGCAAATCAATAAATGTGATTCGTCACATAAAGAGAACTAAAAGCAAAAACCACATTATCATGTCTATAGATGAAAAGCCTTTCAATAAAATTCAACATCCCTTCATTTTAACCCTCAACAAACCATGTATTGAAGGAACATACCTCAAAATAATAAGAGCCATATATGACAAACCCACAGCCAACATCCCATGGAATGGGCAAAAGCTGAAAGCATTCCTTTGAGAACCAGAACAAGACAAGGATGCTCACTCTCACCACTCCCTATTCAACGCAGTACTGGAAGTCCTAGCTAGAGCAATCAGGCAAGAGAAAAAAATAAAAGGCAACCAAATAGGAAGACAGAAAAACAAACTATCTCTTTTTATAGAAGATACAAATCCATACCTAGAAAACCCCATAGTCTCTGCCCAAGGGCTCTTAAAACAACTTCAGTAAAGTTTCAGGATACAAAATGAATGTACAAAAATCACTAGCATTTTTCTCTACACCAATAACATCCAAGCTGAGAGCCAAATCAAGAGTGCAATTCTATTCACAATTGCCACAAAAAGAATAAAACAGCTGTATTAAAAATAATACAGCTAATCAGGGAGGTGAAAGATCTCTAGAACAAAAATTACAAAACACTGCTGAGAGAAGCCAAAGACAATACAAACAAATAGAAAAACATTGCATGCTCACGCATAGGAAAAATCAGTATTGCTAAAATGGCCATATTGCCCTAAGCAATTTACAGATTCAATGATATTCCTATCAAACTACCAATACAATTTTTCACAGAATTAGAAATAGCTGTTTTAAAATTTATATGGAACCAAAAAAGAGCCCAAATAGCCAAAGCAATCCTAAGCAATAAGTACAAAGCTGGATGCATCACACTGCCCAACTTCAAGCTATACTATAAGGCTACAGTAACCAAACCAGCATGGCACTGGTACAAATACAGACACACGGGCCAGTGGAACAGGTTAGAGAACCCAGAAATAAAGCTGCACACCTACAACCATCTGATCTTCAACAAAGTCGACAATAACAAGCAACGCAGAAGATTCAAACTGGACCCCTTCCTTTCACTATATACAAAAATCAACTCAAGATGGATTAAAGACTTAAGTATAAGACTTAAAACCATAAAAACCCTAGAAGAAAACCTAGGAAATACCATTTTGGACATAAGCCTTGGCAAAACTTTCATGACAACGTTTCCAAAAGCAATTGCTACAAAAACAAAAATAGGTAAGTAAGACCTACTAAAGAGCTTCTGTGCAGAAAACACACACACACACTATCAACAGAATAAAATACAACCTACAGAATGGGAGAAACGATTTGCAAACTATGCATCCTACAAAAGTTTAACATCCAGAATCTATAAGGAGCTTAAATTGACAAGCAAAAACCAGTCAACTTCATTAAAAAGTGGGCAAAAGATATGAACGGACACTTCTGAAAAGAAGATATATATGCAACCAACAAGCATATGAAAAAATGCTCAGTATCACTAATCATCAGAGAAATGGAAACCAAAACTCAATGAGATGCCATCTCACACTACTCAGAATGGCTATTAGTAAAAAGTTAGAAAATAGCAAATGTTTACAAGGTTTCAGAGAAAAGAGAACACTTACACACTGCTGGTGGGAATGTAAATGAGCTCAGCTACTGTACAAAACAGTTGGAGATTTCTCAGAAAAAACTTAAAATAGAATATTTAACCAAGCAACCCCATTACTGGGTATGTAACCAAAAGAATATAAATTATTCTACCAAAGTAAACATGCACTCATATGTTCATCACAGCATTAGTCACAATAGCAAAGACATGGAATCAACCTAGATGCCCATCAGTGGTTGACTGGATAATGAAAATGTGACACATATACACCAAGGAATACTACTCAGCCATAAAAAGCAAAATCATATCTTTTGCAGGAACATGGATGCAGCTGGAAGCCATTATCCTAAGCAAATTAGCACAGGAAGAGAAAATCAAATATCACATGTTCTCACTTATACATGAAAGCTAAACATTGAGTACACATAGACACAAAGAGGGAAAGAATATACACCAGGGCCTACTTGAGAGTGGAGAGTGGGAGGAGAGCGAGGGTTGAAAAACTACCTATCAGATACTATGCTCAGTACCTGGGTAACTAAATCATTTCTATACCTAACAACACACAATTTATCCATGTTACATACCTCCACATGTACCTCCAAACCAAAAATAAAAGTGGGAAAAGAAAATTTTTAAAACATTCAAAGATCAATCAATATAATTTATTATTAATAATATATATCTATTTTTACATATTATTGATGTTAACAAAATAAAATAGAAAATATATATTATCATTTTCTTAGAGGCATAAGAAGTGTTTGACCAAATTCAACACCCATTCATTATAACAATTCACAACAAACTAGAAATAGAGGAGAATTTCCTCAACCTGATAACAAGGCATCTATGAAAGTCCTACTGCCAACATTATACTAAATGACGAAAGATTGAATGCTTCATCTGTAAAATTAGGGACAACGAGGATGTCCACCCTCACCACTGCTATTCAACATTGTAGTAGAGGCCCTAGTCAATGAAATAAGCCAAGAAAAACAGAGGGCATATAGATAGGAAAAGAAGTAAAACTGTGTTTATGCACAAATGACATAATTGTGTATGTAGAAAACCCTAAGGAATCCCCCCAAAAAGCTACAAGAACTGAGAAGTGAGTCTAACAAGTTTGTAGAATACAAGGTTGATATATCTACAATTTTATGTCTATATACAAGTAACAAACCATACTACCTACGATAGCATCAAAAACAATGAAATACTTAGAGATAAATTTATCAAACTGAGTGCAAGACTTGTAAAATGCAAACCATAAAACATTGCTGAGAAAAACTGAAGGAGCCCTAAATAAATGGAAGAGACACCTATACTAATCTATAGATTCAGTGTAATCTTAAAATCCATACAGGCTATTTTTGTATTCAGAAAAAAAGCCAATTTCAAAATTTATGTGGAAAGCAAAAGACTGGAAGAGCCTCAACAACTAGGAAAAAGAAATAATAAATACAGACGACCTGTTCTACCCAATTTCAAACTTACTCCAAAGTTACAGTAAGTAAAGTGTGTACTGGCATAAACATAAATATATAAATTAATGGAACAGAACAGAAAATTCAAAAATAGATCCATACATTTATAGTCAGTTGACTTGGGGTATTTTGCTGAGGTAAAAATGGGGAAATGATAGTCTTTTCAACATTGTTTGTGGAACAACTAGATATAAATATAAGGGAAAGCATCTTCACTCTTACCTCACACCATATATAAAACATTAACTTGAAATGGGTCGTAGGATTCTATGGCAAAGTTTATACTCGAAAACTTCTAGAAAAATAAAACTGAAGAAAAGATCTTTGTGACTTTGGATGGAAAATTATTTTTCAACTAGGATATAAAAAGCATGAATGATTTAAAAAAAGAAAAGAAAAACTGGACCTAATCAAAATTTAAACTTTTGCTCATTGCAAGGCAGTATTAAAAATAAAACTGCAGCCTCTCAGTCAGAACTGCCATCTTCCAGTAATTTACCAAAATGACAAACACAAAGGGAAAGAGAAGAGGCACCCGATATAGATGTTCTCTAGGTCTTTTAGAAAACATAGATTTATTCCTTTAGCCATATATATGCAAATCTGTAAGAAAAGTAATATTGTAGACATCAAGGGAATGAGCACTGTTCAAAACAAAATGTCCCATAAGTGTTAACATGGCAAAACTGGAAGAGTCTACAATGTGACCCAGCATGTTGTTGGCATTGTTGTAAACAAACAAGTTAAGGGCAAGATTCTTGTCAAGCGAATTAATGTGCATATTGAGCACATTAAGCACTCTAAGAGATGAGATAGCTTCCTGAAATATGTGAAGGAAAATGATCAGAAAAAGAAGGAAGCCAAAGAGAAAGGTACCGGGGTTCAACTGAAGTGCCAGCCTGCTCCACCCAGGGAAGCACACTTTGTGAGAACCAATGAGAAGGAGCCTGGGCTGCAGGAAACTCTTCCTTATGAATTCATGTATAGTATGTGTTAAAAAATAAAATAAAAGACCTCTGGACTGTAGAAATGTTTTTCTTCATTGAGTAGAAGTGTGGTCCTCTCCCAAAGAAATATTTAAAGCAAGTTTTAATTGTGTCCTAATTCATTTGTGTAACGTCTTTACTATTCAAATTTAATGTATTTCTTGCTGAAAGATGTGAGGTAGTTTATTGTGCAACAAATTACTCAATTGGTTGGAAAATGGCCAGATTGTATTTATGAAATACTTGTACTGCTTTAAAGATAGTCCCTCTAAATCATCATGGAAGAAATAAAATAATTTAGAAAAAAATAAATAAAAACCTGCAAGTAACAGACTGGAAGAAAATATGTACACTACATACATTCAACAAAGAACTTGTACTCAAAGATTTTTTAGCTTACAAAACAATACTAAGACAAAAAATTAAAAATGGCCAAATATTTAACAGACACTTCACAAAAGAAAATATGCCAATGGCCAATAAACACATGAAAAGATGCTCAACATTATTAGTTGCTAGGAAAATGCAAATTAAAACTGCAATGAGATACCAGTAAATATACATTACAATGACTAAAATTAAAAAGACTAAAAATACCAAGTGTTGGTGAGGATATAGAGCAACTCTCATGATTGCTAGTAGGAATGTAAAATAGTACCATCATTTTTAAGATCATTTGGCAGTTTGTTGAAAATTTAAATCTATACTTACTATATGATCCAGCAGTTTCACTTTTAGGTATTTGTATTAGTCCATTTTTATGCTGCTGATAAAGACATACTTGAGACTGGGAAGAAAAAGAAGTTTAATAGACTTACAGTTCCACATGGCTGGGGAGGCCTCACAATCATGGAGGAAGGCAAGGAAGAACAAGTTACATCTTACATGGATGGTGGCAGGCAAAAAGAAAGAACTTATGCAGGGGAACTCCTTTTTATAAAACCATCAGATATCGTGAGACTTATTCACTATCATGAGAACAGCACGAGAAAGACCTGCCCCCATGACTGAATTACCTTCCACTGAGTTCCTCCCACAACATGGGGGAATTGTGGGAGTTACAATTCAAGATGAGATTTGGGTGGGGAGACAGCCAAACTCTGGCCCCTCCGAAATCTCATGTTCTCACATTTTAAAACCAATCATGCCTTCCCAACAGTCCCCCAAAGTCTTAACTCATTTCAGCATGAACTCAACAGTCCAAAGTCTCATCCAAGACAAGGCAAGTCCCTACCACCTATGAGCCTGTAAAATCTAAAGCAAGTTAGTTACTTCCAAAATAAAAGAGGGTACAGGTATTGGGTAAACATAGCCATTCCAAATGGAAGAAATTGGCCAAAACAAAGGGGCTAGAGGCCCCAAGCAAGTCCAAAATCCAGTGGGAAAATCAAATTTTAAAGCTCCAAAATGATCTCCTTTGACTCCAGGCCTCACATCCAGGTCATACTGATGCAAGAGGTGGGTTCCCATGGTCTTTGGCAGCTCTGTCCCTGTGGCTTTGCAGGGTGCAGCCTAGCCTCCTTCCTGGCTGTTTTCATGGGCTAGCATTGAGTGTCTGCCACTTTTCCAGGCACAGTGCAAGCTTTCAGTGGATCTACCATTTTGGGATCTGGAGGACAGTGGACCTCTTCTCACAGCTCCACTAGGCAGCACTCCAGTAGGGACTCTGAGTGGGGGCTCTGACCCCACATTTCCCTTCCATACTGCCCTAGCAGAAGTCCTCCATGAGAGCCCTGCCCCTGCAGTAAACTTCTGCCTGGACATCCAGGCATTTCCATACATCCTCTGAAATCTAGGTGGAGGTTCCCAAACCTCAATTCTTGACTTCTCTGCACCCACAGGGCTTGGGGTTTGTCCCCTCTGAAACCATGGCCTGAGCTGTACCTTGGCCCCTTTTAGACATGGCTGGAGCGTCTGGGATGCAGGGCACCACCAAGCCCCTAGACTGCACACAGCACAGGGACCCTGAGCCTGGTTCACGGAACCATTTTTTCCTCCTTGACCTCCAGGCCTGTGATGGGAGGGGTTGCCATAAAGACCTCCAACATGCCCTGGAAACATTTTCTCCATTGTCTTGGGGATTAACATTCTGCTCCTCATTACTTATGCAAATTTCTGCAGCCAGCTTGAATTTCTCCTCAGAAAAATGGGATTTTCTTGTCTATCACATTGTCAGGCTGCAAATTTTCCACACTTTTATGTTCTGCTTCCCTTATAAGACTGAAGGCCTTGGTCAGGCACAGTGGCTCACACCTGTAATCTTAGCACTTTGGGAGGCTGAGGCGGGCAGATCACCTGAAGTCAGGAGTTTGAGACCAGCCTGGACCAACATGGAGAAATTCTGTCTGTACTAAAAATACAACATTAGTCAGGCATGGTGGTGCATGCCTGTAATCCCAGCTACTCAGGAGTCTGAGGCAGGAGAATCACTTGAACCCAGGAGGCGGAGGTTGTGGTGAGCTGAGATCATGCCATTGCACTCCAGCCTGAGCAACAAGAGTGAAATTCCATCTCAAAAACAAAAAACTGAATGCCTTTAACAGCACCCAAGTCACCTCTTGAATACTTTGCTGTTTAAAAATTTCTTCCACCAGATACCCTAAATCTCTCTCTCAAGTTCAAAGTTCCACAAATCTCTAGGGCAGGGCAAAATGTCACCAGTCTCTTTGCTAAAGCATAACAAGAGTCACCTTTACTCCAGTTCCCAACAAGTCCCTCATCTCCACCTGAGACCACCTCAGCCTAGATTTCATTGTCCATATCATTATCAGCATTTTGGTCAAAGCCATTCAAAAAGTCTCTAGGGAATTCCAAACTTTCCCATATTTTCCTGTCTTCTGAGCCCTCCAAACTGTTCCAACCTCTGCCTGTTACCGGGTTCCAAAGTCACTTCCACACCTTCAGGTATCTTTTCAGCAGCACCCCACCCTTCTGGTACCAACTTACTGTATTAGTTTATTTTCATGTTGCTGATAAAGACATACTGGAGACTGGGAAGAAAAAGAGGTTTAATGGACTTACAGTTCCACATGGCTGGGGAGGCCTCACAATCATGGTGAAAAGCAAGGAGGAACAAGTCTTGTCTTATATGGATGGCAGCAGGCAAAAAGAACTTGTGCAGGGGAATTCTCTTTATAAAACCATCAGATATCATGAGACTTATTCACTACCACAAGAACAGCACAAGAAAGACCCACCCCCATGATTCAATTACTTCCCACTGGGTTCCTCCCACAACATGGGGGAATTGTGGGAGTTACAATTCAAGATGAGATTTGGGTGGGGACACAGCCAAACCATATCAGTATTTATCTAGAAGAAATGAAAACACAGGTCTACAAACTAAGTCTTTTATCACAGAACAGTATTCATAATAGCAATGTCAATTAACAGGTAAATGCATAAACAAATTGTGATATGTTTATACAATAGAATACTACTCAGAAACAAAACCAAAAAAACTACTGGTATGTATAGCAACATGAATGACTCTCAGAAACCATATGCTGAACAATCGGAGCCAGAAACAGAAGAGTATGTACCATGCTGTTCATTCATTAAAAATTCCTGAATAGGCAAAACTAATCTACAGTGGCAAAAAGCAGTGGTTGCCTGGAGCCAGAGGTTGGAGGATTGAGTGCAAAGGGGCAGGAAAGTGTTTTGGAGGATGATAAAAATATTCTATATCTCATTGTGCTGATAGTTATGTGGGTGTTTATATCTGTCCAAACATTAGCAGTTTGAGAGGCTGAGGTAGGCAGATCATTTGAGGTCAGGAGTTCAAGACCAGCCTAATCAACATAGTGAAGCCCATCTCTACTAAAAATACAAAAAATTAGCCAGGCATGGTGGCACACACCTGTAATCTCAGCTACTCGGGAGGCCAAAACACGAGAACTGCTTGAACTCAGGAGGCGGAGGTTGCAGTGAGCCGAGATCATGCCACTGCACTCCAGCCTGGGCAACAAAGCAGTGAGACTTTGTCTCAAAAAAAAAAAAAAAAAAACCATTAAACTGTACGTTTAAAATGAGTCATTTTATTGTATTATAAATTAAATCTCAGTAAGGTGATTTTTTTTTTAACAAAGCATAAATGAATAGTCAGCTGCAAGGGCAACAATACTTTTTCCCCTTCAGATTAATTCCCATTTAACATGTGGTATTTGTCCTCCCAGAAGACAAAGTGCTGAGTGCACTGATAAGCCCATGTTCTGAGCTGGCAATTTCCTGTGAGTGACATGCAACTGTCAGAAGCAATGCCTGAGAGATGTCCTTGAGATGTTCCTTCAAATGGGTCATAAGTCCTTGTGGCTCTGAAGGTTGGGAGGATGCAACTCTGGCCTTCTTGTCTCAGAAATGAAGATGATATTATGGTTTAAAAGACTAAGTAATTTCCTTTTCAGCAGAATCAGTGTTTCCTGCTAATGGAGGCAACCAGGGAGACTTGCTCTTTGGTCCCTCACAGTGAGGCAGGTCTTCATTGAGTTTGTTAGGACTATACAGGGAAAGCTGGCAAATTCCACACAGCAACACCAGTGATATCATGCATTATTGTTGCCACAGAATCCTATCATTCATCACCATATAGAACTCAGGCATGCTTCTAAAATGGCAAATAGCTTTTACCTTTGCCAACATAGTCTAGCAATTATAACATGAATCACGAAGACCAAAAAGAAAAAAATGAATAAGCATTTTCCCTGCAATTTTTTCACCAACTTGTTACCAAAAAGCAAATAGCTTAGCTGGCATTCACCACAAGGGTTAAAGGATGATTTTAGAGAAGAGACATATCTGGAAATGAGTTTTTCCTGAATGTTTTACACCTAAATTTATGAGGGATATTGACAAGCAGGGCGATCGGTCAGGAATAAGTGAAACAAAGGATACTTTGCTGAATTCAAGGATTTACTAAATAACTTCACTGAGGCTTGCTATGCCCTTTCTCATCAAAGAACACCATTCAGATCCAAATATTGTGGAACAGAGAAAGAGAGTGTGGATTTGTTTGAGGGGAAAGTAAGAGGAGCCATCTGCTTCACCTTTGTTTAAAAATCATGAGGTTTGGGAACTGGAAGGGACCCTGGAGTCATTTAGCTCTGAGCTTCCCAACACTGAAGCAATGAGGTGCTAATGTCAGCGAGGGGTAGAAATCAAAGGCAAACGTGGCTCAGCTTCCAAGAGAATTCTATCCATACATAGCATTACTATATATTAAAGCAAACACAGGTATACAATCAAGTAAAATGAGAAATGTGCCTAAACTTGAAAAATGGCAGTATAAAAGAACTTTATTGATTGAAGTAGTTGCTTTCAGCTGTGCTCCAAACCCACAGGCCATCTCTCTCTGCCACCAAGCATACGTCAGTGGAAATGTCAGAGCACCACAGAGTGAATTGCCTCCCCGCCAGTGCTGTCATGATGAAAGGGGGTCCAGGAAAGAACAAGGTCTTGTCCAGGCCATCCTGCATCTATAGACAGAGCTGGAACTAGGTTCCACTTTCTCCTCCTCCAGGGCCCTTCCTCTGACCCTCAACAGAGCAAGAGGCTGCACCAGGAATTGTTGTATAGAACCTGGAGAGGTGAACCTGCTCAGTCTCCCTTGCTCCAGCCAGGCCCCTTGGGGTAGAAACCGATTGGCTGGCTGCTGTTTCTGGGGAGGAATCATTGGCCCCTGGGCTAATGGTGCTGGGTCCTCATCCAGGAGTCAAACCTGATCTCATCCCATGCTTCTCTCCACCCTCCTGCAGCACTCTCCCACTCAAATAGAGCCAGCTTCCCTTCTCTCTGCAGGGATGGTTTTTTAAGAGAGATCATTCATCAATTCTGTCATTCATTCATCATTTGTTCACTTTTATTCTGTGCATGTAGATGGAAATACAGAGTTAAGTAAGCTAGCCATCACCTCTTCCCTCAGGAAGCTTACAGTCTATCCTAGCAGGAAGATAGCCTGAATTAATACACATTCGCCTCACACAGGGCGTACATTCTCCTTCCTCTCCTCACCTTCACCCACCAAGAGGCTTTTGTTTTTTGGTCGAGGTCTCACTATATTGCCAAGACTGGCCTTAAACTCCTTGGCTCTTCCCGCCCCAGCCTCCCAAGTAGCTGGGAGTACAGGTGTGTGCCACTGCAGCCAGCTCCCGGCAGGAGTCTTAATGACAAAGAAAGCAGTTTGCTTTCCCACAGTGTGTTATGGAGGGTCTGGCCACTTACAGCCGGGGAGAAGGATGCTCTGGAAACCATCCTTGACCCTCTGCAAACCAGCAGCTGGGGTTGCTCTGCCCTGGTTCCCTGGCCAAAGAAAGTAACCACCCTTCCTTGTCCTGCCCTACTCCCACAAAATACATCCACAGCAAATAATGGAACTGAAATGATAAAACTGAGTTATTTTGGTAAATACTTACCTGTCGATGGTGAAGCCTCGGGTTAACTTCAGGAGAACAAATCTTGGTGCTAAGACCAAGACTCATGGGCCTTTGTGTGTCCTGAGGACATTTTCCCCTTGTTTCTTGGTAGTGTCTCCTGTCATTTGCCTCCCACCTGTGTCCATGGGTGTGGGGGGCAGGATGGAGATTAAGGCCATCCACGCCTGAGTGACCATCCTGCCCAGCAGTAACAGAGGTGGCTCAGGGGAGGCATAGCCAAGTGCCTTCCCCTTCTGGCTCCCCCAGGAGCCAAACTCCTTTCTCTGGCCTCCCATGCCCCATGTCTCCCTGTACCCTGTGGAAGAGGCAGGCACCACCACCCAGCAACCTTGCTCTTCCCTGGCCCTCCTAAGAAGGGGGATTTCAGAGGCTGACCTGCTATGTGAAGTATGAGACTATGGCAGAATCATTGTGTATAAATACAATTTTTGAGAAGTAGATTTTGTTTCAAAGCATCCCTCTGTCTTGCCATTCATTACACCTCTCCTTACTCTTTTAAAGCATGGCAGCAGCTTCCCCTTTCTGACTCGCAATAAGATGGGATTTTCTTTTTCAGGTCAGCAGCTGATGTAGGAGCCTTGCATTCTCGGAGACCTGGATCGGCAGACACCTGCTGTGTTTCTAAGCAGCTGTGTGATTTCTCACGCAGATTCTCCTTGTCTGCCTGGGAGATTATGAAAACATGTGGTATGTGTACAGACAGTTCATTACTAGGTACTTTAATATCATTTCACTTGATCCTTTCCACAATTCTGTGAGCATTTTCCATCTTATACTGGGGAAGAAACTTATTCAACCAACGTTGACTGAATGTCTGCCAAGTGCCATCATCCAGCTGTGGACAGAAAGATGAGCCAGCAGACATCTTATTTTTAAGACAGTCTGAAAGGGCAGACAGACAATTATAATACCATGTGACAAATGAAGCCTACTACCACCATTCCATCTTATATGCATAGTATTAATAAATGTTAATGCTTGTCCTTATTCTCTTTTTTTTATTTTTTTTTATTTTTTTTTATTTTTTGAGACGGAGTCTCACTCAGTCACCCAGGCTGGAGTGCAGTGGTGCAATCTCGGCTCACTGCAAGCTCCGCCTTCTGGGTTCATGCCATTCTCCTGCCTCAGCCTCCCAAGTAGCTGGGACTACAGGCACCCGCCACCTCGCCCGGCTAATTTTTTGCATTTTTAGTAGAGACGGGGTTTCACTGTGTTAGCCAGGATGGTCTCGATCTCGTGACCTGGTGATCCGCCCGTCTCAGCCTCCCAAAGTGCGCGTGTCCTTATTCTTAATGAGAAAATTTTACTGTCTTCCCCCCATGATGAGACCAGGAAAAGATCAATGAGGTGATGCTCTAACAGGAACTGAAGAAAGACAATTTACTAAGTGGACCTTGGAAGAACAGGGAAGAGGGCATTCTTGAAAGTGAGAAGAGGTTATGCAAAGATCTGGATGACTCGTTTGCAGTATGGTGTGTTTAGGACACTTCATAGTAGGGGGCCTGGATGAAGTACTTGTCCAAGGTCCTGCAGCTGTTTAACCGCAAGTCTTGGGGTCAAGGATGGTTTCCAGAGCATCCTTTTCCCCGGCTGTAAGTGGCCAGACACTCCCTAACACACTGAGCTTCCGAAGTGGAATGCTGCCTGACAATTTGCCCTCCAAATGGGTGCTCACAGCAAATCATCTCTGTGATTCTTGATTTCAAGCTGCATCTCTTTGGACAAGTCATCTGTATACACTAGCAAATTGCAGTCGTTGTGATCATAGTCATAACACCACAAGAATAATCAAATGCTATTGAAACAAAATGTACCAATTTAGGCTAGGCTTCAGCTACTGCAATGTGCATTTAAATGTGTGCACAGTTATGATTTATTATAAAGATGATGCCCTTTATGATTCCCCTAGAAGCTGTGATAGACTGCCCTCTACAATCTGGTTTGGTTTGGCAAACATATCTCCCCTTCATCCATCCTCAATTTTGAAAGAGAGGGAAACCAATCCATCTGCTGTAATCTGAGCCTATGCAAACTAGGCCAAGCTGAAGTCATGATGAACTACTAATTGATAATTCCATTCAGTCTTCTTTTCACCAGCAGGACCAGATTGGGCTTTTGTAAATAAGCTTCCCACAGAAATCAGTTCAGCGGCCTGGCGCGGTGGCTCAAGCCTGTAATCCCAGCACTTTGGGAGGCTGAGACAGGCGGATCACGAGGTCAGGAGATCGAGACCATCATGGCTAACACGGTGAAACCCCGTCTTACTAAAAATATAAAAACTAGCTGGGCGAGGTAGCAGGCACCTGTAAGTCCCAACTACTGGGGAGGTTGAGGCAGGAGAATGGAGTAAACCCGGGAGGCGGAGCTTGCAATGAGCTGAGATCGTGCCACTGCACTCCAGCCTGAGCGACAGAGCGAGACTCCATCTCAAAAAAAAAAAAAAGAAAAGAAAAGAAATCAGTTCAGCAACTCAGTCCCTGACACTTTCCTGAGGCTGCCCACGTACTACATTCCCCTGCCCTATGTCAGTTGGTCTCATGCAGGCTGCTCTGGTAACTTTCAGAAAACAGTGTCTGCCACCAATTTTCTCTAAAAAAGGAGCAATCTGGTTATAAGTCAGGGCCAGAGACTTCTCTGAAGCTATTATATTTGTATGGAAAGGACATTGGGCTTATTCAATTATGTGTTTATTTGAGATGGCGTGGAGAGAGCTGATGGCACGGAGTAATGAGAACTCTCCCAGATGACCCCCTCAGTACTACTGTTGACAGCTGTTGTGATACCTCGCTTCTCGTCTTCTTAGTTTAAAAGAATTTAAGCAAGAGACACACAGCAAAGGATATATATCTAGAATAGAATAGATGTATTCTATTCTAGAATAATATTCTAGAATTTATTCTGTAGAATAATTTATTGCAAAATAAAAATAATATTTTGAAAGTTAGGTGCAGAATAGACAGTACACCCTGAGAGAGAGAGAATTCAGAGAGGGTGGCTCATAAGGAAGAGACAGCTAAGACTGGTGCTAGAGAGACTCCCTTTATAGGAGTCTTATCTGATTATTCATAAGGGGGTGGGATGAGGTGTTATTAGTATGCATGTCCTGGGTGGTCCTCTGGCACACATGCGCAGTAGCTGTTCATGCTTGTTCATACATCGCCTGTCTCATTAGCATCTTAAATCTCCACCCGGGGTGTGATTTTTACTGTTAAAATGAGCAAGGGGTCAGTTTGAGAACAGGTAAAATCAAAGTATACATGATATCTACAGGGGAATTTCCCTACTGAAGATATCTTTATTTGAATGAGCTCAATTACAATGCGATGCTGGGCTTATTATGTTGATTGTACCATCACCATGGTTGCTGCGTCCTGAAGACATGGTCATTTCCTTGACTACCTATCCTGCCTCACTACTAGTGGGACACCACTCACTTGGGAAGACTGCTTTGTTGTTCCCTCCCCATTTTAAATCCCACATTCCCAGGTAGAATTCCTCTCTCCATCTCTACAGCTACCTTGCCGCTCTTCACCTATATCTGAGCACGTTTTACAGACAGCCAGGTACTAGGACTGCTTGAGTTTTGTATATTTTCTCCATTACAAGGTGAGCTCTTAGAGGCGAGAGTGCCATAATCCTCTCTGCTTTCCACATATATGTTAGAGGTTCAATAAAACCTATGGGAGCTTGTCAAAGACAAAAATCAGATGAGTAAGGAGACTGATTTTATTCAGGTAATTGCAATAAGATGAAAAGATCTGAAGACCAGAATGTCTCAACAAGGTGGCTTTGCCTTAAACTTTTAGGGAAGGGAGTGGAGGGTAAATAGCTTGCAAAGGAGGTAATTTACAGTTGGAGTTGTTTTGCAAGCAGGGCAAGTCTATGTCAGTTATCAGGCCAGGAAATATTTTTCTCTATGGTTAACTAATTTCAGGGGTACAAGCCGTTCCAATCCAGTTAATCAATTATGAGAAAAAAAGAACAGGAGTTGGAGGGGCTGTGTCCAGCCTTGTCAGCAGGTTCCGACCAAAGAGGAAAGGTCTGTGTTTGGCCTTGTCACAGGGTAAACAAGGGAGCCACCCACAAGTCTTATGAGAGTCATGGGAAAGAATGGACTCTGAGTTTTATCCAAATCATAGAAGGAAGGGTGTTCTTTACTGGGGAGATTTCTCAACCATCACTCTTGCTCTCCAGGAGCACAGGGCTCAGGTAAATGTCAAGGTCATCACACTGAATGAAAGCAACTGTGCTGTATTCTTCACCCTCTCACACTGACCTTCTTTCTATATATATTAATCTATACTGGCCAATAGTCTGCTCAAAGAAAGATTATTCATGCTCGCTCTCTCTCTCTCTCTCTCTCTCTCTCAGCTCTCTATTTGTGACACATTCAGAGAGAGAACTAGAAAGACAAGGCAGAAAGTTCCAAAAGAAAGAATTGCCTTTAAGATTATTGGACTTCAATAACTTTCAGTATAAATATCACACTGGTAACTTTTCCACTAGAATTGAAGATGTGAGAAGCAACAAAAATAAAGTGTTTCTGTGAGTGTATTGGGTGAAGAGACTGATCAAAGGGGCTGTTCTCTGAAGAACTAGAGTCAGAGAAATTATAAAGATTTGGTTCAATCCTGGTTTACTCTGCAGTGACCCCTTATTCACCACATCTAGAGTTTTGTGGAGCTGAATCCCATATCCAGGTTATTTCAGCAACCACCAACTATACTGTGGCTCACTGAGTCAGAGATACTTTTGCAAGTCTAGCCTGTTCAAGAGTTGCATTTTCTTTCTCCCTACACATTTCTTTTTCAGAACATAGAGTTTTTGTGTATATTTCTAGCCTGGAGTGAAGAAAGGAGAATTAGGAGATTTGGGCCAGACTTGTAAGCTGAGGAAGCTCTTTGAAAAACAAACTTTGGCTCAAAATCTGGGCAGAAATTCTAGCTGGCTCTCCCCTTTTATTTTTAATCGGTTTGTTTATCCCTAACAAACAGTGGATGAGCAGTTCTGGGAATCATTATTAAAAACATGAAAAAAAAGATAAGCCTGCATGTAAAGAAATTCTTTGCTTATTGTATTTGATGAGGTGACGTTTTATTCAAATACCCCATTACCTAGTAGACTCTTTGGCATATAGTAGGCGCTCAATAAATGGTGATTAACTGACTGACTGAATGTATGAATTGCCTTTTAATGGTATTTATCTTTCTCCTCTCATTAAGGGACACAGCTGTACCTCCCAACATTCTTATGTGGCTTGTCAAAACAAAAACAGGCCAGGCTTGAATTGGCCATCCTGATTAATCTGTTTCGTTATTTTTTTCAGAAGCCATTTTTGTCATCAGTGTAGACAGTGAAAGACTTTATTCGCAGGTACAAAGGATACAGGCCAAACTTGCCCAAAGGTAGCAAGGTGGATGCCCAGACAGTGCTAATTCTTGGTCAAAAGGAAGCAATGTCACCTTCTGCTTGCCTGATGAAGTTGGACATGTCCTTTATACAGAAGGAAGATTTCACACCATGACTCACTTTGGCCTCTCCAGCCAGGGCCCTCCTCCTCTTTTGTGATCCTAGCCCTTAGTCACAGTTCACTGGAGCGGAATAAAGCAGAGGCATAAGATTCATTTGGAATCAAAGCATGAGAGTGAACCTTGGAAGTAGACATACTATGCCGAGGTCTGTGCCAGGAGCCAGGAGGTATGGGAAGCTACCTCCTGGGAAGACGAAACAGAGTTTCCTACTTTAGGAACAAGTTTACATGTGCAAGCACTGCCGGAGGCAGCAGTTTCATCCTGTGTCACATGAGGAACGTAGATCGGTGGTTCTAAGTCCTGTTTACACACCAGAATCACCTGGGAAGATACATTTTTAAATAGGATGTCAAAGCCCCATCCCAACCCAATTAAATCAGAATTTCTAGAGTATGGATCCCAGGTGTATTCGTCTGCTCTCACCCTGCTAACAAAGACATATCCAAGACTGGGTAATTTATAAAGGAAAGGGGTTTAATTGACTCACAGGTCAGCATGACTAGAGAGGCCTCAAGAAACTTACAATCATGTTGAAAGGGGAAGAAAACATGTCCTTCTTCACATGGTGGCAGCAAGGAGAAGAATGAGCAAAAGGGGTAACGCCCCTTATAAAACCATCAGATCTTGTGAGAACTCACTATCGTGAGAACAGCATGACAGTAACCGCCCCCATGATTCAACTGCCTCCAACTAGGTCCCTCCCACAACACATGGGGATTATGGGAACTGCAATTCAAGATGGGATTTGAGTGGGGACACAGCCAAACCACATAACCGGCATAGATTTTTTTTAAGTTCCCCCAGCTAATTTTAGTGAGCAGCCAAATCTGAAACCCCATGAACTAAATGATTCTTAAGAGCTCTTCCAGGATTAAGATTAAAAGTACCACATACTTGATACAACAAAATCAAGAAAATATAAATACCCTATTGTTTGGGCCAAAGAGGGTGTGTGGACGGGGTGTGTTGTAAATTGAAGGTATGGCTGCCTCATGATTTGGGGAAACTTTGAAAGGCTGAGCCCAAGGTGGTGGAAAGATGTATGAGTCCGGAGAAATAAGGCAGAATTAGCAATAAACTTAGAGATCACCAATGTGGGAGATTTGTTGAATTTATTTATCAATAAATATTTACTGAGCACTGACTGTGGGCCAATCCCTATTAAAATCTGAGGTTGAAACACAGTATATTGGATATGGCCAATTAGATATGAGCATAATAGAAACACCATCAGTATAGGCACTAATCACTTCTCTGTGAGCACCAGGAAATGCTTCATGAAGGAGGGGGTGTTTGAATCGAACCTTGAAGACTGCATGAATGCACCTGTCCAGGTAAAACTCATGTCAGGGCAGAAGGCAAAATCAAGGCAGGAGAAAGTTGGTAAACAAAGCTTTGTACTTCACACTTAACAAAACTGAACTGTGTTGCTCCACACACTCCATGCTCTTCCACATCTCTATACCTTTAATCAAGACATTCTGCCTGCCTGTGATACCTTCCTTCTTTTCACCTGGACAAGTCCTGTCATTTTTTTTTTAAGAGTCAGCTGAGATTAGCCTTCTCTAGGAAACCATCCCTAAGGCCCCTGGTCAGTCTCCCAATACTTTCCTGTGCTTGCTTCCATCAACACACTCACACACAATAACCCCAGTTATGCTGTGAGCTCTTCAAGGGCAGGAACATCCTCTATATTCATTCATGCTCTTGTCTCCAGTACCCATCACATGCCCCTTGCTCTAATGGATCTTCAATAATATTTATTTAACTGAACATTTTAAACATTATTTAAAAGAAAATTTAATAATAAATTATTTTACTTAATTTATTATATATAATTATATATATTTTATATTTTATTTTAATCTAATTAATCTATTATAATAATTAAAGATAATTTTAAACATTATTTAAAAGAAAATAGTCTTTTTAAAAAGATAAACCAGATAGATTTCATTCTTTAGCTGAAACTCATCTCATGGTTTCTTGACTACTTACAATAAAATCTAAACTCCTCATGGGGGTCTACAACGTTCTAGATGATTTGGCTCCTAAATATTTTTCTAGCCTTGAATCACTTTCCTTTTTCACCATGTACATAAAACTAGTCTTAAAAGAATGAGCCTGATCCACAAGTAAACCCTACCAGAATAAAACTTAACACTTTTATTAAGAAAGATAATGAAATCCAGATAGTCAACACTACAGCATCCAACATACAATTAAAGTTTACTAATTATGTTTAAAAACATGAGAATGTGATTCCTAACCAACAGAGAAATTAGCCAATAGAAATAGATACTGAAAAGAAAAGGATGATGGAATTAGCAGAAGGAACTTTAATACAGCCATTAGTGGAGATAAAATATGATGCAAAAAAAAAAAAACAGTTAATCCTTAAAAATGCAGGAAAGAAGGGGGAAAGAAACGAAGAACGTATGACCCAAGTAGAAAAGAAATAGCAAAATGGTAGACTCAATCCCAGTTAAATGTAAATGGAATAAACATGCCAATTAAAGTGGGGAGGTCATCCAGCTAGAATACAATAAAATTGAAAATAATCACATGGAAAATAGCAAGTGTCCAGTTTGACCAACCACTCAGGTTTGGAAAGTTAAGGGGAGATAGGCTAGAAAGTTTGACTGAAGCCAAGCTATGTTGGGTCATGGATGTCAAGTCCTATACTTACTACAGGCACTTGTGCTTTCTGTGTGCAAATAAGCAGTCAAGCCTATGAAATGGCATGACCTGCTGAAAGAACAGGTATAAAGCTTCCTTTTCAGGATGTTTTATTTCATACGGAAAGCAAACCTTTCTCCCATCTCCTGATGGTTACCTTCTTCATAAACAGAGTGGCCATGGCCATACATTTCAGCTGCCCAGGTCCCTAATGCATAAATAAGCCAGGTGAAAAAACATTAACCCTCAAGCTACATACTACATACTAAGAATCTTTCTTTTAAAAGTGAAAATATACTTGGAAACTGAGGGAAAAATATAATCTTCCCTTGTCATTAAATCATTAAAGAAATTACTCAACATTACTGAAAATCTGCAGTTCTTGGAAGGTACCTCCTTTTTTGTTATTAGCAGTATGATTGTTGTTGTTATTTCACTTTTCAATGGCTGCCAAGTCTGAAGGTTCCTGGAGTTAAGGACCTAACAAGATAAAGAAAAGATATTGCTTTTGCCTGAGTTCATGAAGCTGATATCAATCTTTTATTTCATATACTTCAGGCTGGTTATTGCTTTAAATGCAAGCTTTGCTGCATTAAGTATGACACTAACAGGAATACAAATAAGAGAATTCCCAATGATATTAATGAGTGGGGCTGAGGAAAGGCTGGCTTCCCTCCCACGCCTAGAGAACAAAACACAGGAAAGATCACAATGCAGCCAGACCTGGAGATAAATCTGAGCTCCACTAACTCGGCGAATGACTCAGAGGTACATTTTTGCTGTTGTTTGTTTCAAACTAGAGGAAGAAAAGACAAAAAATTGGATTGAGCCTCAGGACAAGGGCTGACCAGGGTGAGGTTGAAAGCGCCCAGACTTTAAAGTCAGAAGACTTGGTGTTTACCCCTAATTCAGCCCATAACTAGCCAACCCCTCTGGGCATCCGCCAGTTCTGTGAAATGACAGCATTTTTGCAGCAATTAATCTGTAAAAGTCCTTTCTGGTTTGAAGTTTTAAAGACCAAGTACAAGCCTATTATGAAATAATCAGACAGATTTGGAAAATGCCTTCCAAAAGACCAATTGTCTTGATGCTTATGATCTTAAGAGGAAAAAAGGGAACAGTTGAGTAAACACGTACGATGAGCTAACCAAACAATAGAGCTAGTCCTATTCTATAGGTCTTCTGGCTTCTAATCATGTGTTTTATCTTATCCCACACTGCCTTTCAACAAAAAGAATATAAGTCCTATTTAAAGAGAATATTGAAGCAAAATGAGGAAATGGTGCTTCGGAGTTCCACAGGGAGGATTTGGATCTGGAACCAAACTGTAAAAGCTTCATGGGTTTCTTCCATAAAGGGAAGATTTAGAACGACATTTGCCCACTCCAAAGTATATACCCAAGAGAATTGAAAACAGGTACTCAAACAAACCGTGGTGCATGAATGTCATCAGTGGCAGGGGATAAGAACAGCCTTTATATTGCTTGACATCTGGATCATTTCTCCATGGACTACAGAATAAAGAGCAAAATCCCTAACTTCACTTCCAAAACCCCCAGTAAAGTGGCCTTCTTCTCCTCGCCTTCGCATGTAATCCTCACCACTCCCCTTCAGTCAGAACAAAGAATAGCCCTTTCCTGTGCCTGCCTCACACTTTCCTGCCAACACACTATTTCCTCAGGTCGTGATTGTATTCTCTTGCTTATCTCCACACATCTCCAAAATTCCAAGAAACATTCCAGCTGGAAGTGCTCCTCTGCCTTTCTCTTCTAAACATTTTCTTCTTTCTCCTCTGCGAACTTTACTTCACTGCTATCATCATTGCTGAACTTGCCTTATCTCCCCTCTTAAATGGTACATTCCGTTAGGGCTAAAACATATGGACTTTCACAGGACATGGCTTTAGGGGTTTGAACAAACCTTATCTTGATCTCTGTGGTGCTGGGAGCCAGTAGTTGGCATCTCAAATTGGATATTAAACAGCTCAATATAAGTATATCAGTATGCAATAATATTTGTTAAATGTTATTTGTTTATTGGTTCATTTCATTTCAAGGCCACTTTTATACTAAAACTCTCATTCTTTATTCACCTTTGGAGTAATATTATCTAATTGCAACACAAATCTGTAAAAAAGCTGAAGACTTCTATGAGCACTTTAAGGGATTTTATTTAAAAAATGGAGCACTAAAGACCAAGACTTGGGATCCCATTGCTCAATTCTGATATCACCAGAAGAGCTTTAGCCTTGGCAATAGAATTTTCTTTGTGATATATTTTTAAACCTCCCACAAGGAAACATGCTGAATTGAAAGGAGATACTTTGATTTCATTGCTTTAAACTCTTATTCGGTTGATTACTAAAGCACATACCTAATCATGGCACATATTTAAAACCATGAAATATTCACAATGCAATGCATAAGAGACATGATGTATCGTATATTTATTCTACAGTTCAGTAAATTCTGGATACAAAGCCTCAAATTGATGCTCTCAAGTTATCATGTTAGTACCAACACAATTTCTTTCAAAAACAGTTCTTCATCTCCAGAATTTGATTTCCATTCTGAAAGATGTTGCCTGTAGATATGCCTTAGATGACATAAATAAATCTAGGCTATAACTCTTTCGTACAGCCATCAAAGTACATTCTGCCTGTGGCTGAATCACTTCTGAACAGGTGAGGCTGTTCCTGCTGCTCCTAACATTTTAGAGCTACCCCATAAAAGGCTACGTCTAAGTACATATTTGCTAAATGAAATAAAAATTCTCAGTTGAATTTCCCAGAGCTCTAAGCAACTCCCCACTGCTATTTTGATGTCTCATAGGAAGCGCTGGCACATCACGGAGTTTGTAATCCTGGGAAACCACAATCACTTAGTAGTAGTAGGTACATTAAAGTGGGACATGCCAAGAACCTTTCTTGGTCAGAGACTGGAACTGTTTTACTAACTTCTACATTTTATTCATTTGCCTCTTCAAATTGAGTTACACTGCAACTTCCTTTTCTACAGTGATTCCACCGTTAATCTTTTGTTTTGTTTTCCTTGCTCACTTTGTGCAATAGTCACTAAAGTCAGTCAGTGAATACTTAACAAATATTGATTGAATTAATACAAAATTATTTATGATACTTGGTTACCACATGCCAAGTATTGTGCTAGGTGCCAGAGATGAAACTGTGGAAAAATAAATATGGCTGCTCACACTGCAAAGTTAAAAGTCTAGTGGGAAAGACAGACCACCTGTCAAATCATCACAAAATAAATGCTGACTTATACATGCATTAAGTGCTAAGACAGAGCAGCATGCCTGGTTCTAAGAAGGGTTAGGATAAGGGGCTCTGACCTGGTCAGCAAGGTAAGGGAGTGCTTCCCTGAGAAACCTAAGCTTTAACTGAGATCTCAATTGTGAGTGAGAGGTAACAAGTGGAGAGAGATGAGATGTCCCAGGCAGAGTGAGTGGCATGTGCAAAGTTCTGTGGAAAGGAATCTGGAAGTTCCCAAGGGCTGAAAGAAGGTTGAAGGACTGAAGCAAAGAGTTAGGGAGTGTGTGGTGAGAGAGAAACCCAGACAGAATGAGAGACATCAGGTCACACAGACTTCTAGGTCCATGTTTCAGGGTCTCTATTTTATTATTATTATACTTTAAGTTCTAGGGTACATGTGCACCAACATGCAGGTTTGTTACATATGTATACATGTGCCATGTTGGTGTGCTGCACCCATTAACTCATCATTTCCATTAGGTATTTCTCCTAATGCTATCCCTCCCCACTTCCCCCACCCCATGACATGCCCCAGTGTGCAATGTTCCCCACCCTGTGTCCAAGTGTTCTCGTTGTTCAATTCCCACCTATGAGGGAGAACATGCAGTGTTTGGTTTTCTGTCCTTGCGATAGTTTGCTCAGAATGATGGTTTCTAGCTTCATCCATGTCCCTACAAAGGACATGAACTCATCCTTTTTTATGGCTGCATAGTATTCCACGGTGTATATGTGCCACATTTTCTTAATCCAGTCTATCATCGATGGACATTTGCATTGGTTTCAAGTCTTTGCTATTGTGAATAGTGCCACAGTAAACACACATGTGCATATGTCTTTCTAGTAGCATGATTTATAATCCTTTGGGTATATACCCAGTAATGGGATGGCTGGGTCAAATGGTATTTCTAGTTCTAGATCCTTCAGGAATTACCACACTGTGTTCCACATTTACAGTCCCACCAATGGTGTAAAAGTGTTCCTATTTCTCCACATCCTCTCCAGCACCTGTTGTTTCCTAGCTTTTTAATGATTACCATTCTAATTGGTGTGAGATGGTATCTCATTGTGGTTTTGATTTGCATTTCTCTGATGACCAGTCATGATGAGCATTTTTTTCATGCATCTGTTGGCTGCATAAATGTCTTCTTTTGGGAAGTGTTTGTTCATATCCTTTGCCCACTTTTTGATGGGGTTGTTTTTTTCTTGTAAATTTGTTTAAGTTCTTCGTAGATTCTGGATGTTAGCCCTTTGTCAGATGGGTAGATTGCAAAAATGTTCTCCCATTCTGTAGGTTGCCTGTTCACTGATAGCTGTTTCTTTTGCTGTGCAGAAGCTCTTTAGTTTAATTAGATCCCATTTGTCTATTTTGGCTTTTGCTGCCATTGCTTTTGGTGTTTTAGTCATGAAGTCCTTGCCCGTGCCTATGTCCTGAATGGTATTACCTAGGTTTTCTTCTAGGGTTTTTATGGTTTTAGGTCTAACAGTTAAGTCTTTAATCCATCTTGAATTAATTTTTGTACAAGGTGTAAGGAAGGGATCCAATCTCAGCTTTCTACATATGGATAGCCAATTTTCCCAGCACCATTTATTAAATAGGGAATCCTTTCCCCATTTCTTGTTTTTGTCAGGTTTGTCAAAGATCAGATGGTTGTAGATATGTGGTATTATTTCTGAGGGCTCTGTTCTGTTCCATTGGTCTATATCTCTGTTTTGGTACCAGTCGAGGGTCTCTATTCTAAGAGCCACAGAAGCGTTGGAGGATTTTAAGCAGAGGGCTGGCAGATCTGCATTTGGGTTTCAAAACCAGAGTGAAATCATTAATACAAAAGGAGAAAGCAGAAGTAGAACTGCTTATGGGAAGATAGAAATATGAACTGCAAGGTTAATAATAACAATATGCTTTCGTTATTGAGTTCTGATTGTTCCTCACTCCTGTTGCTACATCAGCACATCTGTTTCTAGAGGAATCGTCTGTTTGAAATCATCCAAGATGATTGGAGACCAACTCTCCTGTAGTAGTAGCCTTTTGGCCTGCAGACCTACTATCTTCGCAATGAAAACAGTGAGGGAATGATCATCAGTCTGTGGCCTGACCTTCGGAAGTACGCTGCACCTCCTGGTGGTCATGAGCTCACTCAGCTTCCACTGGACACGAACTCGCAGGACACCGTGGCCACCAGGAAGCACAGTGTCGCTGTGTAGCCCAACTCCAGACTGCAGACTGCTCTCCTGACCCAGGATGACCATTACTGAATAACGGCCCCTGTCACGTGCCACCTCACTCCTACAAGACATCCCAGCTATGACTTAGGGCCATAGGCTCATCACATCAATTCTGCATATGAATCAATGTCCTTTTTACTTTTCCTCTATAGTGTGTAAATGACATCTGATTCCTCACTGTAACCTTGAGCTTCTGGTACATGCTACAGGACAGTTCCATAACCAAGGAAGCTTTTTAAGTGGGAATGTTAGCCACTTGGGCACTTAATCATCTTTTACTGATCACAGGACGCAATTTGGGAATATTGTTTATTTATGAGGGAGTCCTCATAAACTCCCTGTGTACAGACATTCTAACTAAAAATATGAGACTTTATTCTTAATTCTCTCTTCCTAATTAAACTGAATAGCCCATCTCTTGGGGAAAGGGCTGATTGTCAAATCTACCACGTTTGCGAATCCAAACACAATTCCATAGGGCCACCTTTTGCTATCCCTCAGTTGAAATTGCACCAATCTGAATAGGCGCAGTGGCTCACACCTGAAATCTCAGCACTTTGGGAGGCCCAGGCAGGTGGGTCACCTGAGGTCAGGAGTTCAAGACCAGCCTGATCAACATGGAGAAACCCCATCTCTACTAAAAATACAAAATTAGCCGGGCATGGTGGTGCATGCCTGTAATCCCAGCTACTCGGGAGGCTGAGGCAGTAGAATTGCTTGAACCTGGGAGGTGGAGGTTGTGGTGAGCCAAGATCGTGCCATTGCACTCCAGCCTGGGCAACAAGAGCAAAACTCCATCTCAAAACCAAAGAAAAAGAAAAAGAAATTACACCAATCTTCATGGTCTATATTATGATAATATCTCCCTTGTTGAGCTTTTCCTGATTACTTCCCCTTAAGAGGCCATGATATCTTTCTTCTCTAAATCTTCTGAAGCTTTTACGTCACAACTTTTCCTTTTATGCCAATGCCACACACACTCTCCCTAGGCTGTAATTTGCTTAAAGGCAGGGGCTTCACAATGAGTACCTAGTAGTACGTGCCGTAGTCTTCCGGGGATGCTCGACATGTTGACGGTATCCTCCAGAAGGTCCCTGAGAACCCCAACTTAATTATCAGCCCTCCCACGGCTGTCTCAACAATGTAGGAAAATATGTTTCTCGTGTTCAAGCTGCTCTTTCCATCAGCTGGGCTGGGCCTTCTTGCTGCCAAGGTAATAATAAACATGAATCCAAACTTAACAAATGAGAGAAGCTTTGTGGCTGAGAGAATTGCAATCCTAAGTGTATAAATGGGTGAAAATTGTTAAAGAGAGCAATGAATGCCTGTCAGTTACTATGTATATACGGTTTACAAGTGTATTCATAAATTATTTATGTAAGCAGTTGCTTGCTTCCCTTACAGAAACTTACACTGTTAAGGAATTGAGGCTGCTTTTATCTTTATATTCAAAGTAGTCTGGTTGGTAGTAGAACTATCCCTGGTTGGTAGCAGAAGCCCCATAAATATCTGTGGAAACTGATTTCTGGTATGCCTTGCCATCATGATCAGAGTAAACTACGTTACTAGCAATGTGCTACCACTTCCCGGATATCCTTGTTTAAAAGGATAACTGCAGATGATAAAGCCTAACCTAGATCTTTAATAAAGTTGACTGCTTGGACTTCTTCAAACCACAGAAATAAGATGGCCCGTCCCCCTCTCAGAAGGTATTCTGTTCTCCCAGCTCTATTTTGAGTTATCCAAGGGTAGGGGCTGGGTCTTGCCAGCATGCCTCAGCCACCTGGCACAGAAGTGCACACACAGAAAAAATAAAAGATTTTGTAGGCCAGGCACAGTGGCTCACGCCTGTAATCCCAGCACTTTGGGAGACTGAGGTGGGTGGATCACGAGGTCAGGAGTTCAAGACCACCCTGGCCAACATGGTGAAATCCCGTCTCTACTAAAATTACAAAAATTAGCCTGGTGTGGTGGCGCACTCTTGTAATCCCAGCTACTCAGGAGGTTGAAGCAGGCGAATCACTTGAACTCGCATGGCGGAGGTTGCACTGAGCTGAGATTGTGCCACTGCACTCTAGCCTGGGTGACATAGTGAGATTCAAAAAAAAGATTTTGTATATTATTATAGGCACAATCTCAACAGCTGATGGCAGAGACCAGCACTCTGTTGCTACTGCCAAGCCCAGCACCAGACATGGACTCCATCAAATGCCAGGCTACCCTATACCAAAATACTCTCACCCAGGCAGAAAGAAGGCCTGTCCAGGTCTTCCAAAAGAGCCAAAACAGGGCAGAAAAAAAGAGGATGAATTAAAAAACCATTTGGCTCTGTCATTTGTGAATAATCACATCATCACCAAGACTGTCAAACCAGAACACCTGAATGCTCTCTTTATCCCCTCAAGGAATTCAAAGTCCATCTTTGCACAGGTCTGGCTATAGGAAGTTCATCCTGATATTGAGCCTTTCTTCCCTGCAACTTTCTCCTGTTGAGGGGGAAAGAAAGTCAGCACCCTGATGGCAAGGATTTTTGTCCTTTTTAAAATTTGTCCCACTGCTTGTAACCCCAATGTCTAGAATACAACCTGACATAGAGTAGCACTCAATATGTATCAGTCGAATGAATGAATAAATGAGTCTTAGCTCTGCTTCTCAGAGCCACACAGAATAAGTCTGATTTCCTTCCATATACGACCCTTTCAGATTCTGATGCGTAATCATTACAAGATAGATATGTATATGTATATGTTTACCTGACCTTCCCGCTAAAACTTCTCTCCTAGGACAAGTTTCCAAGCTGCTTCTCCATGCTGGTCTTTCTTCTCTGACTACTAAGTCAAGGCTCTCAACAGGTTGGCTTCAGGTGATTTTATCCCCCCAACCAGGTGACAAGCAAGGTTGTAGCCCATGAGACCAGGGGTCCTGGTCATGAACATTTCTATAATCCTCACACTGCCTGGGACTGCACATGGCATCACGGCATGCAGTAAGTGCTTAGTAAGTGTAGACAAATAATGCCCTTGGCCCCTGTTTAAGCTCCAGCCTGGCTCAGCTAGATTTCCATAGCAAGCTCTCTTCTCCTTTGTTTCTTTCTGTTTTGTCCCTTTTCTCCAGAGCATTCACTGTCAGGGAACTCCTTCCTCCTCCAACCTAATTAGAGGAGTTATATTTTAATCCAATCTATAATTAATTAGGCAAAGCAACAACAAAACACACTATAACTACAAAATGGAAAGCACATTCCTAAAACCAAGGTTGTTCACATACACTCGCCCCACCTACAAACACATGCACACATGCGTGCACACACACACATACACACACACGCGCACACACACACATTTTTTCTACCTGTCCAGTAGGAATTAAGAAACATGGGAAAAAATCAGAATGAGCAATAAGACCAAAGTGGAGACTGTGGGGGCAGGAGCAGCGGCTGCTTCATTCATAATGACTTAAGTGAAATCTTTGACACACACTCATTTTATGTATGTATGAAAGTCATGATTTTAACTTTTAAAAAAATCTTTTAACACTTTTTAGAAGGATGGAAAGACAGTTAATTTTAATACACAGAGTGGTATTGAGTGTTTTTAAATAACCCCAGATACATCTTGCTTTGGGATATAACTTGCGATTTCACTGAGTGCTGTGTGTCCAGCCCTTAGAGAGCCTAGCTTACAACAACCCTCGCAGAAGGTTGCTAGTTGTCTCCATCTTACAGGTGAAGAGCTTGAGACTCCAATTGCATCCTAAACTTGGTGAGCTTAAGCTCTGCCTGGCACTTCAGCCTGCTATGTCACTCTGCCTCCTGCAGTCTTGTGAGGATGAGAACACTGAAGCTCAGATGACTTTCCCAAAGTCACTCAGTCAGCAATCAGGAGATCCAGGATTTAAAACCAAGTCACTCTGATACCAAAGCCTGCGATGTGAGTCACTAGACCATACTGAAGGAAGATGAGGAAACAGAGTTAGAGCAGTCCCATGACTGGGACTGCAAATTGTCCCTCAGGCCAATGAATATGTCAGGAAACAGACATGGCTGCCCCCTCCCAGGATTCCCATCTACTGCCAGCCAATCCTTGTGCCTCCTGCCTTCAGGTCACTGTACAGAACTCCCTGTTCCACTGAGCCATGCCCCGTTATACGCAAGGTTGAGTCCTCCCTGCTCTGTAGCCTCTCAGCACTTGCCAATTCTCTGGGGCCCTGTCTTTAATCTGCACTCATTTATGAGTTGTGCTGCTCTGAGAATCTTCCTAAGTGCACACACACACACACAGACACACATACACACACACACACACTTTCCCTCAACTCAGCTTTATGCTCCCTCGTGGTGGAGAAAAACAAGGTTCTCCTATGGCTGTGCGGTTCTTGCATACAGTGGCAAGAAATAGCTCTTGTCATGGAAATGCCGAGAAAGACTGCCATGACTAATGACAGTAGGCAGGAGAAAGGCTAACATGAGACCAGCGACAGGTGACCTGTTTGTGAATAAATGATCTTCAGATAAAAGGCAGGGTAGAAAGCAGAACAGCCACTGGAAAGGTTCACACAGAGTTCCAGAGCATCTTTCCAATGTGGAGTATATGAAAAATCAGAGCAGGCTCCAAAGAGAAGATGACATTTCCTCTGGGCTCTGAAGGATGGAAGAAGTTGAGTACATGAGAGAGAATGGGTGTTCCAAATAAACAGCAAGGACAAAAGCCCCAAGGCAGGTAATCACAGGAAGAACATGAGGGGCAAAGAACATGTCCATCTAGCTGGATTGCTGGAGGCAAAAGGGTGCAGCAGGGGAATTAAGTTGGTTATGCAGGTGGGGACCAGATGCGGGGAGCTTGAGTGGCAGGACTGAGGATTGGATCTCTAGTCTGTGGACAATAGGGAACCATTCGAGGTTTTAGAATAGAGGAGTAGCATAATCTAAAATGTGCTTCAGAAAAATGTACCTGCTATTAACATGGAAATTGCATTGGAAAGGGGAGAGGTTTGTAGCAAGGATACTTGTGTAACATTATTTCAGAAGATTACAAAGAAAGAAGACGATCTGAAACAACTAGGGTAGCAGCAGACACAAAGGAGAGAAGAGGGTTCTGAGTGCCACAGAGACAGAATAGACAAGATTCCACAAAGGGGAAGAGGAACGGAGAGAATGGACCAGATTCCACCAAGGGGGTGTGGGAGAAGAAGGAGTCAACGCGGGACACGTGGGAAGCTGGGACAGGAAGAGCAGATACTGGATGCTTAGTGAGTGCCAGGCATTATGCAGAGGACTTGATACAGGTCCCAGCCCATGGAATCCTCAGAAGCACCTATGAAGTAAGCATAGCCATCTAACAAGTGTGATCACTGAGGCATCAAGAGATTAAATAACTTGCCCAGGTGCTCTCAACTGGTAAGTGACAGCACTGAGGTTTGAACTAGGGGATCCTGTCTCCGCAGCCCACCCTCTTCATCGCAAAGCTAGGCTGAGTTGCAGAAATCAGGAATCCAAGAATTCCAGCAGGTTAGGGTGGACAAAGGCTGAAGAGACAGAAAAGGAGTCTAGAAAGCATCAGAGAGCAAGAAGGAGACTGGAAAGTCCAGGGGTCAAGGGAGAATGGAGCTTACTGAAGGGAGCAAGGGTGGGAGGGTCCTGCTTCCTGGGCACCCCCTCCACCAGAGCCTGCAGGCACTGCATTTGCTTGCCTCCCGGAACCAGCAGCCGCCCTATGAAGCAAGCACTTTCCTTTCATTCCTGTGTTTGCAGGTAAAGAAACTGAAGCTCGTAGCTTGTGCATAGATGAGGTGCTGGGATAAAAAGACAAAGGTCTCCGTTTGTCCTCAAAGTCTGAGCTTTTAACCAATACTTTGTCAAAACAGACCCAAGAATCAACACAAATGAGAAAAAAAGGCCATTGTATATGGCTAGTAAGCGGGGGCTGGTGAGGAGGTTACTGTAGAGCTTAAAATTCACACCAGAGCACTTCAGAGAGTGAAATGGATGCTATCAATAATTATGCCGGGAGAACTGGTGTCAGATGGGACTTTCCCAAGCAACCCAGGACGTGTGTTTATCCTACTAAAAGGGCATTGGTCATTAAAACAAAATAAAATAAAATAAATACAATGGCAGTGAGCATGGAAGCCAGGTAACAGCAAGCGAAGAGAAATAGGACATGAGGAGCTGGAGAAAATGAAGACGAACTCGGCAACCTCAAAAAAGTCTGAAAACATTAAAAAGAACTTGGGGTGGGGGGCAGGATATTGGCAGCGCCCACTCCATGTTTCACCCAACAAATACGTACTGACTGTCTTCCATGAACGGGTTTCCTGAGGCAGCCAGCACCCTTTTTGTTAGAGTAGCCTGCAGCTGCATGGTGACCTCAGAACTAGGAAGCTGGAAGCAGAGTCCAGGGGCCAGGGACCGATTTCTAATTTGGCCACTGACTTGCTTTGTGACCTGGAACAAGGCCCTTCCCCTCTCAGGGCCCCAGTTTTCTTCACTATCAAATGCAGAGGTTGAACTTTATCAGTGGGTTCCAGAGAACTAGAGACCCAGGTTAGACATTGATGAACTGTGTGTTTTTAACAACTCAAATGTAGTAAGGACAGAAAAATGCATGTTTCATATGTTTTCAGTTCTCTGCATTTTCACAAACTGAACATGCTATGAAATTAACACTCAGATGAGAAACAGAACATAACCAGAAGCTCAGAATCCCCATTGTGCTCACTAACCCCTCACTCAGGGTAACTATATCCTTATCACTAACAGCATGGATTAATTTCACCTGTGTTTGCCCCATCTCCAAGTACACTCCTAGAATACGCACTATTTTATGTCTAATTTCCTCCACTCAGGATCATCCATGAAGTTTGCTACAATACATTCCTACATATGTGGAAAATAAAGGCAATACTGTAAATTTTGTTATCAAGCTAAATGTGTTTAAGTTAAATGACTGTCTTTTATTCTGAGATAATGTTCTTTCATCTGTTTTGTACAAATAGTCTTTTTAAAAATTTCTCCAAAGTACTGGAACTTTGGTTGGTATTTTGTTTTCTTTTGTTGTTGAGATACGTGTTTTTGTTCCTGTTTAGAAAATTCAACCTCTAAATTATATTGTCCAGAAATTTGGCTGGGCTAGGCCATCCCCAGATGTGGACCCTGCTGGTGTAACTGAGCTCTAGGGTTCTGGACAGTGTAATTTACCAGTCCAAGCTTTGAGACTCTGAGCTTCCTGGTTTGAGCCCCTCTGATGACAGAATATGAAAGAGACAGCCAGAGACTCTCAGCAGTGTCTGCAGAAGCCACAGACATAAGACTCTTGACTTTTCTTTTTTTTTTTTTTTTTTTTGAGACGGAGTCTCGCTGTGCTCCCAGGCTGGAGTGCAGTGGCGTGATCTCGGCTCACTGCAAGCTCCGCCTCCCGGGTTCACGCCATTCTCCCGCCTCAGCCTCCCAAGTAGCTGAGACTACAGGCGCCCGCCACCATGCCTGGCTAGTTTTTTTGTATTTTTAGTAGAGACGGGGTTTCACCATGTTAGCCAGGATAGTCTCGATCTCCTGACCTCGTGATCCACCCGCCTCGGCCTCCCAAAGTGCTGGGATTACAGGCTTGAGCCACCGCGCCCGGCCGACTCTTGACTTTTCTGAAGAGGAGAGAGAAAAGGAGAGGGGAGGAGAGGCTTGAAACCTCCACACACTGTCTACACAGTGACATAAACAGCAGTTTTACCTCCCCATTGAAACAGACCAGATGAGGTTTTATCAGGCAGCAAAGAAGTCTGGGCTGGGAGTCAGGGGAGGGAGGAAGTGGGCAGAGGGAGACGTGTAACTCCTTTGTGGGACAGGACTACAGAATGGGGCAAGGCAGCATGAACTCAAGTCAGAGTCTCCTCAACTCGGGGTCCCCATGGAATGCTGGGGAGAGGAGGATGGGGTGTGGGCTGTGTCCTCAGGAGGCCTCAGGACCAGAAGCAGGACCTTGAGGAGATGCAGGACCTCCATTTAAAAAAGAAGGAAAGAAACAAAGAAGAAAAGAAAATTTCGCTGCACTGACTTATCTGGCAGAGGGGCAAGAGGTAAGGAAGGTCTCAGAAAGAAGCAAAAATCACCTGTGCTGTTGCAAACAATACCAGTTATGATGAGGTTTCGGTCTATCTGCAACAGCATCCATTTAACGTGAGCAACCCACGGGAAACCTTAAAAAAATGACTTGGGCTTATTCCCTGTTCTCAAGAAGCCATACAGGAGAGAGAATAAACATGAAATTTTTAAAAAAGGAACCCCAGGAGGGCGCGCCCAAGATGGCCGAATAGGAACAGCTCCAGCCTCCAGCTCCCAGCGTGAGTGACACAGAAGACGGGTGATTTCTGCATTTTCAACTGAGGTACCGGGTTCATCTCACTGGGGTGTGTCAGACAGTTGGTGCTGGTCCGCGGGTGCAGCCCGACCAGCGAGAGCTGAAGCAGGGCAAGGCATCGCCTCACCTGGGAAGTGCAAGGGGGAAGGGAATTCCTTTTCCTAGCCAAAGGAAATTGAGACACACAACACCTGGAAAATCAGGTAACTCCCACCCTAATACTGCATTTTACCAAGGGTCTTAGCAAACAGCACACCAGGAGATTATATCCCACACCTGGCCCAGAGGGTCCCATGCCCACAGAGCCTCCCTCATTGCTAGCACAGCAGTCTGAGATCTAACTGCAAGGCAGCAGTGAGACTGGGGGAGGGGCGCCCACTATTGCTGAGGCTTAAGTAGGTAAACAAAGCCACTGGGAAGCTCGAATTGGGTGGAGCCCACCACAGCTCAAGGAGGCCTGCCTGCCTGTGTAGCATCCACCTCTGGGGACAGGGCATAGCTAAACAAAAAGCAGCAGAAACCTCGGCAGAGGTAAATGCCCCTGTCTGACAGCTTTGAAGAGAGCAGTGAATCTCCCAGCACGGAGGCTGAGATCTGAGAATGGACAGACTGCCTGCTCAAGTGGGTCCCTGACCCCTGAGTAGCCTAACTGGGAGACATCCCCCACTAGGTGCAGACCGACACCTCACACCTCACATAGCTGGGTACACCCCTGAGGTGAAGCTTCCAGAGCAAGAATCAGACAGCAACACTTGCTGTTCAGCAATATTCTATCTTCTGTAGCCTCCGCTGCTGATACCCAGGCAAACAGGGTCTGGAGTGGACCTCAAGCAAACTCCAACAGACCTACAGCTGAAGGTCCTGACTGTTAGAAGGAAAACTAACAAACAGAAAGGACACCCACACCAAAACCCCATCAGTACATCGCCATCATCAAAGACCAAAGGCAGATAAAACCACAAAGATGGGGAAAAAGCAGTGCAGAAAAGCTGGAAATTCAAAAAATCAGAGCGCATCTCCCCCTCCAAAGAAACGCAGCTCATCACCAGCAACGGAACAAAGCTGGACGGAGAATGACTTTGATGAGTTGAGAGAAGAAGGCTTCAGTCTATCAAACTTCTCAGAGCTAAAGGAGGAACTATGTAACCAGCACAAAGAAACTAAAAACCTTGAAAACAGATTTGACGAATGGCTAACTAGAATAACCAATGTAGAGAAGTCCTTAAAAGAACTGATAGAGATGAAAACCATAACATGAGAACTATGCGACAAATGCACAAGCTTCAGTAACTGACTCGATCAACTGGAAGAAAGAGTATCAGCAATTGAAGATCTAATGAATGACATGAAGTGAGACGTCTAGAGAAAAAAGAGGAAAAAGAAATGAACAAAGCCTCCAAGAAATATGGGATTATGTGAATAGACCAAATCTACATCTGATTGGTGTACCTGAAAGTGACGGGGAAAATGGAACCAAGTTGGAAAACACTCTGCAGGATATCATCCAGGAGAACTTCCCCAACCTAGTAAGGCAGGCCAACATTCAAATTCAGGAAAGAAATACAGAGAACACCACAAAGATACTCCTCGAGAAGAGCAACTCCAAGACACATAATTGTCAGATTCACCAAAGTTGAAATGAAGGAAAAAATGTTAAGGGTAGCCAGAAAGAAAGGTCGTGTTACCCACAAAGAGAAGCCCATCAGACTAACAGCAGATCTCTCGGCAGAAACTCTCCAAGCCAGAAGAGAGTGGGGGCCAATATTCAACACTTATAAGAAAAGAACTTTCAATCCAGAATTTCATATCCAGCCAAACTAAGTTTCATAAGTGAAGGAGAAATAAAATCCTTTACAGACAAGCAAATGCTTAGAGATTTTGTCACCACCAGACCTGCCCTACAAGAGATCCTGAAGGAAGCACTAAACATGGAAAGGAACAACAGGTACTAGCCATTGCAAAAACATGCCAAAATGTAAAGTCCATCGATGTTAGGAAGAAACTGCATCAACTAACAAGCAAAATAACCAGCTAATATCATAATTACAGGATCAAGTTCACACATAACACTATTTACCTTAAATGTAAATGGACTAAATGGTCCAATTAAAAGACACAGACTGGCAAATTGGATAAAGAGTCAAGACCCACCAGTTTGCTGTATTCAGGAGACCCATCTCACATGCAGAGACACACATAGGCTCAAAATAAAGGGATGGAGGAAGATCTACCAAGCAAATGGAAAACAAAAAAAAGCAGGGGTTGCAATCCTAGTCTCTGATAAAACAGACTTTAAACCATCAAAGATCAAAAGAAACAAAGAAGGCCATTACATAATGGTAAAGGGATCAATTCATCAGGAAGAGCTAACTATCCTAAATGTATATGCACCCAGATTCATAAAGCATGTCCTTAGAGACTTACAAAGTGACTTAGACTCCCATACAATAATAATGGGAAAATTTAACACCCCACTGTCAACATTAGACAGATCAACAAGACGGAAAGTTAACAAGGATATCCAGGAATTGAACTCAACTCTGCACCAAGCGGACCTAATAGACATCTACAGAACTCTCCACCCCAAATCAACAGAATATACATTCTTCTCAGCATCACATCGCACTTATTCCAAAATTGACCACATCGTTGGAAGTAAAGCACTCCTCAGCAAATGTGAAAGAACAGAAATTATAACAAACTCTCTCTCTCAGACCACAGTGCAATCGAACTAGAACTCAGGATTAAGAAACTCAATCAAAACCGCTCAACTACATGGAAACTGAACAACCTGCTCCTGAATGACTACTGGGTACATAATGAAATGAAGGCAGAAATAAAGATGTTCTTTGAAACCAATGAGAACAAAGATACAACATACCAGAATCTCTGGGACACATTTAAAGCAGTGTGTAGAGGGAAATTTATAGCACTAAATGCCCACAAGACAAAGCAGGAAAGATCTAAAATTGACACACTAACATCACAATTAAAAGAACTAGAGAAGCAAGAGCAAACACATTCAAAAGCTAGCAAGAAATAACTAAGATCAGGGCAGAACTGAAGGAGATAGAGACACAAAAAACCCTCCAAAAAATCAATGAATCCAGGAGCTGGTTGTTGGAAAAGATCAACAAAATTGATAGACCACTAGCAAGACAAATAAAGAAGAAAAGAGAGAAGAATCAAATAGATGCAATAAAAAATGATAAAGGGGATATCATCACCAACCCCACAGAAATACAAACTACCATCAGAGAATACTATAAACACCTCTATGCAAATAAACTAGAAAACATAGAAGAAATGGATAATTTCCTGGACACTTACACTCGCCCAAGACTAAACCAGAAAGTAGTTGAATCCCTGAATAGACCAATAGCAGGCTCTGAAATTGAGGCAATAATTAATAGCCTACCAACCAAAAAAAGTCCAGGACGAGACAAATTCACAGCCGAATTCTACCAGAGGTACAAGGAGGAGTTGGTACCATTCCTTCTGAAACTATTCCAATCAATAGAAAATGAGGGAATCCTCCCTAACTCATTTTACAAGGCCAACATCATCCTGATATCAAAGCCTGACAGAGATACAACAAAAAAAGAGAATTTTGGACCAATATCCCTGATGAACATCGATGCAAAAATCCTCAATAAAATACTAGCAAACATAATTTAGCAGCACATCAAAAAGCTTATCCACCATGATCAAGTGGGCTTCATCCCTGGGATGCAAGGCTGGTTCAACATACGCAAATCAATAAATGTAATCCAGCATATAAACAGAACCAAAGACAAAAAACACATGATTATCTCAATAGATGCTGAAAGGGCCTTTGACAAAATCGAACAGCCCTTCATGCTAAAAATTCTCAATAAATTTGGTATTGATGGAATACATCTCAAAATAATAAGAGCTATTTATGACAAACCCACAGCCAATATCATACTGAATGGGCAAAAACTGGAAGCATTCCCTTTAAAAACTGGCACAAGACAGGGATGCCCTCTCTCACCACTCCTATTCAACATAGTGTTAGAAGTTCTGGCTAGGGCAATCAGGCAAGAGAAAGAAATCAAGGGTATTCAGTTAGGAAAAGAAGAAGTCAAATTGTCCCTCTTTGCAGATGACATGATTGTATATTTAGAAAACCCCATTGTCTCATCCCAAAATCTCCTTAAGCTGATAAGCAACTTCAGCAAAGTCTCGGGATACAAAATTAATGTGCAAAAATCACAAGCATTCTTATACACCAGTAACAGACAAACAGAGAGGCAAATCATGAATGAACTCTCATTCACAATAGCTTCAAAGAGAATAAAATACCTAGGAATCCAACTTACAAGGGATGTAAAGGACCTCTTTAAGGAGAACTACAAACCACTGCTCAGTGAAATAAAAGAGGACACAAACAAATGGAAGGACATACCATGCTCATAAAAGAATCAATATTATGAAAATGGCCATACTGCCCAAAGTAATTTATAGATTCAATGCCATCCCCATTAAGCTACCAATGACTTTCTTCACAGAATTGGAAAAAACTGCTTTAAAGTTCATATGGAACCAAAAAAGACCCCGCATTGCCAAGATAATCCTAAGCCAAAAGAACAAAGCTGGGGGCATCACGCTACCTGACTTCAAACTATACTACAAGGCTACAGTAACCAAAACAGCATGGTACTGGTACCAAAACAGAGATATAGACCAATGGAACAGAACAGAGCCCTCAGAAATAATACCACACATCTACAGCCATCTGATCTTTGACAAACCTGACAAAAACAAGAAATGGGGAAAGGATTCCCTATTTAATAAATGGTGCTGGGAAAATTGGCTAGCCATAAGTAAAAAGCTGAAACTGGATCCTTTCCTTACTCCTTATATGAAAATTAATTCAAGATGGATTAGAGACTTAAATGTTAGACCTAAAACCATAAAAACCCTAGAAGAAAACCTAGGTAATACCATTCAGGACATAGGCATGGGCAAGGACTTCATGTCTAAAACACCAAAAACAATGGCAACAAAAGCCAAAATTGACAAATGGGATCTAATTAAACTAAAGAGCTTCTGCACAGCAAAAGAAACTACCATCAGAGTGAACAGGCAACCTACAGAATGGGAGAACATTTTTGCAATCTACTCATCTGACAAAGGGCTAATATCCAGAACCTACAAAGAACTCAATCAAATTTACAAGAAAAAAACAAACAACCCCATTAAAAAGTGGGCAAAGGATATGAACAGATACTTCTCAAAAGAAGACATTCATACAGCCAACAGACACATGAATAAATGATCATCATCACTCGCCATCAGAGAAATGCAAATCAAAACCACAATGAGATACTATCTCACACCAGTTAGAATGGCAATCATTAAAAAATCAGGAAACACTACTGGCCTTCGCAGGACACCATGTACCACACGGTCCAAACGGTCTTCTCTCCTGTCAACAGCGGCCAGCCCCCCAGCTATGAGATGCTCAAGGAAGAGCACGAGGTAGCTGTGCTGGGGGCGCCCCACAACCCTGCTCCCCCGACGTCCACCGTGATCCACATCCGCAGCGAGACCTCCGTGCCCGACCATGTTGTCTGGTCCCTGTTCAACACCCTCTTCATGAACCCCTGCTGCCTGGGTTTCATAGCATTCGCCTACTCTGTGAAGTCTAGCGACAGGAAGATGGTTGGCAACCTGACTGGGGCCCAGGCCTATGCCTCCACTGCCAAGTGCCTGAACATCTGGGCCCTGATTTTGGGCATCCTCATGACCATTCCGCTCATTGTCATCCCAGTATTGATCTACCAAGCCCATCGATAGATCAGGAGACATCATTCAGGCCAGGAGCTCTGCCTATAACCTGTATCCCACGTGCTCCACCTTCCATTCCTGGTCCTGCCCCCAGAGCCGAGTCCTGTATCAGCCCTTTATCCTCACACACTTTTCTACAATGGCATTCAATAAAGTATACATGTTTCTGGTTAAAAAAAAAAAAAAAAAAATCAGGAAACAACAGGTGCTGGAGAGGATGTGGAGAAATAGGAACACTTTTACACTGTTGGTGGGACTGTAAACTAGTTCAACTATTGTGGAAAACAGTGTGGCGATTCCTCAAGGATCTAGAACTAGAAATACCATTTGACCCAGCCATCCCATTACTGGATATATACCCAAACGATTATAAGTCATGCTGCTATAAAGACACATGCACATGTATGCTTATTGCAGCACTATTCACAATAGCAAAGACTTGGAATCAACCCAAATGTCCATCAGTGACAGACTGGATTAAGAAAATGTGGCACATATACACCATGGAATACTACGCAGCCATAAAAAGGATGAGCTTGTGTCCTTTGTAGGGACATGGATGCAGCTGGAAACCATCATTCTCAGCAAACTGTCGCAAGAACAGAAAACCAAATACCGCATGTTCTCACTCATAGGTGGGAATTGAACAGACAGGAAGGGGAACATCACACACCGGGTCCTATTGTGGGGAGGGGAGAGGGGGGAGGGATAGCATTAGGAGATATACCTAATGTAAATGACAAGTTAATGGGTGCAGCACACCAACACGGCACATGTGTACATATGTAACAAACCTGCACGTTGTGCACATGTACCCTAGAACTTAAAGTATAATAAAATTTTAAAAAAGGGGGAACCCCACCATGTCCAGTTCTTAAGGAATAATTGTCTGCTGTGATTATGCAGAGTCTGTGATGGAGTCTTCCATCAAAATCTATTCAAGGAGATGTGCCTTCAAGGAAAAAGATCTCTGTGCCTCAGGAGTGCACAATTATATATGCAGCTGAATCTTCTTTGGCGCAATCCATTACAGGACAATTCCACATAAAACAAAATCAATGTCAGGCTATGTTTGCATCACTAGTTTGCAAAAGGATGTACCAAGAGTTTCTTTTAATAGATGGTGTCCTGCTCCGTTCAACATAGGATTCCTTATAAATACAACTTCTTCGAAGGCTTTTATATTGCATAAAGCAAGATATATACCAGCATCTCTCCATAGGTGGTTGTTTTGCCATTGTTTCCATAGGGGAGAGTTCTGGGTTTTTGTTGTTGTTGTTTGTTTGTTTGTTTGTTTGTTTGTTTTGGCTGTCCAGCACTCAACAACACCCCATCACCCATTTCTGTTAGCACCTCCATCTCCTATTGGAGAGAATTCCTCAGTTTTAAGGTCTTGGCAGAAGGTAAGTCCCAGCCCCTGCCACTTTGCACCACCTGCTCTACTATTGGAAGTCAAGAAGGCCACACCATTTCTCCACCACACCATGCCAGGCCTAACTGGTCACATGTTCATTCCTGGGACTTTGAGCTTTGGCCAAGTGATGTCAAGTCAGAGGGAATATTTGAAGGGACAGATTCAGCACAGTGACTGAAACATTCTGACACCAACTGTTCCTGATATCCCAACACCAATCCCACCAATAACTTTTCATAAATCCTTCCCCCTTCCACCTTGTCTCCCTAAATATGGGCAGAGATTCTGATTCTTGCAAATGAGAACACAGCTGGGAAACTGAGAAACATTGTTTCTAGCCCAAATATAAAGGTGCCACAGGCCTTCCCAACAGACTCTGCACCTAATACATTGCAGGTTCTTCAATAGCAGAGACCACATTTTCTGTTGTCTCTTCCCATTCCACCAATGAAACAGACCAACAAAAGAGCTGGGGGACACTAACCAGTATGGACTCCGAAGTCAAGATATTGAAACTTAGCATGAAGTTAATGAGAAGAGACCAAATAGAAGCTTCTTAAAGTCTTCTAGAGTAGATTGGGTTGTAAATAATACAGTAAGTTCATATACTAAAGTACAAGAATATAAATAACTACACTTCATATCTGCCTCGTGAGCAGACATTATGTCTTAGGTATTTAATTTTAAAGTCACACTGAACATTATGTTTTAATTAATGAACCTTGCTTCACAAGGCAATGAGGAGCATTTCTGCCAATTAGCATCAGATCTGTCTTTTATACATATGTCCTCTAATTCCTCACTTGCACGCCGGGATGGCCCAGGGGAAATTAATGACCTCTCTTTCACTTTATGTATATGGGTTTTTCCACCCACTGGTGGCTCACTTTTTGTCACCTCCCTGCCAAAGGACATCTGGAATATCTACAGCTGCATCTGTAGATGCCATTCCTTGATGTATAATCACGGCAAATCCAATTTCCCTCATAACGAAACCACCAAGAGTGCCCCCGCAACCCCAGGTCCCCAAGCCTTTCCCCACAACCAGGTTATGTGAGGATGTGTCCAAGTCTGCAAATTGTAGCTGCCTCCATGAGATCAGCACAGGGCTGGGGGCAACATTGCCTCTCAGACGCCAGTGCAGGCTCCAGCATCAGCCTGCCAGGTGAAATTCCTGGTTTTACTAGCTGTAAATTCCAGCATTTACTAGCTGTACAACCTTAACAGTTCCTTTCACTCCTCTCAGGTTTAGCTTCTTTACATGGGAAATTGGACTATTATTAGTACCCACCTTACAGAGGTGTTGGGAGGACTAAATGAAATAACGTGGGTTGCACTTAGAAAGTAACCCAGCACTTAGGAAATGTTTAATAAGCATTTGCTATTGCTCTGCCTTCAACTTTGTGGAGTTCAACTTTGTGCCTTCAACTTCGTACACTTTGTGGAGACCTTTCTGTCCATCTTTACAACAATCCCGCAGACCCAAAGGTTCCTAATGTTTGGGGGACTTTTTGGCTTTGCTTTGTTTGGTTTTATTTTTTGCAGGCCACCACTTTCCTTGCCAAATGCTCCATGAAGCAGGTGCCCAGGATGGTAATGGGTTGCTCTAATTCATTCACATTCTCTCTTACCTGGCTGCCACCAAATCCCGTGCTACAGAGATGTAGGCCACATGTCCCATGACTCCGCTGGGAACAGAAGGGTAGGGGGTAGACAGGCTAGATCAGGGATCTAATCCCCGGGGCAGGCAGCAACACAACACACAGTGACAGGGACGTGGTGTTAGAGAGGGGGTGAGAGACAGTGGGTGGTCTAGGCTAGTGGCACCTCCTCTGAGGAGTCCAGCAAAAAGGGGCCTGTTCCACCAGATATAAAGGAACATGGGGCTCTGTAGTCTGAGGTTGAGTTGAGCATAGACTTTCAAGAAATAATTAGCATCAATCAAGCTTAAGCTTCTAGGCCCTAGGAATGCAAAGATGGGGGAAATGGGAGAGTTGGAATTAGCATTAACTGATGTCCATTTTGTTGGAATTCAAGTATGAGCCACTCCCATCCCTTTTTTGTTGTTGTTGTTTGTTTGTCTGTTTTTGAGACGGAGTTTCGCTCTTGTTGCCCAGGCTGAAGTGCGATCGCATGATCTCGGCTCACTGCAACCTCCGCCTTCTGGGTTCAAGCGATTCTCCTGCCTCAGCCTCCTGAGTGACTGGGATTACAGACATGTACCACCACACCTGGCTAACTTTTTGTATTTTTAAGAAAGGAAGAAAGTGTGTTTCTGAGAAGTCAGGGAACAAAGTCAAGGCACATGGTGGGAAAGTGGTAGGTAAGCACCACTCCACCAAGCTAGTACCTCTGCCCTCTCAGAGTCCAGAAGCCACCAGAGGGCTGAGCAAGAAACCAAAGCTGAATTTCAGGCAAGGAAGGTAATTCAGAAGCCCAGGCCCTTTCTTAGAAGTGGGCACAAGGGGGCTGGGTGCGGTGGCTCAAGCTTGTAATCCCAGCACTTTGGGAGGCTGAAGCAGGCGGATCACTTGAGGTTAGGTGTTTGAGACCAGCCAGGCCAACGTGGTGAAACCCCATTTGTCTTTACTAAAAATACAAAAATTAGTTGGATGTAATGGCACACGTCTGTAATCCCAGCTACTCAGGAGGGTGAGACAGGAGAATCACTTGAACCTGGGAGGCAGAGGTTGCAGTGAGCCAAGATCACGCCACTGCACTCCAGCACGGGCGACAGAGCAAGACTCCATCTCAAAAAAAAAAAAAAAAGGTGGGCACAAGGGGGAAACAGGCCTGCAAAAACAAGACTCTGAATCTGCTCAGCATTCAGTTGCACAGAGGCAGCCCTGGTCCTAGAGTCTGGGCAGGGCTGGTTCTGAAGATGGGGATGAAAGGAGATCATTTTGGATCTAGAGAGATGGGGATGCAGGAAGTAAAGCCAGGACATCATGACAACAGAGCCAAGGTGAAAGGTATTGGCTGTGATCATGGAAGAAATGAAACCTACTAGATCACCTGAGTTCTTGACAAAGATTCTTTGATTGGCCAAACTTTAGTCCACTTTTGGAAACTTCTCCTAGGCCCAGCTATGTACTCCCTTGTAAAGTCCACTTTTAGCAAAGAATCCTGGTAAGTCAGTTTAGCAAGAACCCCCACTCCCACCCTTGATATCAGACCACGCTCAAAATCTGATCAGGTTTCTCATCCTCCATTCCCCAACTGATATCTGATCCCCCCATCTTTCTTCGGGAAGAATCCTGTTAGGTCAATTTAGCCAGAACCTCCTAGCCCCTGATGTTTCTTCTAAGTAATTTTCCATCCACTGACCCCACCCTGCGCCTGGGCTATAAATTGCTGCTCGCCCATGCTATGATGTAGTCAAAGTTGAGCTGAACCTCTCTCCCCAACTGCAAGACCCCATTGCAGGGGTCCCTCTAGCTATCACAATGGTCCTGAATAAACTCTGCCTTACAGTGCTTTAACAAGTATCATTGAAAAATTTTTTCTTTAACAGTTTCAGCAAAGGATTTTGATCTTATCGGTGCTGAGCTCCAAACCACTGAACTAACCAGACTACCTGAGGCGACAGACTACAAAGCACAACACACAGAGAGAGAAGAAAGGATTCTGGGGTCAGAGTGAACATAAACGCCTAGTGGTATCACAGCACAAAGCCTTTGTTTAAATAGGAAATGGCAGGATAGAAGGGAGCCCTTAGCCCTCCCCTTCCTATTGCAGAGAATAGAATCCTCATTAGGTTTCCTGTTTGGGACAAAGTCAGAGGAAAGTCACAGAGGGATGCATCAGAAGAGTCCCAGAGGGAAAGGGAAAGGAGGTGAGATTGTTGACACTGAAGATAAAAAGGCTGGGGCGACGTGCTGGCACGCACGGTGAGCCGCCTTACACAGAGGCCAGAGGCAGGCTGTTCTAATGAAATGGACTTACACATAGCTGGGGAAGTCTGAGCCAGATACAGGTTGTGCCAATGGGACAAAGCACCGGGACCCAGCCAGGGGACACCCTAGAGAGGTTCTACAGACGCCTTCCACCTGTTCCACTGCATCATAACCATAACCTCCTCTGTACTACAGTCACATTAGGGCATGTCAAGTCTCCATCAAAGCACAGGCTCTGTGAGGGGCCCCGTAGGATGTATCTTTCTGTTCAAATCACACCCAGCTGAGGGTCCCATCAGAGCTGGCATTCAGCCCATCTTTATTAAATCAACTCTCCCTACATTCCCGCCTACGATCATGGGCTGGGTACAATGGCCTCTGAGAGGACACTGAGTGGCAGCCACCTGAGCGCCTCCAGGTCAGTAGGAGAGCTCGAGAGGGTCCTCCCAGTGTCGTCTTTCTCTAGAATACACCCGCTTCCTCAGCTGTCTGGCCGGCTCCACTCTCTCCACAGATCCACACTGCCATCTGCTGGCAGAAGGCACAGGAGCGTCTCAGCGCCGATGTGCCCACCCTGCAGGGTGTGCGGCAATTCCCAATGCCTGATGCCCAGAGTCATGCCCTCCTAACCCTTGGCATGTGACAGTGTCAGCCGCGGAAGCTTCAGGCTCTGTTCCTTGTGATTTCCCAAGCATCTCCCTGGACTCATCCTCCCTTTCTTTACAGATTTTTCTCTAGTTCAGAAACGTGTCCTCCTCCACCATCCCACCTGGGCATACTGCAGACTCCTTTAACCCTGGGGTGGAGAAAAGAGAGCACAGAAGACAGCCAGACACCTTCCACTCCGCAGCTCAGCCCTTCTCTAAGGCACTTCACTACAGATCATGATGCCCGAGCAGGCTTGGTTAGATTTTCTATAGCGAGATCTGTGAATTGTTCGTTTCACATTTCAACAACTCAGAAATGAGGATGCATCTTAGTGTCACAAGGTCTCTGTGTGAAAACTTTGACACCTTCTGGAGAGATCAAGAAGCACCAGTATTAACGTGACTCACTTTAAATAGTTGAAATGCATGATGTGTGAATTTTATCTCAATAAGGCTACGCTTGGTTTTTGCTTAAAGCTGTCTCAGGTTGGGTGGAGGAGCATGGATGTATACACAAAGCTAACATATTCAAGGATACACTCTACAGGAGCTTTCTCATTCCATCCTCACAGCCAAACAAGGAGACGTCACCACTAACCTCATATTACAGAGCAGGAAATGGGGGCTCAGAGAGGCTGTGCTCGTGCCCAAGGACTCACGGCTGGTACACAGTGCCATCTGCTTTAGAACCCATGTTCCAAACCACTAGATACTCTTCTTTCACGTTACTTCTATAAAGGAAAAATAAAAGAAAAATTTGTTGTAAGAAAAAAACAAACTTTCTTTTTTGATTAAAAAAAAAAGTTATGGTAGGACTTATCCAAGATGTCCTCCAATAGGTGAATGTATAAACAAACTTGTGTATCTATAACAAGAACATTATTCCGTGATAAAAAGAAATAAGCTATCAAGCCATGAAAGGACATGGATGAATCTGAAATACATTTTGCTAAGTGAGAGAAGCCAGCCTGAAAAAATCTATGTGTTGTTTGATTCTGATTATACAATATCTGGAAAAAGCAAAACTATAAAGACAGTTAAAAAAAAAAAAAATCACTGGTTGCGAAGACCCTGTGGGTAAATGGGAAGTTGAAATCAGTGAAGCCCAGGGGATTTTTTTTCAGGTGGTGAAACTATTCTGTATAATTTTGTAATTGTGGACATATGACACTATGCATTTATCAAAACCTACTGAACCTTACAGCACAAAGAGTGAACCATAATGTATGCAAATTGAAAAAAAAACATTTAGGAGGTCAAAGGAATCCCAGGATGAAATGTGGTATGTGACAAAATGATCTAACTATATTAAAATGTATGAAACTATAATACCTCACTGAAAGAAGGGGAGGGGGTGAGAAGGAAGGTGCTGACCTAAGCAACTCTGGAAATAAATGAGTGGAGTCTGTAAAACCGAAGCAAAAATAATTGCATATAAACACTATACTCAAGTTGATAAAGCTGTTCCCCACAACCCCACAGCGGTACAGGTTAGCAATGTTAACACTGCTATACATGTACACTAGAATTGAACAATTAAGTGAAATGTAAGTGAAATGGATGGTAGATGGTGGGAGCCAGTTTCTCATGGATGAAGTAGGAGGTCACAGAGAAGCAAGGAGAGATGATCACCAATTAGAGTTGGAGACATCAGTATGAACTCATGTTTAGCATTACATAGAAAAAGATGGTTACATATAGAAACACTGAAAGATAGTTGTGTGTGTATATGTATATATACATACACATATGCATACCTCTTTGTTCTTGCTCTCAGCTGAGACAGCCTAGAAGGACGAGCCAGTAAGAGAACTGATCTAGTGCCCAGATCTTGGTTTTATTTGTTTGTTTGTGAGATGGAGTTTCACTCTTGTTGCCCAGGCTGGATTCACTGCAACTTCCACTTCCTGGGTTCAAGTGATTCTCCAGCCTCAGCCTCTGGAGTAGCTGGGATTACAGGTACCCACCACCACGCCCAGCTAATTTTTGTATTTTTAGTAGAGACAAGGTTTAATTTTTTTATTTTTAGTAGAGATCGGGTTTTACCATGTTAACCAGGCTGGTCTCAAACTCCTGACCCCAGGTGATCTGCCCGCCTCGGCCTCCCAAAGTGCTGGGATTACAGTTGTGAGCCACCGCGCCCAGCCAAGATCTTGGTTTTAAATACCTTTCTCCAGTAAAAGGAACTAGAGCTTCTTGAAGAAGCATGCCACCATACCCAGCTGATTTTTGGATTTTTTTTTTAGTAGAGCTTGTTGAAGAAATGGTTGATTCTAGAATTGGAGCAGGAAATAAACAAGATGAGCCTGGAGCACCTTGTAGTGCCAGAAAGTAAAGAAGTGCTTACAACACACACACACACACACACACACACACACACACACACGATGGGATATATCAAAGCCCCCAGTGGCCAAAGCTAGAACAATTTAAAATAGTATTGATTATAATCCAAAGTGTAAAATAAATATCTGCAAGCCTATACAAATACGAAAAAATAAATGAATGTGGAAAAAGAGACAAATCGGTGCAGAAGCATTCCAAATAATTTACATATATTCTGTACCCTCAAGAAAGTTGAGCATAACTTCTACTCCTTAAGTATGGGCTACACGTAGTGACTTTCCAAGAATACAGGATAACGAGGGGGTTAAAAGAGTCACTTTCCTGTGGAGAAATATGACAAACACTACCTCAGTCAGATGACCAAGGTTAACCTCAACAGTCAAAAGCCATGTTGATAGTATGTACCCCTGACATGATGTGACAAAAATGGCATTTTACCTCCATCGACTCCGCCTACAAAACTAGAACCACAGTCTAATCGTGAGAAAAACATTTAAAATCCCAATATAAGGATATTCCACAAAATATTTGACCAGTATTCCTCAAAACTGTTCAGGTCATCAAAGATGAAGAAAATCTAAGAAACTGTCACAGCCGAAGAAGACACAACAACTAAATATAATAATGTAGGACTGTGGATGGGATTCTGGAAGAGAAAAAGGACATTAGTTAAAAACTAGGGAAATCTGAATAAAGTAAGGCTTTCATTACCACTACTGCGATAACATTGGTTTGTTAATTGTGACAGATTTACTATACTAAGATGTGAATAATAGTGAAAACTAGGTGTGGAGCATAAAGAAACTCTCTGTACTTTCTTTGCAGTAAATCTAAAACTGTTCTAAACAATGAAGTTTGTTTTTAAAAATAATGATATAGGAAATTTGGGAGGTATCTGGGAAGGAAGAAATAAGGGACAATAAACAGAGATTCAAAACAGAATTGCACATCTCCTTCTTGTTTAAAAATATGTCATGATAAACAACTAACGTTTACTGAGAGCTGATTACATGTCTGACAGCATGCTAAGTGATGTGTGCACATTATTTCTTTTAATCCTCACAAATATGCGGTCAGAAAATATCATCACCCTCATTTTGTAAAGGATGAAACTGGAGGTCAGAGAAGATACATAATTTACCCAATGAAGATCACCAGCTAAGAAGTAATGGGACTGAATTCAATTCTGCTCCCATCATCCATTCTGTTGTAAACTTGTTCGGAATGTCTTCAATTTTAAAATGTATCAATCAATACATATTTATTTAGTAGCTATTATGTGCCTGGTCCTGAGCAATAGCTGGGGTTGGGCCCCAAGGAACTACAAGTTTGGTTGGAGAGACATGGGAAAGGTTAAATATCATAAAGAGAATATCAATTACAGTTTGTGAAGAAAATGAATGCCAACAAAACAGAGCAAGGACTTGTAGCTGTTTTGAATAATTGGGAAACACTTCATGAAGAAGCAGCCATGGAATTCGTAATTGGGATCAAGATAAAGAATTCAAATTGAAGGACAGGAGGAAGCCCTCCAGGAAGAGAGGTTGGAGCTGTGACTGTACTCTCTCTCTGCCTTGCAGAATCAGTGTTAGAGGGAAGGAGACAATCCACTTGGGTGTTCCTGAGAGCTAGTGAGACCAGGAATTGATGTGAAGTTGGGTCTTAGCCTTCAATCTGACCTCAAGGGTCTCTCCTAACACTCTCTTTTTTTTTTTTTTTTTGAGATCGAGTCTCACTCTGTCCCAGGCTGGGAAAGGCAACACAGATCTGGGCTCAAGCACTGCAACTCCACTTCCAGTGTCTGCCACCCTCTAAGCCCAGCCTCCCAGTAACTGGGATTACAGGTAATGTGCCACCATGCCCAGCTGATTTTTATAATTTTCATTTCTTTTTAGTAGAGATGATACTTCACTCATGCTGGCCAGACTAGTCTCAAAATTCCTGACCTCATGGATCCTACCTCAGCCTGCCAAAGCTGGATTTCACAAACAGAGCCACCATACCCGCCCTTCCAACACTCTTTAGAAAAAGAAAAAAAAAAGGTATTTAGAATCCAACAATTAGAATACATAGAGCATTCTGGACTGAGAAAGAGATAATAAGAACATTAGCTAGATGCACACCCAGATCCCAGCCACGGGGAGGCTGGAAGAAGGAGGGATTGTGAGCCTAGAGCTCGAGGCTACAGTGAGCTATGATTGTGCCACTGCACTCCAACCTGGCACAGAGGAGATCCTGTCTCTAAATAAGAAAGAGATCCCCAAACGACCTAGCTTGTCTTTGCAGCTTCTGCTTCAGAGGTGCAACGGGAACACTTGCCTCAGGTGTCTGTGATGCTGCTCAAGCTACCAACATTTCCCCTGGCTTCAGGCCACCAAGAGGGAGATCCTGGCTGGGTACCTGTCCCAGAGCTTGCAGTGCAGTAAGAAGCCACAACTTCTGCCCGGAACCACTCTTAGATCACACGCTTTGTTAGGATCTACAAGGAGATTTTGTTTGGGTTTGTAAAATTACATCATTGTAAATGTTTAGTAGGGATATGCCTAAACACACAGTTTCAGCTCCTTTAAAATCCCATTTGTACAGGATCATGATGGCTCACGCCTCTACAATGCCAGCACTTAGGGGAGACAGAGGCTGTAGGACACTACCTTGAGCCCAGGAGCTAGGACTTCTGCCTGGGAAGCACATAGCAAGACTTCTGTTCTCACAATAAGTAAAAAAGGCATAAAAAAATAGTAAAATCATATTTTCACTCTTCCCGGTGTGCCTTTCTTTATCCCAAGGCAGACAGGCTGAGATGGAATCTCCTGCCTTTACATAGGGTACTGCTCTCCCATCCACTCCAGGCTAATCTCACCAGCTTCCACTCATTCCCTGCCCACCGTTGGTACTGTTTCTTTAAACTTTGGAGGCTTTTTATTTCGTCACTTTAAGTTCTGGTATTACATGTGCAGAGCATGCAGGTTTGTTACATAGGCATGTGTCATGGTGGCTCAAGCACCTGTCAACCCATCATCTAGGTCTTCAGTCTCACATACAGGTTTGTCCTAATGCTCTCCCTCCCTTTGTCCCCCACCCCTAACAGGCCCCAGTGTGATGCCCCCCTTCCTGTGTCCATGTGTTCCCACTGTTCAACTCCTAATTCTATGAGTGAAACATGAGATGTTTGGTTTTCTGTTCCTGTGTGTTAGTTTGTTGAGAATGATGGTTTTAGATTCATCCATGTCCCTGCAAAAGGACACATGAACTCATTCTTTTTAATGGTTGCAGTACTTCATGGTGTATGTGTGCTACATTTCTTTATCCAGGTCTATTATTGATGGCATTTGGATTGATTCCAAGTCTTTGCTATTGTAAATAGTGTGCTGCAATAAACATACCTGTACATGTGTTCTTATAGTAGAGATTTACAATCCTTTTGCGGTATATACTCAGTACGGGATTGCTGGGTTAAACTTTTGTTATTAAACTCAACACAGATGCAGAACACCATGTAAAGCAAACATTGGGCTTATTGAATTAAGCATAATGAACACCCTTTGTGACTACAACTCATGCTTTATTTCTTCTGACTTAAACTGCTCTGAAAATTCTGGTTTTTGTTTTGTTTTTGTTTTTGTTTGTTTTTTTTTTTGAGACGGAGTCTCACTTCTCTGTCGCTTCAGGCTGGAGTGCTGTGGTCGGATCTCAGCTCTGCACTGGTGCAAGTCTGGCCCTGGTTTCCGCCATTCTCCTGCCTCAGCCTCCAGTAGCTGGGACTACAGGCGCCCACCTCAGCCTGGCTATGTTTTTGTATTTTTTGGTAGGAGACGGGGTTTCACTGTGTTAGCCAGGATGCACTGGAGCCCTGACTCAGTGGATCCACCCCGTCTCGGCCTCCCAAAGTGCTGGGATTACAGGCTTGAGCCACCGCGCCCGGCCGAGCTCTGAAAATTTCTGATGGCAATATATTTTTTTCACCATAAGTTACTTGGTCTTTTGTCTGATTAACTAAGGAATTTTTTTAAGTAGAGCAATTCTACCACAAGTATGCCCTGTTGGCCATTCTAGGTTTATTTATTCAGTTATAGGATGTGCCTCTTCAAAGTGTAGTTTCAAACTTTTTTTTAATCTCAGGAGTGTTTTCTTACAGTTTTTTATATTTGTTCTGTTCCCTTTAGCTTTCTTCTTTGTTGAAACTTATTATGTAAATGTTGAATGTTGTTGCCTATCTTCTATATTTCTTTTGCTTAAATAATTTTTATTCATTTTGGTTTCAATTCTCCTTTTAGTCATCTCCTGTTTATCTTAAGACATTATCTGTGTTCCTCCTACTTTAGTCTTCATTATTTAAATTGATTTTTTTCTCATTCTTTCCTGAGTTCCCTCGCTTAATTCCTCAGCTTCTCTAATTCTCTGTTGTATATTGTTTTTACATACACTATTTTTAAACCTGTAAATGTGCTTTGAACATTGCAGATTCTCATCTGTTTATGGGCATGTCTCTCATTCCGCACCTTATTTTCCTTTCTAAGTTTGCATAGCATTTTACCTCAATCTTTTTTTCCGTTTATTTTTATGTGAAACTTTTCTGAACTTCTGGGAGACGTTAGAATAGTTTTTTCTTATTTAGGGCTCTAGAGCTCCCTTTTCTGTTGATTTTCTGAAGTATTCAAAAACACAGCATTTACTTTTGGAGATCTCCTGGCTCTGTTCCCCTCTAAAAGAACCTTCTTTCTCCTTTGCCTCCATTGTACCTGTCCTACTCCTGTTTAGCTCTATCCCTCAGTGTGCAGCTTTGTCCTAGGAGTTCCCGGGGTGCAGACTGCTCCAGGCCCTGCAGGCCTTACCAAAAACCTCTCATACTCACCCACTGGAGGTGCAAACTGCTGTTACTGGCTGTTCTCAGACTGGCTCACTGAGACTCTGAGCTCCTGATGGCTATTGCGGGGTTCTGTTCTCAGGTCCATCAGACACGCCATCACTTCCTTCGGCTTCCCCCTGCACAGATGCTGATAATACGCTGGTTAGTCTTCACGTGCTCTTATTAAGGGTTTGTGGAGATGCTTGACACCTGTATATTTGGTGCAACGCTCATCCCTGAATTTTAGTTTTTCTACCCCAGTTTCTCCGTGTTTTTATGAAGTTATTTGGAGAGATTCAAACATTATGGCACAACGGCTGCCACCTTGCCAGGATCCGAATCATTGTTCTTAATCCATGATTCTATAAATTTCTTAATCACTGCACCAACTACTTGCAGGAAGTAGCAAGCACGATATCCCTCCTCCCCTCTCGCAGCCCTCCCAGTCCCCCATCTTGTCTCCTGCTAGAGGCCAACAGTGCTTGAAAGATGCCACAAAGCACTCGACGTTGTCCTCACATCATTATCGGTATTAACCCCCAGCTGTTGGGAAACACCAGGGCAACACCTCCCTCGTGGCTTGTTAGTTCAACCTTGGTTCCTTTCACAATTGCCCACCCCTAACTGGGAATGAGCCTGATGAGAAACAACTGATGGTTACTGTCAGGCAGCCAGATGCCAGGCACAGCCCTCAAACTAAAGCAGCGCTGAGAGCTGGGGTGGTGGGGGCAGCCCCTCACCGGCAGGAGGCGCAGATGGACTCTTTCCAGAGGGCGAACCAGCTTCCCACAAGTCAGCCCCTGGAGTGTTCACAGCAGGGGCCCCACACCTGTCCCCTTCCTTGAATCCTCCTACCTTATACACAAAACTTCACCTGGGAATACAGTGAGCAAGACAAAGAAACGAGATCAGCTTCCTTCTTTAAATTCAACACAATGCCCATTTTCCTACCCAACATTTATTTTATCATTTATTTAAAAGTGAGGAAGAGTGATTTTCTTGATCTACATTTTTATCTCCTCATCTTCCCTCTGAGCTCTGGCACATTAGAGTTTTGTTCTGGTCCTCAATCCTTATGGGGCCATCTTGCCTAGTTTATGTCTCTTGGACTTAACGCCAAGACAAATCAGGTCCAGGCAGGAAGCTCCAAGCACCCAGCACCTATTACCTTTGCTTCTCGGGCTAGAGCCAATTAAATCAAACTTTGCTCTGAGGCTGCCTTGGGAAGTAACATGCTTAACAGCCTGATGAACAAACAGTGGAGCTGCCGTCACACTTGAGTTATGGCTATTTCAACTCCAAATCAACTGTGATTCATGCCTCACATTTCCTTAGCAAGAGAAGCCTTTGGGATATCAGAGAAGACAACAGCCTGAGTCCTAAGGGAAATCTTCCGACTTCCAGAGGAATGACAGATGAGAAACATGCTTACTACGTTCTATCATTTGGGGAGAAATCTCTTTTAAGTCCAGTGTTACGGTACATATTAGAAATATGACCAAGCATGGACAAAAGGCATTCAAGAATTGATCTTTGATGGATCAAAATATGTCCTATTATCGGGAGGCACTGCGTCTATGCTTTCATGACCTCGTTAGCAATACACTCTGAGAGGCAGCAGTGAATCTTGCTTCCTCCTACACAGCACATTGAAATCAATGATCCTTGAGAGAAAAAAAAGAGAGAGAGAGAGAGGAGGGTGGGAGACGAAAAGCAAATAAATGCTGGTTCATTTGTTTTTAGGCACTCTATTTAGGACCACTCTGGTTCTGAATGGTAAATATTGTTTCATTTCATTTTCTGCTCCCCCAGGTGGAGACAGTAATGGGCACTTACAACCATGCTTTGGTAAATGGCCAAAGTATGCTTATATTTATTCATTTGTCAAAGCCATTCAAATTAAAGTTATGGTTTAAGATTTAATGAGAGGATTCTGGGAGGGTGGTGGGACGCACTCGGAAAGTGTCTCTCCACCTAGACAACAACTGCACTGGCAGAATCTGCCTGATGTAACTACTTTAGAACTCTGGAGTCTACTGAAGGCTTGCAACTTCCAGGGGACAACTTGGATGGTGAATTAATGTTAATTTCAATCCATTTCAGCTCTTAGCACAGTAGCAGCTACCAATGTCTACTTCTAAACCCTTGGCAGGCACTTATGCACGCGTTCCCAGAGCAACCGGCATACAGCTTGCGGGAGCCAAAATGAACAAAAGGAAACTTGCCCTCCAAATGCTGGAGACCTGTGTTCTGATAAGTGCTTCTGAACACAGGGATGCAGACAAAGAGGTGAGCAGCCGCTGTTGCTGTACATCCCATCCCCCGACTGTTAGAAGTCCCTTCTTCCCCTCTGGCTGAAGTGACTCTCAGAGGATTTAAAGGACCAGTGCCCTTTTTCTGCCCTTCATTTTTCTTTTTCCCTCATTGGGAGCCAGACATTAAGTACTACAACATTCAAAAAAACAACTGCACATATAGGGGAAATTAGAAACTGACTGCACATATCCAGGGAAAGGCTCAAGCTCAGAAAAAAACCTGAGAGACCTTAAGTTGATACCTCAGACTAATACTTGGCCCAGAGACTCCCTTATAACAATAAATAATAATAACAACAACACACATTAATAAAAGAGAGCAAACCCTAGGGAAGGAGGAGAATCTGATTTCGAGTTACATTATTAGATTCAAATATCCAATTTTCAACCAAAACTCACAAGGCATACAAAGAAACAAGAAAGTATGGCCCATTCAGAGGAAAAGATAAATCCACAGGAAAAAAAGGAAGTATCAATAAAGAGATATAAACATAAAAAGAAACCAAAATGAAATTCTGGAGCTGAAAAGTACAGTAAACTGAAATGAAAAATTCACCAGAGGGATTCATAGCAGATATGAGCAGGCAAAAGACAAAATCAGTGAACTTGAAGGCAGGATAATAGAAATTTTAGAGTCTGAAAAACAGAAAAAAGATTAAAGGGAACAGAGCCTAGGAGACCTGTGGGACACCATCAAAACACACACTAGTGTATTTTGGTCACTAAGAGTCCCAGGAGAAAAGAGAAAGCAGCAAAGAGAATATCTGAAGAAATAATGGCTGTATAATTCCCAAATCTGGTAAAAGACATGAATGTAAACATCCAAGAAACCCAATAAACCCCAAGTAAGATTAACTCCAAGACATACACACCAAAATACATTATAGTTGAGTTTCCAAAAGTCAAAAACAGAGAGAATCTTGAAAGCAGTGAGAGAGAAGCTATTTACACATAAAAGGGATCTTCAATGACATTACCTGCAGATTTCTCATCAGAAATGCTGGAGGCCAGAAGGCAGTGGGCCAATATACTCAAAATGTTAAAAGAAAAAAATAAAATAAAATAAAAACTGGCAACCAGAGAATCCTATATCCAGCAAAACTGTCCTTCAAAAGTGAGGGAGAAATTAAGAGGCTCCCAGGTAAACATAAGCTGAGGGAATTCATTACCTAACTAGACCCACCCTCCAAGAAACGCTTATAGGAGTTCCGCAAAGTAAAATGAAAGGACATTAGACAGTAACCCAAAGCAATATGAAGAAATAAAGATCTCAAGAAAAATAAATACATTGGGCAATTTAAAAAACCAATATTATTGTACCGATAGCTTGAGATTCCAGTTTTTGTTTTTTTTTTTTTTTTTTTTTTTTTGAGACAGAGTCTCGCTCTGTCGCCCAGGCTGGAGTGCAGTGGCGCGATCTCGGCTCACTGCAAGCTCCGCCTCCCGGGTTCACGCCATTCTCCTGCCTCAGCCTCCCGAGTAGCTGGGACTACAGGCGCCCACAACCGCGCCCGGCTAATTTTTTGTATTTTTAGTAGAGACGGGGTTTCACCGTGGTCTCGATCTCCTGACCTTGTGATCCGCCCGCCTCGGCCTCCCAAAGTGCTGGGATTACAGGCGTGAGCCACCGCGCCCGGCACAGTTTTTGTTTTCTATGAGATTTAAGACTAATAATTTTTTTAAAATTATGTCTAAATGCTAGTATTATTGTTTTTAAAAAGTCAGTGAGACTAGTTTAAAAACAATATAACTATACAATGGAATTCTCATTAAAAAATAATTAGATCTAATGTATTGCCAAGTTAAAAGATAAAATTGTATACATACAGAATGATCCACTGTTTGTAAATGTGGTATGTTATGTTCATATGTGGCATATTCTTTTATACATATACAACTAATCAGTATTTTAGTGAATTCTGAATACAAAAAAAGGAGTCAGCAAAAATCTAAAGCAGATAATAGTGGTTATACATAAGGAGTATGTCAGCTTGGATTAATAAAAAAGCAGACCCTCAAACAAGGATTTGCATGTAAATGGTTCATTCAGGATGGTACCAGGAAACACTAATGGGACAGGGAGAAAGGAGGACACGGAAGAGAACAAAGAAAACAAAGGGTTGGTTATTGAGCAACTTACCATGGTGGGCAAGTGGGGCTCAAACCCACTGGAAAACGCTGAGTGACAATGTAAGACACATCTCAGATATCCTAGCCAAGGGATGAGGAAGTCTGTTTGCCCATCCCCAAACACGATGGTCTGAGATCTCAGGGATATTAACTCTCCAACCCTTGGAGCTCGCCCCACATATACAAGTCAAAAGAAATCCTACAGAATGGGAGTTGCAGACATTTGTCACAGAATCCTGCCTACAAGTAACAGAACAATGAGAGCTGTGGCCATGTAGGTAAGACACTTGAGGCATCTACTATAGGGTGACTTCTGGAAAACTGACTTTTTACATAATTTTTATTGTGTTTTGCATAGCAGTGACACATTTTAAAATCAGAAAAAAAAAAACTGAGATAAAAATACCATATTAGGTTTTCTAGAGAAAAGAAAAAGCTTACAGATAAGCCCCCAAATGTGCAGCAAAGCCAGGGGTCTCCTCTCAAAGGGGCCCTACCACCTAGGAAATGTCTGCCACAGAACCAGCAGCCCTGGAGATCAGCTCACCTGACATGCTGGGGGACAGCACCATGAAGAAAGAGACAGCTAAGACAAAGCACAGTTTTGACATTTTTATTCACTGATCATAAATATAGTCTCATGAGCATTAAGGTGATCATGAATGATGTACTAGCACCTGGAACATGACCATCATGGAGCACTCATTGTTTCCCCATCACTGGCCAGAGAAGTCAGGGCAACTCCCTTTCATCAAGTGTTCGACTTTGGAGGGGCCCTCCTTCTGGTGCAGCAATTTTATTCTTGGCTCGTTCTCAACAATTAAAAAATCATAAAAGACTCAGTGTTTGCAATAAAATATCAAAGAGGATAAGAAGATTTTCTATTCTTCTTAAAGTCTAAAGTAAAAAGGGGAGGTAGGGAAGAAGGAGAGGAAAGGGGAAAGATGTCAGGGATCTGCCACGTTTCTTCCTTTCCCCAGACCATTTTGTAAAAACAAAACCAGGGAGGTATTAATGCTGTTTGGAGATGGGTTGCGTCTCTCTGATAAGCCACTCGAGAGCTTCCTGGCGGCCCTGTTTCTGCAATTCCTTCCCAATCACGTCCCTGCAGGTCAGGTGGTAATTGTTGAGCCAGTCGCACTGCAGGGGAGAGAAGGACAGACACAGTATTCACCACCCCATCTTTAACAACTGGATAAACAGGTCAACAGCAAGGGCCCCCATGTGCTAAGATCACAAGCTGAGAGAAAAGGTGTGCAACACCCTTTCTCCTTACTCACAGATGAGTGTTTTCCTTGTGTTCAGTTTCCCTGGAAATACATAGGACCAGACTTCATGGCTTCTGGTGAAAAGGCCCCCAGAACAGTTTACTATTATAGACAGTAGACTCTAAGCTCCTGCTCCCACCTGTGTGGCTTCATTCCCTTACACCTGAGCCATCCTGAGAGGCGGTAAGCTGGGGAAGAGCCCCTGGACTCTCTGAGAGCTCCTACTAAGAGAGACACCCGAAACTGTCCTGCCAACACACTGAGCTACATATCCTACATCCACTGAAAAAGTTGAATAAAAAACTAGGGTCAGTCAAGCCCATGAGTGTCTTTTGAGTGTAGCTGCCTAGATGAACCCAAAACCTGCGGTGGTTAAAGACTGTGGTGTGGCCGGGCGCGGTGGCTCAAGCCTGTAATCCCAGCACTTTGGGAGGCCGAGGCGGGTGGATCACGAGGTCAGGAGATCGAGACCATCCTGGCTAACACGGTGAAACCCCGTCTCTACTAAAAATACAAAAAACTAGCCGGGCGTGGTGGCGGGCGCCTGTAGTCCCAGCTACTCGGAGGCTGAGGCAGGAGAATGGCGTGAACCTGGGAGGCGGAGCTTGCAGTGAGCCGAGATCGCGCCATTGCACTCCAGCCTGGGTAACACAGCGCGAGACTCCGTCTCAAAAAAAAAAAAAAAAAAAAAAAAAAAAGACTGTGGTGCAGCAGAGTGGGGCTGGGAGTAAGCTTAGTTTTCAGACTCTCAACTCAACATGCCACAAGAACAGGAGACAAAAAAGAGAGAGAAAGGAAGGACCTGCTGGCAGGACTTGGTGCCTAGGCAGGGGCTGATCCACTAGACATGATGGCAAAATCCCCCTTGGTTGTACAGGGAAAAAGGTGAAGTCTGGAGTGAAGCAGGTTTTACCAAGAGGACAACAAGCCACTCTCATCACTGTCTATGGGGTAGCTGTCTGGAAGCTGAGGAGACTGATAGTGCCACAGGTGTGGTTGTCATAAATGAGTCAAAGGCCATTTTGGAGGGCAGGGATGTTACAGAAGTACTGGCTTCAGGGACTACAATCCAGCCAGGTACCAAAGCCCCGCTGGCTTTAAATAACCCCAGCTGGGGTCAGGATGGGCACACAAGCCCATTAATTACAAAGGACTGATGGCAGACAGATAGGGTGCTGTTACCAACTGGCTGTGACCCAGCCAGGGTTCCAATGCCTACTGAGAAGAGCCTACTAGCCTACTAGCCCCTTCTGGGAGTCAGGGAAGTGACGGGGGCAGGGGACGATGTCAAAAGCAGGCAAACTGCTATGTGTCCACAGCAAGGCCAGCAGGGCTACAAAGCAGCCTACTGGCCAAAGCAGCTCAACAGTAAGGCGAAGGCAGCATCCTGGTGTAAGCCTGGGGCCACAGCCAAACTCCCAAAGCCCTTTTGGTTGAGAGCAGGGAGGGAAAAGTGGGAGTGTGGACAGCCTCGGCGGGGCCTGAGGACCATCACAAGGCCCTGACAGTCTGCAGCAGGCCATATTCCCATCCGAACAAGGTCCTTTGCTGCCATCTGGTGATAAGTGATGAGAATGCAGACCCCAACCAAAAAGTCCCTAAAGTGACTCCAAAAGACAGGCTAAATAGAAAAGGGCAAATGACCAGATATTTTAAAAGCCAGGTATTTTAAGAAGACATTATCTGCCCCACAAAGAGTAACTGGCCGAAAGAATAGTTCAATCATGTGGGCATGCAAGGTCCAGGAATGAACCACAGCGTAACACAGATCCCTGGTCTATGTCCAGTGTCACGGGAGTAGACTGATTCTTTCTCCTTCAAGGAAAAATGGCCTCGCTTAAACTTCCTCATACACTACTTCCCTGGATAAAGGGGAATGTCATATGGGAGAAATGCCTCCTGATGGGTACACTTTATGTGGACAGGAAAGACAGCATGACCTAGAATTACTTGGCAGGAAGCCACAGCCTTGGACTCCAAGAGTACAAAATGACGTATTACTGGAAAGCCCCTTGCTAAGTCCCTGGAAGCTGTGCCCAAGGGCCATTACAAAAGACACTGGTTCCTATGGGGCAGAGGGATTCTAAGCAGGGTGGCTCCCATGCCCACCTATGTGTTCTCATTTCCTCTCAGCTAAGGCAACACTTACAGGGGCTGGACAAGAGCCCTGGACACTGGAAAGACTCTTCCTGCTGAAGAGACACACTGGACACTGTGCTGACAGGCTGAGTCTCCTTTTCCACATCCATCTGCAAGCTGCATAACCCACCCAGTATCAGCAGGGCCCATGTGGGTCCTGTGAGTGCGAATGTTCAGCTGAACCAAGGGCACGGATGGTTAAGCAGAGGCACTCAAGCACAGAGGAAAGCTAAGCAGAAGTGGGTGGCCTTTCTCGTCACCCACCTGTGAGCTGGAACAGGCAGGAGGCTTCTAGCTGGAAGAATCCCGTTCCACAGCTCCTGTGGAAGGGAAGGTCCTTGACCCCCAAAGACCCTTTCCTTTATAGTGCCAAGAACAAGGCCCAAGCGGGCACCAGTGAGGAAATTTTCCTGCCTTGAGAGGCACTCAAAGGCCAGCGGCTGCCTCAAATAACAAAATCTTATTCCCAGAGTAAACCACCGTGCTTACCCTGCCTTCGGCTCCCACCAGTCATTTGCTTTTCATTGAAACTTCTGACCCCTGCCTTGCTCTGGAATTTGTGTCCTCCTGGCTTCCAGTTTCCTGGTTTGGGAACTGTTTTGTCTGTCTAGTGCTAACAGTTCCTACCCCATTTCTTACCCTTGTTTCTGCTCTGACCTTGATCATCTGTGTGACTCTTCAGGCCTTACTCATGTCCCCAGGACTGCGATCTCACCTGGCCTTACCAGTCCAGGGTCTGAAGGAGTTAAGACCCATAACCCTCTGAGCTAAGCAAGTAAGCACTGTTGTGCCCCAGGCTTTGTGAAGGGTTTCACTGCCCCAGAGTGACCACAGTAGTAACCAAGAAGGGCTGGTACTATCTTTCTCCTTGTCTGTGTGAAAATGGGACACATGATAATAGATTTTGCTTTGCATTTCGTTAATGTTTCATGTAACACAAGAAAACAATCTGGTATGTACAGTGGCCAAGAGGCCCCACCATCCATCTGGCTTCTTGTAGGGAACACACATAGGCTCATATTTGCTAAACACGCCTCAGTGCAGCTACGGAGGAACAGTGCAGCTAAACAGTGGCGTACGAGTTCCACCCACAAAACCCTACAGCCCTAGAATGGCTGTGGGGAACAGGACTATCTCCACCTGGAGGCCCAACAAATACAGGAAAAGCTCAAGAGTCCTCAGAAAACCTAGGGCTTTCAGACTCAACTGGCCTAGACCTCTAAATTTAAAAATTACAAAGTGAAAATGAATTAGAGAATTTAGGATTTAGAGAATGGATTAGAACTATTTAGGGTAGTCTCCATCTCCCCTAGTAACATGCCTGCCCACCAAGACTTCCCCATTACCTCTTTGTCTGTAAGAGAATCCACATCTATCATTTTGGTCTGAATTGGAACCAAAGTTAGAGGTTCAAAGGTCAGGCTTCCCCGGTTATTAAAGTTATACTGTGGGAGAAAGAAGAAAATAGACGTTTTTACTCCTCTTTACTGTGCTGAAGCACCATGAGGTCATTCCATCAGCATGCCATCCCTCAGAGCCGGGGTAACTGGGAGCCAAGATGTGGTGAGCTGGTCACCACTTTTCACAGACACACAGGAAACCTGATGCCACTTTCCAAGAGCTCCTCCACTGCGCAAACAACGGCCTGTGCCATCAGGAAGGGCCAAACAAAGGGTGCTGAGGGGCTCCCAGCAGCAGTTCCACAAGGCTAATGTCTACTGTGACAGGAAACGGGGGCAGGGCATGGGGGTGTCTGGGCGCAAGGGCATCTCTGGTTTTGATTCTCCAGGATGCAAGGGTGTAAGTCCTCAATATCATTTTTTTAGCAGTCAAGTGTGTGGCCTGCCTTGACCCAGCCAGGCCCGTCAGGCGACAACACATCTATCCACTGGAGCACACAAGAATATGTCGGGTTTCTGTTCATGGCAGCTTTTGGGAATAAGACGGGAGGTCACTTCCAAGAATAGTCACTTCCATGCCAAAGCAGAGAGCATATCCCCACAGTCAACCTCCTTGCTGACACAGGAAGCTACTTCCCTCCAACTGTTCAATTCCACCAATGGAGGAGGCACAAACAGGTCTTTTAGGTAAAGCCTAGGGCCTAAAACCCTGCAGCCTTGGTAACACTGATGAGGGAAGAGGGTGAAACACCTGTCTTGTATTGCCTTTGAGGCTGACCCTTGGATAACTCAGGGTTCCTCAACTTTACCTAATAAAAGTCACCTGGGGAGTGTGACAAAATTACAGCTTCCAGGCCCCCCACCGTGGAGATTCTAGGGTCTGGGATGGGCCTGGAAATTAGCACCTTGAACAGGCATCCCCAGCAGAAGAGACAACAGGCCGCCTATAGGAAACTGTGAGCCCCAAATTATGTGAAGCAAGCATCAGCCTGATGGTCCGTGAATCCCAGTTCTGGATCCTAGTTCATTAAGGATTTTCTTTCTGGCTGTGCAGGCAAGGAGTGTGGTTTCCAGGAAAGTCCCTGATATCTGGAGAAGAAGGCTCCATGTTGGCCCCAGAATGGCATACTCTTGGCTCCAAAGACATTAAGTCTTCATCCTCCCACATTAAGGAACAGGAAAAAATTTTTTAATAAATACTCACCTTGGTCTTCACAGGAACCACAAGAACAACATTCTCAATGCGAATTCCAAAAGCCCCATCTTCATAATACCCAGGCTCTAAAACAAACCAAATCCCAAAAATGAGAAGCAGCCCACGATGATGATGTCCACAGAGAGAACCTTTCACTCCTGGGATGACTGCCCTACTCCAAAGGAGAAGAAACAGGTGAAAGGCTCACTCTATCCAGTGTAAGAGCCCAGAGATGCCACCTTCTCTCATATGGCCACTTTTTTATAAGCATTTGAGGTACAGAAAGCTAGACTCTGAAGTCCCTGCACACTGGCTACAGGGTAAGGAGTACAATAACAATGGATCCACTAAATAAATCATGGTTCACATCCATAAGACACAATAATGAAAGCATTAAAATATATTTACAAAGACTTGGCAATGACCTGGGGAAAGCAGTATATCAAGTAAGAAAGCAGAACATAGACAAGACACCCAGTATGATCTCAGTGGTTTTTTTAAAAAATGATATCTACATATCTGAAAGACCAAAAGCTAATACAGCAAAACATTAAGTCATGTTTCCCCTGAGTGGTTAGATTGCAAATGATTTTCATTTTCTTTTCACACAGTTCCCATCTCGTTTTTTCTAAAATGAACATGTATCAGTTCTATAATCAGAAAACTTCATTATTGTTAGAAAGGGAAAATTACTGCCAATTTAAACTAATTAAAAAATAAAAAACAACAAATAGCTTTCAAAAAGGCTCAAGGATCCATGCATGCCCCATATGTGATGGATACTTACCATCGGTGACAATCATGCCTGCCTCCAAGGGCTCATCAGAGAATGTTTTGTAACTGATGCCGCAAGGACCCTCATGGACATTCAAAAAAGACCCAACACCATGTCCAGTCCCGTGCAAGTAATCTAGGCCTGAATCCCATAAAGCTGAACGGGCAAAGGAGTCAAGAAGGTGACCTGAAAGATAGAAAGAGCCACTTAATGATATTTGTACAGAGCTTTAAGACATTAGATTTATTACGTTTGGCTCCAGAACGTGAAACAGAAACCAATAGGTAAGTTACTGGAGGGTTCAGATTTCAGCACAGCACAAGGAAGAACTTTCTAACAATCAGATCTCCTGAGGAACAATCAAAGTTCAGTCCGAAGCTAGGCAATCATCCATTCAGGATGCTGGTGAGGTGCGATAGACACCTACAGCACACAGAGGCCACAGAAGACACGGACATTCCCTTCCCAGCTCTGCGACCCTAAGGTTTCAGAATTACAAAGATGAGACTCTAATCAGACTGCAAGCAGGCAGGCAGGCATGACAGATGAGGCAACTGAGGCCTAGGGAGATGAGTACACGTCTCATCTACCCAGAAGCAAGGCAGCCCAGGTCTTGTCAATGCCCAGTCCAATGCTCCACCTACCAGGCCTCAAGCAAAGTAGTACCTAGCTGAAGTCAGGGTCCCAGTAAAATAAATCCTAAGAATCCAGAAAGGAAGCACTAGCTCAGTACTAAAGGGCAGACAGGAGGCTGCACCAACTTCCACTCAGGCCCTGTGACCTTCCCATCTGGTTTGTCCTCTCCTGGGAGCCATCCACATGTGTCATCCAATACCTAAGTGGTCAGGAGAAAGGTGCACAGCAGGTACTGGGCCCAATCCTAACCCCAGCTCCCTGAGGCCTCTGGGCTCAGTCAGTGGGTTCTGCAGACTCACCCCATGAGCACCTGGCTGGGCCTGAAGTGGGCTGGGGACCTCACAGTGACGGAAGGACATGTTCTTTCACTCAAACATAGACATATCTGATTCTCGAACAAGAAAAAGAGCCTGCCATGTGACAGAATGCACCACCTACCTTTGGTTCCAGTCGGGAAAACAGCTGCACTCACAGCTATATGGCCCTTGAGGACATATGTGAAGCATTCCTGCAAAGAAAACCCAGGGGCATGTTGCAGAATGGGGACAGATGCCTAATCCTGTAGTTTTCTGGTAGTTCACAAAATCCTGCCTGCTAAAGTTTTTAGCAATATCACAGAGACAATGTAAGTAAAAAGAAAAAAATCTGGTGGAAAAAAAGCCTGGCCATGGGGCCAATTTCCCAGAAAATCTTGAAATTCAATTTAGTAGAAGAGCACTGTCAGAGAGATGACCCCACAGGACTTTATAATGAACACTCTGACATACTCCATCATGTGAGCCTTAGAAAGAACGGAAAAGTAATAAAAAGTACTGATGACCCTAGCTAACATTTACTGAGCGAGTCCTCTGTGCCACACACTATTGTAAGCACTGCATGTTTGATCCCACACTTCGCGATGGAGGCACTACTGTTATCCTCGCTTCACAGAGATTCAGTAGCATGCCCAGATCACACAGTGCGGAAGTGGCAGCATCTGGCCTTGGGGCCAAGCAGTCTTGCTTCAGCAGCTGTGCTTCCTACCACCATCCTATCTTCAGGGGTTATCCCCACTGTCCGGACAAGAGAAGTGCTACTCAGAAGTGTAGCGGCTTGCCAGTAAGGTGCAGAGTCAGGACTAAAACTCCTTTCTCCTCAGCCTGATTGAGCTCTTTGAAAAGCACAAAAAGAGTCACACCAAAATAATCCTAGACGCAAGGTCTAAACTCTTCTACGGCACTGGTGCATACAAAGGGACAAGGCAAGGGACCAAGACAATGAAACCTGCCCCACTACATTGCATAAAACCCTTTTCCTTGGATAATCTTCCTGAAGGAGCTCCCTTGGACAAATGGATTCATTTAGGTGCTCAATCAGCATTTGCTGAGCAGTGACTATGATCCAGGAACTGGCTGGGCTCAAGGGAATTCACAGGCAGCTGGGAAGGTGAGTCCTTTTATTCTTATTTTTATGGATGGTGACTGCTTTGTTCAACGTCACAGAGCTAGTAAATGGCAGAGAAGCTCTGAAGCCAGGTCTCCAGACCCCTGGTACACATCTCTCCGCCTCACAGCTCTCTTTCCCCTTTCCATGCCAATCATACCAGAAACTTAACAGAGTCTGTCATTTCGGAAAGTTCCCAGAGAGTTAAGCCTGTAAACAGGAATCTCGAAAAAAGAAGGGGGTGGCCTTCAAAATCAAATCTAGACACTGCTTAAAAAGCATATATTTCACTATCTCATCCCCAGCCTCAAAGGCATTTCCTGACTCAAGAGAAGGCCAAAGCTATTATATTTAAACTTGCAACTGAGCTGCCCTAACCACAGCAGAATGCTTTAAAAATTTCTCCAAATGTCTTACTCCAATAATTAATTATATGAACCTCGTGAAGCAGATAAGCCTGACTCCACAGCAGTGAGTAATTTTACTACCCCACATGTAATTTTTACTTCTTTATACTATCTCTTTTCATAAAAGCAATTATCTTCTTAAGAAATCAGAGAGGACCTCTTAAGGTTTTGGCCTCCACCTTACCTTCTCGTAGGCTGTAGGGGTCCCAAAATGCATTGTCCGTGTTACATCTGTGGTGCCATCCCTTTCCAAAAAAAAGGACAAATTGGTTTCCCGTCAAAATAAGCTTTAAGTCAAATATGACACAGGCAAGCATGCAGACAAGTGAGAAGCCCCACACAATACTGGTGGGCATGTACAACAGCACAGCCATCTTTGAAAGTAGTTTGCAGTTCTTTAAAAGGCTAAACATAGTCACGATATGACCCAGCAATTCCACTTCTAGTTATATATCCAAGAGAACCAAAAACATACATCCACACAAAAACTTGTATATGAAAGTTCATAGCCACATTAATCATAATAGCCAAAAGGTGGAAACAGTTGAAATGTCCAACAACTGATGAACGGATAAACAAAATAGGGGACTATCCACACAGTGCAATACTATTCAGTAATAAAAAGGAATGGAATACTGATACATGCTGCAACATGGATGAACCTGGAAGACATTGTGCTAAATGACAGAAGCCAGACACAGAAAGCCATACATAACACAATTCCACTTCTATGAAGTGTCCAGGATAGGCAAATCCATAGAAACAGAAAGGAGAGTAGTGGTTCTCCAGGCTATTGGAAAAGGGGGCAGTGACTGCTATTGGGTATGAGGTTTCTTTCTGGGGTAATGAAAATGTTCTAAACTTGATTGTGCTGATGGCTGCAAAACTCTGTGAATATACAAAAAAAAAATTAATTGTATATTTTAAGCGGGTGAATTACATGGTACATAAATTTTACCCCAATAAAGTTATTTTTAAAAATGAAACAAAATGTGAATGCAGGGATGGCTAAATAAAGTGGGAGTGACGTCAGCCCCTGACACACACATTCTTGGTCTACAGCGTAAGGGCTGCTTCACGAGAAACACTATCACTGGGGTTATGAACAAGACGCAAGAAGGCAAAGAAAACAGGAGCCCATCTCTAGCAAAAGAGGGCCAAAACCCAACTCCTCCTGTTAGAACAGCAGGGGGATTCCTGGACAGAGACCCTAAAAATATCCAAGTACATATCTTAACACATACTAGACTATATCCCTGACATAGAAAGGATAACTTCTAGAATTCTGCTAAAATTTAGAAGAGAACAAAAGTTTACACCATTACCAAGCAATCCTTAGCTCTAGGCTGATATTATTAACACCCCTGTGTCCCAAGGCCAGGCATGGCTGCCACATAATTGGCTGAGCTCATTCAATAATTAGGTCCTCCCTTAGCCACAGTCCCAAATTCAGTGGGGAATGGAGCAGCATTAAAAGGCCTTGCTCGTGCTCTCCTAACGCAGACAGGGTCTATTCTTACTCCTTCTCATGGGTTCCGTAACAAGACCCAACCATATCTTGGGTTCTTCTCTGAGGAACTTTTCCAGAGAAGATAGCTGTGAAAGCAGCAAAACATGGAGAAGGGAATTCAGAAATCTGGCGGCAGCCCTCATTTCTCACCCATTCATTCAAAATGAATCCCTGACTTCGTAAGGCCCTGGGGCGGCTGCAAGTACAGGGAACCAGCAGGCAGTTCATGGGCTGGGGTGGAAAACTTTCAACGGTTCCAAAAGCTTGCTTTATTTCACAGCTGTTTAATTATATTTTTAAAACTTCCGGCCAAGGACTATAACATTTCTATCAAACAGTCTTTTGTGAGAACAGAGTCACAATTGGGCTATTTCAAATAGGGGTGAAAAAAAGGACAAGACACAGGAACGATTCCATTAGTGGCCAGCACAGGGTGTGATGACCAGCTGAGTACTCTCAGCTGGAGCTCAGCTGTCCACCTTCTCAACTGCCTTGAATCACAGAGTCAAGTTCCACAGCAGTCCTGGTTTACTTACTTGTATTGAGCACCCGAGTCAATGAGGTACACCTCATCCAGAGACAAGGTCCTATTCGTCTCAGGGACTGGCCTAACAAAGTTAATTAAAAATTAATTATTCCACAAACGTAAACACTTAGTGAATCTGGGAGGAGGACACACAAGAGCTCTTTATACTATTCTTGCAACTTACATAAGCCTGAAATTATATCAAAATAAGTTACCCAATAAATGAATTATTTCAACTAATATTAAACTTCTACTTTTCAAAAATCCAATCAACCTATCTCCCCAACTGAGATAAAGAGCTCAAGAGGGGAAAAATAACACATTTCTTTATGTCTACCTCTGTTTGTGTCTAGAATAAAACAGGTGTTCAAAAGATAATTGTCAAAGCTAAAAAAATGAGAATCCTTAGAAGCAACAGGACCTAGCTAGAGTCCTGGGAACTGGGACAGGAGCAGCCTGGAGTCACTGCAGACTTGCTTGTCTCTGGGAGCCCCAGGCCCCTGCCTCAGCCTCCAGGCCCCTCCTTCAGCCCTGACCCCAGCAGGTACCTCCCCACTCGCTTCCCTGCCCACTGGACAGGCAGGAGTAAATGTCTCAATTTGGGAGAAAAACTAAAGGAATTTTGCTGGGAAAAGGAATGGATCATGATATTCTTCTGCTGGAGCACTTTTTTCAAACAAACATGAGGTATTTTCAAAAAGTGATCGCTTTCCCCATGCCATTTTCGAAACAATATCACTGCACTGGGAAACGCCCGAAGGGATGAGAGCACTCCATGCCTCTGCCCTGCAGCTGAAGTGAGGTTGTCCTCCATCTCCAGGTACCACCCCCTCTTCAGCAATAAGGGCACCAGTCCACATACAAGCTGAACAACTGAAACAGACAACCGGTGCCCTCCAGAACCCTGCCTCTAAACAGGCTTCCAACCACCCACAATGAAGAAGTGCCAAAGCAGAGGCAAATTTCTTCCCTGGAATTGTTTAATGTTTTAATTATACACAAAATTCTAGGAGAGTATCCAGCCAGGAAATTCATCCTGAGTTAAACAAAAACTGAAGTCCCTCTGATATTTTTAGGCTGGAACAGAAGCATTAAGCGAGGGAACTGTACTGTCACATCTGTGACTGTCTCCCACACACAGCTTCAAAATCTGCCCCAAGACGAAAAACTCTAAAAGCAATTATTCAAAGGGGGAAAAATGTGTGCCCAAGCACAGCACAGAGAGACAGTGTTCCTTCACTGGCTGTGCATATAACAGATGGGGAAGCACAGAACTCAAAATACCCAATGCAAAGCAAAGCGGTTTGAATCAGGCAGAGCCGAGGCTGAAGCCCAACGGCCACACCTAATGACATTTCCCACCATCCTGTCTTAGGATCTGTCAGTCCTGTCAGTCCTAAACATATCAGTGCCCCTCTGTCTCACAGGGAAGGGAGGCTCGGCCCTGTGGGTCCATGGGTTCTTGTAGACCATGTGGTAAAAATACCACATACTGGGGTGCCAGGCTTCAGGCTCTGGGAGACAGGAAGAGAGGGTACTCTCCACCTAAAACAGGTTGCCCCACAACATAGTGCTAAGGTTTTTTGGTATGCAACTGACGGAGCTCACAAGATATACAGACTAGTACAAAACAACTGCTATTACCAGGAAAGAAAACCACTCAAAAATTCCAGCCATGGGTCAGGCACAGTGGCTCACGCCTGTAATCCCAGCACTTTAGGAGGCTGAGGCAAGAGGACTGCTTGAGTCCAGAAATTCGAGACAAGGCTGGGCAACACATCAAGATCCTCATCTCTACCAAAAAAAATGTAAAAATTAGCCAGGAGTGGTAGCACACGCCTTTAGTCCCAGTGACTCAGGAGGCTGAGGCAGGAGAACTGCTTGAGTCTAGGAATTCAAAGTTGCAGTGAGTCGGACAGCACCACTGCACTCCAGCCTGGGCAGCAGAGCAAGACCTTGTCTCAAAAAAAAAAAAACACAAAAAAACCCTGCCGGGCGCAGTGGCTCACACCTGTAATCCCAGCACTTTGGGAGGCCGAGACAGGTGGATCACGAAGTCAGGAGATCGAGACCATCCTGGCTAACACGGTGAAAAACCCCGTCTCTACTAAAAAAAATACAAAAAACTAGCCGGGTGAGGTGGCAGGCGCCTGTAGTCCCAGCTACTCGGGAGGCTGAGGCAGGAGAATGGCGTGAACCCGAGAGGCAAAGCTTGCAGTGAGCTGAGATCCGGCCACTGCACTCCAGCCTGGGCAACAGAGGGAGACTCCGTCTCAAAAAAAAAAAAAAAAAAAAAACCCGCTGGGCGCGGTTGCTCACGCCTGTAATCCCAGCACTTTGGGAGGCCGAGGCGGGAAGATCACGAAGTCAGGAGATCGAGACCAGCCTGGCGAACATGGTGAAACCCCGTCTCTACTAAAAATACAAAAAAAAAAAAAATTAGCCGGGCGTGGTGGTGGGCGCCTGTAGTCCCAGCTTCTAGGGAGGCTGAGGCAGGAGAATGGCGTGAACCTGGGAGGCGGTGGAGCTTGCATTGAGCGGAGATCGCGCGACTGCACTCCAGTCTGGGTGACAGAGCGAGACTCCGTCACAAAAAAAAAAAAAAAAAAAACCCAGTCATCAAGATGCAAGGGCTATACATACAGTTCCTGCAGCTTCAAAAAGGAAAGAGGGACACGGACACCCAGCTGACTACAATGTAGAGAATGCCAGTGCCATATTGAGCCTAAGAGGAGGCTCCCAAAAGGCAGAGGCTTGGGGATTGGGAGAAAACAAAACCTTAGAGGTCTTATTTCTCTTCATTTTACAGTCTCAACAGACAGATGAAGGTGGGCACAGAGGCCTCTGGTAAAATAATGTCTCTCCCCTGCTCAGGCTCCTGTGCAGAAGCAGCAATGCCCGGCAGCATGCTCCTCCGCATGCCTTACGCGTAGTGAATGATGGCGCCGTTGGGTCCCGTACTGGAAATCGTTGGGAAGCTCAGGTCCACAAAGTCTGCCTGTTGTCTGTAACAGAAAGACAGAAGCAGAGTGGCTTAAAGGTTTTTACTGTGCTAAGATTCAGGGCCCTTCCAGCCTCATTCAACTTGCAAGAAAATCAGCACGAGGTTCCTGGGTCCCCCCAAATGGATCCTCACCTGCGAAACTCCTCAGCTTTGTCAGCAGCTGAGATCTCTGTCACACCACCTTTGGGAACCTATGAGAAAATTGCTTATAATCATCTGGTGAGATAAATCCATGTGTGCCTCTTACAAATTAGAGGAGATACTTTAAAAGCTTACTTTTTCCTCAATTTCTTCATCCCAACTGCCCAATCTACAGGATACATCCTCAGCAAGGGAGAACTCCCAAAGGTTCTCACCAAAGCTATCTAAAATATAACAGTTTCTATTCGTTTGATTTTTCACTCAACTATTGTGCTTCAGTATTTTATCCTAAAACCTCCCAAAACAATGTATCTAAGTTTAAAAATTCAAAAGCATCCCCTCCTAAGAAATCATCCTAAGAAAATCATTCTAGAGAAATAAAAAAGATAAATGCAGAGATACTATTGCAGGATTACTGATAACAGCAAAAAATTAAAAACAACCCAAACATTTAAAAATAGGAGGACTGGGTTAGTAAATCAGTATAGCCACTAGATGAGTTTTCATTTGGATCCTTTTTTGTTTTTTTTTTTTTTTTTTTTTTTGAGACGGAGTCTCGCTCTGCCGCCCAGGCTGGAGTGCAGTGGCCGGATCTCAGCTCACTGCAAGCTCCGCCTCCCGGGTTCACGCCATTCTCCTGCCTCAGCCTCCCGAGTAGCTGGGACTACAGGCGCCCGCCACCGCGCCCGGCTAGTTTTTTTGTATATTTTAGTAGAGACGGGGTTTCACCGTGTTAGCCAGGATGGTCTCGATCTCCTGACCTCGTGATCCGCCCGTCTCGGCCTCCCAAAGTGCTGGGATTACAGGCTTGAGTGGATCCTTTTTTAAGGCCTCAACGTACATGGAAAATGTTCACACTATGAGTCTAAGAGAATAAAATAAACAAAACACAAAATCGTATCTAAACCAGGTGTGATGGCTCACACCTATATTCCTAGCACTTTGGGAGGTCAAGATAGGCAGATCACTTGAGCCCAGGAGTTTGAGCCTGGGCAACATGGCAAAACCCCATCTCTACAAAAAAAAAAAAAAAAACAGAAAAAATCAGCTGGGCGTGATGATGCACTCCTGAAGTCCCAACTACTCGGGAGGCTGAGGTGGGAGTATCACCTGAGCTTGGGGAGGCTGAGGCTGCAGTGAGCTGTGATCACACCACTACTCTCCAGCCCATGCAACAGATGAGACCCCATCTCTAAAGAAAAAAAAGAAAAAGAAAAAAAAAATGTATCTGCATACTAAGAGACATGTAAAAATAATTTATATTTTTAAAAATAATTTAAGGCCGGGGGTGGTGGCTCACGCCTATAATCCCAGCACTTTGGGAGGCCGAGGTGGGTGGATCACGAGGTCAGGAGATCAAGACCACAGTGAAACCCCATCTCTACTAAAAATACAAAAAATTAGCTGGGTGTGGTGGCGGGCACCTGTAGTCCCAGCTACTTGGGAGGCTGAGGCAGGAGAATGGCGTGAACCTAGGAGGCAGAGCTTTCAGTGAGCAGAGACTGCGCCACCGCACTCCAGCCTGGGTGACACAGCAAGACTCCGTCTCAAAAAAAATAAAAATAAAAAAAATAATAATAATTTACATAGATGAACAATCACCAGAAGGAAACATGAGGAAAAAAGTTACACTGGTGGGAATAAAGACAATATTTTCTTTTTCCAATTAAAGAGTTGTTTATACAGTACTTAAAGGGAACATGACACTGTTTAACAACAGCACAGAGAAACCACCCTCTTGCCAACTAGAGCAAGAAATTAACGGCCCAGAGTCAATTTAATATAAAAAGGTTCATGGCTTAAACTGAAGTTCAAAATGTACACAAAGATCTTTTTCTCCTAATATAATCAGCTTGCCTATAATAATATTATAAGAGTCATTTTTCCTTATAATGAAATTCCACTTAGTTATGATTCCCTAACCCAAAAAGCATCCACTCTATTATGGAACTTCTTCCTTCATTCTTGTTACTATTTTCATAATTAAAGAATTTTGAAATCTACACACACCAAATTTCCGGAGAGTATTATTAAAATAGAGCCCAAAAATTTGTTCAAGATCTCAGACCTCATGGTCAGCAGAGGTAGGTCTGAATAATGTATACCCACATATTAAACAAAGACTAAGAACCAACCTCTTTCTCCAGCCAGTTAAAGAGTTCACAGAGGGCAACAGCATCTTTAATCTGTGCAAACAATGGAGACATTTTTTTAAGTTATTACTGAAAGTCACATGACCAGATTCAGAGCCTAGCCCTAATGCAATACTGAGAAGGCTGTACCTGCAGGGTCACACACCATCAGCAACCAGAGCTTTACATGTGGACATTTCTGGGAAGCCGGTGTGTGCAGCAACTCCCATTACCAGGGAAAGGCTCCTCTGCTATTCGGTAGTTCAGGTACAATCAGGAAAGGCCCCACCTCAGAGCACAGGGAGCTCCTCCAAAAGGTTAACTTAAAGGTTAAGAACCCTACAGGGGCCAGGAAAAAATAGGCCACTATCAAAAGCCACCTCTGAGCCCAAAATCTTTTGAGACCCATCCTTTGTTCTGAAACACAATCTGGCTCTTTTATGAGGCTTCAACAGCATCATGTCATCACCATCATCTACACTATTATCATCAATATCTCCTTTTGTGTTGTGTATTATACTTTGTAAAGATCTAATCCATCAAGTATTTTATTTCATTCCCTCATTAACTCTGGAAGGCCAGGAGGCTGAGGCTCAGAGAGATTCTAACCTTGTGCCAGGCTCAATGCCACAGAGGAGGTGAAGGAGCCAGGCCTTCTGACCACCTCACATCCCATCTTCTGCACCAGCTCCTCTACTCACGTGAGCCCGCCTCATGCCTTCTGACTCGGCTGAATTCTTCACAGCTTTGGCGATGCAGATGGGGGTGTAAGGCATACAGCAGCGGTGGTCCTAGAGGCAAAGGGCAGTAGGGTGGGAAACCAAACCTGCTGCACCCACTCAAGACCAAGGCAACAACCTGTTTGCTCAGCAAAACTTACTTTAGACCAATCATTTGAAGAGCTCCCCCTGGGGACCCACATAGCTGTCCCCTGGGGCCCCAACGACCTGTACCTTTTGATTGATGACCCTGAGCTTCAGCTCAACCAAAAAGAGTAGGTACATCAAACAAGGTGTCTCTCTTCCATCCCTCACTCCCTTAGCTCTTTGAGACTGCTGGCTGCCTGCCATCAGCAAGACACTGCTTTCCAAACCACTGTGGTTGTGGTTAGAGTTCACTAACCACTGAAAGCCTGACCGAAATCACCCTTCTCTTGCTGTACAAAGGGGGCTTTTTCTCCCTGTCTGGTGATGCACATGACCTGATGAGTGAGGTCTCCTGCTCCCTCCCTTCCCACCCAGTGGTCCTATCTCAGCTACTGATAATGATCTGATCTTAAAAGGCTAGAGAAGACCCTTTCCAATTTGAGAACAAGTTAAAATCCAGCAGACGGGGCCTCAGCACACCTGACACTTGCACAGAGCTTCTCAAATTGCTTTCGTGATCTTATCTCCTTTTCTCTTTCTCTCCAGAGAGAGAGGAGAGAGAGAGAGGAGGAGTCACACTGTGTGTGACGGTGGCAGGGGTACAATGGCAAGCCAGATCTAGACAGCCAGGCCTGGTCTCTGCCCAGGATGGCCCACTGATCAGTGGAGAAGAGAGAACATCACTGGGCTTGCCAAAGGCCACTTGGCAGCCAGAGGCCAAGGGCAGGACAGTAGAAAAGCCTACCTCTAAAGAGGCCTGGATTCCAGTCCTATCCCAGACCCTAATTAAAATGAGGCAACAAGTGTCAGCTGCTTAGCACTGCCCAGCAAGGGCTCAGTAAAGGGCAAGCCTATCACTATCACTTGAATTTGACAAGTTCCCAACTCCGCAGTCCTCTCTGGGCCTCAAGTGTCCTTAGCTATAAAATGTGGTGGGGCAGAAGGAGGGGGTAGAGAAGCATTTCCCAAGCTTCAAGCATTCTCATACCACCTGCACAGTTTTTACCCTAGCTTCTTATCCACTGTACCCTTATTCACTTAGTACTTTTCTTTAAACCATCTTTAAATCAGCTTTATTAAATTCAACTTTATTTAAATAATTATAATATCACGAACTCCTGCTAGTTATGGTTTTTCTACTATACGCTAAATGCTGTTAAAACAGATAAATTTAAGTAAACCTAAATAACAATGTGTACCACCTAAAATAATCTCTCATGCCACGCTCTGGAAAACACAAGACTCAACAAGCAATAAGGGCCCTCAGGCTCTTGATATGGCTCCAGCTCTAAGGCCTCATCCAGGGAGACCACAGTTCTGATCCAACAGGCAGCCTCAGAAGTCTGCCTCTGCTCCAAAGACAATACCAGAACTGGGAGCGGGGTGGCAGAGTTTAGATGGACCAAAGTGGGGTCACCAACCTTGGGGATGGCCTCGCTCACAGCATAGCTGGCCTTGTCGCTGACCCACACCTTCTCCCTTGGGGAGAGATCAGCACACAGGGCCTTGAGTTCGCTCAGGATGGACTTGTAGGGATGCACCTGGATCCTGTATTCGGCCTCCAGACCCAAGTCAAGAAGCAGGTGCTCCTTCACACTGGGGGCGTCTATGCGGTCACCATCAATGAAGAGCCTGCAGATGGAGGACAAGTGGGTGGCAGCAAAAGGAGGCAACATGAGTGAGAGGGTGGCAACACAGACATACACATCAGGCTCTGTTTCCTGGCAACCAAAACCAAGCCCCTTTTCTCTCCTCCCCACTCCTTTCCCAAATCCTGCCCTCCAAGCTGCATTCCCTGTCCCTGTTTATGTTGTCATCATTCACCCAATTCGCCAAGCCAGGAATCTGGGCAGTGTCCTTCATTGATGACCCTCTTCCCGTCCTTCATTAAGACCTTGGGACCCACAGCCTAAATCTCCATCTAATCTGTCCAGCTCAACTACAGCCTCGCCCAGTCACCACTCAGGTTCAGGTCCCACCATCTCTCACTTGGGTTAGTGCCACAGCCTCTAAGTCTTTCCCCGTCTACCGATGTTTCAGTCATAATATTCTTTACAAGTTGTACGTCTAACACGTGGTTCCCTCTGAAAAATTCTTTCAACAGCTTCCCACTATACTTGTTCAGAACAAGAACCCAAGCTCCTGAATGCGGCCCACAAGGCCTTTCTTTTCTGCGGCCCCTGCTCACATTCTGTCCTCATTATGTTCTGACCTCACTGAACCACTTCAGGTCCTCCACATGCACTGTGCTCTCTACTGCCCAGAGTCTCTGAAAATGCTGTTCCCTCTGCTTGGATCACAGTTCCCCGCTCCTCCTCACCCTGCCATTCACCTAACTCACCCACATTTATCCTTACTCTCTGCTTCAATATTATTTTCCCCAAGAATCTCCTCTGATCTCCAAGTCTAGGTCAGGCCCCTCTCATAACACCTGCATCCTTCCCACAAGCAGACTGGTGCCCACTTATGTGCCCAAATACTTTAGAAAGAGGACATGCTCATCTCCCCGACTCCAACCCAGGACCCCGTCCTGTTTCAGTCACCCTAGCACCTAACAGAGACCCTAAGCACATCACCGGCACTTAATAAATGTGTTGTCTTAATACAAAAAGCTATTTAACTAGAACAGTAATGAAAAAAAGGCTATATGAAATGCTTTGCAAAAATAAACTGACAATTCAACAAAGCGTAGCTGGAGGGGTTTTCCCATATTATTTTTGACCTTCAAAATGACTGGGTTTATTTGCATTGTGGACCCAGAATTGTACCGTTGAACATATATACCCCTTTACACTGGCTGCTAGAAAACTTGCCAAAGAATGTGTGGCCTGAACAAGACCTTGCAGCAAAAATGTTGTGAACTAACCTCACTCCAGCTTGGTCCTAACGTCCTCACCTAATTGTTTTTTAGTCTCACAGTACTACAGACACTTTCATGCGTTTCAAATCATTTTGGGGGCTCAAAGAGAGGCAGGATATAAATAAACACCTACTGCTAAGGAAGACAAGAAGGGAAAATGTTAAAAGGGCAAGAAAAAAGGAGCACATCAGTGAACTATCAGGCAGTGATGGGTGGGCCAGGACCAGAAAGGGCACACGAGGGCTCTGAGGAGCTGTGGAAGGGAGTTCCAGATGCGGGGCAAACACTCACATGATCGTCTCTAGTCCTATGATTGCGTAGGAGAAAAATACTGGATTGTGCTCCACATCTGATCCTCGGAGATTAAATAGCCCTAGAAAAGAAATCAAAGTCCCTGTCACCTGTCTGACTTAAGATTTTAAGGGGTCGCTTGTAGGGGGAGGGAAGAGCTTCAGCTTGGAGTCCAGCTGCTGTGGAAGGATTCAGTGGAATCGCACAGAAAGGCTGGGAGCCTGACTCCTGTTTGGTTCCACCTCTGAACTGCAATTGCTCATGTCCACCACGTGAGGGCACCAGAGCTGTTTCTCATGCTTCCACATCACTGCCGGGAGAAGGGAATAAAAGCTATTAGTCAAAATCCTGAGAACTGCCCCCACAAGCAGTTGAAATGCAATCCGCCTAGTGGCGACCTGCCAGGCCTGGCCTTGAAGCCGACAAACCTCTAGCACTCCCAAATAAAAGGGAAGGAGACAAGCCCTCTCTGCCTTCTGAGGCAGATGACCTAGGGTAGAAAAACTGAGACCCTCACACAAGGGAAGCCAGGCAAGCCTCCTCTGTAAGGGTCAGTGAGCCCCATGGAGACGGAGCTTCCTGTCAGAGGTGGAAAGAAAAGCAGTGAGTCAGCGAGGCTGCAGCTCGCGAATGAAATCAGAGCCTGCAGCCCACCCATGGGTCTGCCCCGGCACCACGACTGGGTGGAGGACCTGCGGACAGCCAGTGTCAATGATGTTGCTGAACGTCTGAGAACTCGAGAAATCAGGAGAGAGCACAGTTCTGGTCCCACGACTTCCAGCTTCCATCACTTGTTCTCATGAGGATCAGAGCAAAAAAAGGCCTGGGCATTAAACGTACAACCTCTATTTTAAAATAATGGCTTCTCAAAATAAAGTGATGAGGCAACATTTTTTACCTATCATACTAGCACTTCTTAAAAAAATGACAGTACCTGGGGTTAGGGTGTGACAAGATGGACAAATTCAAATACCAAGGTGCAAACTTTCTGGCAGGCAAAGGGCAAAATGGGTCAAAAGCCCTAAAAGCCAACCAGAAATAGGAAGAAAATTATCAAACACTAAGACATAGATTCATGAACCAAGATTTTCATGGTAGCATCGTAATAAATTATGGGATTACTGCAAATAACCCAAAGGTCATCCTTAGGGAAACAGTTAAATAAATTATGGTATAACCACATGATGGAATATTTAATACTCACTTAAAATTATGCTTATATATGCTTATAGTATACTGATACAGTGAAAAAAAATCAGGCCATAAAATGATATATGCATAGAATATTGACACTGATTATCTCTAAGAACAGAATTTATAGGTGATCTTTTTCTTCTTCTTTTTACTTCCTCTGCACTTTCCGAGTTTTCTATCATGGGATTGTGTTTTTGTTACAATCGCGGAGAGAAAAAAGTTTTCCATGTGTTTTTCTCTGACGCTGAGGTCATTAGGTTAATTAAGGATGTAAGTCACTGATACACTTGACAATGTTTTGGGGATGGAAGACGCAGGGATTGAAGAGAGACGACACTGCAGCAGGGTCTCATTCTCTAGCGAGAAGGCAAAAAGATAAAGCAGTGCCTCTCCTCAGTTGCCCCGAGTCAAATCGACTCAGAAACCAGAAGACAGGACAGGAAAGTTCAACCAGATTCCATCAGGTTTTAGATGAAAGAAGGTGCTGAACAATTGCATGAAGGTGGGTTAAGGTCTAAAGATTGAGAAACTTGCTATTAAAGGGCTTGGGGAAGAACTTTCGGTTCCTAGTTTTCTGAGGTAGAAACGTTCCCAGAACATTCTCACTATAAAGACCTTAGGAACTACAGGACAAGTGTAAAGAAAGAAGGCTTCTGCTATGATCCCACTTCTACACCTACAGAGAGGCTGACAGACATAAAATATTTGTAGGAAATGCCCTTCCTTAGAGGTGCCATGGTCCTGAGGGACTAGCCAGAGGTGAGCATCACCCAGCTGTAATACTGCTCTGGGCAAGCCTCATTCCCCTCCCCAATTCCCTGTAATTCTTTCTCCTTCATCCTAATTGGCATCTCCTATACCCATTTGGAACACAGTCTTCTGCTTATTCCCTGGCCACTCAGAAAAGTTGAATGGCATGAACACACAGATTCCCAGAGACCCAAAGGAGAGATCGGGTAACATGCCCAAACAGCGAAACCAGAGCACTCACACGCAATCTCATCCAAGGCAGTAACCACAAACCACATGACGTTCCTCTCAGCCATTTTCAACCGAAGGTCTGCAACCTTGTCCTTCCAGGAGATGCCTGCAAGAAACAAATGTGCTTTAACTCCAGCCCTGGTCCCAGAAAGCAGTAGGAACCCAGTGAAAGAACCTACCCCAAACATCTTTAATCAGCACCACTTCTTACAGGGAGCACGCTATAGTTACACAGACAGGAGGCCTGGATTCAAGCCCTATACAAGAGGTGTCCAAGCCACTTAACTGTCGTGAGCCTTGATTGCCTCACCAGTAAAATTCATTCATTTACGCATCCCACAAATGCCTGTGTAGCATCCAGATCTGCCAGGCATAGATACATGCCAGGCACTCTGCTGGTCACTGTGGTTACAGCTCTGAGCCAGACCCAGTCCCTGTCTTCATGGGGCTTATAATATAGAAGGGAAGACAGACAATGAAACCAGCAATTAACACACTACTGTAAATACTGATGCAATAGGGGACACACAGGGAGCTACATCAACACACCACCCAGCAAAGGGAATTCACTCAGTCTCAGAGGTCAGGGGAACGGCACCCACCATTTGATGTTCCTGGGGCTGCAAGACTTGCCTTTCGGTGCTAAGACCTAGGAATTCCCTGTAGTCTGACTCGCTGTGATTACCACTTCCAAATCACACTTGCCCTTTCAGATACTGCCAAGGCCTCCCTGCTGCTCTGCAAGATGAAATTGTGGTGCTAGAGGCGCTCACTCCATTGCCACCACAACCACCCTACCAGGGCAGCATTCATAACTCAGGGAACAGCCAACTGGGTGGGCATCTGTCTTATTCACTCAGCACCTTGCACGGCGTCCTGCAGATAGTAGGCACCCAAATGTGTACTGAACAAAATCTTTATCAGCAACATTTGCTCTCCCCTCTCCTACAAGCAACAAGTCAGAGCTTCTGCTCTAGTGAAACAAATTTCAAACCACGCTGACAGAAAATATTTAGCCGACCCTGGGCCACTCACTGGACCCATCCTCCCCGTTCCTCAATATCCCTCTGGTGAGGATGTCACACAAGCAAGCAGGCTGGGAGCTGCCCCCACACCCAGGTCTGCTTTGAAGATCAGTTCGGGAATGCTGTTTAAAACTTGGCCCAGAATCTAGGCTGTCATGCTTTCTTCCCAGGACCCCTCTGGGCAACCTGCCTACATTCCACAGCCATCCCCCATCTACCTCTGTTTCTACAGCAAGACGCCCTCCCCTGCAGCCCCACCTCCAGCCCTCTCCCTCTGCCCCTTCACTGCTTCCTAAATCCACACAATGGTTCAGAGAACACGCTGCTTACCCAGCACTATCACACAGGCCAGGGAAACACACCCACACCCCAAAGCCTCTAAAGCAGAAGGTACAAGACGGAGGACAGAGGCCTAGGAAGGTACATCTACAAATGCTGACATAAGAAGGGAAATGAAACCTAGAAACCTCTATGCTCTATTTCCAATATCAAATATGTTCGAGTGGCAGTTAGCAGCTGAGTGGTAAAAAAAAAACTCAGTCCTTTCAGCAGCACCCAAAAAGTCACCCAAACGAGCTTTGCAAAAATAACCAAAGCCAAACTAAGTGGCAACTAGGTGGCAACAGTGGAAACAAATAAAGCTCCTGCTTCTTCAAATATCCCATTGGGGCAGACGAGGGCAAAATCCTCCCGTCAGCTCAAACTCAACTTGGATTCGGAGGAAGAGGTTGGAGACAATAGCAAGAGGTAGGGGGACAATGATGGGGGCCCTGCTGGGTGGAACCGTGATTCTGACCTGTGTAATCCAGGCCCAGTGTGAGGAGAGGCTTGCAAGGGCGCTCAGGACGGTCTGTCCAGATTTTGTCAACGAGGTTCTCCTTGACAGGAATGAGGTGGTGGCCGGCACTTCTCAGAACCTTGGCCATTTTCTTCCAATAATCTGAGGAGACACATTGTGGCCCAGCCATGAGCCGAACGCCCATTGCAGCGGGGCAGGCAGCAGGGCCTTGAAAATCCGGAACCTTCGGAAAGGTGGTCCTGCCGTGGCCCAGAGCTGGGTGTGCAGGATGAAGAACTGTAAAAGCACATCTTCACCAACAGTGGAACTCTTCTCCTCACCTTGACCTCTACTATAAAATCAGTCATGCTGAGCCCCTCAATGCTCCACACCCCACAAGCAAACCAAGAGGATGGAGGAGAGTCTAAAAGCCACTTCCTTACCCAAGCAGAAAAGAACCAAGCTCACTTACCTGTAGGAATGATTAAGGGGTCCACACCAACCCTGGATCCTTCAGGAAGCACACTCACCAGCCAGTCTTCCTGAGTTGGTGTGTCCTTCAGACCTACGCGGGGAAGAACTGATAAGAAACAATTCCCAGTGGGTCCACGCTTATTATCCCACCAGAAGGATACAATTCTCTAACATCATGATAGCAGGGTCTTTATTAAGCAGCTTCTTTAAAGTGGATTGATAGGACTTAGAAAATCTTTGAACCTCCCTTAATCCTGGAAGGCAACAGAAAGAGGGAGAAGTGTAAGTTTGTGTGTATGAAAAACATAAGACAAGGGTGAGACAGAAGGGAAAAAAGTACGATTTTTCACTTGACTCCTTATAAAAATATCCTGGGGATCACTGCCACGTAGGCACATGGTGTCACCACAAAGATAATCTCCTCAGTTCAGTCACTTCCCCACTACTGGTCACTTGATGAGAATGTGGGCAGTGATTTGGTGAAGTCTGGGAACTGGGAGCCTCCCACATATCACACACCAGGTAAGGTGATAACACGCTCCCAGTGCCCGCCACTCATCTGCAAGGGCAGGGTGGCCAAGAGAAGGCCCCTGCCCCATAACCAGCCCCTGCATAGAGGGCTAAGCACAAGTCTCGGCAGCAAAGAGATCTTTCCAAAGTTTATAGGAGAGGCACACAGGCACCCATCCTGCTGTCTTTATTTATTTATTTATTTACTTTTGAAGACACAGTCTCACTCTGTTACGCAGGCTGGAGTGCAGTGGCACCATCTCGGCTCGCTGCAACCTCCCCCTCCTGGGTTCAAGCGATTCTCCTGCCTCAGCCTCCCAAGTAGCTGGGATTACAGGCTCATGCTACCACATCCAAGTAATTTTGTATTTTTAGTAAAGATTTTCACCACGTTAGCCAGGCTGGTCTCGAACTCCTGGCCTCAAGTGATCCTCCCGCCTCAGCGTCCCAAAGTGCTGGCCGTCCTGTTGTCTTTAACATGGGCCTCTGGGTTCCCCAACTTCCAGGATGAGACAGCCCTTTCTGTTTCTAAGACGTTAGTCATAGGACACTATATCAGCCTCCAGAATGGAACTAAAATTACTTCTATAGTCCAGTTTTCCTTTAATCTAAGCCAACATCTTCCATATCTAGCCAGTTATCTTTGAGATGTATACTTTTTTTAACCAATCAGATTTTGGCCAAATAATTAACATCTTGATAAAATAAACATATATTTAGAGTAAAAGTTCACATATTCTAAAACAGTAGAAACTTATCTTTACTATTTTTCTCTACTGACTACTGATATAACCACATAACCACACAAGGGAAGTGCAAAGGTTTATAAAGAAAGAAGCTCATGAATTCCAACTCCAAAAAAATGCCTAGAAGCTGACATTGAGTTTCATTCTGCTATTTGATTCTTTCCTATTTTTTTTCAAACCACTAAACAAGCCACTTATTAACACAGTTTCTCTGAATGCCCTAGTACACTATACAGTATAGCTTTCACAGGATGAAGCCATGTCATTTCCTAGCAGACAGATCTTCGGCAAAACCCCAGGGATGAATCACTCACCGGCCAACCAAACCCACCAGAATCTCCCTACACACTTGACTGAGGAAACCAGGGAGGAGCCTGGAAGAGAGGAGGATTCACTCCCTCTGCCACCTCCGTGTTGCCACATACCTACATTAAGGAACAGGTAGGCAGTGTTCACACCTCTAACATGCTGACCCCCAAAATACTAACAGACCTAACAGACGGAATCTGTGGGCCCCAAAGAGAGATGCCTGCTCCCCAGGGGGGGACACAATGTTCTACTGGGTGCAAGAAGAAAGTATCAGAGCTTCTATTTGTATTTATTTTTTATAAAGAAATTACAAAGTTAGTTTTTGATATTTGGAATATAGAGGAACACTAGCACATATAAATAACATATAAACATACGTACATGTTGTGGGTACTTGACTCCCATTAACAGAAGCACGCAAACAAAAAAATTTAAAGACCACTAGCCTGTCCATTTATAACAGCCAGTCTCAAATGCCTGCCTGCGTGTGTGTGTGTGTGTGTGTGTGTGTGTGTGAGTGTGTGAGAGAGAGAGAAAGAGACAGACAGAGAGAAGGGGAAGGAGAAATCAAATGCAGCACAGGCAACAATCTGTAGCTTTGGTGTTTTTATATTTATGAAATGATTTTTGAGAAATAGAAACTTAATCCAATGCCAGGACAAAAATGTTCCTTGTTCTTCCCAAAGACAAAGAACACGTGTGTGTGTGTGTGTGTGTGTGTGTGGAGGGTGTGTGGAGGGTGTGTGGCGTACACCTGAGTGCACACACCCCTCGGTCAGCTGGCTGCCTGGATCTCAGGGTCATGGTCTAATCCTCTGTTCCCTGCTGTGAGTCTGGGGACTATTTCCTTTCCTCATTATTTCCTACAACAAACAAGAAGCATCAGGTATTTTGTTTCTTCTTCTCTTTCTCACTTGGCCCTTCCTTCTCTTCTGTTCCCCAAGTTCAAAATTCAGGAAGCAAAGACTTTGTACAGTCCCTAAAACCGTGTTTCTAAAGACTATTTTAATGACAGGAAAATACACACAGCAGTAAATTAAATGAAAACAGAGTACATACACACATTATTCAATAAATATTGATCTATACACTTTCCACATAGTATTGCTTTAATTCTCACCACTTTATATGTTATTTACTTACTGTGATTAATCCATTTTACAGATGAGGAAACTAAAGCACTGCAAGTGAAGCGACTAGCCCAAGAAAGTTCCAGACCCGTTCGCTTGTCCTGCATGCTGCTCTTCTCCAGAGCTAAGCTGCCAGAAGCAAATCCAAGATCCTCAGAGAGAGCCTCGGGGGAAACCTTTCTGGCTCCTGTTGCCAATGACTCCTTGCCTTTATCTCACTCTGAATCAGGAGGCAGCAAATAGTAGAAGGCCCCCAGTACCGAAGTGAAATGCACAGCAATGTGATCTGCAGCAAATCAGCTGTCCTCTCTAGCCCTCAGTTTCCCCTCAATAAAATGAGTATCCTGAACCAGCGTCCTCCAAAATTGAATGTACATTGTTATGTATGTATAAGCATGCCATTTTTTTCCCCTCAGTTTCCCCTGGATTCTCAAAAAAGTCAATGACTGCATAAAAGGAGTACGATCCAGGAGTCCTGAGGACCTCTAGGATCCCTGCCGAGACCAGGCCAATTAAGTTTAGGCTAGCCATGCCTGTACCCACCCATCTTCATGAGTGTCCAGTTGCTGTCCATTTGCTTGGCAGCCTGGAGAAAGTAGCGCCCGTCAGTCCACATGGCCGCATGCTCTTCTGTGATGATGGCTGTGCCTGAAGCAGGGGAAAAAAAAAAAAAAGAAGAAGAAAGGTTTCTAACAACTGCCCAGAAGCTGCACAAAATGACAGCAGGCAGGTGAGAGCAGTAAGAGGCACCAGCTCCTCCTAGTGGGGCAGATGGGTCCTTAACTCCAAAGAAACCTCTGGGCAAGAGAAGACCACACCACTGAGAACAAGCTGTGTGTCAAGCTCTGAAAGAACAGTCCTGAGACCCAAGCTGCCTGGCACTGGTCCCTGCACAAAAAAGACTGCACTTGCGCAGTACGAGTCAAAAACAGAGAATGGAGAACTGTAGACGTATGGCCAAAGCGGTCTCGTATAATCAAGACACAGGGAGAGACGGTTCCTGCTCAGCAATCATAGCCACTCCTCTGCTCCACCAGACACCCCAGAAGAGCTATTTCACCTTTCCTGGAGAAAGACCAAGTGGGCCCTATGAGTGTTCCTGCTGTGGTCACTAGCAGGAAGCTTACGCCTCCTACCTCTATCCGCCCTCCGTTCCCACAGACCTGGCAGAACTTGGGGCTTTTGGCAGAGGTGTCAGCCAAAGTCAATCCTAATGTGCCAACCAACACAAGCACTTACGCCAAAGGAAGCAGTGTGCTAATAACCGTGAGGGGAGGGGAGCTCCCACCTTGTCCAGCTTGCTTTACAGACAAATCTGAAGTGGGGAGTCTACCCTAAAACTCAAAGACATAATGGTTTTGAGGAACACCAATGTAGCTTAACATTAACCTATGTTATTTAAGCCAAGAGTGAAAACAGAGAAAACAAAAGCCAAGCACTTGGGAGAATTACTTGGGACCAATAAGCTAAGAGAGGAGGGTCTGAAACGATATTACAGTCTCATTTCTTATTTGGGACGCTAGTAACACAGGTATAGTCAGTTTAATTGATAGAACTTTCATATGTATGTTATATTCAATAAAAAGTTCAAAAACTTTTTAAAAATAAGAATTGTTAAAACTTTGAAAGCAAAGGTACAGAGAGGAATAAAAAGGGTTACTGCAAGGCGACCTTGGGGAGCCGGGAAAGGCTGGGAACCCACACCTTTCTGCAGAGAGTCAATGTGGAGCATCTGGTTTGCATTTTCTTTTTGCTTCTATATCACAGGCTGAAACTCGGTTCAGTTATTTTTAGGAGGCGAACAAAGGTGCAGCAAGAACAGAGAAAATGCAGTGACTCACCCGCAGAGCCATCGAATCCAGAGACAAAAGCCCGCCGACAGTCACACGGAGCAATATACTCACTCTGGAAAACAAAGATGACAACAAAGTGGGCCTCGATTACTCATGAGCAGACTGTTCTGCTTGCTTAGCCTTGTGCTAGGCACAGCGGGGACTATGAAGACTGGGGAATCCTTGGCACCCACCCTCAAGGAGCCAATAGTCTAGCTGAAAACAACAGATGAGCACACACTGCAGAAGACTCTAATTAATTAAGGGCAGAGAGAGCTGTTCCCTTTAGCCTCTATTTCCTCACTAGGAGAACAAAAGCACATCAGGAGAAACAGATAAAAACTGCTCCTTCTTCACTGAGATCTTACTCAAAAATCAAACCAAAAGCCTTCTCCCCTCCTTGCCACTGACATTTAGGCATCTGTTATTTTTCTGAAGAGTAAGGCTGAATTTCTGTGTTAAGCACCAATAATTCCCTAACTTAAGTTTCTGTAGATACTGACTTGTTTCCAAACTTCCTGTCTGGGTCCTCCTCTGAGGTAGCATCACCAATCTCTCCCATGCAGGCCCCATCCCTTCCTGTTAGGGAGTGAGCGGAAATGCTTCATCCAATCCAGGAGGCTTCCGCAAAATAAAATGTCATGTCCAAAACCAAGGTCTTCTCGGCTGATAATTCCCTTGCCTCTGTATGTAAGGGGGTTAGGGAGTGAAGAAAGTAAGAAATTCTTATGCCTAGGCAAAGGGTACAAGTCAAAGTGTGCAACTTCTGGTAATAGCCAGTGAGGCACAGAGAGTTTAAGTAACTTGCCCGAAGTCACACAGCTAACTAAGTAGCAGAGGCAGGATTTGAACCTAGGCAGTCAACTCCAGAGTCTGGACTCTGAAGCCCTATGCCAGGCTGCCAATGCATGACACTTTATCTCTCACCCTCATCACTCTCTAGGATAAGACCAATAGCAAATGAGAAAACTGAGGTTCAAAGAGAGAATCTTTAAGTAACCTGCCCACTGACAAGTTAATGGTAGGCCAGGATCCAAAGCCACGCCTGCCTGAGTACAGAGCTGCTGCTCCTTCTGCAGTTATCAGGATTCTCGAAAGCCAAAGGACCTGGCAAGGTTAAGAAAGTTCAGGGTGGGGAATGGGGCTGCTGGCCAGACCCAAGGCATTTTTAGGACAGTCAACGTGATATAGGGGGAAAAGGCCCTCATGTTCCTTTCCTGCAGTATGGTTAAGAATTATCCCTTTCAGCCGGGCACAGTGGCTCATGCCTGTAATCCTGGCACTTTGGGTGGCTGAGGTGGGAGGACTGCTTGAGCTCAGGAACTCGAGACCAGCCTGAGAGCATGGTGAAACCTCATCTCTACAAAAAATACAAAAATTAGCCAGGCACGGTGGCACGTGCCTGTAGTGCCAGCTATTCAGGAGGCTGAGATGGAAGGATAATCTGAGCCCGGGAGGTTGAGGCTGCACAGTGAGGCGTGATTGCGCCACTGTATTCCAGCCTAGGTAACAGAGTGAGACATTGTCTCAAAAAATAAAAAAAATAAAAAGAACTGCCTCTTTCACCAAGGCACCAGCAATCACAGTCTCAAACCAGCCTCCAGGGAGATACCAGAAGGGCCAGCATAGAGAACCACAATGGCAGGATAAAGCAGCTCTGGGCCACCTGCCCTCTAGCCCAGGCCCAGCTGCATAGTCTGCAACAAGTCCTGGCAGCTCTCTCAGCCTCATTTCCTCATCCCTAAGACAGGTCATTTCAGATTGCTAAATGCAACAGCAAGCACGTTTTATTCCTACAGCATAAAGGAACATTCAGTCAACAGCAGTAAGGAAATAGAAAGAAATGGCCACCAGCATCGTTTAGAACTGCAGAATCCTCGTGTGTTTATTAACCCAGTAATCACTGTGTGCAAGACTTTTTATTAAAAAGTAACAACAGAGGGGAAGGGTGGCCCACACATCTCCTGGGACTCTTGTGAGAAACAGTAAGTTAATGTCTTTGAAAACTCACTAGAAACCGGAAAGTGCTGCACATATGCAATGGAAGAGATATTATTCATCTCTTCTTCCTAAACAGTGAGAAGGCATCTAAGGGGCTGGGAAAACTAAGTTAAAAATAACTCTTGTGCTAAAAATCACTGCGCAGAATGGGGAATACACAGTGAGGGCACTCTCCACCAACAACATGACTCCACAGGCTTGGGGCTCTTCAACCCGTGACACAGGGTGAAGATACTGGCAAAGGCTGGCAGAGAACGCAGTGCAGGTCTGAGCCCAGGTGAACTCTTCCACTCAGGGACACAGTACTCTAGGGATGCCCCATCCCTTTCTGGGTAAGCTTGGGAGAGATGGAAGATACGCAGGGTTTAGCTAGACTTCTCCATCAGCAAAGGCAAGGAAAGAGTTCCTCCAAAGGGAGGTGGAATTAACAGCAAATGGACATGTTTAGTTTGGGATGGAGACAAGGTCTGGGGTAAGAATGTCCAGACATGACCTAAGTGGTCAACATTCCAGAAAGACATCGCTGAGCAAGGCTGGCCACAGCGTCACCTCCACACTGACAGGCTATGCAGAAGCCAGACAAGCACTGTGCCCAGGACTGTCACTCTCCTCCTCCCAGGCATGAAGCTGGCAACGCCCAGGGGCGGTCTCCTCAGAGCACAGCATAGGGCCTAAAATAAACCAAAGCTGTAGCATGCTAGGAAAAAGGAACAAAGAAGCACAGCTGCTGGCTTTTTCTCAAAACCACCCACTTCTCTCCATTTCTAATAGCAGCACTCAGTCCAAGCCTCCATCATCTCTACCTGGACTACCGCCCCTACAATCCACTCTGCACATACACTCAGAGTGAGCTTTTCCAAATATCTAAGATCATGTTAGCAACCTCCTTAAAACCCTCCAATGGCTTCCTATAATATTTAAGATAAAATCCAAACTCTGGCCCAGTCAAGGTACTCTGACTTTGCCAGTCCTCTTGCAGCTCTGCTCCCATTCACCATGCTCCAGCCACACCCACCTCCTTTCTGCTCTTTGCATATCCTGAGCTCATTCCTGCCTCAGGGCCTTGGCACATGCGCTTCCTTGTGTCTATAAAAGTCTTTCTGATCACGGCATGGCTAGGTCCTTCTCATCATTATACCTGAGATCACATGTCACCTCTACAGAGAGACCTACCTGTACTACCCAGCTATAATAGCCACCTTTTAAGTCTCTGTATAGCTCACACATACTCTAGATATTTGCCTTTTTTTGGGGGGAGGGGGGCGGGGAGACAGGATCTCCTTCTGTTATCCTAGCTGGAGTGTGGTGACACAATTATGGTTCATTATATCCTTGACCTGTCAGGTTCAAGCAACCCTCCCACCTCAATCTTCTGACTAGCTAGGACTACAGCAGGCACACACCCTTTTTTTTTTTTTTTTTTTTTTTTTGTAGAAACGGGGTTTTACCACATTGCCAGGCTGGTCTCGAACTTCTGGGCTCAAGTGATCAGCCTGCCTCAGTCTCCCAAAGTGCTAGAATTATAGGCATAAGCCACCATGCTGGGCAATGTTTCTCTTCTTAATGAACTTTTTACATTTTTATTGTCTTGTTCCTCAACCTCTATCTTACCCCCAAGCATGTAAGTTCCATGAGATCAGGGTATCTGTCTTGTCACTGTTCCTGCACTCAGCACAGGTGACACACAGTAGATCCTCAATCCACATTTGTATTACAAATGAACAAGCAGAAGGAGACATGAAGCTTTTCCCTACATCCAGTTAAAACCTCAACCATCTCTATGAAGATGGAGGAAGGGACCATTAGCCAAGGAATGCAGGTGGCCTCTAGAAACTGGAAGAGCCAAGGAAATGGACTCTCCCTGGAGCCTGCAGAAGTAACATAGCCCTGCTCACCCATTTTAGACTTCAGACCTCCAGAACCATAAGAGAATAAATTCGTTTTAAGTCACTGTGGTTATTTGTTATAGCAGTGATAGGAAACTAACACATTATCTAACGGAGAAAAGATTGTAAGGGATTATAAATGGGGTTTCAAACTCAAATACCTCAGGGTACAGGACAAAGGATGTCTTTTCTAAAGACAGCAGCTCCTACTCAGCTCTGATTTCTGAAATGCAGGCCATGTGTTGCCAGTCTTCAATATTTCAGAAGAAGCTAGAAATATGGGTTCATGAGAAATTACCCAATTTTTAAATGTTGGCGTCTAATTCCAACAATATAAACAATACATAGCCAAATAAAGCATCTGTAAACTACAAAAAAAAAAAAAGCTAGTCATCTCTCAAAAATCTGGTTCATGTGCCCCCTCTTCCACGAAGCTGACTGACCCACTTCAGCTTTCAGAGGCTCCTACATCTCTGAATTTTATAGGACCATCTATGTTGGCACTTATCCATACCCTACCTTGGGTAATGTTGACAAATAATGTTAGCTAAGATTATTTAGTCTGTATTGTTTATTATTGTCTCAACACCTACTAGTCAATAACTGTATTCATTTCCTCTCATTCTAATCCTCATAGCAGTTCTGGAAGGTATCCTCCCCCGCCAATCTACAGATGAAAAAAATGAAGCTTAGAGAAATAACTAACTTCTCCAAGGTAACACCACAGTAAAATCTGAACTCAGGTCTGACTTTTTTTTTTTTTTTAAAAGATGGACGGCCGGGCGCGGTGGCTCAAGCCTGTAATCCCAGCACTTTGGGAGGCCGAGACGGGCAGATGGATCACAAGGTCAGAAGATGGAGACCATCCTGGCTAACACAGTGAAACCCCGTCTCTACTAAAAAATACAAAAAACTAGCCGGGCGAGGTGGCGGGCACCTGTAGTCCCAGCTACTCAGGAGGCTGAGGCAGGAGAATGGCGTGAACCCGAGAGGCGGAGCTTGCAGTGAGCCGAGATCCGGCTACTGCACTCCAGCCTGGGCGACAGAGTGAGACTCCGCCTCAAAAAAAAAAAAAAAAAAAGATGGAGTCTTGCTTTGTCGCCCGGGCTGAAGTGCAGTGGCACAATCTGGGCTCACTACAACCTCCACCTCCTAGGTTCACGCGATTCTCGTGCCTCAGCCTCCCAAGTAGCTGGGATTACGGGCGCCCGCCACTACATCCAGCTAATTTTGGTATTTTTAGTAGAGACAGGGTGTTGCCATGTTGGTCAGGCTGGTCTCGAACTCCTGACTTCAAGTGATCCACCCACCTCGACTTCCCAAAGTGCTGGGATTACGGGCATGAGCCACTGTACCCAGCCTCAGGTCTGACTTTCGAAAGCCCATACCCTTGCAAGCTGCCAAGCAACCTCTTCTAATTTTGTAGAGAAGTTGTACACATCAAGTCCCACAACTGGATTATAAATTCTGAGGGAACAAGGAATACAAGGTATATGCTGCACTTACCTCTACCTTCATCAGCCACATAATAGACATCTCCTACAACCAGCAGTTAGAATTCTGTTCAAGCCTGGTTCCCCACTTACTAGCTGGGTGAACCTGGGGCTCAACTTCCTCATCTGTAAAATGGGGATGAAAATAATGCCCACCTTGAAGGGTTGAGGTGTGACATAAAGCAATTAGTGCATGCCGAACATCTGATGAACTGCAGCACTTATTGCTATGTACTGCACCAAGCTTGACTCTATAGCAAACATAAGAAACTATCTTCTCGAAGTAGACAATCAGCAATTTTAGACAGATACTCCATGAAACATTAACACTAATAAACAGCCATATAAACTATGCTGAATATGCAGTGTGGTATTTGCTACAGTTTAAAGGATGCTCAGATGTGCCTTAGATCCATCAGGCCAAGCTCAGAGGTTTGACTGGGCCACCAAGGATAGATGAAGACAGCAGGAAAACAGTCCAGAGAGAGGGAAAGGTGTGACAAGGCCGAGAAGCAAGAGGCAAGAGGCAAGAGGCCTGTCATGAGGCAGATAGCCAATTAGCCTAATGGCAGGGGCAAGAAGTTCAAGGGAGTAGCTGCAGAGATTTCTGTAAAGGCCGTCTGAAGACAAATAGTCAAAGACCTCAAACATCACACTAAGAGGCTTGAACTTTATTCTGCAAGTTCTAGAGAGACACTAAAAGTTGAAGAGAGGGTGGTGACATGACCAGAGCTGGTTTTTAAGAAGAGGGATCAATATGGCTGGTCACATGCAGATGGAACTTGCCAAGTAAAGCTGACAGCTGACTGCCAAGATAAGCACGAGTAAAGTTACTAGAGTCCAATTAGGGTGACATCTTTCCCCCTCCCTGACCCTATTCTCCCATCAGCCATGAGCCTGGCACTGTGCCTCAAACATACAAGGTTCTCAAGAAAAATGAAACTGAATGAATAAAGGGCCATCGGTCCACAGGAAGTACCAAAGGTTAGACTGTGAATGGTGATGCAGACTCCTTGTTTCCAAATATAAGTTTTTGGCATTTTTTTTCTCTCCTAAATGAAACCAAGTCAGGGTATGTGGGAAAAACTGATAGCTGTCCAAAGATTTGTGCTCCTTCCTTAGTGTAGAAGAGTCACTGGAAAGTAGCTGCCCAGCCAGGCCTTCATTCCCACGCCTCCTTACATTGAGGTGAGGTCACATGACTGACTCTTACCAATGAAATATGGGTAAGAGGTGATGCCTGGGTCAGGGCTCTTACAAATGAGTGTGCCCTGTCCATACTCTTTCCCCTTCCACCAGCTAAAATGATGGCACTATGGGATGGAAAGAGCCTGGATCCCTGAATCACTTTCCCTCAAGGTAGAGGGAAGTCCCCCACCAACCAGGAACACCCACTGTACAGTGCTACATGAAATAAGAAATAAGCCTTTACAATACTAGGCCACTGAAACTTCGAGATGTGTTACCACAGCTAGCATTATTCTAACACAACCGATAAAATCACTGTGGGATAAAAATCACTAACCCCACCCCAAGAGAAAGCCTATTTATGAAATACAAAACAAAACAGGAAGCTGACTCCAGGAGAATGGAGTAGGGTCCAAAGAGTTTAGGAAAATCTGATTCACGTCTTCCAGGAGGAGGAACCATAAACAAAGCCAAAAATTCACATTGGTAGAGTCAGTCCCTGACAAAACATCACCCTTTGACTAAGCCAAGCCCAACAACACAATATGGGGTCTTACAGATGAGGAAAATGGGGAATCAGGATTTCTAAACGGCAGTGCTGGCACAGCTATGACTCCAACCAAGGATTCTCCTGGTTTGAGGCAAGTGGTGACCACAAATCCCAATGTATGACTAGGATGGTACATGAAAGTATCCATGTCTGTACCAGAGAGAACAGACAATCCCTTGCTTAAAAAGTCCCCCAGGGCCCAAGCTCATTAATCCACAACCCTAATACCACAACCCTTGTTCTCAGTTTAAAAATAAGAAACTCTTAAGAGTTACAGAGGACAGAGAGAAGCAGACCACTGGAGTGCCAAGTCCTTGCGTAATTATGCGTTTGAGGTACGTTTTCTCTCTAGCAGGGAACAGTGTGTGGGTGTGTATATTTGTGTTTTGGAAAGTACACAAAGGACAGAATTCAAGATTCCCCTTCACTTCTCCAACACCCTCCCCTCCCCAACCATAGGAGAAACTCCATCAACCCAGAATCTACCCTGAAACGAAACAATTAGGAACAAGAGCCGCAGGGAATAGCAGCCTCTCTATTACTGAGGAGACGACTATGGCAGGTCACACATGAAGCCAGCCCTTCCTTCTTGTTCTCACAATCACAGCAAGGATCCAGAGCCCCACTTAACAGAGTCACCCCAACTATGTCTCTCTTCTCCACAGGAACTAAAACAAGGAACCCATTTCTTTCTGTTGATGGTACCATAAACACTCTCAAGCTTCAAACCTTCCCAATCCCCTCTGCCACGTGCCTGCAAGGTCCACATTTAATCCAGGGTCTACTACTTCTCCAAATCCTACCCCTCCCTCTCTGCTCCTAACCCCAGTAACCCAAGTCCAGCCCCTCTTTACCCCAACTATGAGATCCTGCAAGGCCTAACAGTTTTCCCAATTCGCAGAGTCTCCTTTCTCCAATCCATACTAAACACTGCTCCTTCTGATCATGTCACTCTAAAATCCTGATTCTCGTGGTCAAGGACAACCATGACCAGTGGGGGTAACTCATGGATGGTCTTAATCTGGCCCGTTTTCCTTTCTTCTTCAAGCTTATTGTCATGCATGTTCTCCTAATTCCATAGATATCCATGGTATTTCTTACCATTTGACCCAGCCATCCTATTACTGGGTATATACCCAAAGGATTATAAATCATGCTGCTATAAGGACACATGCACACGTATGTTTGTTGTGGCACTATTCACAATAGCAAAGACTTGGAACCAACCCAAATGTCCATCAATGATAGACTGGATTAAGAAAATGTGGCACATATACACCATGGAATACTATGCTGCCATAAAAAAGGATGAGTTCATGTCCTTTGTAGGGACATGGATGAAACTGGAAACCATCATTCTCAGCAAACTATCGCAAGGACAGAAAACCAAACACAGCATGTTCTCACTCATAGGTGGGAACTGAACAATGAGATAACTTGGAGACAGAGTGAGGAACATCACACACCGGGGTCTGTCACAAGGTGGGGGATGGGGGAGGGATAGCATTAGGGGATATACCTAAGGTAAACGACAAGTTAATGAGTGCAGCACACCAACATGGCACATGTATACATGTGTAACAAACCTGCATGTTGTGCTCATGTACCCTAGAACTTAAAGTATAAAAAATAAAATAAAAAGATATCCATGGTATTTCTTGTGCTTCTCTCCCTCTTTCCATGCATCCAAATTCTACCCGTTCACGTTCCAATTTAAATCCTACTTCCTCCATGAAGACTTCCTTGATCCTGCCAGCTTAAAATACTGTCACCTTTGAATTCAGTTCACACTTTAAGTAAACTTACATTACAGTTGCCACCAGCCACATGTGTCTAAGCACTTGAAATGTGGCTGTTGTGACTGAGAAACAGAATACTTAATTTTATTTCACTTTAATAAATTGAAATACAAATTTAAAAACTGATATTCAAGATTCAGTTACTGGAAAACTTTTAGGTAGGTTTAGAAAAACTTGGGTATGTTTTTGAGTCTTGAGTCCACCTTTTCAACTGTTAGTTTTATGAAATCTAAACACAGATCAAATATTTCCAATGAAAATTTCACATTCAAAGTGCAAAGTTTTGGAAATGTAAAATACTTCCCATATTTGAAATTTCAGCATAAAAAGGAATGTAAAGTATCTTCTTAATAATTTTTATAATGATGATGTGCTAAAATAATATTTTGGATATGTTGGATTAATATGCTGTTAAAATTAATTTCACTGCTCTTTTACTTTAATGTGTCTATGAGAACATTTAATATTACATATGTATTTTTACCAGATTTCTACCAGACAGTGCTAATGAGGTCCTTTCACATGACAGGCACCAATTTCTTTTTGTGTTCGCATTTATGACTGTGGCTTACCTATTCTTTAATCTCTTCAAAGGGAATTTCATTCGTCTCTACAACAGTAATAACAACAACAATAGCTGCAGCTAATATGATGAGACTTTTCAGGAGACATCAAGCATTGAAGCTGCAAGCATTCAAGTGCTGCAAGCATTCACATCTACAGTATGAACTCATTTCATCTTAACAATAGCCCATGCGGTACATACTGTCACAATCTCCTTTTTGAGAATACAAAAACTGAGACCCAGAAAGTTTACCTGACACTTCAGAATTTCATGTAACTTGCCTGATGTCAAGCAACTAGTAAGTGGCAAATCTGGCATCTGAACCCAGAGAGGCTCTAGAGCTCATACACTTACCTATATGCTAACTACCTGCCCTCTGCATTTGCCCCAGGACCTAGTCCCGAGCAGCAGTCAGAAAACATGCAAACAAGCAAAACACAACTTCCCCACATACATAAGACAGACAGCTAAGCTACAGCAGTAGAAATGACAGTGAAGATTATAAAAGAAAAAGTGGAGAGGGGTGATGAAGATGGAAGGACAGCAAGAGTGCAAAAAATGTAAGAGTGTGAAGTCTAAACAGCGACTTCTGCAATAAGAGCAACAGCTAACACCGAGCAAGCTTGACACATTTTGTATTTTCAGGATGTTGCTAGAAAACACATCTGTCTGGGATTAAAGCCTCAGTTTCCTCATGGAGGGAAAAGCCATCCAATTCTGATATTGCAGGATCATTAGCAGGAGATAAAGAGCTGAGGGAAAGCCTGGAACACACCCTGTGGCTTGGATGGCCTCACTGCCACTCCCAGAAGAAATTGCTTTGGGTGTATTAGGCCACACCTACTGTCAAAGGTAGAACATTTTTAAGTATCAGTCAGGGTATCCAAAAATCAGCTTTATGATGACCAAACAAACAAACAAAAAGAGCTGGAAAAGGAACAGCACCCAGAACCAAGAACATCAAGATGAACTTGACTTAGCTACAAGATGTCGGTGTCTCCTACCAGTAAACACACAGATAATATCCTAACTCCAGGCAAAAGAAAACTGAAACTGAAACACAAAGACTACAAAGCTTCCAACACACCCTTAACCAGAAACCTTCAACTTTTAATTCAAGTAACATACGCTGGTCAAATCTTTCTGTATACTGAGGCCTCCCCTGGAGGTGAAGATTCACAAATAGTAGAGCTATTAAGGAGTCTTCAGCTGGGGTTCCATGACCGCCTGTGAGAACCCTTTCGGAGGAGGGCCCCAATTTCAGACAACTGTGCCAGGGGACTTACAGAACTGCCCAAACCAACTGCTACATAATCATAATGTGCTCCAGTTGCAGGAACCACCAATAGGGTGACTGCAATCAAATTGGCCTAGGGCAACTGTCCAATGCTTGAAGGGCAGCAAATTAAAAATGCCACTGGTGAGTCCAGCAGAGAATCCATGTGACATGAAGCCCACATCCAAAGGCTGAGGCCTGGGACTGACAGGAAACAAGGAAGAACTCATCAGAGGGGCCCAAAGAAAAAACAAAATTCCTTGAAGACAAGGCAATGGTCTGCCCTTCTTTTTTTTTTTTTTTTTTTTTTTTGAGACGGAGTCTCGCTCTGTCGCCCAGGCTGGAGTGCAGTGGCGCGATCTCGGCTCACTGCAAGCTCCGCCTCCCGGGTTCACGCCATTCTCCTGCCTCAGCCTCCCGAGTAGCTGGGACTACAGGCGCCCACAACCGCGCCCGGCTAATTTTTTGTATTTTTAGTAGAGACGGGGTTTCACCGTGGTCTCGATCTCCTGACCTTGTGATCCGCCCGCCTCGGCCTCCCAAAGTGCTGGGATTACAGGCGTGAGCCACCGCGCCCGGCCGATAATTGTGCTTTAAAAGAGAACTTAAGAATTTTATTTGTCCAAACAAGTGAAGGGTGGATAGATCTTGGACTCTACAGAGACCAGGATATGACAAGAGCAGAGCAGCTGTAGTATTGAGCTGCCTTATAGCTCCTGTGATCCTGACAGAAAGGTGGAGGTGTTGATGCTCACAGAGAGTTTGAGCTCACCTGTCAGACCTGGTTTCTGGTCTTGGCTTTGCAGCTACTGAGTTATATGGCCTATGGTAAGTTATCTTTGCTTTTTTCTTCTGTAAAATGAATGAATAGGATTACCTCAAGATAACCTTGGCTAGGCATGGTGGCTCACACCTATAGTCCCAGCACTTTGGGAGGCTGAGGTGGGAGGATCACTTGAGGCCAGGAGTTTGAGACCAGACTGGGCAATGTGGTGAGATCCTGTCTCTTCAGGAAATTATTTAAAAAAAAGAAAAATCCGGTGGGTGTGATGGCACATGCTTGTAGTCCTAGGTCCTTGGGAGATTGAGGCAGGAGAATTGCTTGAGCTCAGAAGTTTGAGGCTGTGGTAACCTAAGGTTGTGCAACTGCACTCCAGCCTGAGTGACACAGCAAGACCCTGCCTCTAAAAAAAAGATAACCTTCCAACTCTGTAGTCATGTATCTGAACCAGTCGTTGGGATCACTTACTTATCAGCTTAGAAACTTATGTACGAAGTAATGGGAAATTGGGTGAGAATCCGACTTGTATCTCTGTCCACAAGAAAGAGACGTTATAAAAATTTATAACGGCTTTATTGAGATACAACTCATTTACATGCAATTCATCTGTTAAAATGTACAATTCAAGTTATTAGTATGGTCACAGAGTTGTACAACTATCATCACAATCATTTTAGGTCATTTTCTTCATCCCCAGAAGAAATCCTGTTACCCACAATCAGTCACTCCTCATTTTTCCCGACCTCACCTCAGCCCTTGGCAACCACTAACACTGCATGTCTACTTCCTGTCTTTATAGATTTGTCTATTCTGGACATTTCATGTGAATAGAATCATATACTACGTGGTCTTTCGTATTAGACTTTTTCCCTTAGCATGTTTTCAAGGTTCATGTATGTCGAGGTGTGATTTCTTTTTTCTTTTATTTTTTTTTTTTGAGACGGATCCTTGCTCTGTTGCCAGGCTAGAGTGCAGTGGCATGATCTCGGCTCACTGCAGCCTCCCCCTTCTGGGTTCAAGCGATTCTCCTGCCTCAGCCTCCTGGGTAGTTGGGACTACAGGAGTGTACCACCACACCCAGCTAATTTTTGTATTTTTAGTAGAGGCGGGGTTTCACTATGTTGGCCAGGGTGGTCTCTATCTCTTGACCTCATGATCTGCCCGTCTCGGCCTTCCAAAGTGCTGGGATTACAGGTGTGAGCCACTGCGCCTGGCGTTATTTCTTTTTATTGCCAAATAACATTCCATTGTACGGATAGACGCTTTTATTTATCCATTTATCAGTTGAGCATTTGAGTTGTGCCTACAATTTGGCTGTTACAAATAATGCAGCTATGAATATTTTTATAAGGATATATATTTTCAGTTTTCTTGATTATGTACCTAGGAATGGTTTTCCAAAGCCATTACACCATTTTAGATTCTCATCAGGAATGTTTGAGGGTTCTAATTTTTTCCATACCCTCACTTGCCCTTGTTATTGTCAGTCTTTTTTATTATAACCTTCCTAGTGCATGTGAAGTGGTATCACATTGTGGTTTCGATTTGTGTTTCCCTAATGACTAATGATATTGAACATCTTTTCATGTACTTCTTGGTCATTTGTGTACTTTTGCTGGAGAAATGTCTATTGAGATCCTTAGCCCATTTTAAAATTGGTTATATGTCTTTTTATTGTTGAGTTGTAATAGTTTTTTTTTTTTTTGAGACAGAGTCTCCCCTGTCGCCCAGGCTGGAGTCGGTGGCGCCATCTCAGCTCACTGCAGCCTCCACGCCCTGGGTTCACGCTATTCTCCTGCCTCAGCCTCCCGAGTAACTGGGACTGTATATAGGCGCCTGCCACCACACCCAGCTAATTTTTTTGTGTTTTTAGTAGAGACAGGGTTTCACTGCGTTAGCCAAGATGGTCTCGATCTCCTGACCTCGTGATTTGCCCATCTTGGCCTCCAAAGTGCTAGGATTACAGGCGTGAGCCACCGCACCCAGCGAGTTGTAATAGTTCTTTATGTATTCTGGATACTAGACTCAACAGATCTGCAGATATTTTCTCCTGTTCTGTGGGTTGTCATCCATTTTCTTGATGGTATCCTTTGAAACACAAACATTTTAAATTCTGATGAAGTCCAGTGTATCTCTTTTTTCTTTTGTTGCTGTGCATTTTGATTTGTGTCTCAAGAAGTCATTGCCTAATCGAAGGTCATGCAGACTTACGTTTGTGCTTTAAGAGTTTTACAGTTTAGCTCCTATGTTTATGCCTGTGATCCATTTGTATTAATTTTTGTTTATGGTATGAGGTGGGTTAAACTTCATTTTTCTTTTTTTTTTTTTTTTTTTTTTTTTTTTTTGAGACGGAGTCTCGCTCTGCCGCCCAGGCTGGAGTGCAGTGGCCGGATCTCAGCTCACTGTAAGCTCCGCCTCCCGGGTTCACGCCATTCTCCTGCCTCAGCCTCCAGAGTAGTTGGGACTACAGGCGCCCACCACCGCGCCCGGCTAGTTTTTTGTATCTTTTAGTTGAGACGGGGTTTCACCGTGTTAGCCAGGATGGTCTCGATCTCCTGACCTCGTGATCCGCCCGTCTCGGCCTCCCAAAGTGCTGGGATTACAGGCTTGAGCCACCGCGCCCGGCTTCATTTTTCTTTTTTTGAGACAGTGTCTCTCTGTGTGATCAAGGCTAGACTGCAGTGGGGCGATCACAGCTCACTGCTGCCTCAACCTGTCTGGCTTAAGCGATCCTCCCGCCTCAGCCTTCTAAGTAGCTGGGACCATAGGTGTGCACCACCAAACCTGGCTCATTTTTGTAAATTTTGTAGAGATGTGTTTTGCCATGTTGCCCAAGCTGGTCTTGAACCCTTGGACTCAGGCAGTCTGCCTGTCTCAGCCTCCCAAAGTACTGGGATTACAGATGTGAGTAATTGTGCCTGGCTTTTTTTTTTTTGAGACAGGGTCTTACTCTGTAACCCAAGCTGGAGTGCAGTGGTGCTATAATGGCTCACTGCAGCCTCGACCTCCAGGGTTCAAGTGATCCACCCTACCTTAGCCTCCAGAGTAGCTGGGACTACAGGTGCATGCCACCATGCCCGACTAATTTTTGTGTTTTTTGTAGAAATGGAGTTTTGCCATGTTGGAAACTTTATTCTTTTGCATGTGGATATTCACTTGTCCCAGCACCATTTGTTGAAGAGACTCTTCCTTCCCCCATTGAATGGTCTTGGCATCCTCAAAAATCAGTTGACAGTTGTGAGGGTTTATTTCTGGACTCTTAATTCTGTTTTACTCATTTGTAAGTCCATTCTTATGCTAGTACCACACTGTCTGGTATTTAAGTTTGAAATTGGGATGGAAGAGTTCTTTTCAAGATTCTGTTCTTTTTCAAGATTGTTTTGGCTATTCTGGGTCCCTTGCATTTCCATATGAATTTTAGAATCTGCTTGTCAATTTCAGCCTACAAGCTAGCTAGAATTTTGGCAGGGAATGCATTGAGTCCATAGATCAATTTGGGAAGTACTGTCATCTTACCAATAGTAAACCTTCCAATCCATGACCATGGAATAGCTTTTGTTTATTTAGGTCTTCTTCAGTTACTTTCAGCAGTCTTTTTTAGTTTTTATGGTGTACATTTTGCACTTCTTTTCTTAAATTTATTTCTAACTTTTTTTTGTTTTTGATGTTATTGTAAATGGACTTTTCTTAATTTTATTTTTGGATTGTTCATTGCAAGGATATAGAAGTCAAATTGATTTTTTAAATATTGATTTTTGTATCCTGTGTTCTTGATGAACTCAGTTATTGGTTCTAATTTTGTTTGTGGATTGTTTAGGATTTTCTGTATTCAAGATTATGTCATTTGCAAATAGAGATAGTTTTACTTCTTCTTTTCTAAACTGGATGCCTTTTGTTTCATTTTCTTGCCTCCTTACCCTAGATAGAACTTCTGGCACGATATTGAATAGAAGTGCCAAGAGTAGACATCCCTGTCATGTTCCTGATCATAGGGGAAAGCATTTAGTCTTTCAACATTAAGAATGATGTTAGCTGTAGGTTTTGTAATACCCTTTGTCAGGTTGAGGACTTTTTCTTCTAGTTTGCTGAGTACTTTTATCTTGAAGGGACATTGGATTTTGTCATGCTTTTTCTGCATTTGTTGAGAAGACCAGGTAGATTTTGTTCTTTATTCTGTTGATATGGCCTGTTATAGTAATTGATTTTTCATATATTGAGCCAACCTTGTATTCCTGGGATAAGTCCCACTTGGCGATGATGATCCTTTTTATGTTGTTCTAGATTCAGTTTGCTGGTATTTTGTTGAGAATATTTGTATTTATATTTTACAAGACATATTGGGGTGTCTTACTTTTTTATGAAAGAATAATATGTTTACCCTAGTTAAGAACATCCCATTCTGTCCAGTAAAACTAAAGTCACAGCCATATGAAAGCAGGCCTAGAGTCATTGGTAAAGCTGCCTGGTTATCTGGTTCTGGCTGTGTGGTAGACTGAGCTAATGTGTCCCTCTCTATCTTTACCAACATGTAAACATGCGGTTAAATTATAACTTAATCAACTTTGAGTTCATAGCTGAGTAAAATTCAAAACCTTTTCTGTGGCCCACAGTAGGCCCCTTGGTGCCTCTATGACGTTGTCTCTGAACCACTTACCTCCCCATCCCCGGATACAATCACACTGTGCTGGCCTTCTTGCTTTTCCTCAGGTACACTAGACATACTCCTGCCTCATGGTCTTTGCACTTGCTGTTCTCCTGGAACATTGTTCCCCTAGCCGTTCACATGGCTTGCTTCCTCACTCTTTTTAGGTCTGTGTTAAAATGTTGTCTGTTACCAGAGAGGCTGTCCCTGGCTACCCCATATGAAATAATCCTTCCCCTTACCTCCTTGATGCTTTCTTCCCCTTGCCCTGCTTTACTTTTTTTCACAAAACAAGTTCTTATTACCTGACATACCGTGTACTTGTTTTGTGTCTGTTGCCTTCTCTTCCCTATCCTCTCCCCAATCTCCCTGCCTTGCCCCATGTACATTTGTTAAAGTCAGAGATCTTGTCTATTTTGTTCACTGTTGTGTCCAGAACAGGGCCCGGATTATGGAAGATTTTTCAATAAATATTTGTTGACTGAATGAACTTGAAAGAAAGAGAAATCCTCAAGTGCCAAAAATGTAGAGGGAACCTAACACCTGAATGGTATACTAGTAACCTGAGCCTGGGAAAATGATCAGATGCAGATATAGACCTTCATGCCTGGTGTCCAGGGCATTAGACTATCCCCATATGGGAACAAGAAGTTTGTGTGCAAATCTTCTAGCTAAGAAATTAATGTGAAAGTCTTAGAAGCAAGCAATCACAGAACTGCTTGTACAAACCAGGACCCATCACATTCTTATAGATAAATAGCCTCTATTGAAGATAAGCTCTTAATAAAAGATGGATCACAAAGCACAGAAGGAATGAACCACCAAGAGGGAGAGGCAGCAGACCCAGCAGACATGAGGGTTAGTCTCCCAAGATCTGTTTGAAAGTATGGGAGAAATTATAAAATAAGGGCCTAAAATAATGAAGGCACAAAGAGAAGGCATAGAAACCAGAGTGAAAGAATAGGACACCATAAAGAAAGAACAGGCCGATGTGAAAATGAATCAAATAGAACTTGTGTAAGGAAAAAACATAGTCATTGAAAGTAAGTCTTCTTAGTCTAATTAAACAGGAAGTTAGACATAGCTGAAGAGAATTTATGAACCGAAAGCTAGAACTGAGAAGGTTAACCTGCAATGGCGATGTTTTACGCCTGCAAGTTTTACATCAAACTTTTATTTATTCTGCCACTGATAATGGGGGTGAGAGTTTTTCTGATTCATGTTAGAGAACTGTTAAGTTAAGTGATGCCTCTTCTGATTGAGCTGCCACTTTTATTGTGGTCAAAGTCTGCAACTTCCTGTTCTTTCTCTCCTTAAGGGCGAATCACCAGGATTTTCAGCTGAGAAATTTAAGAATAATTGAACCTCACGAGGTGACACACTCAGGAGACACAGGTGTGGATACAGGTAATAATTTTGTCTGGAAATTAGATGGAACATCTGTAAAGGATTTTAGATCTTCACCCCAACCCCAGGTTGGGTGAGAAAAGAGGGTAAGGAATTAGTAATAGATCATGACTGGGCGTGAGTACCTGGAAGTTAAAAACCATTTTGTTTTTTGGCTTCCTAAGTGGTTGGTTACTGTTTCTATATATTTACCATTTTTTAGAGAATTCCAACTTTTATTATTATTATTATTTTTTGCGTTTTCCATTTTTGTCGGGGGGGTGGTGGTGGAGGAGGAGATAGGTTATTATTGAAAATGTTCTGTATTTCTCTAATATAGTCCTTTATTATTATCTTAGAAATTCGCTTTCAATTTTGATCATAAGATTGCAAAATGAGAAAAGCTTATATTATTGTGCTTTATAAATTGAGTGTACATTTAGGACAGTCTTTTTGGGAAACATTTCTTGGCTGTCCCTTCTCCCCAGAACTGGTTAATTGTCTGATGGGTTACCAGAAACCTGAATTCTGAAAAGTTGTGTATTACTGTATTTCTTTTTTTTTTTTTTTTTTTTTGAGACGGAGTCTTGCTCTGTCGCCCAGGCTGGAGTGCAGTGGCCGGATCTCAGCTCACTGCAAGCTCCGCCTCCCGGGTTCACGCCATTCTCCTGCCTCAGCCTCCCGAGTAGCTGGGACTACAGGCGTCCGCCACATCGCCCGGCTAGTTTTTTGTTATTTTTTAGTAGAGACGGGGTTTCACCATGTTAGCCAGGATGGTCTCGATCTCCTGACCTCGTGATCCACCCGTCTCGGCCTCCCAAAGTGCTGGGATTACAGGCTTGAGCCACCGCGCCCGGCCGTATTACTGTATTTCTATCCCATGTAAGCCAGTACGGTTGTACCGACTACTCAGGAGAACCACTTTTTTTTTTTTTTTTTTTTTTTTTTTATTTGACTGAAAAATTAATTTTTTTTTTTTTTTTTTTTTTTGAGGCGGAGTCTCACTCTGTCGCCCAGGCTGGAGTGCAGTGGCACAATCTCGGCTCACTGCAAGCTCTGCCTCCTGGGTTCATGCCATTCTCCTGCCTCAGCCTCCCGAGTAGCTGGGACTACAGGCGCTCGCCACCTCGCCCGGCTAATTTTTTGTATTTTTAGTAGAGACGGGGTTTCACCGTGTTAGCCAGGATGGTCTCGATCTCCTGACCTCGTGATCCGCCTGCCTCGGCCTCCCAAAGTGCTGGAATTACAGGCGTGAGCCACCGCGCCTGGCCTGAAAAATTGATCTCTTGAGTTTTTGGTTCCTGATGATCCAGCTGACTTGGGCAAGTACTTAACTCCTTTTAACTCCTGTTCCTTTATGTGTAAAATGAGAATAGTGAAACCTGCCTTGGAGAATTGTTGTGAGAATTAGCCACTAATGTATGTAAGTCCCTTAGCCTTCCCTCAGCTGTGCAACAGAGAAACAAAGCACTACCTCTAAAGCTATGGATGCTGGAAGAGCATCTATGCCTGTGTTAAGGTGCTGAAATTGGAGTAAACGGGCCCCTTCCATTCTTGTAACGAGACATGGGAATTCCAGTTGGTGCTTCAGATCCAGATTCAAATATTTCTTGAGCTCCTGCAGTATATTAGGTGCTGTGCATGGTGCTTTCACACATGTTATGTTTAATTTGCCTGGCCGCCAGTGAGATAAGTATGGTGTGCTTTTCATGTACAATCAGTGAAAAATCTTGTTTGTGATAAAGGCTGAAGTTGTGGGAACTTATTTCTAAAAGCAGACCTGTATATGCAAGACTTTTAAGTGAGTCATTGTCTGTAAGGCATAGTTTGAAAATATCTGGCAGTAGCGGCCGGGCGCGGTGGCTCAAGCCTGTAATCCCAGCACTTTGGGAGGCCGAGACGGGCGGATCACAAGGTCAGGAGATCGAGACCATCCTGGCTAACACGGTGAAACCCCGTCTCTACTAAAAAAATACAAAAAACTAGCCGGGCGCAGTGGCGGGCGCCTGTAGTCCCAGCTTTTCGGAGGCTGAGGCAGGAGAATAAGCGTGAACCGGAGGCGGGAGCTTGCAGTGAGCTGAATCGGCCACTGCACTCCAGCCACAGGCGACAGGCTGAGACTCCGTCTCAAAAAAAAAAAAAAAAATATCTGGCAGTGTATAGGCTAATGTTTCATAATGGACTAGGCCTGTTGCTCTTGGCTTCCTACTTTCCTGCACACTTTGCTTAGCTCTTGACTGTTTCTAACATTTCTGAAAAGTCATAGGATATGGAATGAGCAGATGTCATAATACAGCACCTTGCAAGAGCCTATCTGTCACTGAAGATTCATTACTGTTCATTGAGTCTGAAAAAATCGTAGACACGATGTTGTGAATTTGATTTAGCCATCTTCGAATGAGCATATGTATATGTTAGTTATAGATACATGGATACAGAGATGACATCATCCCTGCCTTCAGGAGAAGTGGTATGTACACCTATTACACGATTTATCACATTGCATTTATGGTTAGTTGTACGTCTTACTCTAATAACATTAAACATTTACATGACGTTTGTTATTTGCCAGGAACTGTTTCTAAGTGCCATACGTATAGTAACTCATTTACTTCTTATTACAAATTACGAGGGTCATCAGCTACAACTTTCACTTCCTCCATCTTGGCTGCCTTTTCAACCAGTGCCACCTCAGTGGCTAGGACTTATATAATTGCACCAATTTTGTTCTCTCCTTAGCTCCAGCTGCTCACCCATTCAGTCACTTTCATCACCTGTTTTCCTTGTGGCTACAGCTGCCTCAGCCAGCAGGGCCCACTGTATTCACTTCAGTGGTAGCTGCCTCACTGCCTCAGCCATTGCCTGTTACTGTCTTCTTCACCTTCACTGTTGCTGCCCCTGCCCCTTACCACATCTTAACTGTTGGTTATGGCGTTGAGACTTCTTTCATCATGTCTGATATTGATGATAAAGAAGTAGTTGCATTTCACCCAGAACATGAATGTGATGGGCCTGAAGGATGAGGAAGCAGGAAGAGGGAAAGTGTTCAGGTAGCATTGTGGAGAGGAGTGGCAGTGAGACTGATGAGGCTCGTGATTCTGTGGGGGTCTGATCCACCAGTCCCCAGGGGAAACGTGATGATGTGATGGTGGTGGTGATGAAGGTCAGAATGTGGAAATGAGGAGGCAGGTTGTGATGACTGGGAAGCAGAGGATGTTTTTGAAGAGCTCCAGTTTGTTTTTGTTGGTTTTTAGTTTGCAGTTGAAGATTTTGTGCTCATCATTGGTTGTGTTAACTTTATTGATGAAGTTAGTGACTGATAATATTGATACCATAATCAGTACTAAACATCCAGTAGTGCCACCAAAATCCTTAAGTCAGAATGTACCTAAATGGAAGGCACATTCTATAAAGAAATAAATGATCTTGAAAGAAAGTATTTTGGACTCTTACATTTTTGCATTTTAAAACTCCTGAAGCCAAGGCTGTACGCCAGACCAGTTAAGTCAGATGTTCCCCAGATAGTCCTAATGCGCAGCCAGTGTTGAAGTCCTGCTCTAAAGAAAGCTTCGTTTTTGCTTGACTGTTTTTAAGAATGATTACTTGCTCAGAAATATGATTTGAAAACACAATAAATCTATTCTGAAGCTCCTGAAAGATATCAGAGTAAAATTTTTAGATGCTGGCAAGCTTGTGAGATCACGGTGGGCTTTATTTTCAACCCCCAGTGGAGGTGTTGACATATAAACTTGGATCAGACCAGGTACTTCTTTTTTTTTTTTTTTTTTGAGACGGAGTCTCGCGCTGTGTCACCCAGGCTGGAGTGCAGTGGCGCGATCTCGGCTCACTGCAAGCTCCGCCTCCCAGGTTCAGGCCATTCTCCTGCCTCAGCCTCCGAGTAGCTGGGACTACAGGCGCCCGCCACCACGCCCGGCTAGTTTTTTGTATTTTTAGTAGAGACGGGGTTTCACCATGTTAGCCAGGATGGTCTCGATCTCCTGACCTCGTGATCCGCCAGCCTCGGCCTCCCAAAGTGCTGGGATTACAGGCTTGAGCCACCGCGCCCGGCCCAGACCAGGTACTTCTGATCCCTTTTTCTCTGATAGGTGAGAAATTATAGGCTCAGTAGATTAGACAAAAGGAAAGGATAGCTGGATGCAGTGGTGTGTACCTATAGTCCCACTTACTTGGGAGCCTGAGGTGGGAGGATCACTTGAGCCCAGGAGTCCAGCCTGGACAATGTAGTAAGACCCTGTCTCCCCTCAGAAAAAAAAAAGAATGCCCCTCTGAACAATATTCAGAAGCAGCTGTAATGCAAGGAACATGGATGTGCTTGAATTATGAGTAGGACAGTTTCCATTTACTCTTCCTTTGAGTACTTCTGTCTTCTGAGACTCCGGGGTTGAGTCCTAGGGCCTGCTTGTTGAAGTTGCCCTTGCTGCAGATGGTAAGTGAGGCACTTTTTCTAGCTTAAGATCAGTATGGTACCCTATAGGGGATTCTGTTGGAGATAACCATAACAACTGAGGCATAGAAGCCTAAGGTGCTGGTGATGATGAAAAGGAAGAAGCAAATGAGTATGCTAAAGAAAAAGATCCAAAAAGGACCTATGCCCAGCAGGGTTTAAGCTACAGTAAGTCAGGATGTCAGTCCTTGAAGATCACCTCATGTAATTGCCTTGATTTAACTCTCCATTACTTACAGAGTTGTATGTTACAATGTTTTTGATTAAGTAAAAAATTTTTTTTTTTTTGAGATGGAGTCTTGCTCTGTCGCCCAGGCTGGAGTGCAGTGGCGTGAACTTGGCTCACTGCAAGCTGTGCCTCCCAGGTTCACGCCATTCTCCTGCCTCAGCCTCCTGAATAGCTGGGACTATAGGCGACCACCACCACGCCCGGCTAATTTTTTTGTATTTTTAGTAGAGACGGGATTTCACCACGTTAGGCAGGATGGTCTTGAACTCCTGACCTTGTGATCCGCCCGCCTCGGCCTCCCAAAGTGCTGGGATTACAGGCGTGAGCCACTGCGCCTGTCCAAATATTTTTATTTGTTAAAAAATGAGTTGGCAAACTCCAAAACACCAAAAACACCAAATGAGTTGAAATCTTATGTCCACCTAAAACCTGCACACAGATGCAGCTTTATTCATGGTTACCAGAACCTGGAAACAACCAATATGTCCTTCAGCAGGTGAATGGATAAATGATGGTACATCCAGACAATGGAGTATTATTCAGGGCTAAAGAAATGAGCTATCAAGCAATAAAAAGACATAGAGGAACCTTAAATGCATATTCCTTTTTTTTTTTTTTTTTTTTTTTTTGAGACAGAGTTTTGCTCTTGTTGCCCAGGCTGGAGTGCAATAGTGCAATCTTGGCTCACCACAACCTCTGCTTCCTGGGTTCAAGCAATTCTCCTGCCTCAGCCTCCCGAGTAGCTAGGATTACACGCATGTGCCCCCATGCCCAGCTAATTTTGTATTTTTAGTAGAGATGGGGTTTCTCTATGTTGGTCAGGGAGGTCTTGAACTCCCAACCTCAGGTGATCCGCCCGCCTTGGCCTCCCAAAGTGCTGGGATTACAGGTATGAGCCACCGTGCCTGGCTTAAATGCATATTCTTAAGTGAAAGAAGTCAGTCTGGAAAGGCTACATATTGTATGTTTCTGACTATATGACATTTTAGAAAAGGCAAAACTATGGAGACAGTAGAAAAGCTCAGTTATTGTCAGGGGTTAGAGGAGAGGCGGAGGGAGGAATGAATAGGCTGCATGTGCACAGAGAATTTTCAGGGCAGTGAAAGTACTCTGTGTGATACTATAATGGTGGATACGTGCCATTACACGTTGTTCAAAACCCATAGAATGTACAACACCACGAATGAATGCAGGAGTAAGCTGTGGACCTAGGGTGATGATGATGTGTTAATATAAGTTTATCCGGCCGGGCGCGGTGGCTCAAGCCTGTAATCCCAGCACTTTGGGAGGCCGAGACGGGCGGATCACGAGGTCAGGAGATCGAGACCATCCTGGCAAACACGGTGAAACCCCATCTCTACTAAAAAATACAAAAAAACTAGCCGGGCGAGATGGCGGGCGCCTGTGGTCCCAGCTGCTTGGGAGGCTGAGGCAGGAGAATGGCGTAAACCCGGGAGGCGGAGCTTGCAGTGAGCTGAGATCCGGCCACTGCACTCCAGCCTGGGCAACAGAGCCAGACTCCATCTCAAAAAAAAAAAAATATATATATATATATATAAGTTTATCCATTTTAACAAATGTACTACTCTGGTGGGGCATGCAGATAGTGGCAGGGGGCTATGTGTGTGTTGGAACTGAAGCTACGTGGGAACTCTATATTTTCTGCTGTTTTGCTGTGAACCTGTAACTGCTGTAAAAAATGAAGTCTATTAAAAATGGTTGGAAAAACTCATTCTACTTTGAATTCTAATAGTATAGTTTTGTGCCAGTGTATAGGATATAGTGAAATATGCATGATCACTATTCTATAATTGGCTTCTTGGCCGGGCGCGGTGGCTCACGCCTGTAATCCCAGCACTTTGGGAGGCCGAGGCGGGCGGATCACAAGGTCAGGAGATCGAGACCACGGTGAAACCCTGTCTCTACTAAAAATACAAAAAATTAGCCGGGCGCGGTGGCAGGCGCCTGTAGTCCCAGCTACTCAGCCTCCTGAGTAGCTG